>NC_137461.1:231818153-233018153 GCF_964235325.1 Thermobia domestica | reverse complement strand
TAGATCACTTACTACGAAACTAATGTTACAGTGTGAACGTAATTAATATTGTTTGACTTTTTTTTTAAGTTTAGTATCTGAAAACAAAACAATGAAACTATTTTCTTCTCTTCTTTTCTTTCCTGCCTGTTTAGTGATCGACATTGGAACTCCTTGGTCTGAAGCAACGACACCATTCCTTCGCGTTAAGCAGCGCAACGCTGCACTCGCTTCCCCTCACTTCCGCTTTGTTCCGAACTAAAGGTGAATTTTAGAATAGTAGGTTAGAGGCTAAAGCTGGAAATTTGCTGAATCGAAAATACTAAATTAAAAACAAAATATTTCCAACTTAATTAGCATAAATCCTAAATAATAATAAATATTCGAATTAGAAGGAGCGCCGGGAAACATCTTTACTTCTCTCTAATTATCATTACTATGAAATTGTATACTGTTAAGACATTGAAAGAACTTTACGAATACGGAAATTACAACTATGTTTCCATACTTGGATTAGGAAGCAAACGAAACAGTATAGTTGAATCACACTGCCAGCTCGATCCTCTATACCGAGAGGAGAGCGAGTAGAATAAACATGCTGATATTCTAGATTCTCCTTGTTTTGACAGGGAATGTTCCTATTTTTTCCTGTTCCATTCAGGCGAACGGTAACATAAGGGCCATTCCAGACATCCAAGTACGAGCGCGCAGGATGCTTCTGGCTGGCACGCTGAAAGGTGCTTCTGAAGTGAATGACCGGTATCGGGGTTCGCGTTACCTCTGAAATCTACGGTATCAACAATAGTATGTTCCTATTTGACGCTGGCAGTGTAAATGCGGCATAGGCCGTCGAAACTTTTTTTTTAAAAAAGAAAGAAAGAAAAGGAAAATATGTAAACATCTTCCCACGTTGATGATGAAATTTAGAGACATATGAAAACAACGAAAACTTTCATATTTTTACCGTTACCGCCGGTAACAGCGGTAATATGCACTACACGTCCCTGAACTTTATAAAATTCTCCAAATTAGGATTAACATTTACTGGGAAACAACGCGCCAGCGAGCATTACGTATAGTGAGCAGTGAGCACAGGGGAAATAATTACTAAACTTTTTGCAAACAAAATTAGGGATGCTAATGCAAGTGCGGCAACGACATTTTTTCTTTTTTTGGTATCGTCATGAATTTACAACATATGTTACAATTTGATTCTTTCCCACATAAAAAATAAATAAAATAACCATAATAATAAAAATGACAACGTCACTTCCATCTGGATTCGAACCCGCTACCTTTGGCATACAGACTAGTTGCTTTAACTAACTGAGCTATTTGTTTCCTTACGTGAACTGACCCTGTTCTACGGTAAAGACGATTTTTCATTACGGTCGCGCTACCAATTCGTCCTTTTCCATAGACAATTTCCACTATTTGCTCTATCTTTACGTTAATACTTGGCATAGATTCATATATTTGGAGTTTGCAGATAATGCACGAAATAAGACATATTAGAAATATTTCGTTAAAAGTTTCGTTTGTAGATTTTATCCACATTTCTCTCAGTGATATAGATGTCGCTGCTTCGTGTTGAACTGCAGAATTCCCTCGCGCTCTTGAAAATTTCCCACTTTAGCAGAGTTGGTAATTCTCGAGATTTCTGTCGATTTAATGTTTTTTGCTTCTAATTTATTTATTTTAAGCTAATATCTAACACAAATATTAAAAACGGGTTTGTTATTAACCCGTCCTGCTGGGGAAACCTTCCGAAATTTCGAACATATAAAGAAAACAGAGATATTTTCAAAAAATTTCAAAATAAAGAGACGCGTCATTTATTTTGCTCATGGTAGTACATACCTCGGCTGATGTCATCCAATCTCACTTGAATGACTACTCCGATTACTGACGACTGACGTTCCGAATCTGCACCCGAATCTCGAATCCAAAAATTGGAGACGGTGAACTCCATTTAAATATTTATGAGGGACACACCCAATCCTTGTGGTAATCAGCTCATCCTGTGCGTCAGGTCCCTAAATATGGAAACCTATCGCCCTTATGGCTTCTCATTGGTTCTCACCAACTGCCGCACCCAGGATACGATGCATGACATATACGCGTGTACAGAAAGTTGTCGGATGATATAATGTCATTCATCCTAAAACTTTCAAAGCATCCGTAAATATTGACTACTCTTCCTCTTGTTTTTTGCGTTGTTGAGGTCATAAATGACCAGTAAGTATCCTGTTTGGTTATTATCATTAACCTTCACTGACTAGGCTTCCTATGTAAATTGCGTCGTGATGGTTGTCAATTATCTTCATTTTTTACGTATTTCTCTTCTCTTGTTCTTAATTTCAAGCAAACCAAGAGAATAAGAGTTCCTTTTAAATTCAAACTTTTCTTGTAAATCCAAACCAATTAAGGGCAAACGATAACCATATTCTGAGCTTATCGTCACACTATTGAGTGTATACGTGACTAAAATCCATTCACACTTCAAATTTTTGACGTTCTTCGAAGCTAGACAACCAACGATGTAGTCATGTTTGCACGGTTTAGGACGAGGAAAGACGTTCTACAAGTACTCTAGTTTGTTCAGAAGATGTCAATGTAGCAAGCTGTAAAAAGTAGAATAAAATCCATGACTCTGCAATGAATAAACAATTGGAAAGAACACAACGTTTGGTATCAACAGAGTGATTGATGTTATCAGAGAGCTATAAAGTGCTCTTAAACATACTAAGAAAAATCAATGTGTCTCAAACTCTCATTTCGTTTCACAGCATAAAATATTTTCCATATTCTTTGGATGTTTTATATTATTCGTTTCACCATAACCTTCACTTATGTTAGTTTTCAGTTGTGTTATCTCTGCTAAAATGGTGTGACAAAAATCACGTCGTCCAGGTTGATTTGACTCCTAACTTTGTTTTGAAAAGGAACCTTTATGAGTAAAACAATTTTATTTTTTATTTTTTATAAAATAAGTATTATTATTATGCCACTTACACATTTCATTTATAAAATTATTGCATCAGTAGAAAACAAGTCATACCTTTCAAATATGAGAAATAGTAAAAATCTATTTTTGAGCATTTTGTGAGCACATAACATAAGTTTGTATAAGTTGATCTCCATTTTATAAAACACATATGTCTTTATTAGAACCATTTACAAAACGAACGGAACACGAGTTTCTCTTGCTGAACGTCGTAACATATCATTCACTATCCATTGTTACATTCTAAGCAAACGAGAACGCTAATTTCGTAAAGAAGAGTAAAAAATAAACTAAACCAATGTCAAGCAGGAATATGGAAGACTGTTCCTGATAATATTAAAACATATATATTCATTCTTCCGGTTAACATATGCATGATTATTGTATCTCACTTCAAGATTTAGAACTTCGAACAAAGAAAATTTATCATTCAACATGTAAGGACAAATTAAATTTAGAAGTATTAGTTATTAGTAGAGTGGACTTAGAATTGAAATTTTGGGATCAGCAAATCAGCGTCTATAACGCCTTGACTATTCGTCCACTACTAACAAAGTCTCCTTACTTAAGAGTTGTCCTCATAAAACTAAGGCTAGAAAGAGAAAGAATGAAAAAGTGTATGAGTTTTAAAACCAAAAATAAACAAAGACATGTTACACTTTCGGAATGATAAAGTAGCTAAGTCTGTTAGGAGAACCCTTTTGAAACTAATCACCAAACACTATTCGGGGAAATCACACCTTGCTCCTGTAACCAGATTTCGTGATAGTAGTTACCGAGACAATTGGTAAAAAAAAACATTTTCAGCAACTGCTTGGTTATTTTAGCTATGAAAAATGAGGCGTTAAGCTTTTAGTTTGTTTTAATTATCGGTTAAAATATCTTTGGTTATTTTTTCCGATAAATTAGTAATGTAGTTTTATGCCAAGTAATGCTACTGTGTGATAAAAATTTCAGCAGAGAATGTGTTAAATCAAATCACTAAAACTATTATGATATTGTAAAATATAGTAGTCATATATCACATATACAGAGGATCGTAAGCATGGTTCAGTCATGTCCAAAAAAATTGGAACCCTCTCATGGACTACGTCCAAAAAGGGAGTTGAGACCTATCACAATTCTTGCAGATATGTACAGAGAGAATTGCATTTTTCCTCCTTTCTCACATATATACTATTGATGGGTAAATTCCGTTTGTTTCGGCAATATTTCCAGGGAATTTTCCCAGGAAGATTCACAAAAAATGGAATATGTCGGGAATTTATGTACAGATACAAAATAAATTCATTTTATTACAATGTTCTGATTGCAAAATAAAATTCGTTTCGTTATCACAATATATTGATTACTGTTGTCTTCATAGGATTATTTGAAATGTTTGTTCTAAACAGTATTGTGTTCAACACAAATTAAACATAACTTTCTTACAAGGCTGTCTAATTCTTTATTATAAATTAACGAGAAATGTTACAGTTTCGGAATTATATCACTTCCTTCTTCAGACTACTATTCCAACTGAAATCATAGATAACATAACATAATTTGTTATCTCTACCAATCAAGAATCATTTCTTTTTTCAATTTTTCATTAAAATTCAAAATCTATGCCCATTGTTGTGACAATTTTAAACTCTTAACAGAAATAATACATTGTTAATTAATCTTTATATTTCTTTTAACATATATTAACTAAATTAAATACTAATTAAATATCTAAACATTGACATTTTCTACCTAATATTGAATACTAAATTTTCTACCTGAATATTGATTACTAATTAACGTGAATATTGAAAAACATATAAAAATTCTCGTTAATTTATAATAAAGAATTAGACAGCCTTGTAAGAAAGTTATGTTTAATTTGTGTTTAAGATTGCCTCTTTATAAAAATATCTATAGTATTGTGTTATTTTATTACTGTATTATTTTATTTAGAGAGTGTGCATAAATGTATCTACAATATGTTTTATGCGACTAAATACGTTGAAAAAACATCCAATATAGGAAGTTCACATACTTTTACACCGCTATAAAGTTTAAATTTATAGGTAAGTGAATTTTCTGAACTTGAGCCTACTACTGATATTATAAACATGTAAAATTTTATATTGTTCTAAACAAGTCATGTCGAGTAACTGGCAAAATCATATGTTGTTTGTCAAAAAGTTCGCCATATTGCATATGTATTGGATTATATATGTAGAGAATGTTGAGGTTAGTTGTGCTTCCTTACTATGTTCTTACCGTGTACTAGAAAATCTCAAGTTTTAAAAGATGAGTTATTTGAAACAATATACGTGGTGTTACAAAAATTCGTTAACAACACTTGATACACACATAAAACAAGCAAAAGACCTTAACTGAAACAGGTCCGAAAATACCAGTACTAACGAAACATCCTAGTATTAGCCTACACCATATTATTAATTAGATATAGTTATATTATTAAGTACAGTCAACGAATTTGAATCGTTTTAACCTCGAAATTGGTTAAACCTAAAGATAAATGATAATGAATGAAAATAATGCAATTTTTTTATATTTTTCCTACAATATTCTTTTACAATAGTAAAGGATATAAATTTCCTCTCAGGAATTTATGTGCCAGTGTAAACTCAGAATATTTCCATTTCTATTGTCCTTTCACTGGGAATATTCCTGCTGCCCATTACCAGTAATTAGTACTTGTTCCAACTGTAACCAAGTGTAGTGAGCCATTGAGTGTTTCTAAAGAAGTTGGGAAACTTGAAGACGGAATGTTCGAAACAATTCTAAGATATTTATTAATTTCTTTGAGCATGAAGATATGATGAAGCGATTAAAAGTGTAACATTTCTTACACATGTAAATCTTAAATTTAATGCCTTGGTGTTAAAATATTTGTTTACTGATATATTATTATTTGTTATTTACTGGACATTAACACGTCAGTACACGCCCCCCAATTGTAACATGAGGACACGTCATGACGGCAATTTGCTCACGCAAGTTTTGATAGTTAATTTCAGTATTTGTACATTTTTATTGAGAGCGAAAATTTTATTCTATGAAATTTGGCTTCTTAGCTTATTATTAACGTGTGTTCCTGTCACCACGGCATGGCGCGTCCTCAGGTTGCGGATCGAGGAGAAGGCCTCTAAATATAGAGGTTAGCTGCAAATATACTGGATAAGCAGTCGCGGACAGCCGACTAGGAGTGGTCCTCCAGCTTGGGGGTTTGGGTAGGGCTAACAACCTCATCCTGTAAAAAAAAGCACTTGTTCCGAAATATTCACAAAAGCCTCGGACAAGGACTGATAACTTGGCACGACCTCAGCAAAAGAAAATGGACATGAGATTTGGAACATAGAATATTGGGAGTCTTTATAGGGCAGCCGCGTTAAAATCCGTAACGAGTGAGTTAGAGAAATACAGGATGGACGTAGTAGGAGTTCAGGAAGATAGGTGGGAAGGAAATGGATCTGAGAATTCCGGAAATTTTACGTTCTTTAACGGGGAAGGAAATAAAAATCACCAGTTAGGAATAGGGTTTTTCGTTCATAAACGTATATTACCAGCAATTAAACGGGTTGAATTTGTTACTGATAGACTTTCTTTTATTACTCTTAAGGGACGGTGGTGTGATATTATTGTTTTAAATGTACATGCCCCAACTGAAGATAAGGATGACGATATAAAAGACAGTTTTTACGAAGAAGTGGAACGGATATTTGACCAACTCCCGCGATACCATATAAAAATTCTATTAGGGGATTTGAATGCGAAGGTAGGACGAGAGGATATTTTCAAACCGATTATAGGGAACGAAAGTCTGCATAAAGAAAGTAATGACAACGGTGTTAGACTAATGAACTTTGCAACATCCAAAGACCTAATCGTGAAGAGTACAAAATTCCCACATCGCGACGTTCATAAATACACTTGGACATCACCAGACGGAAAAACACACAACCAAATTGATCACGTTTTAGTAGATAGAAGAAGGCAATCTAGCATAATTGATGTCCGGTCGTTTAGAGCGGCTGATTGTGACACTGACCACTACCTGGTAGTAGCGATAATACGAGAGAAGTTATCGTTGAATAAAGGTAATATTCATTGTCCGAAAACGGAGAGATTCAATTTAAAGAAATTAGAAGAGAGCCAGGTAAGAGAGAAATACCAGATTGAAGTTTCGAATAAATTCTCGGCTTTAAAAGTTTCGGAGTGCACTAGCGTTGAGGATACCTGGATTGAAATTAGAGATAGCATTAAAATTTCAGCAAAAGAAAAATTGGGACACGCGGAAATACGTAGGAACAAACCATGGTTCGACCAGAAATGCATTAAACTAGCAGAGAAGAGAAAACAGGCAAAATTACGCTGCCTATAAAATCCTAATGAAATAACTACACAAAATTTCACAGATATCAGGCGGGAAACTTCAAAAACTTATAGAACAAAGAAACGCGATTTTCTGGAAGCTAAAATTAAGGAACTTGAAGATAATAGTAAAAATAAAAACATCCGGGACATGTATAAGGGAATCAACGAATTTAAGAAAGGCTATCAACCTCGTGCTTATATATTAAAGAAATCTGACGGTACAGTTCTCACTGACACGGATACCATCTTAAATAGATGGAAAGATTTCTTTGACGTTTTGCTTAACATGCAACCAAAAACTAGTGTGCGTGGAGAAAAGGTGATACACACCGCAGAACCGTATATTCCAGAACCCAACCGAATAGAAGTAGAAACCGCTATAAAGAAATTAAAGAAACACAAATCTCCGGGTGTAGATGAAATTCCGGCTGAGTTAATTTTAGCTGGAGGCGAGAAATTGTGGAACAAGATACACAAACTCATTCTCCTTATCTGGAACAAGGAAGAATTGCCACAAGAGTGGAAAGAGTCAATCTTTGTTCCAATTCACAAGAAAGGCGACAAAACTAACTGTAATAACTATCGAGGCATTTCTCTTCTGTCAACATCCTATAAAATCCTTTCAAATATTCTGTTAGCAAGACTGACCCCATGCACAGATGAAATTATTGGAGATTATCAGTGCGGATTTAGACGAAATCGATCAACTATCGATCAAATATTTACCATTCGCCAAATACTCGAGAGAAAGTGGGAATACAATACCCCAGTACATCAACTATTTATTGATTTTAGAAAGGCGTACGATTCGGTTAGGAGAGAAACATTATACAGCGTTCTTATAGAACTTGGAATACCGAGAAAGCTCATTAGATTAATTAAGATATGTTTAAATGAATTCCAAAGTAAAGTCCGGATAGGAAAATTTTTGTCCACGACCTTTCACGTCGAAAATGGCCTGAAACAAGAAGATACGTTGTCGCCATTATTATTTAACTTCGTTCTGGAATACGCTATAAGGAAAATCAAAGATAGCGACCAGAGCCTAGCGTTGAACGGTACTCACCAGGTTGTGGCATATGCTGATGATGTAAATTTAATAGGCGGTGATAGGAGAAAAAATAGAAAGAAATGCAGAGATTTTATTAAACGCTTGCAGGGACATGGGTTAGAAGTAAATGCAGAGAAAATTAAATACATGGAAGTGCGTCGGGACCGGAATACAGCAAATTATGGATGCGTTAAAATATTAAATAATACTTTTGGTAAAGTGCATAGTTTCAAATATCTAGGATCAATATTAAGAGAGGAAAATCATATTCACGAAGAAATTAAATGTCGACTAAAAGCAGGGAATTCGTGTTACTATTCGGTTCAAAATCTCTTGTCGTCGCGAATTCTGTCGAGGAATTTGAAGTTTAAAATATACAAAACGATAATTATGCCTGTTGTTCTGTATGGCTGCGAAACATGGTCACTTACTCTGAGGGAAGAACATAGACTGAAAATATTTGAGAACAAGATCCTCAGACGAATATGCGGACCCAAGAGGAACGGGAATGGGGAATGGCGGAAACTTCATAATGATGAACTACCTAAGTTATATGGTTTACCCAACATTGTTAGGGTCGTCAAGTCTAGAAGGCTTAGGTGGCCGGGTCATGTAGCTAGAATGGAAGAAAGTAGAAACGCTTTCAAAGTCAAGACTGGAAGACCAATCGGAAGACGACCATTAGGAAGACCTAGGCGCAGATGGGAGGACAATATTAAGATGGATCTCGCAGAGATTGGAATACAAAGTAGAAACTGGATCCAATTAGCTAAGGATAGAAGTCAGTGGAGAGCTTTTGTGAACGCGGCATTGAACCTCCGGGTTCCATAGGCCATAGAGTTAGTTAGTTAGTTCGTCAGCTTATTATAAAGACTTTCAGTACCTAAAAAAGATTAACCTAAAGATTTTGAGAATTTTTGTTATGTTTTCACAGTTTTTGAATTTTTTCTAGTACTACACGAGAACACGCCACGTTAGGATATTGCTGCACTCTTTGATTTACAAAGTAACGCCAGAACACGCGCTGTGAGCAAATTGCCGCATTAGCTATTTGGACTATAGGAAATTTTCTCCGTCATGTTTACACACGTTTTATTATTACAAATACAAAAAATGTACAAAAACATCATTGATGTACTAGAGCAATGACGTTATGAAACTAGTTCAGTGAAATTTAGAACGTATATTTACATGTCACCTTCTCCGTCCTTATCGTTTGCAGCTGGTCCTTGGCTACGCTCGGTGCATTTGTACAGTACATGATGGTCTTATGTTCCTTGCGTTTCGAAGTGTTGTAGATGATGCATAAGGCGGTAGTTTCCTGATCTTTCGTCGAGGGCACATACCGCAAACTCTATTGTGACCTCGCTTATCAGGTGCTGCTTGAAGTTCTTGCCTAATTGGCTGAAGTTGGAATATTTCAACTAGCCGGTCCTTTATTGACTTTGCGATTGGATGGTTAGCAGCTATTCTCCTTTGCGCATGATCCGAAGTAAGTTGTCGACCAAGTGATTTCAAGAAGTCTTTTCTTGCAGGCTTGTTGAATTCATTATCTCCCATGTTGTTGGCTTTCCAAATAACAAACGAATTTATTCCACCAACATTCAATTCAAAGAAAAACATGGTTAGTGGTTAGCGATTTGATACACTCGATACGCTATACTCTTTTTGCATAGCGTCACTGACATCTACACCACACTTGTTTTTGTTGTAGAAGGTAATTGATGGTTTGCATGCATCACCTGTACTTTCACCAATCTCATCGTCCTCGTGCCAGTGGAATGTAATACAATATACTTTTTCTTTGCAGCTTTGTACGATACTAGTGTCACCTGTTGTTCTACTCTTCAAACAATACGTTTAAAGAATGAGAAAACGGCCCTTAAAATACAACACTTAACACTAGAACACGCCGTTAGCAGCCTGCTCACAACAATCTCTACGTGGTTACACGCGCCGTTAGCAATTTTCTCACGGTGACCAATACACACCCTTCCACGCCCGAACCATGCGCGTGACTGGCAAAATCGGTCAGGGTCAGGTGGATGTGGGGTGGATAGGGTATAACTCGACCCCTCCGCCCCTATTGTCTAGAATAAGAAAAGTGGAGGTGTTTTTGCAAAACTGTGGCAATTTGCCGCGGGTGCGTGTAACGACGAGTTAATACTAAAATTTTATTTATTTAGGAACTATTTTAGCATTTCTTGCGGACTAAAAGCCAATGCCTTCAGCTACATTTTGTTTACATTATAATCCGTCGTTTTCTATATTTTACAAAAACCTCGCAAATTTAATAACTTATTAATAGAAAAGATGGACAAAACACTTAACGCGGCAATCTACGATATATGTTAGTGAATTGGGAAAGAATATAATTCTAACAAGAACTCGAAAATTTACCTTTAAACTGCAGTTTCACATTACATATAGCCTCAAGGCACAAGCAGGTCACTAAAATTTAAATTATCTAAATGGTGCAACAACATCAACTAATACTACTGCTATCACACTTATTTGAACAACACCAACCACAATATTAGTAACATGGAAATAACCTTTGCCTATTGATAATTGCTACCTACCAACATTTTCCATTTGATATAAATTACATTGGAACATTTCCTTCTCATCGTCCTATTACTTGTAAGGCATAATCTTTATTTTCGTAATGTCAATTGCCATGCATATATTATCCAGTCGTGTTCCGGGTTCAATTTCCGATGAAATAGTCTTTGGAATTTTAAATGTCCTCGCTATGTCTATGTTTGTGTCCCTGTCGTTCAAGGTCACTAAAATTACTGTAAAACGAGTATAATAGAGTACAAAATAGACAAGCTACTGAGATACCTTTGGTGAATCAGTTAACGTCGAAAAAGTAGTCTGAAACACCGCATACCAGTTAAGAGTAGTGCCAGTTAAGGGTTACAATCATTTTAAAGACCATTTTCTGTATCATGTCCTTGTACGTTTATGTCTTTTGTTTCTCAAATTAAAGTTGAATTGTCTGGACTATTTCTACATAGCACTATAGTGTTTTCTCATAAACGAGACCAGAGTGTTTCATAATTATTACAAAGCATGAATCGAAAAAGTGTGAAATTTGTTAAATACACTTGGCATCGAAGCTACGTTTCTTTCATTAAACAGTGTAGTCTTAAAGTAGTGGCTTAAGTGTCGGTATTCAAGGTTAGGACTTTTGGTTCGATTCTCGCCGAAGTAATTATGGAAATATTTATCATTTGCAATATCGATACGTCTGATGTATAATAACCAGAAAAAAACATTAAATTTTTCTGAGCATTAATGTTTAGACGATTTTTGATGGAGTCGAAATAACAAAACACAACATGTCGTCAGTTTTATCAACCTTATTTCATACTGTCTAGAAGCGTAACATGTTCACCAAACAATTGATGAAAATATAAGGCATACTCTCGGAATGATTAACAAATGTGACTTATTAAGAACAAAAGTCATTAATTCCTACGAATTGTTCATAATTTTCTAATCATCCGTTCTTCGTTTTCTTCTGCTACTACTGCAAGAAATAATAATAATAAAATTTTCGTTCGTCATTTGCAATAAGTTCTATACATTCATTCAATATATGTTAACCTAAATTTGTAATTGAAAGAATTCTTCACTATATATGTTTAGTTAAAATGTGAATATAACTCATAAATAATCCTATTTATTTTACCAAAGGGAATAGTGTTACTACGTATCGTGATGAAGACAAGAAATTGTAGTTATTTTATTATTAGCATGATTATAATCTTATTATCATCAGTACTCTGCCACGCTAACAGGCCTTTAGAGCAAATCATTTTTATCATTTTTATTCTTAGGCTTAGTTTTTAGATCAGCATATTTTCATGAGCTGGTACCTTCTTTTATCAAATTTTTCCTTCCACAGATTAATCCGATTCAAAATTCCTCTTAAACGCAATTCATTCTTAGAGAGTGTCCTAAGCAGTTTGTTTTCCTTTTTGCTTTCAACTTCAGTATTTTTCTGTCTTCATTCACCCTTCTCAGGACCTCTTTATTTCTTATTTATTATCTCCAGCTGATTTTACATTCTTCTCCATATCTGCATCTCGAATCTTAATGTAAGGAATATAATTATAATTGTACTTATCATGTCTGAAAGTATAGTAATATTTGTATGACTCTCCTACTTTACATTTAATCCTGGATGGAAGAATCAGATCCCGTTCTAATTGCCACTTTTTCCAGAGTTCGCATGTATTTAACATGTAATAACGAAATAACTGTTCGTGTAACTATTTATTTTTTATTTCATTAATGATAACAATTGCTTATATACTATCAGAAAAGGACACGTTTGGTTTGGGGCGCGTTTCCTCTTTTGCTTTCCATTCTACCCTAAAATAAGTTATTTTAAAATAGGAATCCCATGGTGGTATATCATGAAATATTTAGGACTTACGAAAACGTGAATGTTATTGTTCCGCTTCTTAATTCAAAACCTCCCTATAAAAGGAACTTTTCGATTCTATAAGGATGCTTGCTAAAATCGTTTAATAATATATAATCCTCATTTACGTTTCTTGAGTTCTTCAAGTTTCTCTACTTTCTTCACGAAAGAATGAGTGAAACTTGAGAAGATCAACCTAAATCCCGGTAATTGTGTCTTTGTATCTTTTCTGACAGTTGTCCATTTCGAAAAGAAAGTGTATATTAAGTGATTGAATGCTAGTGAATCAGTTAATACTCTTAATGCATCTGTCACAGCATACTGTCTTTTATTTATGAATCTTTTATATTCATTTTGATTAGCACATTAGAAAAGTATATTAAAATTGAGTGATCATTAACAAAAAAGCGAAAGGGATATGAAAATTCTTCATAAAGCTCGAAGCACAAAACTTCGTTTCAGAGGAAACGATGGATAATTATATTGGATATTTGTGATAATAAATAAAATAAAGTTACTTTCATTGCAGTGAGTGTTCTTTATCTATCTATCTGTCTATATATATATATATATATATATATATATATATATATATATATATATATATTGTCAGTATTGTATGACTAATTGGTTGTCATATATATTTACAGTAGAAGAGTTTTTGTCAGACACAAAATTAGTTCGACACATAAACTTCTTTTACATGCTTATTTGCTTGTATTTCAATCTAAATCTAAACATACCCATTTGTTACTGATTGTTTAGAGATGTTATACCGAAGAGTCTCATAAGTATTTGGTTTGTAACTAAATGTTAAAAGTGCAATTAGGCAATTAACGAAAAGGCAATAAATTTGAAATTTACATGTGTAAAGGTATTAGACGTTTAACTATTTCATCATATCATCATTTTTTTTAAAACAAAATGATAGGTGTACTTTGCTTAGAAAGAAAATATACTTTCCTTTTAAAAAAGGAAAGTATATTAGACTGAGTTTCGAATCCTCGATCTTCAAGTATTACAAGTTCTTTAAAAGGGCTTTGTGCCTCATATTTGCATACTTTTATATGTAAAAAGAACTTCATTTCCATCCGAGGATGGGCGGGCTTTGGGAGACAGTACTTTCTCTGTAACGAGAGCCATTTCCAAGTTTATGAAGCCTTTTATGTATAGAAAGAATGGAGGCTCTATGATATTATGATCTGAAGTAGGAAAACGTATAAACATATATCAGTACATTTTTCAGCTTGTGTCTATATAAAGAATGGAGAGAAAATGCAATCAATTTCTTACGTATTGAACTGTGGGATTTGTGATAGATCTAGGCTAAAGTTTTTGGAATAAGATTATGAAAGGGTTTCTAGCATTTTGAAACCCGTGTTCATATTATCTTTACGAGCGAGGGATGGTCCTAAAGTTGAGTGAGCGGGTTGGTGACCCACTCTAAAATCCTCTTCACCAAAACTTGGTGGGAGATATCTTAGTAAGTGTGAAGCATTGAAAACATATACGTCAGGTTTCAGCATTTACATAAAACCATCTCGTTTATTAGATCTTTGTTTGGAAGTGAGATTATTGCTTCAAAAATTAAATTTATAATTATTCTTATATTCACTTATAACATCAATGTTATCTTTCATTACAACTTGAGGTGTTGAAGGAGCTGGGTAGATTCACACAAAGGTGCTTATCATTTCCCTGTATCCAATGACGACGTCCTCGTGACTACATACAAGTTCACAAGACCATAATAGTTATATTGATTCTATGTAACACAGTATATACAAAAATTTTATCACATTACTTGACTAAAGTTACTCTGCTAGTTTTACCTAGTGGAAAATAACATAACTTTCAACTGAGGATTAAAACAAACTTACAGTTTAACACCCTATTCACCGTCGTTAAACCGAGTAAGATGGCAAAAAAATAATTTTATCAGAAACTAGTATCGCAAAAGTTGGTTAAGAGCAAAATACTGTCTGATTTAATTGACAAATGCTCAGTAATTAGTTTCAAATGTTTTGTCCAAACAGACACTTGATTGCTTTAAACTTAATACGGAAAGCGAAACGTATCGCTGTTCATTTCTGTTTTTTTTTTCATTCAAACATTCAAACACCTTTTCGTTTTCTCTCTCCGCAATTTATTTTATGAAGACAACTATCAGGTTAAGAGAATGCCATTAGTGAAAGCACAATTGAGGTGCTATAAGGGCTTGTCTATTGATCCGAACGTCTTCAGTTCATGTCCACTCTACTGAAAACTAATACTTTTAAATTAATTTTATTTTACACGGTAAATGATAAATTTTCTTTGTTCAAAGTTCTTCATCTTGAGATGAGATGCAATGATTATGCACATGTTCATCGAAAGAACAGAGATAAATCTTATTGAAATATATTTTATTTTTGATTAGGTCATTTTTGTTATTCTTCTTTACGAATTTAGAGTTCTCGGTTACTTAGAATATAGCAAATGATGGTGAATGACATGTTATGACGTTCTACAAGAGAGAACTCGTGTTTCTTTGGCCTCGTTAATTCTTCTAATGGCGATTCTTGTATTATTAAATTGATATTTACTTACACAGACTCATGGTACGTGCTCAAAACATACTTAGAGATATGCATTTTAAGTATTTGTCATATTTTAAACGTATGATTTGTTTTCTATAGAGGGAATAGCTTTTTTTTTTACAAATTAGAATGCCAGACAGTGCACATCTCGTTTTTAGTTTCTCTAATTGGCCTTTGTTTCTTTGATTGCATTTTTCAAACATCCTGGAAACTAATAATATAAGAACGGAAAATATTCTTGGTAGTTTTCATTTGTAATGACACATAATAATAATATTTATTTTATTAAAAAAGTAAGAAATACGATGGTTTTGCGCAGAAAAGAATTTGTCAAACAAAGGTATGGGTCAGTTCACCTTGTATGATGTGATATTTGTTTCATAAAAAAAGATCAGAACAGATATAAAAACTGAAAACTATCAAATTTGAAGGTGATGTTCAAACGAATAATGTAAAGCATTCAGAGATTTTACAGAGTACCTTATCATGTGAAACAAAATGGCAGTCTTAACAACGTTGATCTCTCCTTGGTATTTCTAATGTTAAATGAAATCACTTCGTAAAGTTTCATAATACCAATCGCTCCTTACATACTAAACAGAGTGTTGTTCCCGAGTGTTTATTAGTTGCAGAGTCATAAATTTTATTCTACTCTTCTGCAGTTTGCTATACTGCCAGCTTTTGATCAATCTAGTACATCTGTGAAACGCATTATCTAGTTCACAACCCATCACACAATGCTGCGAAGTTCGTTCTCTAACGTTGAAGTGTAAAAAAGATGGAAGTGTGAATGGACTTTTGTTAGCGTTTATACATTAGCAAACATACACATTATACGGCCTAGGGCCTATTAATCTATATCTATGTATCTAGGTATATCGTAAAATATATTTTGTGATCATTTGAGTGTATTCCCCAATAATAACATTAATTACTACAAGTATCAATATTTCAAAGATCTTAATATCAATTTCTCTCGAGACTTTATCATACTAAGAAAGAAGGATATGTATTTTGTATTTACAACGGAGCAGTCTCTTGCAATTCAATCCTGACTGTTTCCATGTCTTCTGTGTATTTAACGATTATTGTCATAAAATTTGTATTTAATTGGAAATGTTCCTTCTTCACATAGAAACATGTATTTCTTTTAGTTTGAAATGTGTCGGGAAAACCGGGGCAAAAGTTTTTTTTTTTTTTAATGCTGTGTCTTTCAAAACCTATGAAAAGTGATAAGGGTAAATTTTCATGAACACGTTACATAGAACTTATTCCATTATAGAACAATATCGTGTATATATTTCCTCCTTTGCTTCAAAATTATTAAAATTACTTGTAGTCCAGTCAAATTAGGCTTTAACGCAGAAATTTGAAATAACAAAATGAAACCTGATAGAATATGTAGCACTAGTTATGATGCACTTCTGGGAAAAATCCCCAAGAATCCTGTGACGGGTTTTGGAGCTATGACGTCATCAATATGGCTGTCGTCAAAATTCATAGTGAAATCTGTGAATGCTTATAACGTTTCACATAATGAAGCCAAGACGTTCGTTTTTGTGCCAATCTAAAGAGAACTGATTGCAAAATTTGTAGAATAAACTATAGTGGTTAAATCGAAATTTTGTTTGAAATTTTTCACATAAACTGTAAAAATGCACTGTTTTAAATACTTGTTTTGAAATTTGTAAGTACGTAGCTCCCTAGCTACAGACTACTAAAGCAAACGCCAAAAATATAGGCGGGTTGTGCGCACACCTTACAGCTCGCTTTTGTCAACTCTTCCCTTGTCATGTGCCACCTCCTTTCCCTCCTATTGCAGAAGTAAGCAGACGACAGCCTTTTACCTAGCCACAGCTCAAAGCCTGTGTTCTGCCGTAACCAATCTTCATCATTATGTAAATTAATCTTAGTGTACAGTGACATTTAATGCTCAAATCTTGAATAAATTAAAAATTTAATCGTTATTTTTTCTTATCTCCAAACAACGTACTCTATTCAGGTTCACATAGGGGATGAGATAGTTTGCCATATTACATTATAAGTATAAATATTTTGAATAATCGAGCGCGGAAGACCGCTTGCCTTCTACTCCATTACTATTCAGTATATTTTGAATAATCGGTCATTCTGACTAAAGTGTTTAGTCTTTCTTTCAGTAACACTCGTGAACGCTGGATAGTTCACTTGATTGTAACGAAGCAACTGAAAATAGAGAAGTTTAAAATATTAAAAGTCAAGACTTACAGAATCCTCGGTCTTCAAAGTCACTTGTCTCGTCTTCTTCATAGTCGAAGTGCGAGGAGCTGTCGACACTGCTACTGCTGTCCTCATTCAAGTTAATAACAATTGGTTGAAGAATCATAAACCCTTGAACATTCACGTAGATAATCGTCCTCTTGTAGCTTTTGCGCATGGGCTACGCGCGTCTCCAATCGCTTCTTGTAACCGAATCCAAAACGTGAGTTATTCTCTCTACGTCGGCTAATTTAAATGTCTTGTTTCGCTCTGCTACTTCTTCCTTCACTTTTGCCCAAATCAGCTGGAAAGGGTTATATTGACAGTGGTAAGGAGAAAGTCTGATAACTTCGTGACCATGCTGGAAAGCGATTTTGTCGAGCTCATGTTTTCTCTGGTGCATTGCCGCGGACTTTCAACAACCGCTCGGACCCTGTTTCTCTATCTGAGTGGAAGATGTTTCGTTTTTTTAGCCATTGGATGATCTCTGGTTCGTTCGTTGAGGTGAAAAGAATGTTTTCAGTTAACGTTGAATGATATTTTGCGTTGTCCATTATAAAGATACAACCCTCTTCGAGACTATTCAATAGTTGTAAAAACCATGCCTAAAATATTGCCGTGTTCATTTCGTTGTGGCAATCTCCTTCACCTCCCCTTCTGGCCCCAAATACCAATTTACAACTATCAATAAATCCAAATTTAGCCCCAACAGCGTGACAAATAACGAGCCTACCACCTTTTCCAATTGGGATTTTAAGTCCACTTCTGTTGGTACTTGTTTGTCAAATGTGAGCTTTAGTATGATTCTGTTTAATCCATGTCTCATCCAAATAAACCCTAGATCTTGTATCTTGGTTTTGGGGAAGATCGTGTATCTTACGAAGAAATTTAGCACTGTGTGCCAAAATATAACTTCTTTCCATTAGGAAACGTCGATCATCGTTGCACTTCTTATACTTAAACCCTAACTCGTACAAAATTCGGTACATAGATCTCAACGACCTGAAAAGTTTATCTTTTGTTGAAGGCGAATACGAAGTTTATCTGCAGTAGGAAACTCACTTCTGTCGTACATGTCGTGAACAGTTTGTCTCACAATATTCTTTTCAAAGTCATCAATCTTTGTTGCGTTTTCTTAGACTTGTAATTTGTTTTCTTAAGAGAACGAAAATGTGCATCCCTTTGAATTTCACAATGTATTCGTTGAACAGGTCTTAATCCTATTCCACAGGATTCAGCGTTAGATCTTGACATTTTGACCAATCAATATTTATTCTTACATTACCATCAGGTAACTTCTTAAACCAATTATAAACATTATCTAAAATTTTCTTCAAGATTTTCCGATGATCAGGTGTCTTTTTTTCTGCGTTACGCACTCAGTTGACGGAGTGGAAAGTTCATTCATAATGTACTTCAAGTAACCACTAACTCCACACATAAAGCATTAATACTTAGATATTAATGAAGGAAAAGCAAACACAAATCAAATACACAAGAAGTTACACGAAATCACAATTCACAGAAATTAATATATGAAGTAATCTAAATGTAAGAAACTTCCAAACGCGCGGGAAACATGAAACCTTAACAGTGACTGAGCAAGACAAATGTAAATGTGGCAAGTGCGTAGGTTGCTAGTTGGCTGTTGCTCGCTCTCCCAATTTTTGTTGCGCGCGAAACCCCCTATATTTTTGCCGTTTCTTTAATACATTTATTGGTATAATATTATTGGTCATTGTATTAGCTTGAAAACGGCAGCAGTTTTATTTCTCTATATAAAAAGTAAGGAAACTATGTGAATTAATGTTGTGGAGAATGCGATCCGCAACGTGTGCTGGATGAGCGTAAAGACTAATTCTATTTACAGATTTATAGCAAATGGTCAGATGTATTATTGATTTATTTCACCAACTACTTGGTTAGTGTGGATAGGGAAGTTACGTACTTTCTATGACAGCAATTTTAAATTCTATCATTTGAGGTTTCAATAAATTTTTTAAACAAGGTTTACCACTACTTAAATATTTAAACTACTGTTATGAATAACCTACGAAATACCGTTAAAGATTAAAATTTTTATATTAACACTTGTATAGAACTATGTAGGGCTAAAGTGAATTAGAACAGTGTTTAATAATAAAAAGGACAATAAAAATGATAGTAATATAAATTAGCGTAGACAAGGTAATACTCTAGATATATAAAAGATTACAGTACATACAACACTTTTTGTTTCACATTTAGTACGGACGCTTACGTTGTGCTGATAGAGAACTTAACTTCTTGCTAACGTCAATGCCATTTTCATTAGCACGTGTTGAATTTATGTTTGTTTCGTCATACACACATCCTTCAATCGCCATTTGGTTGTTATTACATCCATAACCCGCACACTGACCACATATAGATGAATAGTCCAGTTTACTGCTTTTACACTCACAATTTCTTTCACATGAAATTTTACAGTTGAACATAACTACCTTCAGAATGTTTTCAGGAACAGTTAGTTCAAGTGCTGTAACTGGTATAAGTCTGTTTTTCTTACTTTTCAACCCCATTCTGTAGGAGGTAGTTCAACATGTTGCCACCGTTACACTTGTAAATAGACACTCAAGGAATTCTGATGTGCTGCACCTGAGGTCGGGGGAGGCATTACAAGTTTGAAGTCCGCATCGATTCTCTTCTTGGTCATGGTCTTCAAATAAATATGATACCTTGCTGTACCAAGGTTTGTTTCCTTCTTTCCCCATGCATAGCTTCGAAGAATTTTTCAGCAGCCATACTAATCGAATCTGCGAAGATGAAAAAGCATTCAAATCATCCACGTGATCACAAAGCTCCTTAATTGTTGAAAGCAGATTGTAAGCTATCATTTTCCCTTTTGTAAAAGCACAAGAAGTTGAATCATACCCGGGGAATGCATGAAGGAAAAGCATGTACTCTTTCATAGGACCTAATTAGATCTGTATCTGTCGAATGTTGTATATGCGATCTTCTTTCAGTCCTTCCTGCAATTACCATAAATACTTGATATGTCACATGTGCGATTAACAGTACAAGGATATCTGTATTTTCTCCAACAAGTACCGATGGACATATAGACAGCAACCTCAACACAAGACGCAACGTCGTTCTTCGTGAATGGGTCTTTTATGTTGGGTCCTCCTTCATAGCAATCAAACCCTATGTGGAAACTTGCGTAATGCTCCATAATGTATGTCACATATTGCATGCATATATTTCTGTAAGTAGCTGAGCGCTGCCAAATATCCCTGTGCTACAAATAACCATCGTCAGTTATATACGTTACATTGATTAGGATAAAATATCGTTAGACATTGTATTAAGATCGTCAAACAGTGATGGTGGTTGTGCTGCCAATTCGTAAGACAAAAAGTTTTCCAGTTCACTCTTACTACGCACAATGCACAACATTATGTGAAAAACCTTATTTGAATTAACTACAATGCCCTTCGTTGTTTATTTGGACAACCTTGTTCACTGTAGCAATCGACGTGATCATATTCTTCCGCCGAAAATGAACTTCGTTGAAGAGCTTACCAATATTATTCTTGAGACAAGCAAGTCCAATTTCATTAGCTCAATCTCAATTTATGCAGTTGTCACCAATAGTTCAGCTGAAGCTTCGAGCACAAAGGGTGGTGGGCACGAAGCCACTCTAGAACTTGTTTGTATCTGTTATGTCTCGCTCCATTCTTGACAATCCTAGATCGATGTGTTGTTCTGAAGATGTGCAACGAATCCCTTCTAGCTGACAAGGAGACTTCTTTAATAGCCTCTACTACTCTAGATCTTATTGGCATTGTGTCCACCCATTTTGCAAGTGTAAATGCGGACATGCCACGAACGTGAGTCAATCCTCCTACGCTCTTCATTTAACACACCAATACCTGATCTATGGTCATGTCAGTCTAAACTCTAGCCCAAAATTTGCTTGATCGCAGTATTGTAAAGAAACCGACCGCAGATTTTTTTTTATATTCATCATGATTCATTCTCTGCTCCAGAGTAATAATTTCTTGAAGATAAACATGTGCATTCTTTGGATAATTGAAATGGCCGGCGGCATGAAAATACGGCAATATTTGTTGCACCACAGTAAAGGTGTAGCCGCCAATCACCACAGCCCTCAGCTCGAATGAACAAACATAATTTTCACCATGTTTATGTACTGAATCCATAGTTTAGCTGTTCATCCTCCTTTCGCTTCAGCTTCCTTCATTCTTTCCTTTAGTAGTCCGATACATGTTTCGAGAACCTGGAATTCACCAGAGTTTTGTACGTTATCTGTGTCACTTAAAACTAAAGTGCAACATTCTCTCACACTTTGGACAAAATTATTATCTTCAGTGCTTTCTTCAAGACGAAGAATAGCTAAAGCTTGAAAGGTTAACAAATCACTTAACATATCAACTACCTCTTCTTTGCATGCACTGTCTGCCACAGAACTTCCAATCCACTATCGCTCATAATTACACTAATAGAGCCCAAATCAGAGAGCAAAAGGTGGAATCCATCAAGTCGTACGACAACAGATTTAACAGGGTTTTCTGAAGAAGCAGCAATAACTATATCCATTGCTTTCGAAAATTCAATGTTTTATAATCTTATTAACGCTATATATAATTAATTCATTTAAAGTTGTAAGTGTTAATTTTATATAGTTATACTAAATATAATCTAATATAAATATTATTAAACTATTAGTTAATAATTAATTAAAAACAACTGTACAAATGATCCATTTTCAAAGCCATCCAGTGACCTATTTGCACCACATTACGTCTCCTATACATGGAAAGGGTATTAATTACTTCTATGTGTTCATTTCGATTCCCGCAGCTCCCTCACCTTTTATAATAGAAAAATAAAACTGGTGTCGTTTTAAAGCTAATGATATGACCTTCAATATTGTACAAAAGCATATATTAGTATTCTATAGCTAGGGAGATATTTACGTACAAACTTCAAAATAAATATACAAAAGAGTACATTTTTGCAGTTTATGTGAAAATATTTCAAAGGAAACCTTCGATTTAACCACTACAGTTTATTATATAAATTTTACAATCAGCTCTTTTCAGTTTGCCGCAAAAATGAATGTCTTGGCTTTATTACGTGAAAAGTTATAAGCATTCAAAGATTTCACTGTGAATTTTGAGGACAGCCATATTGATGACGTCATAGCTCCTAAACCTGTCACAGGATTCTTGGGGATTTTTTTGCCAGAAGTACAACATAGCTAGTACTACATATCGCAGCAAGTTTCGTTTTGATATTTTAAATATCTGAGTTTGACCCCAAAAAAGCCTAATTTGACTGGACCATTGGGTTCCAGTTGTTCACTCGAGTGTGATGGAGTACACGATAACTTTCGTAGAAACTATTCGCGTTGGATTCAATATAATCTATTCGTTCTCCAAGCATGTAATTCTAAGTGCCGCGGTAGCGCAGAGGTATGGTGTTCACCTCTGGCGCAAGTTTCAGGTGATCCCATCTCGCCCCAAGTGAACTTTGTGGTGGACAAACACCGTGTGCGTGGGTTTTCTCGGGGTTCTTTCGTTTCCTCCCACTTTCTTTATTCCACCATTTAATTCATTATTTCATCATCGCCGTCTTCTTTAGCCTAACCGGCATAAGCGTGGGACGCAAACTTTAAACATGTCATTTCATTTTATTCTACATTTGCACCTAACGTTGTGATCTGTCAACTTAGGGTAATTCTGTACCGTCTTTCTAATGCTTGATTAAACTGCGTAGAGATGTTATTTTGCTTTTAGTTCTGAATGTAATTCCAGATACAGATGAGTGGCAGTTTGCACTAGAATATCTAACAAATTTGTAGAACATTTACAAAACGCATTAATAATAAAATAATAAAAAATAAATAATAACATCTGAAGTAATGACAAGAATGGTTAACGATAGCAGACGAAAATGTTTATATTAAAAATGACATCATTGTGCAAAGTTATATCCAACTTCAGACATATATGTATGTGACTTATAGTTGTATAACTTAGAAGTTAATTAGAACAGGGAAGGAAGTCTAGGTTCTACAATAGGAGAAGGTAGGTTTCAACTTATTTGTCTAAATGGAACTCGGAATCACATTTCTGAGAATAGCGTTTCGAACCTAAATTGGTCATGTGTGAGTTTATTCAAATATTGGAGATCACTAATTTTATGACGAATATTTAGTGCTTCTAACGGATCGTGTTTCTTGTCATCTCTCGAGTGCTAGATATTTTGAAATATATTATTGCAAAGAAAGAATAGAAAACTGAACTTTTCCTGGAGATGTGTGTAGAAGCTTTGATTATCTAGCTATGTGATAATTATTTCATTTTAGAGATATTGTTCTCTTTTCAAACTTAAGTAATAAATAGAGGTTTTACTCTGTCCTAGAAGGCGCATCAATTGCTGAGTTATATTTATATTTTCTGTGAAAGTTCATTTCTTGTTACTATTGACTCTCTGATAGTTTTGTCAAATAATTTTAATTGTTATTTGTAGTTGTTGACCTTTCTCGAAATTGGATGATTTCTATTTCAACATAACGTTTAATCCCATTGTTTAAGCTACGATTTTATCATGTTTAAGAATGCATAGGTTTATTTTGTAAGCTAGGTATGTTAAAATGAAGAGGGGTGTATGAGGATATAATCTGAATATGCTGTAATACTTGTTTTCAGCAGTTAGTTATTTGAGTGAATGTTGAAAAGTAAACAAGTTGAATGTTAATAATAACTCTGCTCTCCCTAACATGAATCAGTAGACTAATTGGGAAAGAACAGCCTGTCATACTAAGAGTCTGTTAAGGTGAACCTTGTACGTTTTACTAACAACAGAATAGTGCGAAGACAAGAATTAGGTGACTTCAGAGAGGGAAGAATCATCAGGAAATTGGAAGTAGGGCGATTGGCGTGTGTAACCTTCAAGTTAGATATTGCCCTCAACATTGTACAAGGGAATATTCAGAAGCAGAGGCGAAGGAAATGCGTTCGATCATGGCCAACTACACTAGCAGATTTAGCGTCCCTATCCGCTTGAAGTTCAGGATAACACAGAGCAAGTAGCCAATTAAAAGAAAAAGAAAAATATAAAGTTAATTAATCAACCTGTATTCACCTAACAGGAACACCACAACAGACGAAACTGCGGGGCGCAGAGCCACTATTTGCAAACTACTTGAATGCCTGAATAATCCAATCACTAGAGCTTGGGATACGATACAATACATAACAAAAAATAATAGAAAATACCAAATTTTCCACTATAACAACTTTTATTACAGAATAACCTTGTGCTGAATATATACTTATGCGTTGGATAAATATATATTCTGCCAATGCAACAACAATTCTATAATAAAAACATGATCAAGCCTCGTATATGTAAATATAGTCTGCAAAGATTATCCTATCAGGCACTCGGAATAATAATTCAATATAATTCAAATATATAACGATGATTACAAAAATCAAGACTTGAAAGCTTCTAAAATTTTACTCTCTCAAATATTGCTCCAAACATTAACAAAAATTTGCTTCAAATTCGTTTAAACTAACTTCTAAACTGTACATTTGTAAATACTATATGGCTTTAATTAATTAGAATTACCAAAATTGTCGCAAGTCTCGTCAATAGCTAGAGCATTATCTGAATCACAAGTACAATTATATCAATCTTAATAATCTTGGTCCTTTCATCAAAACCTTCACAATTTCTCTAA
Source organism: Thermobia domestica (assembly GCF_964235325.1). Taxonomy (NCBI): domain Eukaryota; kingdom Metazoa; phylum Arthropoda; class Insecta; order Zygentoma; family Lepismatidae; genus Thermobia; species Thermobia domestica. Next base: position 232,992,731 of record NC_137461.1, on the reverse strand, counting down.
CCACTTCTGACATCAATAATTCATTAACCAGAATATTTCTTTCTCACAAAGCGAGGCAATGAAATTCGTTAATAACTGTTTTTCTCAAGATAAAAATAAATGAAAACTGCTCCCGCAAAATTGCAAACAAACACATATCCTCTAAAGACGTTGGATAATTCAGACAACAAACGTGCTCAACTAGCTTCTTTTCTGGGGGGTGGATTTCCTTAAAATTCCAACTTCTCTCAAAATATCGACTCTAACTTAGAATGCATGATCTGGATCAATCAAATTAACAATCCTGCTCATAGCTTTCTCTCTTATGCACTCCCTTCACCAATGTATAATGAGGGTAATACCTTTACTAGTTAAAGGCGGACAATTAGCGTAAAATAATTTCCACTCTGTTTCCTTCTAAATATTCAGCAGTTCGCCTCTCTCCTCTCTTTGGATGGCAATATGCTCCAGGTCTAACTACACATTCACAGAGCACAAGTTGAAGTGGGTCGTTATCACTCCACCAAACACACTTATTAAATTATTTGGATAAGAATTATTTTTCAATAACGACGTAACAGAAAGAGAAAAATATATTGAAATATCATCAATAAGAAACACAAAGACAGCTTTAGCGTGTACTAGGGAAATACGCAAGTGCCCCTCACTTCACTCTTTTTTTTTAAAAAAAAAAGATTTCTTTTACTTATTCGCCAAAAGGCGAAACAAGAATACAAAATAACACCAATCCAGCTAATCTTCATAATCGTCTGCTTGGTAAATTAACACCACTTCTCTTGTTATACTCACGTTCTTCATTCAAGCGCTCCACCATTCGACTCTACACGCTAGCCGAGAGAAAGCCAGAACACGGGTCATACATAGCGAGCAAACAAGAGGCTCCCAACAACTCCGGCGATCAGAATATAGTCATGACAGCGAGGAACGAGCCACGCAACCAAGACTCTGAATCAAGGTTGACAAAAGTAATTCCGGTCTTATTGCCTTACTTTCTAATTATTTTCCTTCCTTCCTTCCTTTAATCTTTGTTTTAAAGTAACTTTACAAAACACAACCAATTTTGTTTATACATGTCTTTAACGATTTTTACAATGATGATAGGTTATTTGAACATTTATATTCCCTATTCTTTTTATTTTTTTTATTTTTGTCTTCGGCAAGTAACCAAAACTAACAAAAATCCAGACCAGCTGAAAATCCAGATGTTCTTGTACACACATGGCCGCTAAAATTTGCAAAAGGGAAGAATGATCGACGTCAAACAGTATATGCAATTGCTAACACACTTAACAGGACTGTAAGTCTTCCAATCACCCACTCCACACTGGTACATCCACTGGATGAGCTTAATTTTTCACATGGCCACTACGTTATATTTCATAGACACCAATAAGTTGGTGGTATCGTTGGCTCCGGTGCCAAGTACATCAAAATTCGTCCAAGGTGAAATATCTTGGGTTCTTTCTCAGATTTTAAATATGAGATAGTCTGAGCTAGTGATTCTGAACTTACATTAATCTAGCCATAGGTGGGAGTACACAATAAACTCACAAAAATCTCAAATATATTTTGCTTGCTGGTCAAATTGTTTTTATGTGTGCAACACAGTGTATGGGCATCCCATCTACAAACAGTCAAGAGTACTGGTTGGCGATATTTTGACATTTTGCTTCTCCACCTTTTCTGTGTACTTCTCTTCATCTGTGAGACCCCATTGAACAGCCTAGGGCCGAAGACTTTGAATGAGAGGATGTATGGCCTACGGGTTTTTCTGTCAGTTCCCCGACATGAACTCAATCAGGCACATGGAGAGTACTGTGAGGCGACGTCTTGCAGTACGTCCGGATGCACCATTGATCGCACAGAAGTTGTCAACTGTGCTGGTGGAAGAATTGAACACCAATTCAAAACAGCTCGCTGCCAAGTTTGTGAGCAGCTTATGAGCAGCATGAACACCACAATCATATTACATACTATTCATCGCTGTCCGAGGTAGATGCATACCCTTTTAGAAAAAAATCACTCCTACCGGAATGCAAAGGGGCCACCACGAGTTGTAGTTGCTTCAATCTAATTTATTGTTTCTATAAATTTGCTAGTTTTGCTCTTCTGTTCATTACAGTATACACTCCCATTCTAGTACAACATAAAAAATAATAAACCCAAAGAAAGAGTCAATATAATACTTAAGTAAGGAATTCTTAATCACACTAATAAAGAAAAAAATTACCTAAAAACAGGAGCTAAGTAATAAAGATAATAATTAGATATAGTAGGAAAAACCTGCTCCCTAGTAAATAGCTTGATTGGATCTGCAAAGGGCTGAGGTAAACCACACATACCCGCCTTATTAGGCCCACGTCGAATCTGAATATAAGCTAAAACCCTTCGTTCTAACAAAGTTAAAAATGCAACCCCAATTAAAACACAGATAATCAAAATTAAATAAGAAATTACACCTATGACATAATCATAATACACTATTACCTGGACTCACCTTATCCATTATTAGATCCCAAATCTAATGCACTTATCTGCCAAAGTAATTATCAATTAATTTTATTCCTCAACGATGAATATAATTAGTACTTGGTCCTTCGTACTAAGGTACTATTCCAAAATACAGGATAGAAACCGATCTGGCTCACGCGATCTGAACTCAGATCATGTAAGATTTTAAAGGTCGAACAGACCTATACGCTAAGCTTCTGCATTTAGATAAAATCTTAATCCAACATCGAGGTCGCATTCTCTTTTGTCGATATGAACTCTCACAAAAAATTACGCTGTTATCCCTGATGTAACTTAGTCTATTAATCATTAATAAAGGATCATAAAAATACTCAAAAGTAATCATCTCAAAAAGAGTTTATTTATCTTCTCGTCACCCCAACGCAATAATTAAATAATAAATATATTCATTATCAACCACAAAAATTACTACTTCAAAATAAAGATCTACAGGGTCTTATCATCCTCTTAAATCATTTAAGCCTTTTCACTCAAAAGTAAAATTCAACATTACAATTAAAGACAGTTTTCCACTCGTCCAACCTTTCATACAAGCCCACAATTAAAGGACTAATGATTATGCTACCTTCGCACGGTCAAGATACCGCGACAGTTTAAACTCTCACTGGGCAGGTCAGACCTTATATTTTAACAAAAGGACGTGTTTTTTATAAACAGGCGGAGGGAAATTTTGCTGAATTCCTTTACTTATTCTCCCTAGTATACTAATAACACCATTATAAATTATCTCAAATAATTCAAGATAAAAGTACAATAATAAATTAAATGTAAAAAAAATATAATAAATAGCTCAAATAAGTTATAACAAAATTACAAATGATAGCTACTTCTAAGCCCACATCTTTCATTCAATACAATACCACATTATAAATAACAAAAGTAAGAAGCAAATCCCTCTTACTATTACTTAGGACCAAATACTACAAAATTAAATCCATAACAAGCTAGCCGCAGCCAATTAAATTCAGTTCTTGTAAAACCAGATATAACGGAAACCGAAAGGCATCTCACTACTAAAATAAGATTAATAAATAATATGCCACCTATAGCATCACATTATCTTAGCTCTTTCCGTTTCGGGAAATAATTATATAGCAATATTATTCAGTGTTCCCTGATACAAAGGTACAACATTCCATGTCTTCTTCCGTAAAAAAAAAAAAAAAAAAAAAAAAAAAAAAAGATTTCACCTTTTTAAACATTCCCTTACGGTATTAATTAACTATAATACTTACAAATTAATTCTATACCCTATACAATAACATCAATTTCAAGTTGATTCTCTTAATATTATTGATAATAACAACAGTAATAAGTACTTCTTTCAATCAAAATAATCTGAATTGCACAGAAACCCCTTCGATGTAAACGAATAGCTCAACTAACAAGCTCTATTTTGTAGTTATCCAATCTAGGCACACCTTCTGGTACACCCACTATGTTACGACTTATCTCACCTAAACAAATGAGAGCGACGGGCGATGTGTACATATCTTAGAGCCCTACTCATGTTAGCAACTTAACTAACATTACATTCAAATCCACCTTCACTCAAATAATTTCCATATTAAAATCAGTATAAACACTTTATTGTAACCCATCTCCTCTTACTGATAAGCTGCGCCTTGACCTGAAGTCCTTCTCAATAAAGTTACTGAAGGTACCTAATTTCTCCCTAATACCATCAACTACGGTGGTATACAAACTGCAATACAACAGTAAGTAAAATATATCGTGGATTGTCGATAACGGGACAGATTCCTCTGAATAGTCTAAAATACCGTCAAATCCTTTGAGTTTCAAGAACCTAACTACTATTACCCAGGTATTCCATTTTACATTAAAAATAATAGGGTATCTAATCCTAGTCTAACAAATAATTTCATAGCCTCAAACACAGAACTTATTATTCCAAATGATAATTTCACCTAAAAATAAAAATATAAAGTCCTTCAATTCATATTTATAACTACACCTTAACCATTTATTCTTCCCTCTGACCCCCTCGTCTCACCTCGGCAGCTGGTACGAATTTCGCCGGATCTTTTCAAACCGTAACTGCTTCAAACACTCATTAATAAACAAAGTACTTTCACAGATTAATTTCATTACTCACCCTCAAGGTCAACAACTACTTTCTTACCCGAAAGGTTACATGTACAACTAGATAAATAAGGGACGGAGAGCCAAGATAATAATTTATTATTAATTCATAATGCTAAAGAAAATAGTTATTAGTTATATCTTTAACTTTAATTGATAAGAATTAGTACTAAATGAACCCTATTCTCCCCCTTGTAAGGATACAATTTTGTTTTTTCCGCTGCAAACAAAATTGTATCCTTTACAAGTGTATTTATTTTCTCTCTACACATATGCGGTAAAAACTAGCATCTAGTGGATACGTTAAGCCTATTAATATACCTTTAGCCTTTATCACAGGCTAATTAAGATGATTTAATAGATTTTCAAGTTTTAATTATTATTAACATATAATACTCCTAAATTTAGTCATTATAATATAATATTAATCTATTTAAAATCCTATATACTACTATAAATAATAATTAAATAATAAGATGCCTGATTAAATGTTTATCGTGATAGGATAAATCAAGTATTTCAATATACTCTTATTACATCTAAAATAATCAAACTTTCACTTTTGACATCAAAAATCAACGTACATCATACACTAAGATGTAGAAAGATAAGCTAAGGTAAGCTAGTGGGCTCATAACCCGCATATGAAGATTTACTCTTCTTTTTCTAATGCTCACTAACCCTAAAACTCTACTATTCTCAACAACACTTATCCTAGGGACTCTTATTTCACTAACCTCCTCATCATGGTTGAGTACTTGAATTTTTCTTGAAATTAATCTCCTATAATCTATCCCCCTAATTTCAAAGACCAAAAATCAACGTCATACCGCATCTGCTCTAAAATACTTTTCAGTTCAAGCTATTGCAAGATCCTTGCTCCTAATAGCAATTATTTTACTTTACATGGGACTGCAAACTGCATATTACCTAATCTCCATCTCCCTACTATTTAAAATAGGGGCTGCTCCCCTTCACTTTTGGATGCCAGAAGTAATAGAGGCCATACTCTGAATAGACTACATTATTTTAATAACATGGCAAAAATTAGCACCACTTGGCCTGCTTTCCTATAGTTTAACTCTTACAAATTTAATTTGCCTGACTCTAATTCTATCTTTAATTGTAGAATCAATTGGAGGTCTAAATCAAACATCACTACGTAAAATTATAGCATTCTCATCAATCAATCATACTGGCTGAATACTCATAGCTTTACTATTAAGTGATAGAACATGATCTTTCTACTTCATATTCTATGCCTTACTTTCAGCGATAGCAGTCACTCTTTTCGCAATAAACAAAATATTTCATACTAATCAAACTTTCTCCAATAAAATCATTGTAACAATAAAACTAGCCATTTTTACTAGCCTCTTTTCCCTAGGGGGCCTTTCCCATTCTTGGGCTTCTTACCTACATGAATTATTATTATAAAAACTGCTGAACAAATATCATTTATTATTCTCACCTTAATAGTAATAACAGCACAAATTACTCTTTTTTACTACATGCGAATTGCCTACGCTGCTTTCATTATTAACCACCATAACCAAACATGAAAATCTTAAACAAAAAAAAAACACATTAATTAAATTCATTATTACTTCCCTAAGAGGTATAATTATCTTGCCACTAATAGTCAACATACTTTAAACAAAGACTTTACGTTTAAAAAACTAATGGGCTTCAAAGCCGTAAATAAAAGGCAATCTTTTAGGTCTTAGTATATTAACTACTCTTCCGGAATTGCAGTCCGACTTCATAAATATTGATTATAAAACCAAACAGGAGGTTTACTACACCATAAATAGATTTACAATCCATCGCCTAATACTTCGGCCATCCTATTTCCCTTGCAACGATGATTATTTTCTACGAGCTATAAAAACATTGGTACAATATACTTAATCTTTGGGGCTTGGGCAGGAATAGTAGGCACATCACTAAGCCTTCTTATTCGGGCAGAGCTCGGAAGTTATAACGCTCCTATCCACCCGTCTCCACATAAGAACCCGAAGCAATTAAACAATCCAAATTTATATAAAAAAAAAAAAGATTCCTCCGGACTCATACAAGGAAACTAACGGCAGACGGAGCATTGAGGGAAGTACAGGTCTCAGCCGAGTTCTCTTTCGCTATACATCTATGATCCAATATTCGAAATTTGCATAAATATTTATCAATAAATATAAACAAAACACAACAATTCAGATGTTCATATAAATTTTATTACAAACTGGGATGGTGAATATGCAGTCAATCGTTAGTTGACCATATATACACACCGTTAAAACCAAGCAGGCAAAATACACTAGAAAGCATACACTAGAAATTCGGTTTAGTAGAAATTTAAAATGAGAATTCGGGCTCTAACTTTTCTCTCAAAAATTTCAAAAAGCTATCGATTATATTCAAATTCCAAAAAATTACAACAAATCCAAAATGTGAAGAAGAATAATGCAAATACTAATTAACTGGGTGAATACTGACCAAAAAAAATTTCAAGAAAGGCAAAAACAATTCAAAATTACAATAATATCGTAGTTCGCAAAAAATATATAAATCCGAGCTTTTCCTATCTATTCCTTTTACTAATCGTGATTCAAATTTCAAAAAATAAATCAAACTCTGAAAAATTCATAAATTTCAAAGCTACTTGACTGAGTTATAACAAATTACAATTCATATTTGGAAATTCAGAAAAAATTACAACAAGGTTATCTCAGCAGCCGAATGATTCCATATAAATTCCAACTTCGATATCTCTTATCAATCAGATGAAAAATAACCCAATAATAGCATTAATTAAAAAGGTATACGAACTTTTGAAACAACCTAAGAATTTATAGAATTAATCGGGAGAAAGAAAAATCTTTCAATCCATTTACTAATTTATCAGTCTAATGAAATTCAATTCTCGCAATGTTGAACTAGTTAAAAAAATGTTAATACTACAAAAATTTCAAAAATTTATAGAAAATCACAAGTTGTATTAAGTTTCAGCCTTAAACAGTCATATATCCTGCATTTCCAAGTAATTAGAAGCAAAAATAAGGCAATGAATGATTTTTCAATTTTTAGTAAGAACTTTCGACTCAACCTTAAATTTGTTCTAAATTTCTTTTAAATACAAAATCACTTATACCAAGAATTTCCATTCAAAAATTCGGATTAGTTTTACATAAGTAATTAAAGTTATGATTCTAAACTTTCTCCTTCAATTTCTAAATCCTAGACGATCAAAAAAAGTAACTGATGTTCAGAGCATTAATTCGCCTTTTTCTGAGCAATTCAAAACTATCACAAAAAAGTACAGGAAAAATATTCTTAAATTAAGCAGATAGGCAGGTGATCAAGAATACTGGATCATAAAACCACGACTCGACACTTTTCATGGGGGGGGGGGGAATTCCGAAGAGAAAAGATATTTTTAAAAAATGACTAAATCACAAGAGATAAGCTTAAGGACCAACCAAAATGGACTAATCTACAACCCACTCTTAGGTAAAGCACTTCTACCCCTCTACACATGCAGTCAAAATAGGTCACTTACCATTAATATTATAGACTTAACAATTTTTCTCCTTTTCGTTTACCTGTCCAGGACTTCAGAATCTGCACCCTTTGGTCTCTTTGTAGACTTGTATTTTTGACACTACAGACCGATTAATGGAATTACGGCAGTGTAACGTCGTTTTTGTCAAAGCGAGCCTACTGATCAAAAAGGACTCTCGACAAAGACAGAAAATTCGAGTAAAAGCCAAAGCAGCAAAACCATTAATATTGTGCGATAAGAGGCACAGAATGAAAGCACAAACTTCAATAAAATAAGATTGTAACACGCTCATTACTATAGGTCAAACAGACCATGCTGCCCACTTGAATCACATCCCACCATTTTAAACTTTTCTTCTTTTTAAAAAGAAAGAACAAAAAAGCACAAAACCAATTCGTAATCTTTCACTCGTATTTAACAGAATTAAGCAGCACTGAAATACGTGATATTGCCATTCATAAGTCACTCACTTTCAAAAACCACGCTACACTGTCGATCCACGTCAACCATAACCAACTATACGAAGCACAGCCAAGAGGCAGAAACAAGCAAAAGAACAGAACTCAAGGCTAAGACATGTTGTCCCCGAGGAATATAAAAGTCAAGTCATCGCCGGGAAGCTTCCTCCCACAAACGACAGCTTGAATTCGAATACAAGGTTGCCAGCTCTGAACACCAACTTTATTCTCTCGTTCTTTCTAACATTTCTTTTTTAAACTATCAAATGATTAACACATTTGAAAACCTTAGTTATATTTTTTTATATACAAACAATGAAATCTTTTAAATTTTAAAAGTCGGCAATTGTGAACAAACTCAGAAAAAGATAAAAAGTATATTTCTTTACAATATCAATTCTCCTTTGATTCAAACCATAACTGAAAAAGGACATCAAAGATATTTATGTAACAGATCGTTACATCTGATGCCTCCTGAAGAAAAAAAATTCACTAAACAGGGAATTTTTTTATACATAGATAACCTGAAAATAAAGATATACAATATTATAAACATTAAAATTCCAATAAATATAAGTATTTAAATGGTTATTCACAAATTATAGTTATCCTATCAGTAATGTCACAAATTTACTATAATAAAATTCTATCAACCTCAAATATTGAATTTTATATTTACTTTGTAATTATCCAAATTTTAATATTATCAAAAATGATTCCAGATCATCTAACAACAAATTCAAATTAATAATTTAATTACATTAACTATATAAACTTTAAATATTTTACTAATTTCACATTCTAACCACCATTAATTTAAAATTTATTCATTCTAGAAATTTAAAGTTTTAGTTAATGGAAGCAAAATAATATCAATATTTACAATTTTCTATAACAAATTAGAGAAAATATAAGAACCCTGACAAAAAATTTTAATGTATATTACAAATATAAACTCGCAACAACACAAAAAATTTTTAATTGATGGCCATCAATTAAGAAAATCATAAATATAACAATTTAAGAACATTGAATGAAATTCTTACATTTTTACGAATAAATTGCAACATTAAACAGAATAAATAGATTTCTTTCCTTCCAGAACCAGACGTTTCCAAAATCAATTGTAACGAGGCTCTTTATAAATTTTAATTTCCGAAACGTGACTTCTGCGGTATGAACCCAAGTTATCATTTTCGTCTGAGACGAAAACAGTATTGGGTGTTAAAAATTTTCTAATAACAAATGGTCCATGCCATTTATCGCTCAGTGACTTGACTTTTATTATATGTAACGCTCCTATCCACCCGTCTCCACATAAGAACCCGAAGCAATTAAACAATCCAAATTTATCAAAAAAAAGATTCCTCCGGACTCATACAAGGAAACTAACGGCAGACGGAGCATTGAGGGAAGTACAGGTCTCAGCCGAGTTCTCTTTCGCTATACATCTATGATCCAATATTCGAAATTTGCATAAATATTTATCAATAAATATAAACAAAACACAACAATTCAGATGTTCATATAAATTTTATTACAAACTGGGGTGGTGAATATGCAGTCAATCGTTAGTTGACCATATATACACACCGTTAAAACCAAGCAGGCAAAATACACTAGAAAGCATACACTAGAAATTCGGTTTAGGACATCAAAGATATTTATGTAACAGATCGTTACAAAGTCCCGGCAGCTTAATTGGAAATGACCAAATTTACAACGTAATTGTTACCGCTCATGCTTTCATTATAATTTTCTTCATAGTTATGCCAATTGTGATTGGGGGATTTGGTAATTGACTAGTTTCTTTAATACTAGGAGCACCTAATATAGCATTCCCCCGCCTAAATAATATAAGATTTTGATTACTCCTCCTTTCATTAACTCTACTATTAACTGGAAGAATTGTAGAAAGTGGTGCAGGGACTGGTTGAACTATGTATCCTCCTCTTTCTAGTGCCATTGCTCACGCTGGAGCCTCTGTTGACCTTTCTATTTTCTCCCTTTATTTAGCGGGTGTATCCTCAAAGCTTGGGGCAGTAAACATCATTACAACTGTAATCAACATTTGAACTCCCGGAATGACTTTAGAACGAATACCACTATTTGTATGATCTGTAGTAATTGCTGCTGTATTACTTCTCCTATCCCTTCCTGTACTAGAAGGAGTCATTACAATACTCTTAACTGACCGAAACCTCAACACTTCCTTCTTCGATCCTTCCGGAGGGGGAGATCCTATTTTATATCAACACCTATTCTGATTCTTTGGTCACCCTGAAGTTTATATTTTAATTCTCCCAGGATTTGGTGTAATTTCACATATTGTAACTCAAGAAAGTGGTAAAAAAAGGAAACTTTCGGTGTGCTAGGAATAATTTATGCTATATTAGCAATTGGGTTCTTAGGATTTATTGTGTGGGCCCACCACATATTCACTGTCGTCATAGACGTTGATACTCGTGCTTACTTTACTGCTGCTACAATAATCATTGCTGTACCCACAGGAATCAAGGTATTGAAATGAATTGCCACACTTCACGGGGCCCAAATAACTTACTCGCCCTCAATCCTATGAATTTTAGGCTTCATTTTCCTATTCACTGTAGGTGGCCTCACTGGAGTTGTACTAGCAAATTCATCCTTAGACATCATTTTACATGACACTTACTATGTAGTAGCACATTTCCACTATGTATTATCTATAGGTGCCGTATTTGCTATTATAGCAGGTCTTATTCATTGATTCCCTCTGTTTAGAGGAACAACAATAAACCCAACTTAATTGAAAATTCAATTCCTAGTAATATTTATAGGAGTAAATATTACATTCTTCCATCAACATTTTTTAGGCCTAAGAGGTATGCCTCGTCGGTACTCAGATTATCCTGACGCTTATACTACATGAAACATACTATCAAACGTAGGTTCATTTCTCTCCTTTGTTGCCGTCTTAGTACTCGTAATTATTATATGAAAGGCCTTCGCAAGATCTTGACCAGTAGTATTTTCAGATCAACAAACAGCATCTCTAGAGTGATTTCAAACCTTGCCCCCTGCAGAACATAGTTACGCAGAACTTCCCCTATTAACAAATTTCTAAGGTGGCAGATAAGTGCATTGGGTCTAAGCCCCAAATATAAGATAATAATCATCTTTCTTAGAAATGGCCATTTTAAATCAACTAGGTCTCCAGGACGCCGCTTCCCCCGTAATAGAACAAGTAGTTTTTTTTTCACGACCACACAATACTTGTCGTAACTATAATTACAGTCCCTGTAGGCAATTTACTAGCCTCCCTTTTACCAAACACATATACTAATCGCAGCCTGCTCTAAGGACAAACCCTAGAAACTATTTGAACAATCTTGCCCGCCATCAGAATAATCTTCATTGCCCTACCTTCCCTTCGGCTCTTATATTTAATTGATGAAATTCGCCAACCAGCAATCACCCTTAAAACAATCGGGCATCAATGATATTGAAGCTACGAATACTCTGACTTCTCTTAAACAGAATTTGATTCCTATATAATTCCTATTAATGAGATAAGCCCAAATTCATTTCGTCTACTAGATGTAGATAACCGTATTGTATTACCTATTAATATTGATATTCGTATTCTAATTACTGCTGCAGACGTTCTCCACTCATGAGCTATGCCCGCATTTGGAATCAAAGCAGATGCTAAACCAGGACGCCTAAAATCAATTAGCAGCTAATATTACACGCCTATTCTTTGGTCAATGCTCAGAAATTTGTAGGGCAAATCACAGCTTTATAACAATTGTTGTTGAAGCTTGTCCTCATTCAGTATTTATTAACTGAATAACAAAAATAATACAGGAGATTTCATTGGATGTCTGAAAGTAAGCAACGGTCTCTTAAACCAAAATATAGTAAAATAACAATTACTTCCAATGAGAAAAATTAGTTAAAATATAACATAAGCATGCCAAGCTTAAATTACTATTAATAGTATTTTTCTAATACCCAAATATCTCCCCTAAAATGACTCATATTTTCAATTGTATTCTCTTTATGTTACCTTCTATTTGCATCCATTATATATTGTGCAGTCGCCCCTTGTCGGTCTGAGAGCTCAGATAATGTACTCATAAATGACGTGATTGGGGATGACAGAACCGACAAGTTGCGCCCAGGATTTCCAAATATACAACTTAACAATATGTGAGGTACGGGATCCAACTTTGCCATGTATCCAAATACACATATCTTCACATCCCGCCCCCCTGAAATCAAAGTCCGGAATGAAAACATTTCGGAGACAAACAAAAAAAAAATACTTTTCAGAATTTCTGTTTAAAAAAACATAAGCATCTTTGTAGTTCCATTCAGTCTTCGTGATAAAAGCACAGCAACAAATATAGTCTGGAAAGAATCATATGATAAGAAATGATGAGTACAGCATAAATTTTCACACACTAACACAGCTGATAGCAGAACAGTCAATGCCAAATGACGTAAACACAGCAACGTCGATGTTGTAAACACAGCATCACTAAGCACAAAATGTAGATCTGGAAATCACAGGTACAATGTCCTTACACATCACATAACTGGAAAGTTCATTCAGTACAAGTAGATTATAGGAGTAGGGTAGACAGTTATGTAATAGTAACATCACAAAAATTAGGGGATACAGTCAATGACTGCCTAAAGCACGTAAGATATGGGAGTAGGGACAATAATTGGATAAGATAATGGAATGAATAAAAATCAACGAAAAATCAGGGGGGGAAAGCAAAAGAAATAACTAAACCATAATCCATACGTATATATCTATATATATAGTAAATAAAAACTCCAATTCCAATAACATTGTAACTCTATAATCAAAATAATTATTACGCGGTAGAAGAAAAATTAATCTAGCTATCCATAGAAAGAATAGATAAAACAACACAAAAGAATGTTGATTTCAGGTTTTAGAAAAACGAATTGTGGAGAATTTAGTTCCACAATGTCCGACGTGTTGGCAGAGTTATAGCCCTCTGCACTGGCTATTAAAACCTTAAAAGAAATCAACATGACAGACTATCACCAAACATATTCCTAAATCTATAACTAAATATGCGCTAAAAGAAAAAAAAAGAAAAAAGAAAACTTCTTTTTTTTTATACAAAAGTAAAAGTACGTATGCCCACAGGAAAATGTGGAATCAAGTCAAATCTTCAAATATACAAAAGTATATATCAAATAAGCACAAATCTTCATCATACATAAATGCCAAGTCATCTTCATGAAGGAATACGCAAGTTTATTATATACACTGCAGGCGATGAAAAATCGATCATTCAAAAGAATCCATAAATCGCACAAGAGGTTACAACAGTGTATATTCCTTTGAAAAGAATACATTGACTGAGTATATTCCCAATAACTAATAACAAAACGTAGGATCAAATCAAAAATCCAGGGAAAGAAAAACTGCATTCTTCTTTACATCCACATTTATATCATAAAATGCACCTTGAAAAATGCAAAAAACGTGAGAATTCCTTCTTCATCACTATCATAACCTAGATAGCATACACATATCAATTCACAGTTGCGTCTATCTCCCTAGTTTTCTTCTGCAAAACATAATGTATCAATAAGTTGTTGATTTGGCGCCTAGATACTAATTTATTCAATTTATAAGCTGTTGATAAGATGACCAAAAAAAGAACGTGTTCTACAAAGTTAACCAACAGTTCTAAGTAACTGAAAAAAATGATGTCTATGAGTACTCCTTTTTCTCCTTGTCTTCGTTGTAATAGTTATTGCCGGCAAGACTTAGAAATACAAACAAACCAAAACAAATTCCATAATGACATGGCCAGTGTCAAAACAAAATTCGTCACCAACTTCACAGATGTTCCTAATCCATCAAATCTTCCTTTGAGAACCGTCTTCTTTTTTCCTCTTTTTTTTTAAAAAAACTTCATTGCAGAGAAACAGCTTCCACTTCTTTTCCTTCTTCGAAGGGAAAATACACAGGTAGAGAAAATACACAGGACGCTGATAGAGATCCCAATTCTCCTTGTCGAAAATACACAATACAATACGATCTACGTTGTCCTTTGCGTGTACTCAGCAATGCAATTCTCGCAGCAGGTTCCTTAGGGAAATGAAATGCACCAGCAGCGATGCAAGGAAAAGCCACAGTTGAAAACTGATTTTTCAACACAAAATCAAAACAATTGTTATAACAATTCTCCAAAGTCTTCTTGTTCGCATCTCTGGAACCACACGTCAATAATACATGATGAGTGGGGAGATTATAACCTGGAGGAATCTTCACTTGTCCTGGATTTAAAGAAGTATTTTCTCACAATCTTTACGAAATTCTTCTCCTGCAGCTTCTTGGATACTTCTATCCGCTCCTCCTAATGGAATGAGTAATTCATTCGTGGGGTTGACAACAGCGTCAGCTTTAATCATAGCAATATCTCCACGAAAAACACTGATTTTCTTGTTGATTGCAGAATTGGCACCAAACTTCGGTTTCAAGCCGGAACAATTCTTCCCTGTTTCAGCCCAAGTGGGTAATTGGTTGGCAATCACAACCTCACGAAGATTCACAGATGGAATATTTTCTTCTTTTTCTATCATGTTCACCGCAGGATTAAAAATGATCTCATAGTGTTCTTTTTCTCTTTCTTTCTTCTGTTTCTCTTCCTGTACTTCGGCACAGCAGGCATTCGCAGTAGCATCCTCGACAACGTCTTGTATATCCAAGTCAACATCATCTTCTTCTCCCTCTTCCTCGTTTTCCTTCTCCTGTCTCTCGTAGTACTTCTTCAATCTCTGTACTACAATCGAATCAACCTTGAATCTTCCTCGTGCAGTCTTGAACTTAACAAAATAGGAATTTGGGTGGTCAATATCCTGAATGATTCCTGGACCAAAATAACGTCCACTGAAAGCTCTGGTGGATCCTTTCTTCATGGTACTGTCCAAAATCCATACCTTGTCTCCGACTTTAAAATTAGGTTTCGAATGACGTTTGTCATAAAATTTCGTCGCCGTCTTATGTCTCTGGAACTATTTATCATGGGCATTGTCTCGTATTTCTTCAAGTTGCTGTAAACGTTCAGCATTGTCCTGAAATTGACAAGGGGTGTCCAAAATTGCTTCGTGTAGCATTCTACATCTGAATCCATGGAAAAGTTCAAAGGGGCTGTATCCAGAGGATAAATTGACAGTTAAATTGTGGGCTAACACAACAGATGGCAGCAGTTCCACCCATTTTCCTTGATCTTTATTACATAACGCAGATTTCAGTCTCTGTTCAATGTTTCGGATAGCTATCTCAGCTGTCCCGTTAGCGTAATGAGCTTGAACATTTAGAAATCGAATCTTAGCCCCAATCATTGCATACAACTCCTTGAATAGGTTACTTGTAAAACATGGACCTTTGTCTGTGACTAATTCTTTGAAAATACCGTATTTCAAAATTACATTTTCATAAAGAAAACTACTTACAGAAGATGCTGTTATATCTGCTAATAAACCACAAATAGTATACCGAGTACCCAGCATCTCCACCATGTGCAGTCGCCCCTTGTCGGTCTGAGAGCTCAGATAATGTACTCATAAATGACGTGATTGGGGATGACAGAACCGACAAGTTGCGCCCAGGATTTGCAAATATACAACTTAACAAAATGTGAGGTACGGGATCCAACCTGGGTTGCATTTAAATAAAATCCAAGACATACAAAAGAAACAGACTGTGATGTCAAAGGAGATGAAAAGGGGCAAGAAGGGAGTAACTTTCGGGATAGGTTAATCTACTCGCACTTACTTGCAGGTCTGATCGTTGTCCTTTCGACGATTCCTCCAACAGGCCGACGTCCGTCCATCCTTCTGTTTGGCTGGCTGGTCGTTTAAGTAACCAAGGTTAAGAGTCGGCGATACCCGGACTGAGTTACCAACTTCACGAAGACCGCAACTTTAGTTAAACTTAAAAACTTCTTCTCAAAAAGCAATACATCGTCGTAGATGGCTATCTGGCGTTAGCCGAAACAAAGGTGCTCTATAAGACAGAGCAAGGCTTTCAATCGTAAATTTCAAAATGAAGCTCGCGGTTTACATTCTAACTCGTCCCTTGCTCCATGTCGAATTTCCCTTCCAAAAGTCTCTCAATCGATTTTGTCTGGCTTTCCTTCCGGGTTCATATCCTCGGTTATTCACTCTGATTTGCGTCTCGATGAAAAAAGTGCATGCTCGTAGATTAAGCAAGGTAAGGTGATGATAGGAGTGCGGACGGGGAAGCAATCTGTTATTTTATTAATTGAAAAATTACAACGTAAGAAATGAATGACAGACAGCAAAGGCAAATGAACTTAGAAAAAAAGTCGATAGGTGATTTAATTTCAAACGAATGATGATTCTTTTGACTGAAATGTTCTTTTAAAATAAAATGTCCCATTGTTCAAAATAAGAAACTTTGCCATGTATCCAAATACACATATCTTCACAATATTTTAACTTAGACACGCCCTGTCCTACCTTAGACAGCACTAATATTAAAAATACAACTATAACCTGAAAATGATAGCAAATCTTTTCTCGACCTTTGACCCCTCTACCTCAATTATAAATATATCATTCAACTGGCTTAGAACAGTAATCGGACTTCTAATCATTCTAACTCCATTCTGATCTCTTCCAGGACGATCAAACATTTTATGAAGTAAAATCACCTTAACCCTTCACAAGGAATTTAGGACCATTCTCGACCCTACTAGTCATCAAGGAAGAACTTTCCTCTTTATCACATTATTCTCCTTTATCTTATTTAATAACATCATAGGCCTATTTCCCTATGTATTTACCACCTCTAATCATTTAACTGTTACACTAACCCTAGCTCTTCTCTGGGAATAAGTTATATAATTTACGGCTGAGTTAATCACACCCAACACATATTTGCTCACCTCGTTCCTTCCGGGACTCCCGCCCCTCTTATATCATTCATGGTATGTATTGAAATAATTAGTAATATTATCCGACTCGGAACCCTAGCCGTGCGGCTAATAGCAAATATAATTTCAGACTATCTTCTATTAACACTACTAGGTAGACCCAATACAGGACCTTCCTTATCCCTCTCCATGCTTTCATTATTAATGATTGGACAAATTACCTTATTAATGCTAGAATCTGCTGTTGCTGTAATTCAATCTTATGTATTCGCAGTCTTAGTTATACTATACTCAAGGGAAGTTACTTATGTCAGCACCACAAAATCACCCCTACCATCTTGTTGATCGGAGCCCCTGACCACTTACTGGAGTCCTAGGAGGCTTAATTACATCTACAGGCCTTACTAAATGATTTCATCAATATGATCCCTCCTTGTTCTTCCTCGGCATACTACAATGTAATTACATTACTAACTATAATTCAAATGTGACGAGACGTAACCCGCGAGGGAAAATATCAAGGATTGCATACTATTCAAGTTACACTAGGCCTTCGATGAGGTATAATTTTATTTATTATTTCCAAAGTATTCTTCTTTGTTTCGTTCTTTTGAGCTTTTTTCCATAGTAGTCTAGCCCCAACCGTAGAAATTGAATCATTCTGACCTCCGGTCGAAATTGTGCCATTCAACCCAATACACATTCCCCTACTCAATACTGCAATTCTACTAGCCTCAGGGGTCACTGTAACATGAGCTCATCATAGACTAATAGAAGCCAATCACACTCAAGCCACCCAAGGTCTACTACTCACAATCCTTTTAGGCCTATACTTTACTGCCCTACAAGCATATGAATATTATGAAGCTCCATTCACCATCGCAGACGCTGTATATGGGTCAATATTTTTCATGGGAACAGGCTTCCACGGCATAAACGTTATTATTGGTTCTACATTTCTGGCCACCTGCCTATTACGTCATCTTCTATCCCACTTATTTTCTACTCACCATTTTGTATTTGAGGCCGCTGCCTGATACTGACACTTTGTGGATGTAGTATGATTATTCCTTTATATTTCCATTTATTGATGAGGAGAATATCCTATTTAATATATAAAGTATATTTGACTTCCAATTAAAATGATCATCTTAATGAAATAGGCAATTAATACTATTATAGCTACTGCTCTACTAACTATTATCATTTGTTTAATTGTTATAGCCATTTCAACTCTCCTCTCCAAAAAGGCTATTAATGACCGAGAAAAGGGTTCCCCCTTTGTGTGCGGATTTGATCCTAAATCATCTGCTCGAATCCCCTTTTCCCTACGATCCTTCCTTATTGCAGTAATTTTTCTCATCTTTGATATAGAAATTGCCCTTGCGGATGCGGACAATGGTGACATAAGCTACAAGTACTAATTGTAATAGGGCAAATCCGCGAGCTAGCGACTGGTTGCGGGCGACTTCACTGGTATGTCCTGCAAGTGAATTGCCGTAATACATTGTATCTGTCACAATTTGCTGCAGAAATCTCTATGTAGAACGCAATGTGTGTGATGATGCCATATCCATGTACACACGAGATTAATTTAATGCATTTGATCAAACGGGGCAGATCGGTATAAATTGCTGTGAGGAATTGTTCCTGATAAAAATTTTAATTAATTATGCAGCTTGTATGCACCTGTCGAATAGCCAACTTTCCTTCATTGAAGTATCCTGCGA
Source organism: Thermobia domestica (assembly GCF_964235325.1). NCBI lineage: Eukaryota > Metazoa > Arthropoda > Insecta > Zygentoma > Lepismatidae > Thermobia > Thermobia domestica. The sequence goes on along the minus strand of NC_137461.1, from coordinate 232,973,410 downwards.
CAATCAGAAATTCTTTCGAGAAGTTTCCTTTGTACTGACGGGTGAAGGCACGACGGAGTTTTGCGTAGAACGGGGTGTACGTTAGGGCTTGAATTTTGACATAATCTGACAGATAAATCCATGTTTAATTGATCTTGTCAATAAACTTTCAATTTTTCCGGGATAGACGGCTATCGTAGAGGTTACTGTATTTTGTCTTCCTCTCCCTTCGGTTTGCCATAGTAAGGACATTTCCAAAACTTTCAAACACCATCCGGAATTTTAATTCTCCACGTAGTTTGGGATTTACAGTTGACCCTGCCTTATGTAGGAGGATTTTCTTGCAGGACCATACTACGAAAATTCCAGATCTACATGTTGAGTCACCAGAGCACACGGTCACTTTCTACTCTCCTTACAATTGAATAAATTGTGCTCTTGAGAGGCGTTGGCCCCAATCCACATCCTTTTTCTCTCCACTGCTTTGAGTCTGTGTCAAGGAAAAAGTGGATAGAGAAGTCCTTTTATATAACCTTGTTAAAACCTGTTTATTTTGGAATGCATTATGCACACACCACAAAGACGCAAACTTATGCGCGAGACACCATTGGCTTTCTCCTGCTTATTAAATTGGATCCGTCAATTCTGTTAGCACGGTGAAGGTTTAATATCAGACAAATATTAATGGATCAATCTTCTGTATTTTCGTACTACATAAAAGATAAAAAGAGACTGACTTATCTGGCTGTCAATTTCATGTCAGAAGATAAATTATTTCTCAAGAATAGTCATTTTATTCATCAGGATAGTTCTAAATCTATTAATGGTTCACTAAGAAAATCGTATTCAAAAATAAGGTATATGGTGAACGTTTTCTCCTGAAGCAACAACTGCCAGTTTCCAATTTATCCATCCGTACTATATCATGCCATATTTCGAATAAATGAAATTTAAGTTCAGAACTCACGAAGGTTTGGGTTTGCTCGTATACTGGACAAGATTAAGCAGACGAGGACGTATATATCGTATGCTTTATTTGATGCCAGCAATATATGAGAAGCTTGAATATATGGTAAGTATAAAATATATCCATATATATGTTTGACTGTTGTTTTGTGTGCTATGCGGTAGATAAATACACACAATATTTTGGCAAGTTCAAAGTGATTTTGTCAAAAAAATCGTAGTTTGGAAAAAACTTTAGACTACTATATATACCTCTTAGGTTCGCTAGCTGGCATGCAATAACAAGTTGGCATACACATTTGATTCACAATATGAAATTAAAAAATACTGCGAGGGTTATTCACTCTAAGAAGGTTATGTAAAAGTAACATAAAAATAATGGCAAATTACCGGTGTCAGTGTCAAATAAATTGTTTTGACATCCGGTGAGAATAACCATGTCGGCCTGGGGTCCCCCACAGGAGGTATAAAAATGACTAAATTATTATTTCTTTACAAGTTTAAAATCAGACTGCCAACACTGGAAACTGTTTAAAGGGATGATCCATCTATGATTCAGGGATGATCCAAACAGACATGATTAAATACAATATTAATTTCGCCTTTCAATTCAAACTAGAGCAATAGTCATCAATGGGATTGAAAATGGGTTAGTGATAAATAAATTCCCCAAAATGACCGATATTAGTGTTAGGTTCATGATTTTCTGGTCACTGGGATGAAGAGTAACACTTCCTAGACATTTCAAGTTCAAAGTTAACATGGGAGGCATGAACAATGCTATAACTGAAAAACGATATACTTGTGTGAAATGTATAGTTTTCGGAGCCGCTGAAATGAATAGTACTACATTCAATGCCAATCAGGTCCAAGGGCCCCAATCCACATCCGCAAGTGAAAATGAAGATGTCCAAGCTGAATATTAGTACTGAATCCATAGTTTTTGGGATCGTTTAATTGATGGAGAAGTTAGCATTGACATTTGAATCCAGATTTATGCAAAAAAGACACATAGCAACCGTTACACAAAAATCGACATTGACAACGCCGATAGCTTCGTTATTTGATTTCTATAGTTTCCGATCATATTCACTGGGGTTACTTTTAAGGTATTTGTCTTCTTTATTTTTTCATTCTACTGTTGTTGGCAATGACGCCAAAGTCGCTCCTCTTAGTTACTTATGTATTTCACTGATATTTATATATTCACAGATACTACTCCTAAGCCATTGCTTTTTTATTTATTTATTTATTTCATTTCTTTACTTTCAAATATATGTATTGCATACATTTTATATTCTATATAGCGTATATGGGAATGGTGTTAGAACGAATATTTTTTTTGAGTTGAAATGATCTTACGGCAAGCTGTAGGGGTTTAGAAATAAGTCGTTTAGACCACTGCTTAAGATTTGTGTTTCGTTATTCAGTTTGTGAGTAGTAAGACGACCAAACATGATGGAAAGTTTGTTTGTTGAAGTACAGCATACATATCCTTGAAGAATTTTCCCATTTATATAATAAAATGAAGATATAGCACCGCCAATCAACAGTAGAACTCTTCACATTTGCACCAACTTCCAGATAACACAAATTGAGAGATACAAGGAAAGCTTGAGTCTCGATATAAGACGCTGGATGGCATTGCTCTCGACCACACAGCTCTTTTCCTTAAGGCTGCAGTGAAATACTGTCATTTTGAAAAGATTTAGCACGGACACAACAGAGAAAATTCGAAATCAAAACATTATTACTCTTCTCGAAGTAGTAGTAAGAACATAAATGAAGAAAATTTTCAGCCAACCGTAAACTAGAACACAACGTTATAAGCCATTTTGGAGAGAACAGTTGTAACTATTTTTCAAAGGGACAGACATATTAACCAAAAGTTGTTGAAAGTGTATTGAAATAAGTGAGAAATAATTAATAGTGACACGATTCTTTTTTAATAACTTCTCAAAGTAAGTCATTCAGACCAGAAACGTTTGTAAATGTTCTTCTATTGCTGTTTCTTTACGTACCAAATATCAAGAAGTATATACTTATGACACATACATCCATTAGTTCAGAGAAAAACTAGATATGTATTTAATAACTCTCTGCGTGCAATATGAAATAAGAGACTGTTACGAGAAATATTAACGTTATCGATAACATTTCTTCAGAGACCTGCTGAATTTACATGACAGGTAACTACTTTCCTTCCTCAGTCGTCAACTTAATCAGAATATCTTTATATTCACATGCTATCTCCTAAGGAATGTATTTGTAAAAAGTTCCGTATTTTTAAATATTTCCCCCAAACGAAGTAATTGGTGAACGAATGACTGAATAGGGTTATTCTCTTTATCTTAATTACCTTTTCTGAGTTTTTTTCGTTTGGTAGTTTAGTACAGATAAAGAAAAATTGACGTGCATTTTGAATATTAATCAAATTGTATGCCTTTACTTAATTTTAGGAGAAATGACGACTTCAATTTGAAAATAAAATGAGTTTTAATAATTTCATGATTTCTGACATTTGCTTAATTTAACTATTAAGAATTAAAGAAATATATAATAACCATCTAGAAAAACGATATTGCCTATTTAATGTAAAACAGAAGGAAGACCGTGATTGAAAACTATCATTTGAATATTATAGATTATATGGGGATCGAAAACCAGATGAAATAAAAATATGATTCAGGGTAAGAGTGAAAATGATATTTCAACCAATCCACAAATTGCAGAAGAAGGTAAGAATCAGAGTAGATTGTGTGGTGCATATACACATTAGGACATGATTGTCTGCTGTTACTTCTGAAGTAGTGATATGGACCATAAACTTTAACAGCGTATAAGTTGATTCGCCGAGGCTTCCTTTGCTCACTCCAAAAAGCCACATCCAACTTTAGCTATAAAGTGATATTCGCTCATGCTTTTGATGCAGTAGATCTCGGGTTGTATTCCGTTCTTGTATGACAGAGTACGAAACGTACTATAGTGGTTCATGTGGCAGTTAAACATATTATGGTCTTTCTTACGACTAACATGAGAGATTAATGAAACTCAGTCAATCTACGAACCGAAACGTTTCAAATTTTATAAAATTCGAGGTAAGTGCAATGAAGGGTTCTTATTTGTCATAAATAACAGTGAATGGAGGGGGTGAACGTTATGTTTCGTGTGATGAGATATATCCCTATAACCTTCCCGGTAAAATTTTAAAAATCCAAAGTTCGAGCCGTTTCATATTCCATTCTACATTTCTTCGTGGAAAGGATGAACCCTCCATTTTTACGTTTGACACTGATGTGATCAACACAAGAAAGTTGATAAACAAATATCCACTGTTCAAACTACTTTTAGTACTATGTATCACATATTACTAGGCATGATTATTAAGACTGAATCAACGGATTATAACTGTATTTGTGTATCATAAGCTACTAACGTTTCAAGCAAAATAATATTCTTTCTGAAGATGTCGAACACCCCATCCATTTCACGTGAATCTCATAGTAAGTAATCTAGATGATTCCACAATCATGAAGTCGAACAATGATTAACATGTTTCTTGAGGATTTGTGACAAATGAAAAACAACACTAATTTGAAAATCACGATTGAAAGCTTATCATGTACCAATAATTATACGAAATTTGATCATTATTGACTTTAATCTTTATTTAAAATTTCACAAAATTACTTACACTTTAAACTGATAATTAAAAACTTCTTTTTTCAGGACAACACAGGGATTGTAACATTACAGGACTTTTCTGTTTCATTGAGTACTTTGGTGAGTATTTATTAATTTTATTATTGCTTATATCTTCTGTAGTGTGTTCCACTCATAAAAGAGGAAACTAAATGTGGCTAACGTGCAGAAGGTCGGTTGTCCAAACATAGCATATAAGTATTATTTCCTCTCTTTCGCTGGGGACGATAGTAGGCAAAATACGTTACTGTCTCTCGGTGCTGAATTAACAATAGAACTAATATTTTATTGGTTTGAAAATAAGCGTCACTTTCTATTTTAACTCTTTACTTTCAATGGGAAATCATTTTTGTGTTTCGTTTTAAATGGAATGTACTTTTATCATTTAATTTAACTGAATTCTTCCTCTAATTTATTTAAAGTTTCCCCACTTAAACAGAATTATATTCTGTTACATAACCTTTTTATATTCAGAACTTTAATTTATGTAGTGTTGACTAATGGAAAGTAAATAACTTATTTTGATAAACCAAAGGACATTACACTAGATTTGAAGAACAAATACTTCAAATCAAACAACTGAAGTTCTACTTCATTGAAAAGAAAAAAAGAGAATAATTGTCCATATAAATAACTTATTTATATATGAACTTACTTAGGTACTTAACACATTAATCTCTTAAAATATAATTTAAGGCAACAGCAAATTTATGGGCAACCATTCTTTTTGTAGGAGAACGTTCTGTAGGCAACATAATGCCTCTAATATATTTCGAAACAAATACGACTAAAATATATTTGAAAAAGAATACAAAATGAATTGGGTATCTCTATTTTGAGTATCGAACCTACATTATCCAGGAATAATCACTGGAGAGATAACACATGTTTATTCCTTGTCTTTTTGCTTAACTTTTACTTAATTTAGTTTCTTGTCATCACGACATGGCGCGTAGTGATGGGCAGTGGGAATATTCCCGGTGGGAAGGAATTTAAAAATGGGAATATTCCCGGATTTTTTCCCTGACCTATAAATTCCCGGGAAGGAATTTATTTCCAACTTTTTACTTTATCTTCCAAATTATAAGAACCTATAAGAGAATATAAGAACCTATTACAAGAACCTATAATTATAAGAACCTATAAGAAATTATAAGAGAATTAAATGACTAATTACTTTATTTTAGTATATTATTATTTACTTCTAGGTTTTAAAGAATTTAGAAGTTAAAATTTTAAAATTCTTTGACTGTACTTTATATAACTAATAATATGATTTTTTAAGTTCCATTTGAATTTGCACTAAAAAGTAAGCTAATTGTTTATATTGGGGGGCCAAAACTAGCAAAAATAGAATGATTTACGGAAGAAATGAGTTGATAGTAATGTTCAAGTAGTCATGAAAGTATCGAACAGAATTTTTTAGGGCAGTACGGGATTTGTACAAACAGTAAAGATAAGTGGAAGTGATTTATGTGAAAAAAAGAAAGTGAATTGTTGGTAACGAAGATATAAAACAACGTGTCATGCGGGGCTCTAACCCGCCTTCACTCGCTAACGCTCGCTCTGCAATGCTGTCTGAATTTAATGTTGGTAACGTAATTTAACGTACGAAACCATGAAACAACCGCATTGGAATAGAATATCGCAAAAAAGTAGGTGCAAAAGCTGGCCCCCAATGCTAAACTACAGCCAAATTAGCAAAGTACTAATTTACAAATGATGAAAAGGAACCATTTTGTAAAGTAAGTTAGAATTAAGTAAACGTATGTAGAAATAGAGATGAAGTACTATTAATAAACCCTGAACCACCGTTAGTAATAGACGTCGGTCTGTCTCCTCTCTCTGACTCGAATTTCTGAAGAGGTACTCAGACTTGTCTTACATGTGAATTAACGCACGAAATTTCGAGAAATGGGCAGGAAGAAAGGTCGTGTGTGGCAATGTAACATGCAAAATTATAAAGATAAGAAAGTATCTTGCAAATATTGTAAACATACATATTTATGCGCAAATGTTGGCAAAATTGTTTATAACATTTAAAAACTTAATATGTTTATAATATCAGTAGTAGAGTCAAGTTTAGAAAAGCCACTTACATGTAAATTTAAACTGTTTAGCGTTTTAAAAGTATGTGGACTTACTATACCATTTTTGAAATATATTTACTTTCATAGGACCCTATTGTAAATAAATATCCATTTATGCGTACTCTCTAAATATAATAGGATATTAATAAAATAACATAACATCGTTCAGAATATACATTTTAAAGACTCCTCTGGGAACAACAGTAATAACATACTGTGATATAAAAACAAATTTATCTTTGAAATCATAATATAATAATAGAATGCAATTTTCTTTGTGATTGTACATGAATTCCCGGAAAATTCCCATTTTTGGGAATCTTCCCGGGAATATTCCCGAAAAATGTCTTCCCGGGAATTTACCAATCACTATCTCTGACTCTAATTTCTGAAGAGGTACTGGGACTTCTCTTACGTGTTAATTACATGTGAATTTCGAGAAATAGGTAGAAAGAAAGGTCGTGTATGGCAGTGGTACGTGCTAAAATATAAAGATAAGTAAGTATCTTGCAAATTTTGTGAACATAAATATGTGTGCGCAAATGTTGATAAATTGGTGAGACATGTATCTTCTGGCATTTAATCAATCTAATTGGTTTATAAAATTTATAAATTTAATGTGTTTATAATATCTGTAGTAGAGTCAAGTTTAGCAAATCCACTTATATATAAATTTAAACTGTTTAGTGGTTTAAAGGTATTATGACTTACTATATAATTTTTTCACACATATTTAATTGACAGAACATATTGTAAATAAATATACATTTATGCGTACTCTCTAAATATAATAGAATATTAATAAAATAACATAACATCGTTCAGAATATACATTTTAAAGAGTCCTCTGGGGACAACAATAATAACATACTGTGATATAAAAACGAATTTATCTTTGAAATCATAATATAATATTTGGTCTAGGAATTAATTCGTGCGGGTGGACAAGAGATGGCGCAATGAACGGAGCGTCCCACAGTTCCGTGTATCCACACATGTGTTGCAAACCCCTGTCATCGCGTATCGTTCGTAGTATAGAGCAGTGGATTAAAGCGTCAACAACACCAGTTTGTAGTTAAGTGAACATGGCGCAATTTGTGCCTGATAAAGTGTTTTTGCGGGGTGTCCTGCTGCATTACTTTAACATGCAGAAAAGTGCGACTGAAAGTCATCGTATTTTGGTGGAAGTGTATGGTGACCATGCTCTAGCTGAGCGAACGTGTCAGAAGTGGTTTGCACGGTTTAGAAGTGGTGATTTCGGCTTGGCAGACCAAGAGCGAGCTGGACAGCCAAAAAAACTTCAAGACGAAGAATTGACAGCATTGCTCGAGCAGGATTCGTATCAAACGCAGGAACAACTTGCAGCAGCATTAGGCGTTGATCAAACAACAGTCTCCAAACGCTTGAAAGCCATGGGAATGATTCAAAAGATGTCACATTGGGTTCCACATGAATTGAAAGACAGAGACGTTGAAAGACGAAAAACCATTTGCGAATTGCTGCTTCAACGACAGAGCAGAAAGGGGTTTCTGCATCGAATTATTACGGGTGATGAGAAGTGGATCCATTACGAGAACCCTAAACGAAAAAAGGCCTGGGTGAAACCAGGTGAACCAGGTCCATCACAACCAAAACGAGATATTCACTGTGCAAAGGTTATGCTGTGCATATGGTGGGATATGAAAGGTGTGGTGTACTATGAGCTGCTGCAACCGGGTGAAACTATGAATGGAGAACGTTATCGACGACAATTAATGCGTTTGAAGCAAGCTCTGGCCAGAACACGACCAGAATGGGAGAACAGACATGATAAACTTATTGTTCAACATGATAACGCTCGCCCACATGTCGCAAAACCGGTCAAAACCTATTTAGAAAATGTCGGATGGGAAGTTTTACCCCACCCGCCGTATTCACCAGACGTTGCTCCTTCGGACTACTACTTGTTCGATTGCATGAACAACGATTTGATTGGACAGCGGTTTACTTCTTCAGAAGATATCGAAACATGGGTCTCTGATTGGATCGCTTCCAAGGATGAGGACTTCTTTCGCCACGGAATCCGTACATTGCCTGACAGATGGCCGAAAGTGGTGGCTAGCGATGGACAATATTTTTCTTAAGGTATTTATGTATTTTGTGTTTGTACTACTGCTTCAATGTGTGCGTACCAACTGCACGAATTAATTCCTAGACCAAATAATAGAATGCAATTTTCTTTGTAATTGTACATAAATTCCCGGATAAATTCCCATTTTGGGAATCTTCCCGGGAATATTCGCAGGGAATATTCCCGAAAACTATCTTCCCGGGAATTTACCCATCACTAATGGCGCGTTCTCAGGTTGCGGGTCGAGGAGAAGGCCTTTAGATATAGAGGTTAGCTACGAATATACTGAATAAGAAGGCGCGGACAGACGACAAGGAGTGGTAACAGAATGGACCTAGTAAGAGCTCAGGAAATTAGGTGGGAAGGAACTGGAACTGTCAATCCGGGAAATTGTACGTTCTTTTACGGGGTAAGATATAAAAATAAAAAAATTGCGAACTGGGGTTTTACGTTCACAAACGCATAATATAAGCAATTAAGCAGGTGGAATATATTTTTCAGAGTCTTTCTTTTATTACTCTTCAGGGTCGGTGGAGTGATATTGTTTCAAATGTATATGCCCCAAGATATTATAAGGATGACGATATAGAAAAATTTTACGAAGTGGAACGGATATTTGACAAACTCCAGCGATACAATACCCAAATTCTATTAGGGGTTTCAATGAAAAGTAGGGACGAGAGGACATTTTCAAACCGAATTTAGGGAACGAAGGTCTACAGAAGGAATATCATGACAACAGTAATACAATCGTAACATTTGCAACACCCAAAAACCTTACCGTGTAGAGCACAAACTTTTCACATCGCGACGTTCATAAATACATTTTGACCTTACCAGACGGCACCATATGGAAAAACACATGACCAAAGTGAACACGTTTTAGAATATAGCATTTGAAAATCTAGCATATGATGTTCAGTCATTTAGAAGGGCTGATTGTCACACTGATCACTGCCTGGTAGCAACGATAATAAGAGAGAGATTATCCTTGAATAAAGGAAATACTCAATGTATGAAAAACGAGCGATGTAATTTAAACAAATTAGAGGAGAGCCAGGTAAGAGAGTAATATTTGATTGATGTTTCAAATAGGTTCTCGGTTTTACAACATTCGGAGTGCAGTAGTGTTGAGTAGTACTTGGATTGAAATTAGAGATAGCATTAAAATTTCCGCCAAAGAAAAATTGGGACACGCGGAAATACGTAGGAACAAACCCTAGTTCTAAAAGTACGCTGGCTACAAAATCCAAATAAAATAACTGCACAGAATTTAGTACACATCTGGCGATAAATTTGCAAATATTTTAGAACACGAAACGCAATTTTTGAAAGCCAAAATTAAGGAACTTGAAGATAATGATGAAAACAAGTAAAAACATTTGGGTCACGTATAAGGGTATCAACGAATTTAAGGAAGGGTATCAATCTCTTGCTTATATATTAAAGAAAGCTGACCTAATAGTTCTCACTGATAGAGATAGCATGTTAAACAGATGTGAAGATTTCTTTGATGATTTACTTAACACGTAGCCAAAAACTAATGCGTGTGCAAAAAGGGAAGTACACTCCGCAGAACCTTATATTCCACAACCTAACCGAAAGGAAGTAGAATTCGATACAAAGGAATTAGATACAAAAATATCCGGGTATAGATGGAATTCCGGCTAAGTTATATTTAGCGTTAAGCGAAGCATTGTAGAACAAGATACACAAACTCACGCTAGTTATCTGGAACAAAGAAGAATTGCCACAAGAGTGGAAAAAATCAATCATTGTTCTAGTTCTCCAGAAAGGCCACAAAACTGACTATAATTATTATGGATGCATTTCTCTTCTGTCAACGTCCTATAAAATCCTTTGAAACATTCTGTTAACAAGATTGTCCACGATTTTTAGTTGTAAAACACTGATTTAGTTCTAAGAATTTTTTTCAATACTTGCTGCTTTGGTACAGCAGTAGACTACGAACACCTCTATTTAAAATTGTAGAAATTACACGGAAAGTTAATAAAATAAATTGATCATTTTGCAACGCGTATTTAACAACGCAAATAAATTATGAACACATTTTAGAACCGAATAAAACCAATTACACGTTTTTCAACCCTATTTAATTCAGTAGAGATTATGTATTTACCCTACTCTCTTTTTCTTCTTGTAACGTTTACAAAATGTAGCAAAGATTATACAAGTAAGATGCTGACCCCTTCCGTTCTATGCCAGTTTTTCAACCTCTATTTAAAAAAGCAAAAAAGAAAAAGGATATGACAGGTATGAGACCTTCTTGTTTTTAAAACCCTTGTTTTACACAGGTTTCCTTAACATGATATTTACAAATATTATGTAGGATACTCCCTTCTAACCGATTTGTATGAAACTCGATATATAGAGGTTTTGAAACTGCTGACTACGAATAATATATTTGATTCTAGCTAGGTCATTACACAAAACTCGACGTATAGGTGTTTCTGAACATGTTAACTACGAACATCATGTTTAGTTTAGCTAGGTCTTATACTCTATGTGGGATACGTCATTTTATAACAATTGCAATCGATTATCGTAAAACTCGCTATAACGTTTTTTCGAACATGGAGATTACGAATATTATATGTTTTATATAAAGTTTATAATGTTTGTTGAATACGCTGTTTTGTAAGACAACCATTTGCACAAACCTCGGTACATAAGGTTTTCAAATGCGAATGCTGATTACGAATATACTATTTGTTTATACCTAGGGCTAATAGTTTACGTTTGGTACTCCCTTTTATAACAACTTTAACCGTTGTGGGTTAAAATCGGTGTATAGAAATTTCCGAACATTTTGGTTACAAATATAACATTTATTTTTAAATGTCTTATAGTATATGTATGATATACTCTTTTATAACAATTTAAACCGATTGTCATAAAACTCGATATATATGGGTTGGTAAAAATGCTAATTACGGACATCATATTTATTTTAACCTAGTTCTTATATTTTGTGTGGAATACATCGTTTTATAAACAAATGTACTATATTATTCACGTATAACTCGTAAATAGTACATCTCTTAACAGCACAAGGTATGCCAGGCATGTGAAATTTTGGTGTCCCAGGTACCTTTTAGGTACCCGACACTTGGCACATATGATATTAATGTGCTAAGTATATACTTCAGTTAACTACAGTTTTAGGTACTTGCTACACCTAATTGATATTTGCAACTATGTGCCACAAATATTGCTTTTATATATCTGGATTAGGTTCGCACTCTAATAGTCATTTGTTTCTATGACGTCACTTGGGACATATATCTGTCATGTTTTAGGTGCGTCCTTTAGGTACATACTGTTTCAAATACCCTAACAGCACAAGATATGCTAGGCATGCACTATTTAGAAATTCTAAGTTCGTCTTCCACATTTGATGTATTGTTGCTTCTTTTTTCTAAGCGATTGTGTATTAATACTAGAAGCAACAAACGCATTAACTTTATTAGATGGCAACTGTCGCCAATCATTTGTTAGTGGATATAGAAAAAACATGAAATAAAGTAAATAGACACTCGTCATTTTGTTAAAAAAACGTCGATCAGTTTTTATCTGATCCCAAACAGTTATCGTCGAATATACGCGGTTAAAGGAGCACTCTGATTAGCCAAATTCAAACGACCTCAACACTTTATCCCTCTACAAGCGACTCTCGTGGCCAACTCGTAAGAGCACGCGGCTAGTAATCCAAAGGTCAGTGGTTCGCTCGCATCCTGGGTACATTTTTTTTACTTGTTTAAAGTGTTTTTAGGCTCATTTTAATGTAAACACATTGCGCATATAAGCGATTTAACATATTTTCCGGGAGTAATTTTGTGGTCCATTGACTCTTACGGCATGGGAAACATACTTCGAACATAGTTGGCATGTTCCCCAGGTACATGTCAGACATGTGCCTAGGGGCGGACATACTATCACTATCACTTGCCATCCATATGATTTCTCTCTCAGATGTACATAAGGCACATACTGGATACATTACCATGTACCTGAGAGAACATGGTATTCATATACCTGCTATATAATTGTGCTGTTAGGAACATATCTAAACTCTGTTGTCGCATTTAAAAATGGAACATTGACTAACACAATAATCGTGACCTCGAGGTTAAAGGTCAAATATTTAACCATGTATAACCCGTAAACGGTATATCATATCAAACTTCTGCTGCAGTTTTTATAATAAAGACAGCAAATGTTTACCATGATCGACAGATTATTTATTTAATTAGACAGTTTCTTTTATGGTACATTTTTTATCATAAATATTGATTTTTATGTATTCCAAAATAAATTATTTAGGCTGCACTTAATGAAAGCAGTTCTGATTCCTTTTTTGTGTGTGTTATACCTTTTTTAATATAAATCCAATATTAGTTTAGTGGACATGAGTAGTGTTCTTCCGCATGTGTTTCGAAAAAAAGGCTTCATGTTACCCACCGTTTGTATCCATCTACTGTTCGAGAAATACGTCCACCTATTAAGATTTATTTGCAGTCTACTAAGAAAAAACTACAGAATTCGGGGAGCTAAAATTACAACACATACATGCAGAATATCGAGATTTAAATAAGAAATCCGTGGAAGAAAGAAGTAGATATATGGAATTATTACCCGTTATTAAAGAGATAGAACAGCAAAAAGAAGAGCTAAAAAATTTGTCTTCTAACTTCCGGAACGAACTCAATATTGAATCTTCTTATTATATGTTTGCTTTTACTGTTTGCAAGATTAAAGCAATTACATATGTAGGTTTATTGCTAGCTAAAAATAATCAACCAGAAAATAAGCTTGTTTGTGGTTATTAAAAGCTGATGCTTAAAACGTTGTTAAATGAGTTAGTACTCAAACCTATATTCCAATATAAATTACCTAAATAAAGATGTATTTTTAACATAATGGGCTAACAATTGTTAATTTCCCAAATAATATTAGTTTTGCCACTTTCGTAACAGATGGTATAACTTATTTTGATAGTTATTCTTTGACATGTATTGTTAGTGCTTCTGTAGACGATAACGTTTTTAAGAATAAGAGGAAGTTTAATTGGAAATAGGACCCTCTGAATGAAATCGATACTGTATTAACGGATAAGGACACAAACATATTTCAAAGTGAGATCTTGTCAAAAATTAGAGTATTTACACGAAGGACCAGAACTATTAACAGAGACTATCAAATTATTATAATATATAGGTAAAACTCGGTGTGTGTTCAAGTTTGCAGGTATTTCCGAATTGTATGGGTCTAATTGTTGGTTAGAACACTTGCTTAAGAATACGCAACTGCATTTAAATATTAATTTTTAGATAAAGCTTTTTCTTCTTAAGACTGCCCCAAGTAAGCATAAGGAAAGAGTTACGTTTACTGCTGGTTTTTATCCATTTTTATCTGTTTACTTAAACAGAAAATTTCTTTTTTGGAATAATGGTTTAATCTGTATGTATTTTAAAATATATTATTAAGTCTATACTTACTTAAAACAAGATATTAGGTTAGTATTCGCTTTTTTGTTTTGCACGTCTTTTAATATATTCCCAAGCAACGGTATGTTGTGCTAAAAGGAATTAAATATTTAAGATTATTTCTTTGTCTATTTTTAAATTCAATGTACTAATTGAGCTGGAGAACCCGTAAAAGAGTAAAAAAATACTTAATTTGGATACCAAAAATCGCCAAAATTGATGTTGCAAAAATTATCTTCGTACCTGTGCGAATTCTAAAATAGTTATCATCGTTTATTTAAATAAAATGTTTATTTGTTGGTACAAAAGTATAAACGTTTGAAAATGTAGCATTTAAAACTGTTAACAAATTTTTAAAAATAATTCTTAAGTGTTTATTTAAAATGTACTCAATTTTCTTAATAGTAAAGAAAGATATAAACTTTAAAACTTTCGCTCTATAAGTAATTAAATTGCCTTGGTTTTAAAATTTTTCTGCTTCGTTTATTGAATATTACAATTTTTGTTGGACGTACAAAAAGAGTACAAAGATAATACAAAGTTCCAAGCTAGTTAAATTGTCACAACAAAATTGAATATTTTCTTGTTGGTACAAAAATGTACAAAGTAAAACAAAGTTCTAAGGTAGTTAAACTTTACATTTGAAAATATTACACTATAACTAAATGAAAACTTTAAAACAACTTTCAATTACGAGACATCAGGGGACATTACGAGACTTTAGGGGACATTACGAGACGGTAGGGTAAGTCGAATTGGATTTGTGCTCACTGGTTTTATAAAATGATGCTACCATGTGGGACCTCTGACCTCTGACCGATATAAAGCGCATCCACAAAAGGCTCAATGAAATTTATTTCGTAGGAGTTAAACAAGAAGCCATAGTATTTTAGAATGTTTGTATAATTTTAGAAATGTTATACAGGTGTCATTACAAGGGTCGAGTTTCCTTGTGTAATTTCTGTTATAACTTCAGGTAGGGAAGAGCGCCACTGACGTAAGACTCACGAATTGCAAAGTAATCAGGCGGGCAAATGCCCCATCTTGCTCCAATAAATGACGCCTCTGGCTACAACTGTCATACTTTTCCATGTTATTGTCCTCTGACGCCCTGGTTATAACATGCATCCAGAATTACCAAAGGGGATTTCCTCTGATATCACTTGTAATTTGCACATTCTCTACAGATATAGAGACAAAGCTTCAAGAACTTATTTTACCCAATGACTTGGTAACCACAATATAACTCATGATATCAATATATTCACGGAATAGCTTATATTTTGTTGCCAGTCAACACGGAACATTGCATTGTAACACTATTTTTATACCATCAATAGCCATAGCCGTAGCTAGAAATTTTGGTCCCCAGAGCTAAGTGCCATTATTCGCTTTCTGCATTCACGTTACCAAGCATTTTGTTTTCTTTAGAAATAAGAAAAGTGACTTTTATTGTTATGCTACGCTGAAATTTTATCACGCTGCTTAGAGAGACCATTCGAGGAGCCAAAAGCGATCATTTTGTGTACGAGCTGTTTTCGAGACGCTTATTTTGGACTTTTTGTCAAACCTGACAAAACTGCGTTTCCTTGTATAAAAATGGACTTGAAGAACAGTTATGGAAAATTACAACTATTTTCAACGTTTCATACTATCGATGAGGAATGAAATTTCAGTACATTAGAAACAAATGTTCTTTTAAGTTGTTCAGAATGGGTGTCAGCATTAATTTCCAACAATAATTGTAAACGTTTGTAAATTTGTTCTGTATGTGAAAATTCAAATATCATTTTAATTTCGATTCTTTCACGGTAAAAATATTTTGTTAAATGTAACGGAAATTCAGAAGGAGCCTTAATTGAGAATTTTTCAATATTGATCAATGAAGGTGAAGAATATATTTAATATTTGTACTTAAAATCCAAAATATATTTTGGCTACAACATATGTTCGAAATTACAGTAATTATTTTATTTCATAATGAACGAAAGTTGTGAATTTATGGTTAATTATTCTTTAATTATTGTTACAAATTCACTATCACACATATACATTCGCACACACACACACACACACACACACACATATATATATATATATATATATATATATATATATATATATATATATATATATATATATATATATGTACAATAGAACCCCTATAATCCATCACCCCTGTGACTGGGGATACGGTCGTATGGTCGTAACGCAAAAAAGTCAGATTATCAGAAATACAGGAAAATACGGATTTATAGTAAAATAAGCGATCTCTGAACTCAAAAATGACTGTATTTTTTTCTCTACAGTAAAATCAAACTATAAGTAATTACTAAAACTGTACAGTAGAGTACGGAAAACGTGCACAACGAAGGAAACGATACGAGATATTACGTATCGCTAAAGAGGACAACGGTAACAGTAAGTAAATGTGGCGAAGGAGGTAAAAAAAATGGACTTTTTCAGTCACCGATGAGTAGGGACAAATTTGGGTCGAGACCTATCGGATCAACCGGAGTGGCGGACCAGCCAAAGCAAGACGGGAGGGGTTCTACTGTCTATCTATCTATCTATCTATCTATCTATCTATCTATATATAGTATAGCACTGTCTGTATATGTTTTGTATGTATTCGAAGGATTTGCTGTCTATAGAATAAAAAATCATTGGTAGTGATCAGTGAAAAAAACGAAATTTGTTGGGTTAACTTCTAACCACTTAATCCCGTATTCTACGACTGCTCCAAGTTCAAAAATTTTATTATTTCCCTTCTTTACTTCCACGTTTGGTATTCCCGCTTCCGTATTGTCTACACTCCACTCATTTTCATACCTTCATTCTTACGACCTTAATTAATCCGATTGGGTAGAAAAGCGTGATTAACTTACAATACACAAACTTATTATCAAAATGACAAACTCGTATTAATTGTGTCTGCATTTCGAAACGTTCCTGCACATAGTATGTCATTGCTGAACACCTTGTATATTATATCGTCATTAAGAAATTGTATATTATAACTTTCTTTAAATAATAAGTATAGTACGCGACAAAACATAACCAATTTTTTCCTCGAAGATCAAGATCTAAGTGTTTATTTGTCCCTACCATAAATCCTTCATTGTAACTAGATTCCGTCGTTGCCGCTCCAACTTAGGTAGAACTGTATAAAGCTCTCAGTATGGCTAACCCCACTACGGATATCATAGTAGCTCGAGCCCCTGCAGACCTCTAAACACATTACTCCACAGAAATGAGTGTCATAAGTCCAGGCCTTCTAAAGGCTGTTGCGCCAGGAATTTAGTTATCATCATTATTATTGCTAATAATAGTATGTAATATTCGTAATATGCTTAGTAAATATTCTGCCTGTTTATCTGCTCTGCTTGTAAGTATATTATTTCTAGTTTGAAGATATAGTTATACAGGTCAATATATAATTGACCAGTTTCTTTCTAATGTGATTCGCCACGTGTATAAAAACTGGACAAACTACAAATTAGGAAATTAATAATGATAGCTTTATTACTCAGATATTAACCTGCATACATTAATACATATGAGGATTTAGGTACTTAATAGAATGCTGTTTAATCATTTCTTTTTTAAAAAAAGGAAAAGTTTAAATTGTCATTATAGACAGATGGCCTGTCGAATAATAATAATAATAATAATAATAATAATAATAATAATAATAATAATAATAATAATAATAATAATAATAATAATGTTTTCCCAGGACATTGAACAAAGTTATCGTGTTTTGCAAAATATTTTTGATGGAGACAAAGATCATGTTGTCATCGACATAGATCAATCGTCCTCAGAAACTGAAGAAAACGAAAACCAGGGCATGCTTTGAACTCTTGAATTGTTAAGTTCCAATTGTTTATTTTATCTATTAATGTGAGAACTTTCAAAATAATGTTCAATCAGGTCTGATATAGTGCTTTATGTGAGATTGATTCTAAGTTGCATGAAGGGCATAAACAAATAATAATAATAATAATAATAATAGCATTTATAAAAGACTACATTAGTGCATCACGCTAACTCCTAATAGTAAATCACGTTGATGCTCATTGTAATAATACAATGTAATAATTTAGGTTTGAGCATTTATATTTATGTATCCGTAGGTTCATTAGTCGGCTAACTAAAATAAAGAAAGAAAAAAGAAAAAAGTGCATGCAAACAATTAGAGCTCTTAAGTGTTGACTTTAACCTATAATTCGTGCTTGAACTTTTCGGGTAAACTGTACCCGCCCGATACCCATTGAGTTTGGTTTACTTGATCCTTTGACCTGATAAACCCGTTTGACCCGTGTTTGACCTCTTTGGACCGTTTGACGCGATAGACTCGTTATGAGTTCGTTTGTGTTATGATAATAAAGTGAAACAACACATCATTTACAATAATGACAGACTAAGCTTGTTTTCATAAAAACGGGATTATCAGGTCATCCCTATTCATACGGTTCAATCGGGGAAACCCGATTCATACGGGTAAAAATACAATATCGGTACAAAGTGCATTTCTCGACCTATTCTATTTCCGAGCATTACCGAAAATGCACAGTAGCCCGAAACAGCTCGGACGTAGTAAAAGCTATCATATTATTATTATTATATTAATAAGAGAGAAAATTACTTGTTGAATGACCTGTAGACCCTGATGTATTTTATTCCAATTTTAAATGGTTATTCTAGGTTTATGTACCCTGTATCTGCTTATTGGTTTGCAACACAGAAAGAATAGTTCGAGACTTCATTGTTTACCCTGGCGAAAGGGAGAGCGGCTATGCTTTTGTAATACCGGCAACATCCAACTTGTTGACAAACCGCACGTGGCCGCTAACAACCATATGACAGTTTTACTGCTGATAAGAAAACTTGGTTTAGCTTTGAAAACCACTATAAACACTTGTGACTCTTATGGAAACGTTTGGACTGCGAGCGGAGCAGGCAAGAAAATTTTCAAGAAATATATTTCTTTCGAAACCGACAACAATATTTATTTATTTAATAGGGCACCAGTACTTTCCGGTACGCTGCATAGTTTAATCATTTCCAACACTTTTCTTTCTTCTTGCTTGTCTGGCGCCCTGTTGCTATTAGCGCTCGTGGCAACCGTCTCGCTCGGAATCCAGCCACGGATCTGCTATCCCTCTCTCTACGTATACATCCGCGTATTGCAATAGGTACCAGGTATCAGGAAGAAGAATATTTTAATTTTGGTCGTGTGGTTTAAGGTTGTTATTCAAATCAGAAATCTATTTTCATTATAACAAATGTGGTATTAAATTTTAACTTTCCTCATTTTAGTGTCTCCGTATAATAGCCTCCTTACTGATGGACATGGGGAATAAATGTGACTGAACTTTGAAACGTGATAGCTCATCTGATTTTGTTTTTCATATACTTCAAAGTAGAGCATTATGTGTTTTTAAAAAAATGTTTCCTTATATTGAAAAAAATAAACTTTCCGAAGGCAGATTCGAAATGCCGCCCTTTGATACTAGAATTTGAAAAGCACTACTAACCCCGTTTCACCATCGAGGCAAGCACGTTATAATGTTACTAATAGATCACTCCACGCCCAAGCTCAGGCTTGAAGATTTAAACAGTCATTTTCTGTCATTCTCACTGTCAGAAGCTTAAATTGAAGATATTTATTGATTTTGCATATTGGAATTGTGCATGAAGTGCTAAGTGTGGGTTGATCTCGTATAGATGTAGCGGTAGTTTTCTGTTCAATAACTTCAGATGTTAGATAGTGTTGCTAATACCTGTGCACTGTGTTGAATAATTTTCCCTTCTAATTTCACCCTGAATATTCTTCTCATAATTATTTGACATACTAAGATTTCATAAGAATAATGGTTCTTTGCTTTTATATTTTTTATTTTGCTTTATTTTTCTCCAAAATAATAAATAATGTTTCATTACTACACTGCTTTGTCAAGAAAGCACAAAGAAGCAATAATAAATAAAGAAAACTGAGTTATTAATGAAAATGTGGAAGTTACAGTATATGCGAACTATTTCTTGCGCAGGACGATACCTATAAAAGTATTACTAGAGCGTTTACCAGGGATTCTAGAACGTTTACAAACAGAATATTATTTCCTTCTAGGTTTCCACAATATTTTGCAGGTATTTTTCTTAAGAGAGAAATTGAAAAATATTGTATTTGTAATTTTAATTTTAGAATGGAAAGTTATTTTATAACTAATTTCGAGAAGGGCAATTCTATTAACACTATTTGTAATAACGATGATTCCGTAGGTTTAAATTGTATTGTAAATTATTCATTCTAGCTTTGGAAAATTAAAGATTGCTAGTAAAACTTAAGATTACTAATAAAAATCAAGATTACTACAAGTATATATATTTGAAAATTATATATTTCTGTGTTAGTTTCGGTTACATTACATAGCCAGAAGTGTAACACAAATATATAATTTTTAAGTTTATATACTGCTTTGGTCAGTTGGAGTTTTATTAGTAATCTTAAATTGTCTTATACGAAATGCAGGTAATTGTCCTATGAAAATTACAATAAATTTGCTTGCCAGATTACCTCACAAGGTGTACCGAAAGTTTTGGGTATGATGATTGGACAAATTTTAATAAGTTGGATCCAATAGAAGACTGCTTACATCTACTTTTACTCTTCAAAGAATATTTTACACAAGCTCCATTTTATAAAGTTCCGAGTTTTTATATGTGAATAAAGCTAACAGGTACTTCGCAGAATAGTTGTTTAGTAGTTAGAGACACAACAGCTTTTAACTTATGCTTATTGGAGTTATTCACCTACGAAAAACTTAACCGGATTCCAAGCATTGTCACCGAATAAAAGTGAAGATCGAGAGAAGTTAATAATGTATGCACTTTCTCCTTTTATTTTAAATGCATTGCCTATGAATTATATTCTTGTAAGATTGTGTAAGGCAAATAAAATTTCTATATAGCACAAGTGTTTTTTTAAAACGGTAATACATATTTCATTAAGATAAAATCCATTTTCAATACTATTTCTAAAGATGTTGATTAAGAAACGCTTGTTTTAGACGACACGAGTAGTGTTCTCCCTGTTGTGTTTCGAGAAAGGCAACTTAATCCGAGAAAGCTAACGTGTCGTTAATTTTACGAGCGAGTTTTATTATTATGATGTTCCTTCCTCCTCGCCCTGCGAAAATGGACTAGTCCGCTGAGTTCTGTTTTCTACTAAGCCTGCATTGTTGGGCAGTATTTATTTTGCTTAATTTCCGGCTGTATTTCTATATGAACTCATTAGCCGGTCGTAAGATTTACGATACATTAGGTATAACGCTTGGATTTTTTGTTATTTTTTACTATTATTTTCTACTTCTAGAGTGAACTTACAGATACCTTTTAGTGAAAGTGTTGGTTTTATTTTAATGTATTTATTCAAGGAAAGTTAAAAAATGAATCGAACGTCATTGGTGTGCAACGAAAGAAGGCGTTGATGCACTGGACCAAGTGTGTCGTGCAGCCATAAGACCAAACGATAGGCCTTGTGTGTCTTCTTTGGGATAATAAACATAACCCTGGTAAATGCCTACTTCATTTATGTTCACAAAGTTGTGCAAATGGGTCAAAAGCCTCTTTCTGGAAGAAAATTCGCCACGAAAATTCACTGCAGTCTTATTGAGTCATGGCTCCAAGAACGGATTCAATACTCAAATTTGCCCCGGAAACTCCGGCAATCCATTGCTAATATCCTGAAAATACCGGTGCCAGAGAAGAATGTTGTTCAGTCTAAAACCCAGATTCGCATAATTTGTGGGATATGTCCATCAGCCAAGAGGAGAATGACGTCAATGTATTGCTGCCGCTGCAACAGGTCGATCCGCGAAGAACATCGTGGGAAATGCTGTGTGTACTGCGCGGAAAAAGTTGGGACAACCAAACTGGCTGCAAAAATGTTCACTCATATGTATTTTTACCAACTGTAATCATTAAAGTCCCAGTTTGTAAAAAGATATGTATGTAGTTACGTTTTTGTAACCAGTCGTAAATTTTACGATACGTTAGCTTTAACGTAATTTTGTGAACATGTTAGCTTTCCAGGGTTAATAATGCCCACAATTTGTATCCATTTTAATATTACCCACAGTTTGTATCCACTGCGAGATATATCTCCACCTAATAAGGTTTATTTACAGTCTATTATTAAGAGACTTACTGAACTGGAGGAGTTTAAAATCCAAGAGATGCATGTAGAATATCGAGATTTAAATAAGAAATGCGTAAAATATAGAGTATTATCTAGAATGATTAGACCTTATTAAAGAAATAGAACTGAAAGAATAGGAGATTAAATATTTGTTTTCGAACTTATTGAGAGACCTGGATATGAGTCCTATTTTTTTTATTTTGGGTTTTCCTGTTTGAGAGCGTAATTCTTATAAATATTATGGTGCATTGGTGACTAAAAGGAATCAGCCGGAGATTAAGCTTGTTTGTTATGTAAAAGGTGGTTACAAAGGTGTGTTTTAAATCTTACAATTCAATATAGATTATATAAAGAAAGAAGGATTTTGCTTTTTAAACGATAATGATCTTACAATTGTTTGTATCCCAAACATTATCATTTTTGCTACTTTACAAACAGGTGGTGTAAGTTTTTTTTTTTTTTGGATAGTTATTCTTTTACATGTATTACTAGTGTTGCTGTGTACGATAGAGTTTTAGGAATAAGGAAGAGCTTAATTGTAACCATGATACTTTGTACGAAATCGTTACTCTATTAATGGGAAGCTACGAACATATTTCAGAGTGAAATCTTACCAAAGACTAGAGTATTTACAGGAAAGGCCAGAATTATTGATAGAGGCTATCAAATTATTATAATATAAAAGTAAAACTCGATATGTGTTGAAGTTTTCAGGAATTTCCGAATTGTATGTGTCTAATTATTGGTTAAAACGCAAGCTAAAAATAAATTACTGGTTTTAAATGTTAAGTTTAGATAAACTTACGTCCTCTTAAGACTAATAAGCACAAGAAGAAGATGATATTTACCTTTGTTTACTATTAGCTTTTATCTGTTTGTTTAATTAGATTTTTTTATTTGCCATAATAGTCTAAATTGTGTGTATTCTAAAATCAATCATTTAGGTTATATCTAAAGCGACCTATAATGTTGCAATACGTTGTTTTGTTTATACAAGTCTTTAATATATTCCCCAAATAATGGTATGTTGTGCTAAACAGATTTAAATATTTAAAATATTTTTTACGTTTTATTTTTATAAACTCAATGTATTAGTTGAGCCTCTACTTATATTTTCTCACTGCAGGGTCGTAAAAGAGAACAGAGAGTCATTTCATTTGTTTATCAAAATATGCTGCCGAAATTAATGTCGCATAAATTACACAAAAATTTTGAAATAACCTTTCTTTGCTTATTTGAGTGTTGCAATTTGTTCTGGTTCAAAAAGTACGAAATTATTAGATAGTTAACATTAAAATTTTTGAAATGTCACACTACAAAAAATTATCTATATATTTATTTCTTTTTAAAAGTGGCTCTCCTTCTAACTCACCTGGTACAATTAATACAAAATCTTGAGCTAGTTAAATTTTGAATTAGAAATTCGCACTACAAAAATGGGCTTTCAAGATTTAAAATAGACTTTCGTCTTTTATTTAAATTGTACAATTTAGCTAATACAAAAGTAAACCAATTTGAAAACGTTCAACCGCAACTAAATTTTTAAAATAATTCTTCTCCGTTAATTTAAATTGTATAAAACGTTTTTGCTGATACAAGAAGGTATAAAAGTTTAGAAATTCGCTGTATTGATAATTAAAGTGGTTTAATTTTTCAATGGCTCTGCCTTGTTTATTAAAGTACAATTTTATTTGGATGTACAAGAAAGGCACAAAAATAATACAAAATTTCAAGCTAGTTAAATTCGCATAGCAAAATTAAAATCTCTTGTTGGTAAAAATTTACAAAAAAGAACAAGGTTCTAAGTTAGTTAAACTTTAAATTTAAAAATCTTACAATACTACTAAATCAACCCATGTTAAAACAACTTCCAACTATGGGACACCAGAGGAAAGAAGTCTCATTGGCTTCCTACATACCACTTTTATATAGTGACCTACTACGTATGTGAAACTTTTGACCTCTGAGCTAAATATATATATATATATTAGAAGTCAAAGTGGTTCTGTAAAATATATTTTATAGAGGTAAAAAAGCCATAATCTATTATAATGATTATATAATTTCCCGAATTTTAAACAGGGGTCGATAGAAGATTCAGTTTGTCTTTTGTAATCTCTGCTATAATAAAAACTGAGAAGCACAAACGGTTTAATAAAATGGTGCTACTATGTGGGACCTCTGACCTCTGACCTATATATAGCGCATCAATTAGGGGCTAAATAGAATATATTTTCTAGGAGTTAAAAAGGAAGCCATAGTTTTTGAAATGTTATACACGGGTCGTTACAAGCGTCACTTTTCTTGTGTAATTTCTGGTATAACAAAAAGTGAAATCCACAAACGATGTTCATTCGACCTCACTCTATGCTTCTGTTATGCTAAATAGAGAAAAATGTCATTCTTTTATAAGAGTTGTGCTTCTTTTACATAAACTATTTGATGTCTTTATACTAAAAACTAAAAACAGAATTTTCAAGAACCAGTTATACATGGTTAAATATTTCGAGACTAGAACTCTTATAGTAGTGGATGTTTCATTTCTAAATGGGCCAACAGAACTTAAATATGTTCTACTATTTACGAGTTATACATAAATAAATTATTCCATTTTTAGAAAAGGGCGTATCCCACATAACCTATAAAGGGTTGGTGAAAGTAGATATGATGGTCGTATTTAGTTTGTTCAAAAACACGTATATACCGAGTTTTGTGCAAATCGATTAAAATTGTTATAAAATGGTGTATCTGAAACAAACTATAACACCTAGGTAAAACACATATTATTTTCCTAATCAGCATGTTCTAAAACCCGTATGTACCGGGTTTTAAGCTAGTCGGTTAAACTAATAAAAGATAGAATCCCACATAAAGTCTAAAACCTAGATATAAGCTAATATTCATCCGTAACCGCCATGTTCAAAATCAGAATCTACCCAGTATTTTGCAAACCTCTTATATTGTCATAAAAGGGCGTATCGGACATAAACTATAAGACCTAGGTAAAAAAATGATATTCGTTACCAGTAAATTCGAAAACTCTTATGTACCGAATTTTAAGCAAATCGGTTAAACTTGTAATAAAAGGGCGAAACCGATATAAACTATAAAACCTCGATTAAAGAATATATATTTGTAATCAGCGTGTTCAAAATTAGAATGTGCCTAATATTATGCAAATCGTTTAATTTTTTTACAAAAAGGCTTATCCAATATAAACTATAACACCTAGGTAAAAATAAATATTACATTAGTAACGAGTATGTTCGAAAACTGTTATGTACCGAGATTCATCCAAAACGATTAAAATTTTAATAAATGGGCATACCCCACGTAAACTATAAGACCTAGTTAAAACCAAATATGAAATAACTAGCATGTTCCAAAGCCCTTGTATACAGAATTTTATCCAAATCGGTTAAACTTTTACACAAGGGCGTATCCCACATAAACCGTAAGGTCAAGGTAAAATCAGATATAATATTCGTATTCAGCCTAATTGAGAATTTCTAGATATCGAGTTTGATCGAAATCGGTTAAAATTGTTATAAAAGGGGGTATCCCACACAAGCTCTAAGAGTTCGGTAAAATAAAGATAATATTCGTAATTAGCATGTTAAAAAGCTATATATATTGAGCTTTATCGAAGTCGGTTCAAAGGGCGTATCCCGAATAGAATATAAACCCTGGGTAAAAACAAATGTAATATTCTTAATCAGCATATTCGAAAACCCGTATATATACCGATATTTACACAAAAGGATCATAATTATTATAAACGGACGTATCCCACGTATATTATAGGACCTAGCTTGAAACAAATATTATATTCGAAATCAGCATGCTAATAAATATATATATATCGAGTTCCGTACAAATCGGTTAAAAGCGCATATCCCACACAATATTCGTAATTAGGATGTTCTGCAAGCCTGTGTAAAATATGGTCTCATACTTGTATCCTCTTTTTATTTTTCCTATCTTAAATGGTGGTTGAAAAAGTGCCATAGACGAGAACAGGTCATAACCTTACTTGTGTAATCTCTGCTATATCATATAAGGCATAAGTCGAGAACGCGTTACGGTGAATACATCATTTCTACTATTTAAATGGGGTTTAAAAATATGTCATAGGCTTCTAGTCAATTGTAAAATCTATTCGTGTTTGATATCTTAAATAGTAATTACAAAATGGTCATTATTGTTTAATAGATTTCTTTGTAATTTCACCTATATTAAGTAGTTGTTAAAATATGTGTTCTTAGTCGACTGTTACACAATAGTGCTTAGTCAGCATTTTGTATCATTTGTTACGTTAAATAGGTGTCCAGAAACTGTTGTCGTCGCGAATTCTGTCGAGAAATTTGAAGCTTAAAATATACAAAACGGTAACCATGCCTATTGTTTTGTATGGCTGCGTAACATGGTCACTTACTCTGAGGGAAGAACATAGACTGAAAGTATTTGAGAACAAGATCCTGAGACGAATATTCGGACCCAAGAGGAACGGGAATGGGGAATGGCGGAAACTTCATAATGAGGAACTACATAATTTATATGGTTTACCCAACATTGTTAGGGTCGTGAAGTCTAGGAGGCTTAGGTGGGCGGGTCATGTAGCTAGAATGGAAGAAAGTAGAAACGCTTTCAAAGTCTTGACAGGAAGACCAATTGGAAAACGACCATTAGGAAGACCTAGGCGCAGATGGGAGGACAATAGTAAGATGGATCTCGCAGAGATTGGAATACAAAGTAGAAACTGGATGCAGTTAGCTAAGGATAGAAGTCAGTGGAGAGCTTTTGTGAACGCGGCATTGAACCTGCGGGTTCCATAGGCCATAGAGTTAGTTAGTTAGTTAAATAGGTGTTGCTAAAATGTAGTCACGGTCTTATGAAATATGTGTTCACGCTCTTTAGAAAGTCTACATTGAGTATATTTTCTGCTGCTATGTTAAATAAGTATTAAATAATAGTGCTGCATTCTTTGGTAATAGTGGTTAAAAAAAGGCCCTATAGTCTTTTCTAATCTCTGCTATTGCAATTACGTGTTGGAGAAAGATACCATAAAAGAAAACTAGTCCTACTAAGGAAAATAGGGCGTAGGAATTTCTATTATTTTCCGTAACCTTATGTAACTTCTCCATGTTGAATAGGGGTTGAAAAAGTATCATCAAATAAAACGAGTACAGCTCTACTTTTCTCTGCTATGTGTTCATAGTCTTATGAATTATCTGTTAGAACAATAGTTGTAGCATTTCCTGTGTAATTTTTGCTATGTTACATAAGGGTTAAAAATGAGCCATACTCTTTTATCAGCTCTACTATGTTACATGGGATTTGCGAAAGGTAGCAGTCTGCTATATTATCTCTGCTATATTACAGAGGGGTTGAAAAATAAACCATACTCTTGTATTAACTCTGGTACATTACATAGGGGTTGCGAAAGTTATTCACCTGCTATGTAACATAAGATTGAAAAATGCCATACTCTTTTATTAGTAATGCTATGTTACATAGATGTTTCGTTGAGTTAGCTCTACTACGTTTAATAAGGGTTGCAATATTTGTTAATTGTCTTATGTATTCCCTACTATGTTCAATAGTGGTTACAAAAATTTAGCATAGTCTTATGTAATATGTGTTCGTAGTTTCTGCTACATTCAATAGGGTTTGGAAAAATGGTCGTATAAGAGAACGAGTACATCTATCGTACTGCTTTTTCAGTATAAAAAGCTGCCATAAACATTACAAAAATGTTACTAAATCTAGTTACAAAAACCGGAAATCTTTTTGCAAAAGCGTGGACAAGTGTCACCACTCTACTCATGTCACCACTCTACTCATGTCACCACTCTACTCATGTCACGAACATACAGCAGTCACAACTCATCAAGTGTCGAAGAGAAATAGAGGTATCGAAGAAGATTGTTCGCGTGTCTTTCTTGTATAACTGTAAAGTCAGTATTTCAGCTGCCGCATCAAGTCGCGTTCGTTCCGAAGATGTGAGCGTTTTGGATGAACCTCGCAGTGAACGACCACACTGTGTTGGATGAAAAGGCCTTGGGAGTAGCCATCAAGAAGGAGAGTTGTCTAACGTGTGGTGAACTTGTAGAAAGGTTTAATGTTCCCTTTGAAATAATCAGAATGCATCTTAATGAGATAGGGAAGTCATACAAGTTAGCTAAGTGGGTACCGTACAGGTCGGCAGCCAACAAGAAGAGCGAGTAACAACTTGTTTGTCCTTGTTCCCACAGCACCTGAACATGCCAATCTTCGATAGCATGTTCATTGGAGACGAAAATTGGGTCCTCTAAGACATGTTTAAGTCTACCGTATTGGTTGCCGCCATTTAACCCTGTTACTCATACGACAGGATACTTCTGCACCAACGAATGGTTATGTTCTCTTTATGGTAGACATTGTCGGCAAATGGTGTATTAAGAACTCCTTTCACCTCATAAGACCATCACTCCTGATCTCTTCTCTTAGCAGTTGCAAAGAGTGCACCGTGCATTGTGGTAGAATGAGCCAGCATTGGTGAATTGCAAAGGTGCGCAGTTCCTGCACGACAATGGTAAGTGACATGCACATAGAGGACACGAGAGACACTTTAGGAATTTTGCTGCGAGACAGTGTACCATGCACCATATTCACCAGATTTTGAGTCAACAGATTACCACCTGTTTCATTTTTTCCACAACCACCCACAATCCTCAACACATTCACGGAATTCTTTTACATTTACGACCTCGAGTTTTATCAAAAGGGTATAGTGCTGCTGCAAGAACGTTTGCAAAAGGTGCTGGACGCTAAAGGAGATAACTTGGAAACCAAAAGGTACGTTCAATCTACTGTAGTGTTATTTGTTTATCACTGCTCTAGAACGACAGAAACTTTTTGGTTACTTTGTAAAACTTCAATCTTTAAAGGATGGGGATTTGGTAAACGGTAAACTTAATATTCATTAGACAGCAAACATGAAACATAAACATTAAGACTATTTATACAAATCTTACGGATCGCATTAACAGAACTAATTTTATGCATGATTTAATCACAGATACACAATTTCAAATGAATATGCATTGCATGCATTAACTAAAAGAGTATAAGTGCAATTCTTACTATCCCCTTTATTATATCATTAGTTTATCTTTCTTTCTGCCTCCTCATCAGCAGTATATACCTAAGATTGGTACAAACTAATAGGCTACGAAATCAAATACTCCAGATCCCACTATAAACTTTTATTAGTCATATTTACACGAGATTAATAGTTTCGTGACCCAGTAGAAAGTTTAAATCCTCGAGAACCAATAACAAGCAGAGTGGGTCAAGGTACGTAGACAGACGGTATGGAAAGAAATCTATATTCAATAAATATGGAGCTACTTACCCACTTCAATATTTTTACTGGCATGCATACTTCCTTGCCATTGCACTGTAAGGAAAAAACTTCTTAATGCTGTTTCTAGGTTACATAACTTATATGTTCGGTACATACATAAAGAAGTTCCATAAATATTAGGTTATTCATTCTTTATAAGTTCTAATTCCTCATCTCTAAACTTTCCAAAATGTTCCCATATTGTTAATGTGCAACAAATAGACATATTGACACTCAGGTAGTTACAAATTGTCTTCTCCGTGATATTGATTCTATTTCTACGTCCGTTTTTTAAATCAAATGTCCCACTAGGGTAAGTAATTTGTGATATTTCTCACGAGTCTTTCTGCAATACTTAAAGGAAAAAGTTCTTAGTTATTATATTTTCATAGATTTCTGTAATTACTATACTACGATTGAAGGAATGGAATGAGATCAATCTGCCACGTATTCTAGCCTACTTCCGGTGATTTTAAATATAGCACATTGTATATAAAAAAAATATGTCTACTCAATGTATCTCCATGATTGCTTCTTAACGGAACAGCAAGAAATGTCTTTAATTATCCTCATCTAATTGATCTTTTTCAATAGGTGCACGTCTCCAATGACACGAAAATGAATAAATATGTTAAGTGTGCTGCATGTATTCTAACATGTTAATGAACACTTGCTTAACTCTTTACCAAGTTGTTAATAATTTTTGAAATAATCATAAGCTGCAAATGTTTGTAATCTCCTGTAAGAGGAATATTATTCATCAACATTCTTCTAAGAATGTTATAATCTTTGCCGCTCTCCTTGTACTTATTTCAAGGAGATCATCGGACCATTGAGTGTGTATTATGATAATATGTCCTGTTCATATAATACGTTGACTTTTAAGAAGTTCTAGAACCGAATAATGTACTTAACTCTTCGTCTTTCCTCCTATTATTTTGGCCATTAGTAATTGGTATTGCGCGTATAGATTTCAATATTCCAACTCCTATGTAAAGATGTAGATATATGCTCGCTTTTGCATGCTATAAATATATAATTATTTGATATCGCGCACTATCAATACTGGACAAAGTGTATGTGATCTTCAGGGGTACCAATAACGTACACTGACAAAGTTGCGTTCGTTTCGTAGAAGTTAAAGATGGTATATCTCTCCCTAGTATGTACAAATATTTGAAAGTATTTGAAGAGTAACCTTAAGTGATATTTTGTATCAATATTTTACACTAATTTTTGAAATTCGATATACACCCTTTTAAGATATTATGGACAATTTGTAACATACAGGTGTTTTCTGGAACTTTGCGTTATAACTCTCCTGTTTGAGTTTTGGTCCATTTTGTTTTCCAGCTAGAGAAGGATACGTTTAATACATTTTAGAGCGAATGAGTACTCTCCGTAGGTGTAGTGATGTAATATACGTCATCAATTTGATATTTTTAAGTATATATTTCTCATTTCGCCTCAAATTTTCCTTTTCTGGTATATGGTATGGACATGTCAGTTTCACCATTTGACAGCTGCTTTATACAAAAGACAACCAGGTAAGAACCGTTGTCCTAAGGAAAAAAGTGACCATACGGAAAATAGGTATGCAGTTTACCACTTCCTATTTTTCAAGTGAGTTTGGGATCTGTTCCAATACTGTTGCATGATATATTTGATTTGCAACTGCGGATGTGGCTTCTCTATTAAATACAAAATTTAAAATGGCCATGTAAATGAAAACAAGGTTTTTAATCAAAAAGAAAAAAATACAAACGAAACATGTGAATCCGCATACGAACGTAAATGTGGCTAATTTAAGTATTTATACAAATATTTCTCGGTAATTTGGTAATTTCTTCAAATGTCACTAATCAAACAAATACCTATAATTTTTCCACTGTATAGTCATATAAAAATCAAATCACCACTTCACAACACTTTAGCACTTGTCGTTTCCAATCGTTTTCCAAAAGGTTCATAGTTAATTTCAATCACTTTTTACGAAGAAATATTTGTTTGAGTTTAGGTCCGACTAATAGATCCATTATTACATAATTTTGCACATAATTCCAAATACTGATCACATAAGTTCAATTTAACATAGTCCACATTAACTTTGTAAATTTCAAATTTCAAGAAGGTTAACCAATTAGATCAAGTCGGTTCCATGTTCCTCCGTAGTATGAAGTTTTCGTTACCTATTACCCCCAGATTTTACATTATAGATGTCAGCACCTATTGGACTACCACTATCACCCACCTGACCGCCTGGAGGCCAAGGTCAAGGCTGGTTACTATGGAAACAAAAGCTAACTAAACATTTCTTTTCAACTCTTTTTTTTCATGAAATTAAATAAAATCGCGCAACAGATCTCTACGTCCATACAGGACCATTCCAGAGGGGCTCAAAGTGTGACAAAATCTTTTTCCCCAATTTTATCCTTTCCCCTCACCTTTTCATTCTCCTGGTATATGGTATCGTCAAATACCATTTGAAAGCCTGTTATATTCTAAAGAGAATGAGATATGAATTATAATCCAAAGATAAATAGTGAAGAAGCAGTACCTGCTTGACTAAAAGTCTAAAAATTCAAAAAAAATCTTAAATTATTAAATCCGTATTTTAGTGCAATTATTTAATAATTGTTGTGCCACATACTATATGCATCCATATAAGTTAGTTTACTATGAAATTTATTTTAAATTACCGGTACTTCAACCATTCACAAACCGTTTGTTTAACTTTGTTGACGAACAATAATTGAAATTAATCTCTTCTTTTAATTCCCATAGAGTCCATGAAGAATTTGAAGTCATCTAGGAATTTTAGATGTCTACGAACTTGTGAATCTGCAAGTGTTCAAACCAACATTATTGCTGTGATGAGGTAATTGCATTTAAAATATAAGCTAAGACGAAAGCTGAGGGAAACATTTTGTTCTATTAACGTAACCAAGAAAGTTTTTAGTAGATGTTTCTGTTCAATTGGCATCACACTGTGCGTTGAATGCGAATGTACATAAGGCGAAGGTCAGTACATGTACATTGGTATATTCAACATGCAACCTGGTTATGGCAGTTCAGTTACACAGTGAACGTGTCTAAGGACGGAGTGAACATGTGACCCCCACAAAGCGTCATAAGGGTGTATATGATGTACAGGTACAAACTGGAGTCAAACGCCGCTGCTTCGGGGCGGAAGATATGCCAGGCATTTATTGCTAATTTGGTGACTACGCGGACAGTGCAGCGGTGGTTTGACAAGTTTGAGAACGGTGACGAAACACTCGAAGACGCAATGCGTGCCGGGAAACAAACTGAGACTACAATTCCGTGTGACCGGAGGAACCATGCGTCAGCACCTCGATCAACTCGGGAAGAACTACTAGTTGGGTCGATGGGTCCCACATGATTTGACTCCTGGCCAAAGGGCAACGCGAGCTATTTCTAGACAGGGTGTTACCATGTGATGAGAACTGTGTCCTGTACAAAGCTCCACGGCGCCGTCATCATTAGTTAGCATCCGATGAACCGGTTCCAAAACAGCCAAAACCAGCACTACACCTGAAGATGGTCCCTCTGTGTCATGGGTGGACTGCTTGCGGCATCGTACATAGAAAAGTGCAAACAGCTGGTCAGAGCATCAATGCAACTGTGTACTGTCAGCAGTTAAGCCGTGTTCGATAAAAACTCAAAACTCTGGAACCAGCACTTCTGGATGGCAAAGAGGTTCTCTCGGTACAGGACAAAATTAAGCACCACGAGGCTAGGATGACCACGGACATCATTCTACGCTCTCGATGGGAAACACTATTGCATACGTCATACTCCCTGGAGATTGCACCGATCGATTGTCACCTGTTCTATTCCTTTTACAATCACCTTAGAGGGCGCCATTTCTAATCTCAAGCAGAGATGCAATATACAATTGATATCTCCTTCGCTCCAAGGCCCAAGTTCTACCGCGATGGAATCCATGGTCTTCCAGAACATTGGTACGAGATAGTTGATGCTGATGGGACTATTTATGATCTTGTAGCTACTATGCAAGCTCGATGTTCGTAGGTAGTGATGAAAAGCAACAGAAGTTTCCTGGTTACTTTTGTAGATAAGGAGATCGGCAGCTTTGTTTTAAGCACGTATTTAGAGTTCAAATTGTAAACGTTGTTGATTTCATATGGGTAACAATTCATTATTCATATGTAAATCTAATTTAAATGTAACCTTGTATATAATCTTATCATGCGTAATGACTTACACGGATGAAAGGCTTTAATTTCTTAGTAAAGTTGTATTAATTGTGGTGTTGGAAGTCACTTCCCATCAGCAATATTAGCTATGGAAAGAATATAGATTTACGCAAGATATTACGAAAAAATCCTAGCGGAAAGTACAAGAGATTACTAAATTAAACGAAGAAATTGGAGAAGTGGAACTCTCTAAGATCACAGAATGAGATCTATGAGATGTAGGGGAGACACAACTGCACGTGATTCATTAGAAAAGTATAATATTATTTTGGGATTTGATTCATATGTGCGTAGAACTATGTAAAACTGCAAGAGTCACAATGTAAAAATACTGACGATGAGGAATTAGATTGTTATCTGAATAATTCTTTTTAGAATGTTTTTACTATTAAGAAATCATGAAGAGCTTTTTCCGATAATACCAAGTTTGGTTATACTACTCCATCTCCCTGGACTAGCAATCGGAAGAAAAGTATATAGTCATTCATTATTTTTGCAAAGTGGCCAAAAGTGTTCTCTCCTTTTGTCCTCTTCGAATCTGCCAATGATTGAGAATCACTAGCGTTTTGGTATAAAATTAAATATCTTTAATTATTAAATAAACATTGTACATTGTTGAAGATAGAAGGGAGAAAGAAACTTTAAAGGGTAGTGAGTAGAGATGCAAAAAAGCCGGCTTTTTTGAATCGATGTTTTTTTTTTCACATAAAAAGCCGGCTTTTTTGGGGGAAAACGAGAATTTTGGAAATTTTGGCTTTTTTCATTTTCATGATTTTTCTATCTAAATAGCTTTCTTATAGTATATTCTATACTTAGATAAGAATTCCATGACTTAAATGCCATATTTCGCTCTAAAATTCACCATCAAGATGGATGGAGCACATGTTTTACGAATTAAAGCTAACATGAAGAATGTAGTATTTGAGGGCAATTTTAGAGGCTATTTAACTTTATTTTAACTTTTGAGTTATCGATATTTTTTCTTCTCGATATCATCAGTTTGTCGTCTGTTTCATTTCTAAGAGCTTAGTACTCTAGCTTCTAACGCAGAAGTTAAACTTACGTTTTTCTATATATCCGTCAAAGCGTACGTTTTTCAATATATCCGTCTAACCGCACTTCCACATTTCTGTTATACTGTAGCTGTGCAACGATTTAGCAATAATTTTCCGGATACAACCTTGAATACTAATTTATACAAATAATCAGTAACGGATTTAGAAACGTACTTTCGGAAGGGTTTCTCTGATTGTTTCATTTTCTAAAATCTCCTAATTTTATTTGGGAGGAGCTTGAAGTTTATGAGTACAGGCATAACTAATACTGTATTTCGTTTCGTTTATATATTTAGCTATAATCTTCCGGATACAACCTTGAAGATTATTTTATACTGAGAATCAGTGGCGGATTTAGAAAAGTATTTTGGGAGGGTTTTTTCTTACTAATGTTTAGTTTTTCTAAACATTCGTAATTTTTATTTGACGGCAGCTTAAAGTTTATGAGTAAAGGCATAACTAATAGATATTTCGTTTGTTTTAGACATTCCGTAATTTTGGGGAACAGGCTTCAGTCCGAAAGACCGCCCCCCTAACCCTCGCAAAACCGTCACTGCTGGTAATTAGTAATAATAACGATTTAAAAGCAATAAGAAATGAAGTCAGCCAACTCACAGTACACGCACTATTTCTACTTCATAGATGGAATGAAGAAAAGTTTTGTCAGAATGGTCGAATGCTGAGTTGAATTCCGGACTTCTCGATAGAAGCGCAAAGGCTCCAGTCAACCATGTTTGTTGTGCAGTTGTATTTATCTTAACTTAGATATATTCCGTAGTCCTTTTTTTGTGTGTGTTGGTGGGGTGGGGAGAGTTCCATAATGATATGAAGGGTGTGAGCCAAGAACATGGTAACTAACAAATTTTCAATTGCTGAGTTACGCAGCATCAGATAAGCAGCAACGCATACCGCTTCGTTTAATCCCTCATGTATAGACTTATGTGAAAAATCAGCTTTCCGACTTTCAAAATGGATTGTGCAGCAGAAAATTTCTAATTTTTTAAAATAGTAAAATTATGGGTTACCATGGTCTTATCTCACACCCTTCATGTTCAATCCCTCTAGTTAAAAATACAGAAAACTTGAGGACTGAATAAACCGCGATGGTGCTTATATAAAACTGTAGAATTTCAAGAATATACAAAACCAAAAGCTCTAGGTGTGCAGCCTTTAAGTGTATCATATAAATCTAAGTATTTTTCTTATGTTTTATTTTAATTTTATTTTGTTCCAAAAAGAGGGTATGGAATATTTTGAAGTAAAAATACTACATAGAATTTTGCTACTTATTTGAGTATTTTTTAAAAAGAAGTATTTACTTTTAGGGTTGGCTGGTTTACACCAGCTGTTTTTCTTCTTTTTTTAAAATAAACAACTGGTTTAAACCGAAAAAAAATAAAAGATACGAAAAATGCGAATCGTGAGAATTCATGGTGACGTTTCCATACATCAAACCATCTGCATTAGTTTTATTTCCTTTTCACCTTTTAATCAAGGTGTCCCATGTTCAATTCTCGGTCGAACCACAACCCTTCTTTCATACGTAAACAAAGTAGCGGTTCGGATGTAACTTTAAGCGAAAGTCTTCTCCTTGATAACCTCGGTATTACGTAAGGATGTTAAGCGTGAACATACGAAACGAAACTAAATTGTATATTTCTGCATGCCTGAATGCCTGTTGTTTTATAAACAAGCCAAGGTTGCTTAAATATACTGATATAAATTGACAAAATTTATCGATTGCCTACGTAGCTTCCAACATTAGCTTGGATTGTACTTTCAATGATATGTACGCGCTAAATTTGTAATTCAATACCACAGTTTTAGCGTACTGATTATGATACGTTAACCTTTAAATTTTACATGCAAGGCAATAACAGGATCTTTTCCGTTATTGTTTTACATTTAGAGTAATGACGGGATTTTCCCAATGGCTAGGGCGGGAGTTTATCAATTTAATAAATTTACTGACCGGACTTCTTTAAGCTTATGTGACCTCTTCCAGCATAACCCCGTTGTTGCATAATAACACCAAGGCGAAACAAACTTATTTGTGTCAATATGTAATATAAATACATAAAGCAAAATATCTAAACCCAAAAAAACCTGGTTTAAACCAAAAAAGCCTAGTTTAAACTCCCCCCAAAAAACGGGTTTTTGGCATTTTCAAAAACAACCATGGCTCTTGCCAATCCTGCTTACTTTTGTATGTAGGAGGTTAAAAAAATCTTATTATATACATTGGTTAATCCTTTGGAATTCATAGTGTAAATATGTTGAGAAGTAAAACTGTTTGAAATACCTTTTCGAAATTCATGGTTTATTTTCGAGGTTTTGTATTATTATCGGCATCAACCACTAATTAAATGACTTTTTGTGTTGTAGAGAAGCGAAAGAAAATCTGGTTTATCAATTTAAAGCAGAATTTTCAAAAAAGCACAAAATTTCCCAAGCAAAAAAGCGAAGCAGAAAAAACCGAGTTTTTTCCAAAAAAGCCGGGTTTTTTCCGAGCTCTTGCATCTCTAGTAGTGAGTATAGAAGAAGAAAAGAAATCTTCAAAAAATTCGGAAATAAATCAATTTAAAACAGAAATAAGTTTTAGAACGAAAAGTCGAAATGAAAATTGAGATTTCAACCAAATCTTATTCACTTTGTGCGCATGGTAAGTGTTTTAGTTTATGTTATAAAACTAACCTAAATATGAACTGTTTTCTTTATCTTTTTGATATTCTAGTATTTAAGTAAATAAACAAATGGCTACGTTTGAAAGTAATTACATGCGTTGTGATTTCTTATAAAGAGATATCTTTAGTTCTGAGGAATATATAATTTAATAAAACATAATAAACACTTGAGAGTTGCAATAATAGGGGGAAATCTTAATGCTACAATTGATTGAAGACGTTAAGTCTCAAGTTATTACCTATTTTAGTTTGCTAGGCTATGTAAGATTATTTATTCCTGAGCCTGGACGTAGTTTTTGACATAACTTAAATCTTTTATTAATTCTAGAATTAATTTAAGAAAATTGACATAATCATTTTTGCATACGCCCAACTTATGGACAATGCTTTTGGCCTATTGATACTACACGGATTGAAAGATATTGCTGACAAAGGTAATCGATACTTGAAGCAAAACTAAAATGTGAAGACGTATTGACTACTAACGCTTTGCTTAACCAGATTCAATAAGGAAATATATAAACATGACTTCATTTCAAAGAATATATTAATTTCTTTCTTGCTCGTGCAAATTTTCCGTCGACTGTCTCTTATAGTACGCTCAGTATATTCCAATGTTCCAGGTGTGGTAATATCTGAAACACAAAATTTTGTTGTCGATTTGCTAAAGTGGGTTTTAACTGCTTTCACAATTGAGTTAATATATTCGTATATGTAAAATTCCGATGGTTTTTAAGATAGGAACGCAAGAGGCTGTTCTTTAATTCCCTTCCCTATTTTATTTGCCATGAAATTGAGTAACATTGTGAGTAATTGAGAGACGATGTTTTCGTAAAGATGTTTGATTTCCATTTGTTCTATTCCCTCATGTTCGAAACGATAGACGATTGGCTGAGACTGTCTTCTTTAGGGAATTTAAAGAAAGAAGATAATATTACCATGAACGTTCTATCTTTCGTTTAAGACTTAAAATATCATAAACGTTACCTGTCTTCAAACTATACCATTTCTTGAGAACTCTGGACCAATTTCGCCATTGACACGAACTTAATGTGAACGTATGTGGGCATCGTTAACTTAATTCTAATGTATCATCCACATGTGATCTTAATTTTGTATTATTTACGCAATACTGACTAAAGTTATGTCAAGAACTTGCACGGTATAATCTACTTTACGTTTACAAATCTAACTCAATTTAATGTATCACACGGCCCTTTTAAATTGAAAATTATACTTAAATGTAAGATGGCAACCGCCTACAAAACAGTCGGGTGCTACAATCTTATCAAGTTCATACGCACTCGAACTCCCACGTTTCCACCGCCCATTGTCGGCAGTTCACTTTTTTTGTATGAACATGTTATAGAATTGGATTATGGCTGGCTGCCTGTATAATCCTACACTTAACAAATATTATATAGAATTTTTGCATAATGTATTTGTTCCGAATCATTCAGCCAAATATGACAATATATTTACATACACAGGATGAATGAAAAGTCCGGGCGGGTAAGCCAACTTCAATATAAGTATAGATAGAAAGGGGAGAATGTTGATGGAAATAAGTATTTTTCAATCCAAAATCCTGTAACTTTTCCAAATCACAACAGCAATATGAGCTC
This sequence comes from Thermobia domestica, assembly GCF_964235325.1. Taxonomy (NCBI): domain Eukaryota; kingdom Metazoa; phylum Arthropoda; class Insecta; order Zygentoma; family Lepismatidae; genus Thermobia; species Thermobia domestica. The sequence goes on along the minus strand of NC_137461.1, from coordinate 232,933,858 downwards.
TGCACAATTTCACTAACAATGCATTTGGGCCAGATATGGCGAATGAATATAAGATTCGCTGTTGGTTTGTCAAATTTCAATTCATTAACACAATATTGGTAAATAATCTTCATGTGCACGGAGCAAAATCATGCTGAGAAAGTGTATCCTCGCAAAAGTGTTCTTGGCATTGCCCACTAGTCCATTCCTGTAGTTTATAAAGTTGGATTCATGGAAATTATATAAATTGACAATATTATCAATTTGTCATCTCATCTAGTGATTTCAAGTTCTCAGATTGTAGATATAGTTTTCTTAAATAGGATTTTCATTGCAAATGGAAAATAATCTCCTAGTGGATTTGTAAATTACCCGCATAGTGATTGGGTTATGATGGACTTCCAGTATAATTTCCAAAACTCGCAAAATGCTTTTGCATGTACGGAAGTATATGGTACAAATGATCCGTCATGTTTATCTCATGCGAGGGAAAACAACACAATCTGACATTTTCAGATGAAATTTTTGATGACCTAGGTTACGCTTCTGCTTTTAAATAATATAAGGATGCTGATAACGGAAACGTAGACTAACAATCACGATTATGTAGACTACCAAATCAGGATGGATGGTGTAGACTAACAAATTAGGTTTCTGCAGAAAAAGCTCCCAAATGCAGGAAATGCAAAATATGTTTATTTTAAATATATATATGGAATATTTGAAACTCGAGATAAAAAGAATGATCAAGATGATTTGAAATTTGAAAATTGCGTCAATTTACAAAATATAAGTACATTTTCTGTAGCACTGCTAAATTAGATATATAAGTGCTGGAATCAATATACACATATTTTTTTTGCATAAACAAGAATAGAGACCAGTACATTTCCATACTTCAATTTTAACTATGGGTATTTATATTTATATGTTATATACACTAACATGTCTCTGCAACATCTTACTCGCCTTTGATCTTGTTTGTAGTATTTATAGTAGTAATAATAAATACACGTACTATACCAAATAAGTTTACCAACTTAATAAGACTAAAGTAGCAAATGTACTTGTAACATAGATGCATAAATGAAAGTAGTTCAGTGGTTTTTAACAGCTATAGAAACAAAAACAAAGATCAATCAAACATATACATGAAACAACATAAATTAATAAAAGAAGCCATTTCAGAAACGAAAAAATGCATACTTTTACTCTCCTTTCAAGTCAACAAAAATCCTCAGACATGTTGATTCACCACCTTCCCTGGTATCTTTTCTCCAAGAGTATAATTGTTTGTGGAAATATTTCCAGAGTTTATCACTGAACTGTCCCAAGTTACTTGGGAAGTAACTATGCAGGAATGTTACTTCACATTCATGATCCATCCAATTGTCAGAAGTGTAGTAACTTATCACTGACCAGCTTTTCATAGTTCGCGGCCTTGTTACCCATGAATCTATTTACTAAAGTTTTATAATTTCTCTACGCAAGCAGTTGATCTTCACCCATTGGTTTCTCAAATCCTCGATCCGTCACCACCTGCTGTTTCTGTGGCCCTGTATATACACCTTGCTTCAGTTTATCCTGTGTTTCAACATTATCTGTAAAAGTCGAGCGAAGACACTAGAAGGTTGCACTGATGACGCATGGAGAACATTTTTCTGATCATGGACTAATGTAGTTCAGGTTGGCTGCAGCTGTTACTCTGAGTGAGGGAATTTCGCCTTTTTGTCCCATTCAAATAGGAAGCTAAGCATTTTTGTGTTGTACCAGTCTGTAGCCCAAGCAATAGACCAATGAAATCACAACACAATAGGCAATTGTTTTCACCATATTTAATATTCACCAACAAACACTGCATAGTTTAAAAGTTTTTCATTCATCATTACTGAATGTGCTACAGATATAGATGGAAATGTGTTTCCGTTATGAAGAATTCCTTTCCGACTAGTTTTATTGGTTTTTATAAACAATCTCGAATCAACAGCATTGTATTCTTTTCCTAAACCAATTACGTTTGAGCAGTACATTATACAGGCTGAGTCAAGAAAGATGAGCATAAAATCCTGTTCGCCATGTCACTACCACGCAAAATTGTGATCCCAAAACGAATACGTTTCTGATTTCGGAGTAGTGTCAAGAAACTATGCCTTTTCGTTCGTTAAATTAAGATTAATGGCTAGCTAGTTGAGACAACTTTGTGTAAACTGATCACTGTTTCCACTGGTACCTTCGGGTAAATAAACATCAGATGACATTTGACTTTCATCATCCATGTCGGAGCTACTGTCACATTTGTCAGGTGGAACAAATCTAATTGCTGACCGTAGGTTGAGATACACAATGTTCTTTTCAGGTATCGTCCAGTGTTCCTTCACTTTCACAAGACTAACGTAGCAGCCAGTGTTATGTTTCCCCTGATATCTCCAAGCCATTGTTGCCAAGGGTTATGTTTTTTTAACACCATTAACACCTTTCGTCCACAGTCGTAATCCCCTGACACAAGTGAGATACACAGCGTAAGGCGCGAAATTCTTGTCTTGGTCACATGCTATTAACCTGTAATTTCTAACAACTGCCAAACAGGCACCTAAAGCGCTGCAGAACATACAACAACACTCCGACACTTGACTTAAAACTTGTTGCTACATTGTTTTGCCTCACGTCGCGGCTTTGCAACAATTTGCCTGGTTGCCAAATATATATTTTGATTGCACCATAAACAATTTTAATTCATCAGTCAGGATATTTTTCTTTTCGAATTGCGAAAAAAACTGATGTGCTAGGAACAATGATTACGTATTTGAATTCAGGGGGAACAATTACATCAAAAACAATTTTTCATATGAGTCATAAATTTCATGCATGCATTATTAACACATTTCATGATGTGATCAAACGGAATCTCTAAAAACTGAAGCGCATGAAATGTGTCTATAATAATTACACAATGGACAACAGATACTGTGTGTGCATGTTGCACCGCAATGCTCACTCGTATTTTGCGTAAGGGTTTGTGCATATTTACACGACTTGCAATATTAAGTCATTCAATTTCCCGATATTCCTCGTCATGACTACCTGCTCTTGTGGAATCTCGATCACTTCTTGTAAATTGTAGACTTTCCTAAGTAATCCGACCAGCGCAATGTGTGAACGAATCGCAAACTACGTCCTACGGAATCAAATACTGTATTTAGGTGAGCCATGACAAAATCCTCTGAGTATGGTTGGCGACTGTTTTCGTTAGTTAGTTATTTCACTTTCTATTTATTTCTCTCTAGAAATAAAACACGTTGTGGACATTTCAACTTATAAATCTTATTATTCAGATGAGAATGGAATCAACTATATTCATATTTCATTAACATTAAAAATGCCGAAATGTGATAAAGAAGCCAATATTGTAAATAGTTTTTTCTATTCTAATGTCATGATAAGCTGTGGAAAAGTGAAATGGTAAGGCCAGATCAAGCCGTGGTCATGTATCAATAGGTATACTTTTTATTGTGTTATGTGCTACAAAATTGGAAAGATTAAAAGTATTTAGGCAATTTTCGAATACTGATTGAGTGTTATTGAATACCAATTAGATTTGGCTTAGTATTCGGTATATCGTTAAAATTACTTTAGTAATATGTAGCGCTAATATTTCGTAATCAAATTTAATTTAAGGAGCAGCACACGGTATTTAACCAGATGTGAAGAAGAATTTAGTAAAATAAAACCATTAAAATTTCAGAACACTTCACACAAAGAAGAAATATATGTTCAATTTCTTATAATGAATGCCATTAGTAATAACGATAACGTGTGTACTTAGAAAATTAAGTAACAATATCTTCTAATGATATAAGGAGTAGCATTCACACTCTTATTTTCATACACTATTATTATACACTGCAATAAAGTAAAACAGAATCAAAATCATTCTATTGTGGCTTGTTTTGTTGATAGCTCTATGATGGCCAATACACTGACAAGAATTTTAACTCAATTCTAAGAAAATAAACTATGTTATTATGTCAACATACGAAACAATATATGCAAATTCATTTTATTGAATTATCATTTACAGATTTGTTTTTACATTTTAATATCCAGTATTTTTTAAAATAATATTCAACATTCCAACCACATCCTAGTTAAATCGAGCTTTTTCGTTTTTCAAAGAGAAAAATATGGCGTTTCATAGAAAATTATACCATAACAAGACTATCCATGGCTTTGGATTGAATATTGTAACAAATGAAACACCGACCAAAGTTTCAACACAAACTGTATGTTAAACAATAATGTATCGGAGGAAAGATATATTAGATATCCGAAACCCTTACATATTACAGTTTAAAATACAGTGTGTGTTAAAGCTTTGGTCAGTGTTTCTTTTGTTACAATATTATAATTTTTTTCACAAAGTTTGATCTAGTACTGGAGTTGAAGTAATTTTAGTTTTAAAATATAAATAAAAATAGTTAATTAAAAGTATTTTAATGAATGATATTTATCGTTAGAGTGTAAAGAAATAGTATAATTTTATATTATATCCAAAAATATTTTATTTCTTTAAATCATGAAATATGTGAATATAATTTTTGCTCTGAAAAACAAACTACTCTTTATAAAGTTTAATTATGTTATTTCAAATTTTCTTAATAGCTTTCTTTACACAGTAAATGGTGCAATCGTTAATACTTTGATGTATTATTTCATTTTTTTATAGAAATTCAGCTGGTGGTGCCATTGCCAATGTGATGAAAGATTTTCCAAGATTGAGATACATAAGAAAAATATTGTTTGGTAGTTTGGAACTGCTTGGTACGTCAGCTAGTAATGTAACAAAAATGGCATTTTTTGCATTAAATGAAGAAAATTTAGTTACCCTAAAGTCAGTAAATTAATACGGATCTTCTACTATAAAAGGAGAGTTCATGTCTTTTTTATCCTTGTACATACAGTGTGATATTATATATATATATATATATATATATATATATATATATATATATATAGATAGATAGATAGATAGATAGACAGATAGATAGATACATAGATAAATAGATATAGATGTAAATATTACACAATTTTATAGCTTAAGCATATCATGATCCTTACGTCTATTGAAAATATGTAATTTATTGTAACACGAACAATATTACAGATTCAAGATGACGTCATAAAAAAGTAAGATGGGCCATGATCTACTCCTGCACCAAAACTCATCAAACTCTGTCTAGTGATCTAGAGAGATTAGCGTTAGCCTACATATATATATATATATATATATATATATATATATATATATATATATATATATATATATATATTGACCCGAAATTCCCGATATCGTTGCCCCGAATATATATTGTGTTGTAGCTAAGATGCAATTGAAGATTAAGAGCTATTCATATTGTTTCTTATTAACCATAGTGCATACTGTCATTTTTATAATAACATACTAAAGCAATTCAAAAGGATAAACTATACTCTCTCTATCATGGTAATAAGTGCTGGTTTGATTATTGTGCAGCACGAATTTTTAGGCTTACAATAATTTGGTTTTCTTAAATTTCGGACAAATGTGCCACAAAAATTGCAGTTTCCAAGTCATTTTCGTGAGCTTAATGAAGTGTATTGGTTGATCTATGCCTCTTCCGTGGGTATTTTTCCTCTATATTAATGAACTAGACCGACAAACCGAAACAGCTGATACCTCACATCAAAATAAAGAAAAAATGTTCATATTGACCGGTGGTCAAAAGTGCAAACTTCCGGAGCTAAGGCTGCTCAAAATGGTGAGAAAATGAACTTTAGTGTGAATATCTCCAAAACGATTAGCTATTGACCTTAGGAGGCATGTTTCTGTCTCAGACTTGTGATCTATCCAAATATATATAATTCTTAATCGTTTCGTTGCGAAGCAATGGGGTAACCACATGAATTTCGGGTCCACAATATTCAATTAGAAAAGATGAGTCTGATTCCTAGCAGATGGGATAATGTTCTATTAATTAAGAAAAAGGCGTTTACAAATCATCAATAATTTGAACAGAATAAAGATGGCGAAGGATTTTTAGTGTGTTGTGCGTGGTAGCATAACTGCAATAGGGAGTGAATATACTAGTGGATAAAAGGAAAATAAATAAAATCACTGCATTAAAAGGTTGATGACCCACAATCATGGCGTGTATGCTAAAGGAGACAGACATTAATAACACATAATGGTTTTGTAAGAATTAATGCAATGAGCATTTGCGAGGAAATGGTAGCATGCTACCAAAAAAAATGAAAATAAGAACAATAGATATAATGTTCTTCACTACAAACTCACTTGTTCGCAACATCTAAAGTGGGACTGCTTAAGGTGGAAACTGAAACTGAGTTGACATGAACCGTTTTTGCCACAGATATTTCACAACGTATAGTAGCTCATAACACATAAAAGCACAATACTGGTTATTTAACAAACAGAGGGAAAAGTCGTGTTGAGACGTTAGATATTTCGAGGAAAGTTGGTACCTTCTCCTGGTTAGTAAGAAATTACCATTTTCCAGTGTTCCCCTTGTAACCTTCAGGAATCAAATCCGGATTGTCTTATCCAGTTCAATTAAAAATTCATGGGCTCCGTGAATGCTTCTTCGCTAATTTAAATAGTTTATTAAAAAACATAAATAAGTCTATTTAATATAAAAATGGAGTACACTTGGACAACTAAAATAACTGGTCACAATTCCCCCGGCTCGTTGAAGACAAATTTCTGAGAAATTTTCTTATCATAAAAACCTTATAAGATATAACCTTCTAAGATATATTTGCAGTAAATGTCAGAACAAAAATTTTAAAACAGAGTTGCATTCAAACTTTTTATAATATTCTCCATAGTTTCAATCATATAAACAGATAAAATGCACTTCTTTGGTATATTCGTTGGCTAATTTAGGGTTTTTGATTTTGATTTTGTAAAATAGTATGAAATTATAATTTTTGAGCACGACCAATAAATTTTTAATTTTAAAAGGCCAAATTAAATTTTCTTATAAAAATTATTTACTCACTAGTGCTCGTATATTGTATTAGGCGTCAAGAATCTTCTTATAATATATTGGCCTTTCCATTTCCCACATTAGGATTTAAATACCCTAGATACCACATAATATTTAATATCAGGAATTTTCACCGATATATAGCACTACTTGGCCTCAATCGTGTACATCTATTCCATTCTTTGCCAAGCCCGCTCCATGCTTTCAAGAGCGTATTTTCAGGTCTTATTCTTATTAAACTGAATCAATGCATGACTATTGAAGTTGCAACGACCTTGCATATGTATAATAACATGATGTCCTAAAAGCAATTCAGGTGTTACTGATCTAACAAGTAAGGTTAGAAATTTAGCATAAATGGAAGGTAAAGTGTAATTCCGGGATTAACAAAGACAGCTCTGATTATTTGAGCAATACGCCCTTAACGAGAAGTTACAAGTTAAATGTGTATTCTGGATATATTAGCTAAAGCATATTAGTGACTAATACTAATATAATAAATACAAAGGCCAAAGAAATATATTCTAAACTACTATGTCAGAAGCACTGAGAACATTGTTAGTAGTAATGGTTTCCGGGAACCTAACTCTATTGAACACTTTCAGAATCTCATTACTAATTGATTGGAAATTCAAGACCCACAATTTATCCAGGAATACTAACCTTCATGCATTGTCGACTTCTATAAGAATAAACGTAAATCCTTAAGAAACAGGCAAAGGACCGCTGATAAGGAGATACAGTTTTCGTATACTGTCGTTGAGTATTTTGAATGTAAAGGAATAATATCACCCTTATTAGTATTTCTCATTTTTGCATTGAAAACAAATCTTCACATGTTCTTTAACTTCCACCCTCTATTGTGTTACAAGTACATCGATCCGTTATTTTCATTAAAGTATGGTACGCTCATGTATATTCTCAGGATAATATGTGGTCATAAAATGTTGCAAAGTAATAATATAAAAAATCTTTAGGAATCAATTTTGTAGGGATTATACGGAGTCCTATATTTCCTTATTATGATCCCGTTCTTTAATAGAAAGATCCTAACATATTCACTATATTCTATTCTTCAATTAAATTTTGTAATTCTAGATCTTGTCCCTGTTAGGAACTAATATGTTTTTTACCATGTGAAGATTCCACGAAGTAGCAACCTTTATATTCTTTTTTCATGATTGCTATCTCAATAGGCACAACAGGTTGGAGGAATTTGAAGTCATCATACATTCGAGTCAAAAAACTGACAACCAAATTATCATAGGATCCAATGTATTTGACTGTAAAGTAAAATTTGCGTAATGTTTTAGCCCCTGGCCCATACTTTAACAAAAGTCTAGAATTACTCAAAATCCAAGACAATCCAAGTCAGTATATACTTCGAAGTTATTAACTAAGTAATGTTTAAATCTGGTGACAGTTTTCACCAGTTTTATGAGCTCATTCACGTATATACTGCAATCCCTGTCTCCTTTAGTAAGTATTTTAGAGTAGAACGAAACTGGGAGGAGACGATTACTATAGCCATAGTGTAAAACAGTCTCCTATAGAGTTCCGGAGCCGCAGCAGTGCACGAAAAATGTCTAACTTCAATTCGATGTCTTTTAGACATCATCAATCAACATCTCCTTTAATTTAAGTACCGTGTTTTGATTTTCAACTGACCACTCAAATGGTTTCTGGATTGAAACAGTTCATTAATAGTATCAGTTAAACCTTGAAAACCACTCACTATTTAAAAAGTAATTAAATAATAAACAAATTTTCATTACAAGTTTCTATTTCTACGAGAGGTGTTTTGAATGGCAGCAACTCTGAACGGACCAATATCTATGGTGTTACCATCGGCCTCGAAATCCAATTACTTAATCTTCTTGCAAAAATAAATATTTATTTTGCAAGTTTTTACAACATTTTGTCTTAACTTCTCGAACACTAATCTTATTTTCTTCTTAGGCTCTTCTATTGTTTCTGATTTCAACACATCATCAAAATAGCTTCTTATAGGCTGATCGCTCAAATTACGAAAATCTATTCCATAGCTTTCACCATCATAATAATGTTCAACATTTAAGTTAAAAGATTTTTATTCAATTATTTCTATTTTCCTAACAGAAAGAACATAATTTTCAGAATATCACCACAGCTACTATGAATACACCATAAGTTCGAGTAATATAAAATGCTTACAAAATTCGCCTTTCCGTTTATCTTTTATTATGCCTTTTCTTAAAACAAAAAAACGATCCAGTAAACATTTTGATCAATAACACAATTTTTGCTTGGTGAGTGACAATGATTTCCACAGTTACAGATTTACCCCATATAGATTCTAGGAAGGCTGGCTGTCTCATCCAAAGTGATTCGACAAAAATCGCAAACTGATAGTACTTGGATTCTGAACGTCCAATTGCTGAGAAAAAATAAATTTTGTCGTTTAAAAAAGGACAATGCCATTACCCTCGATTTGCTCTTAAGAATTCTCGGAACCATTTGCATGAACATTTACCGAAGCTCACTCAGTTGTTCCTCAGGAATAGCCTTAATTTCCGAAATCTGTTTCTTAACATATCTCAATTCGATGTAACATTGGATTCCGAGGTCTTTCTGAGTCACTGGAGACTAAACCCTCTTCAAAAATACAGAAGATATTTATCATTTCTAATGTAGTCAAAACCAAATTGTAGAAGTTTGGCCGAAAGAAGATCTAGATTAAATCCTGATTGAACTTTTGATTTAGCTGAAAATGAATCATTTAAAGTATAGTTTAAAATTCGTGTATTTCTGTTATTACTTTATTTCTTGCTTAATCTACACAGTCGACGTCGCTCGCATGAATAGAGTATCTACCAAAGAATCGTAGGGAAGTTCCTAGTACTACTCGAAATTTAATCTGCTCCAATCAGCCGGTTAAATTTTACGTTATATTATTTTCCTTGTCACTCAAGTATTCAGTTCCGAAAGAAGTTTGATTATTTTCAGTAAGAGTCTCAGTGAGATGATGCTCAAGCTTACTCCTCTTGAGCAAACTCAGTTTCTAAAGTATAAGGACACTTAGCACACAATTCGAACTAAATGTTTTATCGCATTTAGTATAACAAATTTTGCCTATTGTTTAATTTCTGCAGGAAATTGACTTTCATTAATCACAAACACCAAGGAACCAGATATAGCACCAACCTTTTTCATAAAATCTAATCGTTCTCTAAATTGCATAGCACAATCTTTACAAATCTGACGTAATTTGAACAAATATTGAGTAAACCACATTTGCTCAATTTTATACCAGATGATAATACATTGAAAATTCACTTCAGTTAAATCACGAATCAACAGAAACAATATATGCATCTTCAACAAACTGCATACTTCTACGACATAAGCAACTTCTATGTCTGATTTCTCAACAATCTTTCAGTAACTAATGAGTATTTTATTGTACTGGACGTAAACCTTTGAGTTATTATGTCTTTAAATAATTTCCATGTAAGACTTTAAACTGGACATCACATTCTCTCCGGGATAAAATTAAACTAAAAATATATGACATCGGGTAACCAAATTTCTTAACTATTGTTTCCAAAACCAATAATATTTCAAATAACAATAAATCATTCCTACCAGCAATATATCTAAAATCGTTCATTCTTTATTTTAGGAGAACAACTAACTTGTGAGAAATATTTGCAGGTTAACCGAAACATTTTTCTCACAATCATATTATTTCCAAAATAAAGTATAAAATTTCCCACATTATGTGTTGATAATTTCTAGAAAAAGCAATGGTTCTTCGGCATTGGCCTACCCGTCCGAAACATTCCAATTGAAGTAGATTTTTTTCCCGAAAAAACTCCCTCGTAATAGTTGCTAATACCCCTATAATTACGTTTCTATCTATCATCAACATAATTTCCGTTCTAAGGTTAGAAAATTGAGTGCCTTCTCTCCCACATGTATCCGGACTTTTAATACAATAACGTCTCAATTCAGGAATACTATCTAAATTATATCTAGACACTTGGCTAGACTGCAAGGAACGTGAGTCGGAGTGAAAGAAACACAACTAGAATTTCTTAAAAACGACATTGGAGGTTATAAGGGCTCAAATAACTGAGTGCAAAGCAAAAATATTGCCATTATTATTTTCCATTGTTCCCCTAACTCGAAAACAAAATACCTGAGGACGGTTTAAACTCATAGAGACCTCCCAAATGTAATGTCTGCTACGTAATCCCTCTGGTCTACAGTAAAAATTCTAAACCATTATCTTTATCCGACATATCAATTCGAATGGTTTATTCCTCAAAGACCTTTTTAATAAATATTCTGAAATCTACCCCTCTAAAACCTAAGCGCATAAAGAAACCAAACTAAGCATTCAATAAATAAAGGAAACGCAACTAATAAGTATAACTTTATCGATAATCATTAAGCTTAATTATACTGTAATGTAAATCTGTAATCACAAGCTATGTTAACAGTAAACACACTAATGACAGAAAACACTATTTATCTCAGAAATTGAGGCGGTATATGGAAAAAGGGCGTATATTGATATATGCCCTTTTTCCGGAGATCATTTGATCGAATTCTCCAGTCTTTCAAGAATATGAGGTGAAATTTCCATCAAGATATTTATAAAATTGAGGTTTGTACTCCTGTTTTTATCTCGTGTACAGAGCTGTATTTTGGCGGTAATAGATTCGTACTGCAGTCCATTGTGTTTCGTGGTGAATATATCTTAAACCTAAACATGAACGCCAGTAACAGCAATGATTCTAGTATTATTCAGCGAAGAAACAAGAAGAAAGAAGATATTAAGCGTAAGCATCTTCGAGGCCAAGAGTATGTCAATGCTGGAGGGAAACATATCAGCAGCAAAAAATTTCAGGTACTGTTCTAACTGTTGTCTTAAATCATGTCTGGAACAGTTTTCTGTGGATACACAAAACGAAATATTTGTAGGATTTTACAATCAACAGGAAAAATCATGCCAGGACTCATTTTTAGCTAACTGTATGGAACGAAGCAAAACGTCGTCTGGAAAGAAGACTGTGAATCCCAAGAAGGAACGTTTGCACACTTGGTCGTATTCGCTGTGTGTTAACGGAGGAAAAATGCGGTATGTCAGCAGTTCATACTAAAATCGTTACTAGTGTCCGAGAAGCGGCTGCGTGTTATTCAAAGTAAACTACTGGCAAATGCAGACTTCAGGGAAGTAAGGGAGTCTCACGCGAATAGGCCTCACAAACTACAAAACAATGTGTTGGAGCTAATGGCAGAACATTTAAATACTATATCCAATGACTGTAGTCATTATTGCTCGCATAAGACTAATCTAAAATGCTTTGAGAATTCTAATCTATCGATAAAGAAACTTTATGAGCTTTTTCGCGAGTATTACAAAGAGAAATCTGGCACTAATCTGCGTATGAACATATTTCCGCTACTTTTCCACTGAATTTTCATATGCCTTTGTTAGACCCAAAACCGACACTTGTGATTACTGTTCTGCATGTGAACTGACGTTGAAAGACAATCCCGGCGCTGAATGTGCATTATCATATGCACTTCATAAATGCAAGGCAGCAAGACGAAAATAAATAAGGAATAATTATGTGCAGAAGGCAAAACAGGATATGTCTTATTTAGTGGTGGAATTTGATTATGCTCAATATTTTCCTGCTCCACGCCTAAATGTAAACACACAGTTTCACAAACGACTACTGCGGCTCTATTGTTTCAATCTGCATGTTTTCAATGATGATACATCGTACTGTTATTGTTTCATGGAAACTGATGGTAAGAAGAATGCTAATTCAGTGGCTTCTTATCTTACTGCGATGGTCTGCTACAGACGCAACCCCTATCCAAATTTATCTCCAATCGCCACACATTTACGATTATGAAGTGTGTCATGATAAAGGTAAACCATCTGCTTTGTTCCGAAAAATACCTCCCTGTGTATAAGCCATTCATTTTTTGGAATCAGAGGGCACCGCGAGACCGTATACATCTTGACCTTGAAAGCATGCCGTATCCAGAGCTCAACCGCCTAAAAATCAAAGATGTAAGAGCTCTATATAGATTTCTGAAGGACGAAGACAAAGAGTGGCTGGAAAAATTATTTGATCTTTAGACTTCACCTTCTGGAAGCATTTGCAATTTGATACCATGGTTATTGCATGCAAATTTGGTAAGAAACGTTGTATAATGTAAGTAATTTGGTTATTAAATTTGTGTCTATGGAAAAAGGGCATGTAAGGTATTTTTTAGATTACATCATTCTGAAATATTTTTTCAACACAGCAAGTATAAATGTCTATAATTCCATACATTAAATTCCAAAGTTTATTTTTATCATAGGTACCCAGTGAAATAAGCACCATGCATTTATGTATTCAACAATGAAAATTTTGATAGCGATTTTCTCGAAATGATATTTTTGCGTATATGCCCTTTTTCCATATATCGCCTCAAGAAGAAAAACTAATTCTCCAAATTTGCTTAATTCAATCCACAAAATTTGAATTAAATTCAATTGTTTTTTCCCAAGTTCACACCTACACCTCAACTCAAATGTACATATTAAGTAGAACCACAGTTATTTACACGACAAATTAACAATGAATATTAAACTGTATATAGATAGCGATTAGCAATATAAATAGGTTTACAAGTCAATTATTGTAGGTTAGTTGCTAACCACTTAAAATTAGTAGGTTCGATGCAATAGAAATTTGCTGGTTGTAAGCCATATAAAGTAGTCGAATTGGAAGGAAGGATCATTACAATGCTTCCGCGCTACTTACGTAATAACCATTTCGGACGTCAAGTCAAATCGACAAAGGAGAAAGAGATCGGTTTGGGTTAACAAATATCAAGTTGAACGAAATTGCTATTTTTGAACGGTCCATTGTTTTCCATGCCAGATAATCCACAACTAAAGTGTGTAATTCCAATATAATTTGTGCACTGAAATTATCAACGATTCAAGCAATCTATTACAAATTGTGATTTGTATGTAAGGCCAGATAAACTAGTTAATACCATGGTATTTGGCGAAGCAAGAGCAGAGAGCTGTAGAGAGACGTAGTTGTTGCATGTTTGAAATATTTGAAATCGGATGAGGTACGGGAACCCCGAAGTAACTGTCGAAAATTTCGGACCATCATCTACAGACTTTTTCGAAATACAGATGTAACTTCGTACTTCAGTACAATATATTTTCTGGAGAGATTTTTTATGTTGATCCTGTGTTTAGCTACAGATGGAAGTCCAAGGTTAGCAAGGTCGAAATACAAAGCAATGCTGCATGAGAACAAGAACATGTGCTATACTCAAGTACTCACAATTGAAATATCAGTATTGTGTTACGATGACATCGTTAATGAGGAATTTCACCATGACATATTATCAAGTCACACAGCTAATAATCACGGTCTTTCACTGACATCTTTGAGCTTAAACTTGTATTTAAGGACTTTCATTCTGACATATTTATGTTAAAAGTTCTGAATCTCATGGATGGCTACGATTTTCCACATCTGAAACGTCTAATATCTTCATTTCTGGTTTGTACTGTACATGGATTCTGTAAACCTTAGAAACAATAGTGGAAGTACATATCCCTTGTTAAGATAAAAGAAGTTCTGAACTCTGATTTCCTAATTTGACCATATGACTAATCATCGTATCGAACATGACCTAAAGTACCGCGGTCAAGTATCTTTTGAAAAATAAAGCTTGATTTTTTATTTTAGAAACGGTTCAGTTTTCCTACTGAGAATATCATTTTCAAAACCGGGTGTAGTTACGTATTCCTCATAAAAATGTCTTCACTATATTAAGATGTTTATCTTTTCTCTTAAAGTCGTCTGTAAATGCATTTTCTCTATGTACAGAATTAAGTAAATTGCCTTGACGCATTCACCTATGTTTTATGGAATCACATTAATCTGAGCTTTAAAATTTTACTTACAGTCAAATTAAAACCAATTAACATGCATTTAGAACTCTTTACTTATATCCAATTTTATGGTAGACTACTTTGAGAAACACAATAATAGTAGCTTTTCTTGGTGATGTATACTTTTAATTAAGTATTATTAGTTTACATTTATTACTCTACAAAACGCATTCCAAGCAGTGGCGGATCTAGAAGATAAAAACTAGGGGAGACAGCCAGTACCGAGACTGTGGTAGGTATATATAAACTTTCAAAAATATATAAACAATGCTTAAATTGTTTTGTCACTGACGAAACTGGGAGCCTAGGCCCCCGGTCCTGGCTTAGATCTGCCACTAATTCCAATCTTTCTTCTCATCACCTTGATGCATCCTCTCGAATGTGTCATCAAAAATAGTGTTCTAATCTGTGAACCTAAAAAAACTCCTTCCTTAATTTTTGCTTCGCTAAGTCCAGGAAACTATTACCAACAGATTCCTTAAAGCTGGTCCAGATTGCTTTATTGATTTGAGGAAGCTCTTCGTCACACCTAATTTTATAACGAAGTAGCAGGATCTTCTTCGAGTCAACCAGTGGTGCGTACATCACATTTTTCTCTCCGACATTGGAAGACTTGGCCAATCAAATTTCACATATTGTTTTTGCTCGACTGTCCCATTCGCACAAGAAGCAGCAGCTTATCCCTATTGAAGGCCCATAAGCACAGCTAATACCTCAGAGTCATAACAAAGATACTAACAATATTTGTTATACTGGAGACAGTCCAATATTTTTTAACATTGCTCTAAATTTCCTTCATGTATATGGCGTGCCCTCCTGGAGTGGATGGAAGGTTATTTCCATTGTGTAGAAATACTGCCTCTGAACTTAATTTAGCCGAGCTTATGAATAAATTTCACGCAAGAGGGTCTTATGTGATATTTAAGGCATTCATCAGACCATCAACATTGGTACAGAACACAAGGTTTCTTCCTTTCTAAAGAGAGGCATAAACTCATAGAGGCATAGAGGCATGACAGGACCTAAAGAACATTACGCGGACATTTTCATCAAGAAAGTTCCACTCTTGCAACCTTGATGCGAGTAACTCAGCTTTTTCTTTAGGCAATGTAAGATCACGAATAAGATCATTCATCTCGACAATTGATGACTTTTGTAAGGGAGAGATGGTATTTCCTCGATAATGTAAGAAGCGTCACTAATTCCAAATTCATTGGCTCATCTCCATCTTCTGATTCACTAGAAATGTCAGTTGGTAGTACAGGAACGGGCAGTCTATCAGCATGAGAAATTTGCCTAATAGCAGATGGTACATTTGGTTACTAGAGTTACTGTTCCTTTTTTGTAATTCCTAAAGAAATAGGTGGAACCACGCAAAATTAAGGGTCATTGGCACGGTTGCTTGGTTCACGCCATACCATTGGAACAGAAAATGGTATAAAAATGGCATCTCCTTTCATCCACTTAGGAAGATTTCTAGCACAGATACTGCAACAAATGTCGGAAGCTCAGGTCTGGTTTCTGACCTTGCACCCGAAATAAAGGTGGTACGCTTATTCAATTGTCGGGATGATAGGTCTTTTCTGTGAGGAAAAGGCGATCTCTCGACAAACATAACAAAAAGGAGTTGAACTGTTAACACAGTTACGTGGCATCACTAAATGTTTGCTAGTTACAGAGAACTAGAACGAATGGACAATTATAATTATCATTTTCGTGTTTCTCACATTTGAATTAGTGGGAAATATTTATTTTCAATTCAAATGCAAATTGTCTATTGGCTAATGTTATACACTATACCGTTGTGGGAAGTAAAACTCTTTTGTATGAACTTAATATTAGTATTCTGGAGCCTACAATGGTGACTTTTCAGATTTTAGACATGACGTATAAGATTTAAAATGTTGTGCGTTTAAAATGACTTGTTATATTCATATCTGGCAAATCAAATAAATAGGTTAGTTTATCTTGTATTGTATACACGACTCCAAAAGTGCATTACAACCTGCAATTCTCCTTTTCATGCAATAGCAGGCAATCCAAAAAGCCCGGCGGTTGGGTTGGTTGCAAATTCGAAAGGTGTTGGACTAAACCTCAGTTTTGTCAGAAATATATCAGTGTGGCAAACTGCAAATAAGATAGCAAAACAAATTGTTATTAATGACAATTTTATTATTGAAATGGAGTTGGATGACATCAAAAGTAACAAAATGACTTACTTAAGAAGGTCAAACAAGATGAATGGTAAGATACAGATATAAGAAGAGAGCTTTTCTCTCTTTCCTACCACCCCACTCAAAAGAAAACTCATAAAAAGACAAAGTAATATAATATAAAGGTTTCGTATAAAAGCCTAACAGCACAAAACAAATAGCTAACGAAACGAAAAAGAGACAAACACAGAATAGGAGACACCAGTGGCAGAGCAGACTTGCGGCCCTCCCATGCAAGATAAAGAAATGGGACTCTAGTTGTAAACCCCTTTGTTATAATAATAATAATAATAATAATAATAATAATAATAATTTTTATTTTTAAAATAATTATTAGTCCTTTTAGTCCTTTTAGTCCTTTTAGTAAATTATTTTAATAGTCCTTTTCAAAATCTCTGACTCTGTCTAAAAGCATGAATGCATATAGCGATCATGTATGCACGTTTTGTCAATGAGAGGTCCCAAAGGCCAGAAGATGGGGAAATATCCAAGAGAGAGAAACAAAAAAAACTTTCTTATGGTAAATTCTAGTTCAAAGTTCGAAGCACTCGCTTTTGCACATGATTTCTTGTTTCTTTTTTGAGGGAGCAAAAAAGTTGTGGCGCCTAAAAAATTATACCATATAATATTGCCAATTTGCAAGTGGATGTATTTACATTGCAATTTGAGGAAATAAAGATATTATGATTAGAAAACAATATTGTAAAAAAGTAAGTTTAATTTCTTCATTCATCGCAACTCTTAGGGATTCCTTATACCTCGCCGCCAACCGAATATCGATATCGAAAATTAAGAATGATATATTCATGTGCATATATTCGCGATATCGAATGTTGATATATGATAATATAGATATCGACGATAGCGATGTATCGACATATCACAGGCCCAGGTCCGAGAAGTGATGCTTGAAATGTACTACAATCAACAATCAAATTCTAAATAAGTTATCCATTTTAGTATTCAATTTTGAGCGGGAAGGGTGTGAACCCGAATAGAAATTTCAAGAAAAACAAATGTTAAGATAAAAGTAGGTTTTCCGTCTCCCCTTGAATACAAAACTTAACAGAAAACTATTACTGTAATTTACCTTTTACTTCTTTTTCTGATTGTTATCACAAATCAGCGACAGTACACATACTTTGCATAATATACCAATACACCCTATAACTTTTCACGACCAAGCAAGCCGGAATATGAATTTCCTGTCATATTAAAGTGGAATGTTTTTGAAAATAGTCATAACTCATTGGCCAAATTCCTATCAGTACTTTGGTACGGACTAAGAGCTCCAAGACTAACTGAACTAGAAATTAGAGATTTCATTCATTTTTTCTCTCAGGCTAAATGATTTCTGCATTTTCCTGAGATTTTCTTTTTCTTAATATAAGTCCTCTATCCTGGGCTAATTCTGGCTACCGCGGTTTTGAGGTAATCGGTAAACGAAAGAGTAAAGTTTGTCGACTCTCAACTCTCGACAGTTTGTGGGAAGATATTTCACAGTTCATGTTGTTATTTCTTCGTTATAAAAACACTTCTAAATGACTCTATTCATGGTAAATTACAATAACTATTGAAAAACTATTGAAAGATGAATAATTATTTTTAAACATAAAAAGCCTTTACAGTTCAGTAGAATGCAGTAGTAGACGGAAGTGAATGAAAATATTGTTTATTTGTTGAAATGTGCAAACGGAATGTCAATAATAAGTGTTTCTCATTCTCTTGTCCAGAGGCGGTTCTACGATGGAATACTGAGGCCTCGGTGGTTGATAATACTCCTACTTAGACCTACTTTTAAGAGCTCCAAACTCTGGAATGGGTTTTATTTATATATAAAATAAGAAAGAATCCCTTTCTGAGTGGCAATCGCCGTGATCGCCTCATGGATCCGCCCCTGCTCTTTTTGTAGCAGACTTTGAAGACATTTAGTTCGTGTATGCTCCTCATGATGCTGACTAGAAATGGCTACATCTGGAAAATTTTTTTCCCAATATCGGATAGAAACTTATCCAGATTTGCAATATCCGGTTGAGGATAACAAAACGGACGACGAATAACAGTTAATATCCGGATAACGGATGACGGATAATATCCGGATAACGGATGACGGATAAGATCCAAAGAACGGATAATATCTGGATGTCGGGTAATATCCGGATAATGAATTTATCCGGATAATTTATAAAATTAAGATAACGGATAATAGATCTGGATAATAGAACATTCGGATAACTGATTACATCCGAATGACGAATAAAGTATAATATCCGGATAACGTATATGGTTTTAAAAAGACATAATAGGCGAGGTACGTATCAGTCCTTTCTGCTCATGGAGTTATTAAAAGACGATCATCGGGCAGTGGTCTTTACCTTTGAAAGATATTGCTTCTTAAAATGTTCCCTAGTAACTTACAATTTTTGTTCTTGTTGTGGTGCGCCGTGGCTCAATGGTAGACCGTTTACTCTGGTGCGTGGGGTCCAAATTGTTTCGATCCCCTGCCTAGGAAGTTTGCGGTGAACAAGATCGTATCAGTAGGTTCTCTCAGGGTACTCCCGCTTCTTGCCACATTTCGTTCCATCAATTCTTCTATTATCATTGACTTGCTGTAATTACTGGACGCGATGGTTCAGTGCACTGCAATTCCTCTTGTGTTTGAGGTCCTTATTGTTTCGATCTCCGGCCAAGTAAGTTTGTGGTGGACAAGATCGTATCCGTGGGTTTTCTCAGGGTAACCCCGCTTCTTCCTACTTTTCATTCCACCAATTCCTCTATTAGCATTGATTTGCCTTAATGATTGGGCGCGTTGGCTAGTGATAGAGCGCTTTCTCTCGTGCGTGGGGTCCTTGTTGTTTTTTTCCTCAGGCAAGTAAGCTGTGTGGTGAACAGAATCGTATCCGTGGGTTTTCTGAGGGCACCCCCGCTTCTTTCCACATTTCATTACACCAATTCCTCCATTATGATTGACTTGGTTTAATCATTGGGCGCGGTGAATCAGTGGCAAAGCGCTTCCTCTGGTGGACCAAGTAAACTTGTGGTGGACAAGATCGTACCCATTGGTTTTCTCAAGGGCACTCCGCCTTTTCCCACTTTTCATTCCACCAATTCCACTTTTATCATTCACTTGACTCAATCATTGGGCACGCTAGCTTAGTGGTAGAACGCTCCTCTGGTTAGTGGGCTCCTTACTGTTTCGATACCCTGCGAATAAATTTGTGGTGGAAAAGATCGTGTCCCTGGCTTTTGTCATGGTATTAAAGCTTCCTCCCACATTTCATTCCAGCAATTCTTCTATTATCATTGGCTTGCTTCAATGATTGGGCGCGGTTGTTAAATGGTAGAGCGCTTCCTCTGGTGGGCCAATGAAATTTGTAGTGGACAAGATCGTACTCGTCGTTTTTTCAGGATACTCCCGCTTCCTTCCACATTTCATTCCACCAATTCTTCTATTATTATTGACTTGCGTCAATCACTGGGCGCAGTGGCTCAGTGGTAGAGCGCTTCCTCTGGTGGGCTAATTAAGTTTCTGGTTGACAAGATCGTATCCGTGGGTTTACTCAGGATACTCTGCTTTTCCCACTTTACATTCCACCAGCTCATCTATTATCATTGACTTGATTCAATCATTTTGCGCGGTGGTACACTGGTAGAGCGTGGACAAGATCGTAACCATGGGTTTGTTGGAAAGGGTACTCCCGCTTTCTTCGATATTTCATTTCACCAATTTTTTTTTATTATTATTGACTTTTTTTAATCATTGGGCGCAGTGGCTCAGTGGTGAAGCGCTTCCTCTGGTGGACAAAGTAAGCTTGTGATGTACAAGATCCTATTCGTGGGTTTTGTCAGGGAACACCGATTCTTCCTGCATTTCATTCCACCAATTCCTCTATTATAATTGACCTACCCTAAACACTGGGCACAGTGCCTCAGTGCTAGAGCGATTCCTCTTTTGGGTCAAGTAAGTTTCTGGTTGACAGGATCGTATCCGTGGGTTTTCTTGGGGTACTCTGTTTTTCCCACTTTCCATTCCACCAGCTCATCTATTATCATTGACTTGATTCAATCATTGGGCGCGGTGGTTCACTAGTAGGGCGCTTCCTCTGGTAGGCCAATTAAGTTTGTAGTTGGCAAGATAGGATCCATGGATTTGTTCAAGGTACTCCCGCTTCTTCCCACTCTTCATTCCACCATTCCTTCTATTATCATTGAATTCGTTTAACCATTGGGCGCGGTGGTTCATTGGCTGAGCGCTTCTTCTGTAGGCCAAGTACGTTTGTGGTGAACAAGATCGTATCCGTGGCCTTTGTCAGGGTACACCCGCTTCTTGCCACATGTCATTCCACCAATTGTTCTATTATCATTGACTTGCTTCAATCACTGGGCGTTGTGGCTCAGTGGTAGAGCTTTCCTCTGGTTGACTAAGTAAGTTTGTGGTGTATAAATCGTATAGTGTGTTTTGTGAGGGTAGTCCAGCTTTCTCCAACATTTCATTCCACCAATTCTTATATTATTTTTGACTTTCTTCAACCACTGGGCGCGGTGATTCACTGGTAGAGCGCTTCCTCTGGTGGGCCAATTAAGTTTGTAGTGGACAAGATCGTATCCATGGGTTGTTCAGAGTACTCCCGCTTCCTCCCACATTTCATTCCAACAATTCTTCAATTATCATTGATATGCTTCAATCATTGGGCGCAGTGGCTCATTGGTACAGCGCTTCCTCTGTTGGGCCAAGTAAGTTTATGGTTTAAAAGATTGTATCCGTGGGTTTTGTCAGGGTACCCCGATTCTTCCCACATTTCATTCCACCAATTCCTCTATTATGATTGAGCTACCCTAAACACTGGCTGCAGTGCCTCAGTGCTAGAGCGATTCCTATTTTGGGTCAAGTAAGTTTCTGGTGTAGAAGATCGTATCCGTGGGTTTTATCAGGGTACTCCCACTTCCTTCCACATTTCATCTCAGCAATACCTCTATTATCATTGACTTGGTTTAGTCATTGGGCGGAATGTTTCAGTGGCAGAGCATTTCCTCTGGTGGGCCAAGCAAGATTGAGGTGGACAAGATCTGATGCGTGGGTTTTCTCAGGGTGCTCCCGCTTCTTCCCACATTTCATTCCACTAATTTCTTTATTATCACTGAGACTTTAATCATTGGGCGCGGTAGCCCACTGGTAGATTTCCCGGCCTAGTGATTTTGTGGTGGACAAGGTCGTATCCGTGGGTTTTGTCAGGGTATTTCCGCTTCTTTCCACATTTCATTCAACCAATTCTTCTATCATAATTTACTTGCTTTAATCATTGGAGTGGTCTTTTTCCCTTGAGCATTGCGGTGATGTCAGAAATCAGATTCGTTTCCAAGCATCTGGGTTGTGATGTAAACCTTTGCTGTGGTTCTATCTCAGTATTATATTACGCAAGATAAAACCATCCATACAGCTATAAATGTTCTATCTTGCGCAATCAGATATTGAGATTGAGCCAATACGTAAACTCATTTCTGGCGCTTTGAGGACAGGAACCAATTTCGGATATTAGGCTGTCTTCAAACGACTAGGATATTTCCAATGTTACCATCCGAGTCCAACAACCCCATGTTTAAAAGGGGAATAGAAAGGATCCGCGTCTAAAACTTCGGGACCCAGATTCTTGAGGTTCAAGTCTAGGGATCGATTTCTGACATCACAATTGTGCTCAACGGATCAAAACCTTTCAAATGCCTCGAACTTCGTGCAATAACTTCATGTTCAATAGTTGAATAGAAGGGACCCGAGCCCATATCATCAAGACCCCATTCCTTGAGCTTCGTGGCTTGGGCCTGATTTCTGACATTACTGCTGTACTTAGGGGACCCGGACCTTTCCAACGCTACCACTGGCGTCCACCAACTTTATGTGTAACATGGTCTCTCTGAAATAAGAAAATCGACTTCATGCTTTTTTCATAATTATTCTCCAAATAGATTTGTATACAAGGTAGTTTTGTCAAGTGTAACAGCACTTCAAAAATAAGCCTTTTCAGAGTGGCTTTTATTTGTTAAAGAATACATAACGATCGCTTTTGGCTGTTGCAATGGTCTGGTCAAGCAGCTTGGTAAAAAAAAATCAGCGTAGCATAACAACCAAAAGATGTTTCTCTTATATGATAAAAGTAAAAGCACAGAAAGGAAAAATCAGAGCTTGGTAAGGTGAGTGTCCGGGGACGCCGAATTCTACTTCGCCCCGGGCAACGAAATTTCTAGCTACGGCTCTGAGCTCCAACACTTATCGGTCTTTCAGAGTAACATCTCTTACCTTCAACAACGCAGTTTGATTAACCTGTTATACCAAAACGTTTGGAAAGAACCTGTGAGCGTGACTTATTGATAGCTATGCAATATATTGACAGCGTGCTAGTCTTCAGTTTAGCAACGAAACTGCCTTAGGCAAAATGTCACGTTGCTCTCTATTTTTGTTTGTGCCTTGTAAATCGTAACATTATGTTAAAAGACAAACAGAAACAAGGTCAGTTTTTAGTTCCATGTAGAACAACTCATAAGACGTTTGTGTCTTTTTCACAAAAACTTTTTGCCAGATTGCTGTTTGAAGCCTTTTTGCATTATACACTATAAAACTACATATCCAGATTCAGAGAAGCCCACAGAAATGTTAAAGAAGGGTGAAAAATATCTTTATTATTCAAATGTTTTATTATTATTATTATTATTATTATTATTATTATTATTATTATTATTATTATTATTATTATTTACAGCTTCTCTTTGTTGATAAAAATTTTAATTTGGCATTTATTAAGTGTAATATAACTGGGTCAAGAGACGGAAGAGAGGGGATCTTATTGAAAGATATAAAAATGAAAATTTAGTTCATCAGTGACTACGTATTAAATAAACGTTTTGATTGCACCTTTTTAAAAGAAAAAATAGTATAATTAGTAAAAAATGCATTCATTGAAAAAATTTTGGGTACCAAAGTTTCACGTGCTAGCCATTAGACCAGCGGGGAAGCCACTCACTCGCCCACATAGTTAGGTTAATGATTTCTGACCTTAACACTGCCCCTAAGTGCAGTAGTAATGTCAGTAATCAGGCCCAGGTCACGAAGCTCAAGGAATGGAGTCGTGACGTTATGGGCTCAGGTCACTCCTATTCACCATTAAACATGAAGTTGTTGCACGGAATTGGAGGCATTTGAAAGGATTTGATCCGCTGAGCACAATTGTGATGTCAGAAATCGATCCCTAGACTTGAACCTCAAGAAACTGGGTCCCGAAGTTTTAGACGCGGGTTCTTTCTATTCCCCTTTTAAACATGGGGCTGTTGGACTCAGAGGTAACATTGGAAAGATCCTAGTCGTTTGAGGACAGCGTAATGTCCGAAATCAATTCCTGTCCTCAAAGCGCTAGAAATGAGTTTACGAATTGGCTCAATCGCAATACCTGGTTGCGCGAGATAGAACAACATTTATAGCTGTATGGATGGTTTTATCTCGCGTAATAAAATACTGAGATGGAACCACAGCAAAGGTTTAGATCACAACCAAAATGCTTGAAACCGAATCTGATTTCTGACATCACCGCTATACTCAAAGGACCAAGACCTCTCCAATGATTAAAGCAAGTCAATGATTATAGACGAATTGGTTGAATGAAATGTGGGAGGAAGCATAAGTACCCTGAAAAACCTACCGATACAACCTTGTCCACCAAAAACTTACTAGGCCGGGAATAGGAACAATAAGGACTCCATGCTCCAGAGAAAGACCTCTACCATTGAGCAACCGCGCCCAATGATTAAAGCCTCAATTATAATAAAGAATTTGGTGGAATAAAAAGTGGGAAGAAGCGGGAGTACCCTGCGAAAACCCAAGGATGCGATCTTGTCCACCACAAACTTACTTAACCCACCAGAGGCAGCGCTCTACCATTGAGCAACCGCGGCCAATGATTAAAGCAGGTTAATGATAACAGAGGAATTGGTGGAATGAAAAGTGGGAAGAATCGGGAGTATCCTGAAAAAAACCATGGATGCGTTCTTCTCCGCTGCAAACTTAACTGGCCCACCACAGGATGCTCTCTACCAGTGAGCCACCAAGCCCGATGATTAATGGTGGAATAAAAAGTGGGAAGAAGCGGGACTACCCTGATAAAACCCACGGATACGATTTGTACACCACAAACTTACTTGACGCACCAGAGGAAGCGCTCTACCACTGAGCCACTGCGTCCAATGATTAAACTAAGTCAATGATAATAGAAATGGTGGAATGAAATGTGGGAGGAAGCGAGAGTAGCCTGAAAAGTCTCCGCGGATAGATCTTGCCCAGCACGAACTTACTTGACACACCAGACAAAGCGCTCTACTATTCAGCTAACGCGTCCAATGGTTAAAGTATGTCAATGATAATAGAAGAATTCGTGGAATGAAGTGTGGGAGCTAGCGGGAGTACCCTGAGTAAACCCACGGATACGATCTTGTCCACTACAAACTTAATTAGCCCACCAGACGAAGCGGTGTACCACTGAGCCACTGCTCCAAATGATTGAAGCAAGTCAATGATAATAGAGGAATTGGTGGAATGAAATGTGGGAAGAAGCGGGAGTACCCTGAAAAAAATATGGAAAAAAACACCAACTTAATTGGCCCACCAGAGGAAGCGCTCTACCACTGAGCCACCGCGCGAAGCGATGAATGTAAGTCAATTATAATAGAGGAATTGGTGGAATGAAAGTCGGGAGAAGCGGTAGTACATTGAGAAAACCCATGGTTACGATCTTGTCCAGCACAAACTTACTTGGTCCACCAGAGGAAGCGCTCTACCACTGAGCCACTGCCCCGAATGATTGAAACAAGTCCATAATAATATTAGAATTGGTGGAATGAAAAGTGGCAAGAAGCGAAAATACCCTGAGAAAGCCCACGGATACGATCCTCTCCACCACACAACTTACTTGGCCGGAGATCGATACAATAAGAACCCCACACACGAGAGGAAGCGCTGTGCACTGAACCACCGCGCCCAATGATTACAGCAAGTCAATGATAATAGAAGAATTGATGGAATGAAAAGTGGCAAGAAGCGGGAGTACCCTGAGAGAACCTACGGATACGATCTTGTCCACCGCAAACTAACTTGGCCGGGGATCGAAACAATTAGGACCCCATGTACCAGAGTAAGCGGTCTACCATTGAGTCACCGCGCCCCAAAACAAGAGCAAGAAAATCGGAATTTACTAGGAAATATTTTAAGAAGCAATATCTTTCAATGGTAAAGACCACTGCCCGATGATCCTCTTTTAATAACTCCATGAGCAGAAAGGACTGATACGTACCTCGCCTATTATGTCTTTTTAAATCCATATACGTTATCCGGATATTATTTTTTATTCGTCATCCGGATGTAATCAGTTATCCGAATGTTCAATTATCCAGGTATTATCCGTTATCTTGATTTTATAAATTATCCGGATAAATCCGTTATCCGGATGTTATCCGATATCCAGGTATTATCCGTTATGCGTCATCGGGATCCAGGGAGCGATCGTG
Source organism: Thermobia domestica (assembly GCF_964235325.1). NCBI lineage: Eukaryota > Metazoa > Arthropoda > Insecta > Zygentoma > Lepismatidae > Thermobia > Thermobia domestica. Next base: position 232,907,108 of record NC_137461.1, on the reverse strand, counting down.
GCGGTTGTCCCTCAGAATCTTTCTTATTTTATAGATAAAAAACATTTCAGAGATTTGGGCTGTTAAAAGTAGCTCTAAGTAGGAGTATTATCAACAACCGGGCCCGCAGAAGTCCATCGTAGATCCGCCTCTAACAAGAGAATGGAAACACTTATTATTCACATTCAGTTTGCACATCTCAACAAATAAACAATATTTTATAGCACACATGATCGGTATAGGCATTCATCCTCTTAGGCAGAGTCAGAGATTTTGAAAAGAAAACGACTTTTTAATAATAATAATAATAATAATAATAATGAATATTATTATTACTTTTATTACAATGGGGTTTACAACTAGGGTCCCATTTCTTTATCTTGCATGGGAGGGCCGCAAGTCTGCTACGCCACTGGTGTCCCCTATTCTGTTTGTCTCTTTTTCGTTTCGTTTAGCTAATTGTTTTTGTTCTGTTAGGTTTTTATATGAAACCTTTATATTATATTACTTTTTCTTTTTATGAGTTTCTTTTTTTGTTGGTGGGGAAAAGAGAGAAAAGCTTTCTTCTTATATCTGTTTCTTACCATTCATCTTGTTTGACCTGCTTAAGTAAGTCATTTTGTAACTTTTGATGTCATCCAACTCCGTCACAACAATAAAATTGTAATTAATAACAATTTGTTTTCCTATCTTATTTGCAGTTTGCCACAATGATATATTTGTGACAAAATTGAGGTTTAGTCCAACGCCTTTCGTATTTGCAACCAACCCAACCGCCGAGCTTTTTGGATTGCCTGCTATTGCATGAAAGGGAGAATTGCAGGTGGTAAGGCACTTTTGGAGTCGTGTATACATAAAGCTTAGTATTTGTTTCTTTGTCCGTCACATACTCAGGCTCGGAATTCTTTGCTTCCCTACCATATTGGCATTGCACAGTTTCTTTCATCACCACTCATTTTCGTTAACTAATACTCTTCTTTAGCATGAAAGACGTAATCATAAGATTAAAAATTAAAAATCGTATTTAATTTTTATTCTTTGTGGAAATTATATTTTTTTACTGTTATCTTCTAAGTAATTCCAAAGATGAAAGTATAGGTCATTAGTAATTTGAATTGGAATTAGAATGTTAAAGATACTAGCTGAAATGTTCATTCGTTGCATGAGAAGAATAGGTTTATGGGGATTTTTAAAGACCATTCGCCCTTACGAAATTTAATTCAATAAAATTGTAATAAGATCTTCAGTTATTTAAAGATTTTAATATTTTTTAAATGAATTTGGTAATGCACAGGCGTTGTTCCTTGTGGCAAATATAAACTCCTTTACCTTTTAGCACATATTTATCTTGAGTTATTGTAAAGTAAGTAGACAGATAATATCTTCTCAAATACTAATTATGTTTAATATTAATTTCCATAATTTCATGCTCTACAATACTTTTTTAAAAAATAAAGTGTTGAACTAAATTACTTTCATTTTTATAACTTGAGAGTTAAGTGAGATCTAACTATTGGTTTATCGCATGTTAACTCTACTTATCTCTATGATACGTGTTTTGGTGAAAGTAAAAGATTAAAGGTTGGCTCGATAGAAGTGCTATATATATTAAACGTTAATTTCCAACGTTTTAGTTTTTCCCGAGGGTTAAAGAGACAGACACCGCCTATCTCATTTTAACATATTGAGGAAAAAATATACAAATTACCCTTTTAGAATTTAATTGTTGAAAGCGCTAAAACACTCGTTAGGTTGTTGTTGATTGCAGTTTATGAAAACTCTAGTACATGTTCACTTGCATTCACTAAGAAATTTATATATCCGGTATTATCTCTGTAAGACGAAATATTCGTGAGAAACTGGTTTTCAAAAGCCGTAGTTCCCAGAATAATGTAGACATTCTAATGAAAGTATCAAGACAAAAAACCGACTATAAGCAAATGCTATTTTCAATAATTCATTAAATACAATTTTTCACCAAAACAACAACTATATTTTCTTTATGTTGAAAGCCACGTTGATTTGAAAGTCGATGGACACATTAAAAAAAATTCTCCCCTTGCCCCTAAAATGTGTAATTGCAAATTCTCTCAAATGTGTATATTCCATTAGTTTTAAATAAGAGTTTACATAATGAATATTCCACACTTACAGCTTACGCATATACTTACGTTTGGCTTACCTGAATGAAGTTGAAACTTTTAATATTAGTTTGTGACCAATTCTTCACTTTTGTGGGAAACTCTGCAAAAACGCTGAAAAACGAAATTGGTCATTTTTAATGGTAATTTCCATCGGACTTACTTCTAGAAATACGTGGCATTAATTATTGTTTCCAAAGATTATTTGATGAAAATATTGTTTTCTTTCATTCGTCCAATGCATCTCTGTTTTTGCTTGAAGTCGTCTAAAGAAAACCAAAAACTTTTACATTAACTTGTCAGTCTGGTCTTTGTTCAAGATAAACATGTCAATAATGATAATAACAATGTTTAATTTGAAGCAAAGAAAGAAGGATTTCCTTTATTCGGAATGCAACATCAATATCCAATAAAGCTGCCTACATCAAGACGAAACTGTAAACCATTTGCAAATTGTCATTTCATAAATAGTCTTAGCTTGGTCGTCTCGTTTTGAGAATATCACAATTGACAATCATGAAGAGAATATTCTAAAAATTAGATACTCGTGCAAGAGACTAGTACATCCTATATATATCCTAAGGTGCTAAAGTAAGTAAAATTATGTGTCTCCGCCGACGCAGACTGTTAGAAATGGACAGTTTGTGCTAAGAAAGGTGGCGGTGCGCCTTCATGAACAAATTTCAGCCACGTCAGTTTTCTTCTGCGTTGATACAGTGTGTTAAAGCTTCTAGACTGACCATCTATTCGACTTCAGGATTCCATACTCAATTGACCAAGAGATGCAATCAAATTTTGTTAGGCTCGGAAAATGGGGTTAGGAAATCATGACTATGATTAGAGATACTTTTTGGAATGAAGTGGTTATCCAAGAAATGGTTTTCTGATTATATATTATGTCTGTGGAGGGCAGAGTTAAGGTTGGCAACCAGAAACGTCTCGAATGTCGTATAATGACAGTGCGACGAAAATGTGCAAAAAGGAAGACACGAGATCAATTACTGACAATGATCAATTAGTGACAATGACTTTGTGTTAGACTCTTAGCAGAAGAGCGCAATATTCTTAAAACAAGAACTCATTCCATTTTCACAGGTATAGTAATGAGATAGGTGTGTGTAGTAAGACCCCGAGTCAAAAATACAAAGTGCGGAGTGTTATAGGAGGAGTTCCAGGTCCTCGAAAAAGGAATGATGAGCAATTCTTTGTTGAAGGCGAGAATTGCCTTTCTCGACTGGAAAAGCGTCATTCACAAAGAATGTATGCCTTTGTTTTATGCCACAAAGAAAGTAAACAGTGAACTACTTCGAAAGCCTGCGAGAAAAGTGCAAAACTGTGTTAGATAGGAGATCTTTACCAACAGGGGAAGTTACCACCAGAAGGATCCGTTACAAACTTGGTAAACCCCAAGTTGGTTAAGAGCTCCTTCATAACTCGTGGCACTTCCTTGTCACCAAGAGGAGCAGAAAATGGAAACGGTAACCCCGCCGCTCTAAATTACCACCACACTTCTTTTTGTTTGCGACAATAACCTGAAGCTTGAACGTCAACCATTTTGGGTCGCTGGATAACGTCAAAGAGGCCGCCTGAAGGAAATACCCCTTCAATTAATTTCAAGAAGCATATGGTGACTTGGCACTGAAAGGTTATGTCGATGCACAAATGAGCTAGTTTGAATAATGTTAGGAATTTCTATCTTGACCTTCAACAAATTTCTTTGCAAAGATTATTTCTACTTATCTTTGGGACATACCCAATAAATGTTGATGCTTAGTAAACTAGGTACTCAAGAGGGCATATTTACTTACCACTAACATATTCAGTCGTTACAGCCTTGAAAAGTCTTCAAAGTATTTTCGAATTTCCTCTTTCTACTTTAAAAGTAAAGTTTCTTATTACTTTGGTAGCAAGCCCAAAAAGATACTTTACCAAATTAAGTATTCTCTTGCGACAAAGTAGCCAACTGTCAAGTTATACCACTTTCTATTAACTTGGCTTCATGAAACAAAACTATATTATACATACTTTCTTTACATATAGCTCAACTCTAATAAAGAGAAACAGCTTATATTTAAAGACAAATTTTAAAATAATACGAAGCTGTTGTAGTTTTGCTCTTCTATTTTATCATCATCTCAGAGCATGAAGATGGTAACATATCAGCAAAAATCCATATCAGGTCGTTAATACGCAACATAAATACCAGAAAAATTCACGATTCATGGGTCAGCTACTGTAGTTTACTCGCAATAGAGGGACGTAACTAAAAAAAACCAGCTGACATCCTATAAATTAATAGATTCTACAATCAGTTGGGCATAAAGACGCTTTCCAAAAACAAGTGTGGAAACAAAAGAAATAAGCAAGATATAAGAGAGTCTTTCTTTTGTACCAGAACTAGTACTACTGTTTCTCATAATATAACTTGAAATAGTAAATCTGTTTTCATTAGTGTTTTGTTCCAATGTTATTTCCTGGAGTGAAGTCGTAACAAGTAGTACAAGGTTTGAGCTGAATCGCAAATCCACAAGCGTAACATGTCTTCTTGCTACAAGCTTTATGAAAACGCAAAAATTGAAAGACTCATCTGGTGACAGTAAATTTCAAGACAAGATTTTTAGGTGTAGAACCACAATCATATCAAGTCATAAGAAACGTGAGCTAATGTTTCCAGAAAGAAATATAATATTTCAGCTTAAAGTCATAAAATTATGCCCTTTAGGGTAAGGAAGACGATGATCAAAGCTAGTGAATGATGACGGGAAATTGGGTGAAATGACGTCTATAAGGAAATGGGATCACTCCTAAAACCTACGGATACGATACAGTCTACCACATACTTACTTGGTCGAGGATCAAAACAGGGACCCCACCCACTCTATCACTGAGCCACCGTGCCTCCTAATGATCGGATGCTAGGCATATCGCAATGTGGACCACACGAAACGAAGGAAATGACGGAAGCACTGAACTGTTGTTGATCATAGTTATTTAGCTAGCTCACAACAAGTCGACCAGAAGACGTTGAAGTGACCTGACAACGCCATGTATCTCCTCAAGTAATATGCTGAAACATTTCGAAACGCCAAAGCTCTTGTATGTATTACACGAATCTAATCTGGACCAGCGTGTTGAGTTCTAGAAATGATTTCTCTTCCGGAAAGAAACCTATGAGCCGTCATTCAAGAGGGGTGGTTGCATTAACAGAGGGAACTGCTATTATTGGAGTAATACTAATTAACCCGAAATTCTGGAAGGACTTAAAGGTCGCTGTTATCAATGTTTGAGGCTTTATTTGGAGCACTGTAATGAAAATCGTTTCTTGAAGTAACTGTTGCCACTACCTTCATATGTTAAAAGAGGTTGTCCTTACTGAACTTGAAACTAGCTTTCGTTACGAAAACATTCAACTCATGTGGCAACGCAACGTATCACCACCTAACTTTGGTGTCGGTTTAAGGGATTTCTTGAATCAAAATTTCGATGAATTAATTGGTCTTTGCTATGATAGGTTGTCTTCCTCGTTTATGTGATGTCAGATGATGCGCTTCCCGGGGAAGATTTTATGAAAGAGAAGTTTACCGGACAATAACAGGGATTGGAGACATAATACTTGAAATAGCTAATCGAACAGTGATTCCAAAGATTTCATGTCAATCATCCGTTCTTGCGTCGTATTTTAAAATCAGTGGAAAAAATTTCTTTTTGCACTGAAGATACTGGGAGAAAGTTTGAACAACAGTATTTTCAAGTACAATAAAGATTGACAAGTCACCAAGTTTCTTTTAGTTTATTTCTTCACATCTTGGGGATAGCAAGTGTGTGCCCACCCTGTATATTTCAAGTATATGGAAATTAATATTAAGGCAGTTTTTCTCTGATAACACTCATGGTTTATTTGAATATCTTTTAATGTAGATACCGGAAACTCACTAAAATATCATATGAGTTTATAGTGGCACAACAAGTAATCTCATTTATGTCAATTAATAGTATAGAAAAAGAGTACAATGTTTGAAACTGGAACTAGTGCGTTTGAGGAAATTCTATGCTAGTTCGCTATGTTAGAACTTCTATAAGACTAAAGACAAAATGGTACAATAATACTCAGTAAAATAAGTTTGTTGTGGTTACATTCTGTTAGTAATACACGAGTGGATTTTTTAAATAATTTTATATAAATGGCTAAAATTACGATCAACAATTTAGCTTTTTCACGAAAACCTTGTGTGAACTACACTCTAAGCAAAATAATAAATTTATTATAAAATATTTAGCATGTAACAATTTCGTCAACTATCCACTTGGCTTCATCACCAATTATTAATACACAGGTAGTGACGGATTTTATATTAAGAGACAGTGAAAAATCGCTGAATGCTGATTGGTTATCATGGCCTACTATAAACAAATCCACTTCCCTTTCCCCATTGTTGATACCATTAACATAGAAATCTCTACATATCTTAAAAGTAGCCCTAATCTAATTTACAGAATAATCTTTTGAAAAACTCTTAAAGATGAATACTATATAAATAAAGCATTATATATAATAATATAGTGTAAACTACTACAATCTGAATAATATAATTGTACCACTTATTTTATAAATTTAGCATTATTTCATTATATATTTATATTAATTATTTAGTATTTACGAATTATTAGTAAAGGTTATTTTATAAATTAGACTAGGTTTCGTTATTAGATATGGATTTATATGGTGTCAACATGGATAAATTAGCATTCTTTTCTCTTTCATGTTCCAGTTTGTGATTGAATACGATTATATTCAGTAGTCTGTAATAACTAACAAGGATTCTAGGATTATTTCTTGGTCTCATATATAAAATCTGGTATATCTCTGTATTAATCGTGTTTCAGGAATCCAAGTGGGTAGTTGGAGAAACTGTTAAACATTAATATTATTTTACAAAAAGCGTATGGTTTTGCTCAGCGAGTAGTTTAAACAGGCTTAAATCTATTGAAACACAGCTTTGCAATGGAAAATATTTGAAGGTATTATGAATATTCATTTTGTTATTGATGGTCTTGAATTTTTACTCGTAACAATCGATTTTACACATGATTTCAAGTTATTGCAAATTATTTTTATGATTTCCATTAAGCAAAGAAAATAAACAATTTCTTATCACAACAAAAGAGTATTTTCATAGACGTTTAAAATGTGTGTCTCTTTAAAATAAAAAAAGTCCTAACATGAAGCTTGAAATCATGTTTCCAACAACGAAATATATCAGAATTTCAATATGTTAATGGATCATTTAAGTATAAGAGTTGAATAGAATTTGCTAATCTCGTAAACTATTTGTGTGAAATGCAAATGTCTGAGTTCGTTTACCTGATCCACTGAAGTAATTGCTAATGCACCTTTCCTCTACGTTAAAGATTATGATAAGTTATTTTCAGAATGAATGTTTGTTCCGAGTGCCACTGCTGGCACTATTCATTATTATATTACAGCTGTGTATTTGGACTCTCACGGGGAGCACTCTCAGAGCTCCGGGGCAGCATAGCACACGAAACACAAATCTGAAAGAAACCTTGATTTTGATGGTATAGTCTTTGAAGGTACAGACTTGTGTTTAGTTAATATCTGTGGACTCCCACGGATTGTCAATAATTCTAAGACATTACATCGATTGCCTGTATATGTACTAAAATTAAATGCTTTTATATCTTGTTTCAGTGTCGTTTTCAGGAATATGTACCCTGTGTTTTGGAGGTAGTTTAATCTCCATTGTAGAAGTAATATATCATCATATTATTCCTTGTGTCCATATACTTACAAAACGAAGGAAAGGAAATCACGTTGCACCTCAAAACATCTTACTGGAAAGAGGTACATTTGGAAGAAGAAGGGAGTCGAGGAGAATATTTTCTCTACAGACAGCACTCGATCAGAAACTCTCGCCAAGGGAAATGTATGAGCAATGTTTACAATTTCAGTCGGATGAAGTACCAAACACTAATACGGACATGAATACTAATCGGTAATTATCAAGTATTGATACACATACAGTTTGTAATGTTCTCATTATAATTGTTTTATATAGATTTCCCGTGGCTACATGGTTAGCGTATGCAACTTCAGCACAGGAAACCAAAAATGGAATAGGAAACAGATGGAACTAGTTCCAACACTTTTTAGGTCTGATTTTTTTACTCAGAAACTAATATAGATACAAAAACTATATTGAATAGATTAAAAGGTATATGTCTTAGCTACATACTAAAAAATTAAGCGCAAAACATCGGTACATTTGACAGCACAAACTTTTTGAACTAAGTATGACTGTTGATATTTGCCCCAACCATGGGGTAAGTTGCAACAATCAAACTTGGTTTAAATGTAGTTCCAATCTAGCTATCAAATGTAGTTTCAATTGGCACACGACTTCTCACAACTTATATGCAGTCTTCTTCTGCATCCTCTTCTTCATACGGTTCTTCACAAACCAAACAGATACAATCTTCTGTGGAAGGACTTGAGAATAAATTCTTCTTAGCTACTGATTTCACATTTCCGCCATTTTAGACACTTCTTTTCTATTTCGATAGCACTTTTTTTTTCTGAAGTGTGAGAATAGCACATTTCTTCCTTTTTCGACCTATCAGTTTTCAAGGTCCAGCTTTTGGTGAGGTGACGTGATTTTGAGTTTTACGTCCCGTTCAGCACCGAGGCTATATGAGACGTGGACCTACTGATTAACGTGGAATCCGAACCACATGGGCTCCCGCCGGGAATCGAACCCGGGTCTCCCACGCCAAAGCGCGTACGCTAACCGGTCCAGCTTTTGGATAGGACCGTACACATCAGGAGAGGAGTCAGGTTTGTCTGGAAGACCACTTGGTCCTGGTATTTGATCATCTGAAGGATCTTATTAGATTCATTTGCAGATGATCCATGAAGGTCACTTTCACTTGCAGTCTGAAAATCTAAGTGAAAATATTAGGGGAAACAACTACTACTAGGCACTGCAACCAACAAGTCATCACTGTTGTCCTCTAATAATAATAATAATAATAATAATAATAATAATAATAATAATAATAATAATAATAATAATAATAATAATAATAAAAATAATAATAATAATAATAATTCTCTTTGTTTATAATCAACAACAATTGAGCGTATAACAAAGCTTAACCGCCAAAAATATCTTTTTCAATGCCATCTTGCATGTTGCAGCAGATTTTGCAACCATATCCCATGCATTTGCCCCATCGACATGTTTGTACCTAAAAGCTTTCCTCGCCACTAAATAGCAGGCAACACGGGAACAGAAATACAATGTAATTATACTTCAGTTGTGATACTATTTGGGTACCACATATTACCTACTGTTAGATATGTGTAAGATGTAGTGAAGAAAGACAACATTTTTATAAAGTACTTACCTCTACAAAAACAAACTTTCGCCCGCTACTTCTATGGCACCTTTGGACCTCCGTTGTTAAACTGATCTCGAGAGACCTCCTCCGTTTCGTGTTCAAAGACATCACAATAAAACACAGTGCAGCCAACCCTAAAGCAGAAAAAGCGCTGTTGCAAAGTACCCCCTGTTGCAACGTGTCTCACCTTCCACTGCTCGTTTATTCAAATATCCGATCTTTAAGATCGGCATCTCTCGACTTAGGGCTAAAGGGGATGATGATCAATGCAAGTGAGTGATAATCGAAGAACTCGTGAAATTAGAATATGGGTGGAGCAAGAGTATGTCGAGAATACCTACGAACACGGTGTTATTCACCGTTAACTTAAATTGTTAAGGTAGATGCAATAGATATGATACATCAGAGGTAAGAGTTCTACCACCGGATTACAAAGTCCCATTATTTAACTCGGGCCTCACGTTAAAACTTAGATTTACTTCCTATATAACATTGAATCGGGCGGTGAGTATATCAATAAGTATACTCTGTCCATTCATCAATAAACGTCTTCGGAACTCCTGACCACAACAATTTTTCCTGCAAAAGTCCTCAAAATATATTGTCCCAAAATCTGTATTTGCTGATCTTTAGGAATATTTAATCTCATTTAGAAACTGATAACCTTTTCTCAAAATATTTTTAAAACTATTCCGTGTGACAGTAAAGTATGTAAAGTAAGTCTTTACATCCGTAGAAGGCACACATCCTCAACGTAACTAAAACGTGCTAATTGATGATTTCCTTGACAGTTTTATAAATATATACGCAATTTCAGGGTCGTGACAAAATACTTTCACATTTTCTGGTATGTTTTCACGATTGATATAACATGATGGAAATTCCTACAATTTTCATCGCTTACATCATTCAAAGCTTTTTTCGAAAAGAAATCGGACTGGTAGTGATATAAGTACGTTTTGGGATATATATTAAAGCCAAAATCATATTCTTTTAGAATTTTATAGACTAGAACCTATAATTATGAGATATGAGATTTGTGTTCTTTGGAATCCAGGGAGTAACAAATAGCAAATGAAGAGAACAGTTTTTCAAACTCACTAAAAGCTTTAAATAAATAGCACAACATGTGCGATGTTCTCAGCGTAACCTGATCCCTAACGTAGAAGCAAAATGCATATAATAGAATTTTATATTTAAAGCAATAAAGCAACATCTCTAGGATTTAAAAAGTTAGGCGGTGTATTTTAACATCTAGTCTCAAGAGTTGTATTCGTTTCCTGACCATTATTTCTTCGTACAACATGTTCAACACACGTTATTCTTACTATAATATAGGCCAATAGGGCTATCTATCTCATGTATACATGTTTTTCCCTTAGCTTAGTGGGTGATTACTTATCAATGCACTGATATATAGGTTACGGTCGCTGATCATTTTACAGTATTCTCTCTTTCTTATCGTGTCAAAAATGCAGAATGCAGCAGTGCAAAGTAAGTTTTGGAAAAAGCTGTATTTCACTTTCCAATAAAGTGCTGCTCCAGTGAGATTCACTTCGGCTATTGTTTGTTAATTCTCTCTTTAATGTTGTCATCTACGGATGCCTTCTGTCTCAGATAGACATAAGCAAGGCTTTTTCTAATTTCGAATTATTTACCTTAAAAGTTCTAAATTTCTATTACATTTTTGACGATCAGTCCTTCGCTCCGTATATCGATTTTGTTGAGCTAAAAGCAGCTTTTGACTTCTACTGGTACAAAGAGTTGAAGTCCTCATTCTATTGAAGGATTACTATTGTTATAATTCATTTTTAGCCCTAAGTGTTTCCCACCTATTTGGGTTCCAAAAAGAGTTGCCTGGAGAGTAATAAAGTGAAAGTGAAGATTCAGGAACGTACCTTAATCTGATCTTTTAAATCGGAAGTGCACTTTGATAGTTTCACATTACGCTGAATCATCTGTGTTTTACTTATAGTTGATATTATATGGTAGAAAGGAAGAGAAATGAACTTGGCCACATGAGGATGGTGTAATGTGGTAAAATATTTTAGGATGGAATTACTGTAGAAAGTAATTATAAGAGAAGGTCGAGACCATAAGAGACCATACGACATGGGCATTCGTTTCTGTATATTGAGCTTTCTTTTAGCTGTTGTTCACTGGGCCAAAGCTAAAAGGAAGCGCCATCATCGTGAATTCCTTATCTAAGGCTAATATTACGTTGTTTGTAAGTTTCATTACTATGAGGCATTTGAAGTCGGTGTGCCATATAAAATAATCGATTGCAATATAATAAGAATACCCTATAGCACGAAATCATTTATGACATTATAGGAAGGGAACATGATTTTACCTAACTACTATACAAAAGAAATAGAAGCATACAACGCAAGCTTTATATTGCAAAGCCAAGCGTTGGTTTATATTGCAAAGCCATGAATATTAACTTATCTGGACGTAACATACATGTTGTGGAACACATAGAGTTGGTATCATCAGAATTGCGAAAGAACATGCAGAAGAATGTCAAGTCCTCAATTTAGAAGCAGAGATTTGAATTTGATTATCACCCTCAACTTCTTTCTGTGAGCGTGGTTGTGTTCTGAGGTTAATTTGTGGTGAATATTCGCTGGAGGAACATGTCTATGAGTGCTTATGCGTCATTTATGGCATCTAACAATGGTTACTTCTTGAATGTTGAGTATGATTTAAATTGGATAAAAATGGGCCAAGTTTATGTAAAATTAGACAGTTATTCTTTTGAACTGATAATCCGAATGTGAACTTGTGTTTTGTGTAAAAATAAATTTGACAGAAAATTTGTAAAGTTGATCTTTTAGTAAGGACCATCGGAGTTTCGAAGTGGAAATAATCTTTTCCATCTATTTGTGCGACATAAAGAACTAGTTCTCAGCAAGTTGTTTAGAACAGAAATTGGCAATAATTGAAACGATATCAACATTTCATACTCTTCGAAACACGGTTTGTTTCAACGGAAGTTAGTGGCGATTTATTTACGAGCTTTTACTATGTGTGTAACATTCTGTGAAAAGGTATATGGTTTCGAGTGCAGCACTAAATATTTGCCTTAATTTATGTTAAATTATATTGGTGGCACGTCATTACCTGTGAGTAGTAAGGATCCCCTTATAACTAGCCGACGGCAGCAAAACTTTTTCCCCGTCTTTTAAACCACAATTCTAGTCACGCGGTACCATGGACACACCCTTTTAGCCACTCCCCTACCCCTACTCCCTTAACAATGTCCCACCCCTCCCCAGCCCTCTTTATTTCACCTCTTCAACTCCTTTTCGCTCCTTAGTTCTAACCCAAAGTTGATTGGTTGATAGAGGCATTGCACATTAATTTCTTCATTTCTGATTGGTTGCTACTAGCAGCACTTCCCCTCTTAGCTCATCTCCAAAGCTGATTGGTTGATAGAGGTCGCATGTCACATCTCTTCCTGATTGGCTGATAGTAACAGCAACTCCCCCGTTAGCTCAACCCCTATGCTGATTGGTTGATAGAGACATTACTCCTTAATTTCTTCACTTCTTATTCGGTGATAGTATTCATACATCAATTAGCCCAGTCCCTAGGTTGATTGAACTTCCATTAGCCACGTCTTCTTAGGTTGATTAAATGATAACATCATTAAGTACGTCTCTCCTAGGTCACGTAGTTTAAGGGGCACTTTTAGACTACACATTACGCTGAGTGGATGATAAGGGCCACATGTTACATTACTCACTGATTTACTGATATGAACATCCCTTCCTCCATTAACTCAATCCTATGCTGATTGGTAGATAGAGGCATTACTCTTTAGTTTCTGATTGGGTGATAGCAACAACACTTCCAATATCTCACCCCTAGATTGACTGGAACATTTTCATTAGCCCAGACCTCAAGATGACCACGTGTTTGCAAGATGTCTGTTACCTTTCATAGATAAAAATTGTCAAAATTTAAATTTCGGAGTCGTTCTCTGTTATATGAATTATCTTCAATGATTATTTGTATGATACAACAATGGCTACGAAACAATGTTATTGGTTTGAGCGATTCTTTAAGCATTAAGTGTTTTGTTGCTAAAGTTCAATTCAGAAACCATTTCCTTCATGTATGTATAGCGATTTTATCTAAATTGTTCCGATTCTTTTTGTAACAGTTCCGCTAAATATAAGAATTTTGAAACAATTTTGATACAAAACTTTTGAAAACGAAAAATTTTCAACTGTGCAATTTCAAAGAAAAATTTGCAGAATAAAATTTTAAACTACAAACAAATTTTTTTAAAAAAGGTCAAACTGAAAACTTTCAAAATAATTCACACAATTTTTCAAATAATCAATCAAACGTAATAAATTAAAATTCTCAAACTAATGTTTCAAAAACTCAATAATATTTCAATCCAAGATTTCAAAATAAAAAAAATAAACAAATATTCTCAAACACAATATTGTAAAATAAAAAATCGAATTTAATATTTTCAAATTCAAAACATTGAAGTCAAAATTTTCAAAGTAGAAATTGTCAAATATTTTTTGAAATAATATTTCAAACGAAATTTAAAATTTAAAATTTTCGAAGAAAATTAAATTGATAACTTTGAATTCAAAATATTCAAACTAAGTTTTTAAGCTGAAAACTTTCAAACAAAGAGCTCAAACAATATTCAAAAATTCACATCGAATCAAATTTTATACATTAAAAATTCTGAAGCTAAGTTTCTAAAAATTTCTTAAATCAATATTTTCGAAATTACTTTTTAAACTAAAAGTTTCAAACTAAAATTACAAACTTAAAATTTTCGACATAACCTTTAAACCAAAATTTTTTAACTGTATACTTTGAAACCAAGTTTCAAATTTAACAGTTTCGAAATTAATATTTTCAAATTCGAAAGTTTGAAATCAAAATTATTCAGAAAGAAAGAATAAGCAATTCGTGTTGGTAAAAATGTGTTTCAACAAATAATAGAAGATATTAATTTTTCAACTAGTTGTAGTTAACGGTAAGTATTCGCTTTTTGTCTTACAATATATACATAGTTTTGTAACGACGGTAACAACGAGTCCTGAAATGTACCTAAGCTGGATGTGTCCTCTTTTGGATAGTTTCTTAACGATGATATTAAGTACTCCGGAAAGACCACTAAGCTAGGCGCCTCATTTTTGGACGTGGTCTGTAAAGAGAAAGGAAAGAACCAAACAATATTTCACATATTGTTCATGAATTTGTTTTCCTGGAAGAAAAACAAGTAATTATTAACCTTGTTACACAACCTAAAAAACAGTTATTGATTTTATCACACAAATGAAAGAAATAAAACATAGACGTAAAAGACAGTTGAGTCATCATTCTCTGGCCAGTTCTTGTGACATTCGAGTTTTGAATTTACCCAAATCCTGACTACATTTTCTCCTAGTACTGCAGCAACTGGAAAAGATAGAAAACTGATGTCAGTCTTCTGATCGGCCCTTGTACGACATATTTGTATGGAATTGTGATGGTCACTTGTCCACGGCATTGATTGGAAACTTTTTTGACGGGTTGAAGTTTAAGTGTTGTCCAGCCTCGTAGCTTAGCGTGACTCCTCTTATTTTGCATATGTAACTGATGATATTTTTGTCAGGATGAAATATTTGTAAGGCGTAATTTTTGGGTGCTCCACTAACATACGTTTTGATGTTGGCCCGTTCTCCATACGCTACCATCTCATCAGACATACAGCGAAAATACGTTGAAGCGTCGATGGTTGGCTTTCCACGCTTTTCCCTAAATATTACAGAATCCGTGTCAAAGTACAACACACGTTCCTGCAACATCTCCAAGTACTTCTATAGCTCCAGACGTGCTTGATATGTTGTAAATGCTCCAAGAACAAGATTAGTGATGCGAATTTGAATTGGCACATTTTTATTTTATTCCCAGATGCATCGTTGATTGGGACAATTTGATGTTGTTCAATATCGGGGGAAAGTTAGTTTTTCATATTTCTCTTCTGGTTGGTCACTAATACAAATTCGACTAAAATGTGAACATTGCGCCATTTTCACCCATAAAGATTTTAAAGTGAGCTTGGACGAACTTCGTTGTGCTAGACTGTTTTCAATTTTGGCAGGTCCTAAGCATTACCTTCATATTGAAAGATGGTATGTATAAATTTAGTTTTATCTTCAGCGATGCATGTATTTGGCCGTCCAGAAGCTTCCTTTTTAATGCAGTATGTTTTCGAAAAATTATAAGCCGTTCTGTTCTTAAAGCTCTCAAAATGTTAATTTCTAAGTATCTTGTAGACTTAAAAACATTTTTTTCAATGATAACTTGGGCCTTAAATTTTAGAGTTACACCCCAAAAAGAGAAGGTCTTCTTTCATCAACAACCTTCGTCGATATGGGATTTGAAACTAAGATTGAATTTATATAAGACGGAAAACATGTACCCTATTAAGTGTTGTTACTATCAACCAATCAACGGAAGAAATTAACGAATGAGGTGCATGAGAATCAATGAGAACATCTTTAAGAATTAAACATCAATCAATCAATCAAAACAAAGAAATTTATGAGTTAGGTGACTGAAAACCAATAACAATACAACTTTAAACATTATACAATATTACGAACATAATTATGTGTAATGAAATTCTTTCAATATTTTCGAAAACAAAACAATTTATCTACATTGCATAATTTATAAATAATAGAACGTAATAAATTCTCAGACACTGTAGTCATAAAGGAATACATGAATAAGTGAAATTGTTTTCTATCCGTCTTGAGTTGTAATCTTTGTGACAGAGAATCCTTATAACACGCGTAAACATTTTTCTCAGACTGGACTTTGAAACGAAAATGATGTGTACGCAAATTAAACGCTAAATATAAAGCATTAAAAGTACGAATACAAAATTTTATTGCATGTTTTTCATATTTGTATAGTGTAAATCTTTTATCAGATTACGTGCACCCTTAGAGCTAAACGTTTATAGTCCATGTGTGGATTGAAAATCTAAAAGTTGATAATCACATGTTAGTGAAAATCTTGTAATATAGTTTACAAATAACAAAACGCAACAAATTCTGAAAATTTTATAGACAGCATAGTTATAAATAAAAGGACGTAACAATTTCTCAGCTAATAACAAATTGTTTATGACATATTTTAATTTTTAAATTTAATTTGAAATTTTTGTTTGACAATTTTAGTTTGAAAATTTTTATTTTTAAAGTTTTAATTTAAGAATTTTCTTTTCTAATTTTCCAGTTAAAACTTGTTTGAAAATTTGTTCGAAAATATTGTTAAAAAGATTTAGTTTGAAAATTTTGCTATAAAATGTTAGTTACATATTTTTATGTTAAAACCTTTTAGTTTGAAAATTTTGGTTTTATTTAAAATTTAGTTTGAAAATTCTTGTTTGAATATTTTTAATTTTTAGTCTCAAATTTTGTTTCCATTCCTTCCAAATACATTTGTATATGAACAAAGTTAACAATTAATTTTTAGTTTGAAAATATTGTTTAAAATTTTTAGTTTGAAAATTTTAGTTTGATTTTTGATATCGTATTTTCGATAACGTATTATAGTCACTAAAATCCAAAGCATTGTTGCATGACATTTTTAGTTTGAAAATTGTATTTTAAAAATTTAGTTTGAAAGCTTTAGTTCGATTTTTTGGCTTTCAAAATTCTTAATTTCCATTTTTTTGTATTCCTTTCAAACACGTTTCTATAACTACAATCTTAAACTATCAATCTTAAACTACGTGCATTGGACATTCAAGGAAAAATGTTCTTGATTTTTTCTTTCTGTGGTGACAAATCGTTTCCTATATTAACATAGTTGTACACTTCTGTATTAACACATCTATGAGTGATTCTGCGTGAAGTATCAAAGAGCATGAAAAAGTAAGAAAGATTACTATTTCAATGTTCAATTTGACTTTATTCTCCTTTTCGTTTCTATCTGTGAACTATTTCTGTAAGCTCATAAATAACACTTTTGCAGTAACATATATGTCAGTGCTTTTACAAATTTGGTTTGATAATTTTAGTTGAACCATCTGTTTTTTAATTTGTTTTCAAATTTTGGTTGAGAGTTTTGTTGGAAATTTGGTTTAAAAAATTTTAGTTTAAAAAATGTTTGAAAGTGTTTGCTTGATTTCTGATATCTTGTTTGCGACAACGTACCATTGTCATTTAAGTTCAAAATATTGTTGCTTAACAATTTTTGGTTTGAAAATTTTGTTTTAAAATTTTCGGTTTAAAGTTCTGGTTTGCTTTTTTGTTTTTGTTTTTTATTTTTTTTCAAATTTGTTTGTATTCCATTCAAACAGATTTCTATAATTACAAAGTTTACTTATCATTCTTAATCTACGTGCATTGCACATGCAATAAACAATATTCCTGTTTCTGTGGTGATGAACCTTTTCTCTAACTCAAATACTCCTACACATCTGTATTAACGCGTGTTTGATGTATGTCTAGTATGAGAGATAACTTTTTCAATGTTCAATATGACTTTATTCTTCTTTTTGTTTTTGTGACGATGAACCATTTCTGCAAGCTTATATACCCCGCAGTTCTGCAATTACATATGAATGAGTGCTTTTCATCAACTATGAATAATAAGAAAGATTACTTATTCAATGTTCAATATGAGCATTTTTTGTTTCTGCGGTGATGCACGGATTCAATAGTAACCCAAATTTCAAAAAGGAAGGTACAACACTGTTATTTAACATCAAATTAGCGCACGTTTTTCTTCTATAATTTTTAACGTCTTATCATTTAAATTTTCAGTGTACTTCTCTTTAGAGATCTAATATATATGACTCTAATAAAACTGAAAACATGGGACATAAAACGGAATATATTTCATAAATCTACGAAACCCTACACAAGAGGAAAGTGTACAAAATTCTGATTCATCTTTGTATGGTGAAGATCCTTTGCAGAAACTCACATAGCTCCACACTTCGGTAACGTTTATGAGTGCTTGTGCGTGAACTATGTCTAGTAAGAAATATTACTTCTTAAATTGAAGCCAAATCAAGCGTATACACAATTTTAAAGATCGATATTGAATGTTAGTTTCTTGAATGAATTATGATGTTCTTTGGTGGCTTTAATAAGAATATATTTTACAGGACATAATATAACTTTTCAGATCTGTGATGAGATGAAGGGTAACGTTTTGAATGAATAAAATAAAATAATGAATGTTGATACAGGAAACGAAAAATTCTAAAATGAAAGATAAATTAACTTCGAGTTAATTATGTGTACAGGGCACGTTAGCTCATTCGTAGAGCGTCTACCGTTGCTGTTAATGTGTATGTTCCTTCTCTTTATTTTAATAAAAACAAATTATTTTCCTTACTTGATTTCACAAAGTATGTTAAAATTAATTTGAAGATTTTAGGGGCAGGTAGATCAATGCTAGAGTGTTCGCATTCGGTATTAGAGATATGTAATTGTGTTCTGTTCTTATTTATTGGAGTATTCGTAATGAAGAGAAAAGAAGATTTTCGTCTCGTTTGAATTGTGAAAAGTTTTTCAGCTTAGTGAGATTATAGTATAAAGCAAAATAAAACGAGATGTCATTAAGGTTTCGTTTAATCTAAAGAGCTGTTACTTTTAAATTAATTATTTGTACAGGCTCTTTGGTAGAGAGATAATCTTTGCTGTTAGAGATGGTTGTTCCTTATCACTTAAGTTTATAAAAACAAATTGTCTTCTTTAGTTTGAATTCACAAAGCACGTGTGTGTAAGGGACATGTTAGTTCATTGGTAGAGCGCTCACCTATGTTGATTCTCTCTTTAAGTTCAGAAAAGCAAACTGCTGCCTTATTTACAGTTCATAATGTATATATGAGAATGAATTTAAAGATGGGGCGCGGTGACTCAGTTGCAGAGCGTTCTCTTCCGGTGCTTGGGGTCTCTGGTTCGATCCCAGCTCGCGCCGTGTGGACTTTGTGGTGGACAAACGCCGTGCTCGTGGGGTTTCTCGGAGTTCTCCCGTTTCCTCCCACTTTCTTCATTCTACCATTTCACTCATCTCTCATCATCACCGTCACCTTTAGCCTAATCGGCATAACCGTGGGACGTAAAACTTAAAGATTTCATTTTTTCATGAATTTAAAGATTTGAAGGTATTTTAGTTCAGTGGTAGATTGCTCAACTTTTCCAATATAAAACTGTCATTCTCTTCTCTTCTCTTTTTATTCGCGAATTCCAAATCAAGAAAAAAAATTCTCCTCCTTTTTAATAATTTTACAAGTCTCGTCTCGTTTTATTTGTTCAGTGGTTGAGTGTCCACCTTTGCTATTAAACATTTCTGATTCTATTCTATTCTCTTTGTATTAGTGGTTTCCTCATAAGAAAAGAAGCAAGTTTTTTGGTCGCAGTCAATAGTTTTAAAACTGTCTCGTTTCACTTCTGACAAACTTTTCACCTTAGTTCGGTTATTGTGTAAAACGAAATAAAATGAGATACCTGTCTTCCTTTCTTTGAGTTCACAATATATCTATGAAAATAAATTTGAAAAATTGAGGACATGGTAGTTCCGTGATAGAGTCCTCACATTTCCTGTGGTACATCTCTTTTATTCGAGAATTTTCAATCAAGAATTAAAAACGTTCTCCTCTGGCTTCATAATTTTAGAAGATTTCATCTGTTCTGTTGTAGAGTGTTCACCTTTAATATTAGAAATCTCTAATTATCTTCTCTTTGTATCCATAGATTCCTCATCAGGAAAAAGAAATTTTTCATCGCGTGTAATAGTTTTAAAAGTGTCATCTCGTTTGATTTCTAAAAATAACGTTTCATCTTCGTTCGATTATTGTGTAAAGCGAATTAAAATAGTGTGATTCCTCATTATCTCATACTGTCTTCTATAGTCGTGTATTTTCCTTTCAAAATAGATTCCAATAGACTACTTTTATCTTATATTACTTGCCTATATTCCTGTGTTTTTCATGGAGAGTTTATATGTCTTTGTGTAATAATAATAAATGATTTTACATTTTAGTAAGAGATATTTGGTGGAGGATACGTGCATGGTTTTGGAAAATGAAATCTTGATTATTCAAAATGAAAAAAACTAGTCAATAACTTTCATAGTTACACTGTTAAGAATACTTTCTTAAATCTGAGAAACTATTTCTTATTTGCGCACCGAAAATATTTTTTTCCTAGAAACAAGAGTTTGAATAAATGGTGATGGAAGAATTGGTGACATGATTTCGGGTGACGACCGAAGCCATTACAAGTTCTAAGCAAGGACCCCATACACTAAAGGTGAACGCCCTGTCACTGAGCCACCGTAACCCCTCAAGCAAAGGCTCACTTCACAATAGATACTTAAGAGAATTTATGAGTCGTGGAAAACCTCCAATTGGTGGAGTGATGAAATTTCTAGGAAACGGATTTGCTCCGAGAGAACTCGTGCACATGTGTTTGTTCACCACAAAATTCACTTGGGGTTAGCTGGAATCAAACCATGGACCTCATACACTAGAGGTAAACGCTCTATGACTAAGTCATCGTGACCCTCAAGTAAGGTTCACTTCATAGTACATCGACACTGAGAAAAATCCGTTCTCCGGACAGCGGTATATTGTACAAATATAAGCTTGCTTACTACAGAAATTAGTACGGAGCATACATTATCCGTATGCTACATAGGCACTGCCCTTAGATGTTACATCATGCAGCTGCAGGATGTCTGACATGTAACAGCTTTCCGTATATCACATACATATACTTATGTTACATTTCTCAGCTATATGTTATATACGTCCATTTGTATGTGAGATCCTGACCACCAATATTGTTTTATACGGAAAGTACGTATAGATAAAACACTTATACTGAACTTATTTTAAAACATGCGCTTTCATTCATACGTCAGCTGTACGTTAAGTTCAAAAACTGCAGCAATTACGCATGTAACCTACCTTCTTAAGTACGCCACCTACAATTTTTTCTCAGTGCACGGCTGATATAGTTTATGCGTCGTGGAATATCCCCATTTTCTCCCCTTCCTCATTTCATCAGTTCTTCAAGCATCATTCACTTGTTCTAATCATCGTCTGCTGTACCGGTCTTAATCATGTGTCCACTTTAGCGTAAAGGGCATATCAGTGGGACGTTAAACTGAAAGATTTCATCTCTTCTCTTACGGGGCACGGTGTCTCAATGACAGAGTGTGCTTACTGCTGGTGTTTAGAGTCCCTGGTTCGATTTTCGAGCGAATAAATTTACGGTGGGAAACATCGTATTCATGGGTTTGCTCGGGGCACTATCTTTCCTCCTCATTCCACCATCATTCACTTCTTATAATGATGTTTTCCCTTAGTATAAAGAGCATACTTGTGGAGCGTTAACGTGAAAGGTTTCATCTCTCTCTCTCTTAATGTATATTATCAGAATTTCTGTTCATATAATAAAATAAATGAAATATTTAAAGATTTACGATTCATGATAAGCTTTAAGCTTAATAAGAGCTATTGTTAGATATTATCAATGCTAAAATACGGATACACACATCTCCATTCATATTATAATAATGATTTTATTAGCACATAACAAGTGACAAACATCTTAGCCTCTCTCTCATTACACCTACAGGCATCTTCGTGCGATAATAACACGTCGCACACACACACACACTTTGCATTATGAAATATGAAATAACAGAGTTCAGCCAGACATTGTCATCTCGTATTGTAATTTTGAAACCACACAATGTTTATCCTGTATCTATTTTTCTTTTAACGGTCAATTCAATGTCATTCATTCATTCTTCTTCGAATACAACAAGGAAAATTG
Organism: Thermobia domestica; assembly: GCF_964235325.1. Lineage (NCBI taxonomy): Eukaryota > Metazoa > Arthropoda > Insecta > Zygentoma > Lepismatidae > Thermobia > Thermobia domestica. Next base: position 232,884,730 of record NC_137461.1, on the reverse strand, counting down.
AGTTTTTTCGTGAACAAACATAAGTTCATTTAAGTGAGCTCTTTTCGTGAACGAACATAAGTTCATTATTTTTTAATGCATGTCTGGGTGAGTCATTTGTTCGATTTCAGTTCACCTATTGTTATGATATATGATGTAACTTAAGTTTAATCATGAAATGTAAGAAACAAAAATATGATCAAATTTGACTCAACTCTAGGTGACCACTGTAAGCTATGGAACATGATGATTAAGGCAGATCAATGATGTTTAAAGAATGATGAAATGAGAATGTATGAAGAAACGGAAGTGCCTGGGAAACATATGGACACGATGTTCTGCACTACAAACTCAGTTAAAAAGGGATCGATCTAAAGACCCCAAGGGCAACGACAAAAAACATTACTTCAGCATCGAGGCTTCGAACCCAGGTCTCGCATGTGATATGATCATGGGATGTTACTTCAAAATTTATAATATTATTGACTGCCTTGAAAGACACAAATTTTCATACAACTGAATAGCAAGTAAGCGTCATGTTCAATCACGAACCCCTGTCTTTTCTTTTTAAAAAAAATACATTCGTTAACAAAGGAAAGACAGACATATAATGTTGAATGTCTATAATGTTTTAATCCACGTACTTTGAACGACGTTCCCACTATGTATCGAGTTTAAATTCCATTCCTCAACTTTTTTTCAGCTAAGACGTAATCTTCACTTCTCTCATATACAAAATAATCTTCAGCGAACAATCAAACATGCTCAAACACGTATCTTTGCTTTGTCTTTCAATACAAGCTACATTTCTTTACAACTTGAAGATATTCATGCTTTTATGTATGATAACGTTCAACATTTATGCAATATCAAACGTGCACCTACTACTTGACTTGTCACTTGAGCTACTGCCGGAAATCTAGTAATTATTATTATTATTATTATTATTCCATACTTACCCTGATAATATCTCTTATTCCTTATCAAATACCATCTGTACACACACCCAATACTGAATAAAGCACCTGCTTTATACGAATGTCTGAAACATAGGCTAATACAGACTATTCAAAACAACTCATAGATCCATGACGTAATTTCATTACAACGTCATATGCCATTGCATAAGCTTAACATTAGGTCGAAAAATCGTAGGAGTCGAAGATGACCACGCGTTTACCATTTGGCGTTTGAAAATGTGGGAGGGGTACAACACCCCAAACCATCTCCATAAATTGATTGGATAATAACACCGGCTTAAAGCCATGTGATCTAAGAGGGGACGTGCTTAAAGGTGTTATCATCCAAGCAACCTAGCGAGGTGGGTAATATAGGTTCAATCAGCGTAGAGTTGAGCTAACCTTCAAAACATAATATGGAACAATAAATTCTCATCAAAGGGAATAAATAGTATCAATTACAGGCAAACACAGGTTTTGTCTTGAGGGCAGGTTAATAAAAGTATTGTTATAATCCAATCAACCTAGGAGCTGCTCTGCGGTGGGGGCACGGTTAGGAGGGTTAAGGGGAAGGGACAGTGGGATAAGGGTGTGGTCATGGGCAGGTGACTGGAGATGTGAGGGTGAGGAAGGACGGGAAATTTTTTTCCTGATGTTGGCTAGTTATAAGAGGACCCTTACTACTCTGTAGAAGACTGCGTATCTTTCATGTAGAAGACTGCGTGGTATTCATAGCTATGTTGACAAACAAGTATTATAAGTTCAATGTCCATGAATTTTCCTAATATATGTATTGGTGGTAGTGATGGTGTTGTTTACATTGCTCTGAAAGGACTGAAATTGAAAACGGGAGGGTTTTTAAACAAGCACTCATTAAATTCGTTAATACAGTACTAACACAGCCACAGGGAGTACTGAAACACAGTATTTCAATGGTATAATTGAAATTGGCACGGATTAAATGAAACAAATAATGTTGTTGAAAAAGTAAAATTTCTCCAGAATATTTCCTAAGGTTATATTCATATTTAGAAACAAGTTCTTATTAGTAAGTAAATAAGATAACAAGAAATAATACAGTCAACATCATTTTTATATTTCCCTATTATAATTTAAGAATACTGTGATTTTGTGAAGAAGTTATAGATTCAACAAATGTGCATAGCCAATTTAATGTAATCCAGAAAGATTCCTTCTTCCCAAAAACATCACTTAGTTTACGATTAACTATAGTAAGAAACAACAACAAGGCCAATTATATATAATTTTTTATAGTCATTTCAATTTTCGGAATTAAAGTTTTAGGTTGGATTTATGCATTTAGTAATTCTAGGGGACAGCTACCATGTGAGCCAGCAGGTGGGCCCAGGATGAGACCCGTGCCCCTGGATCACCAAAATATATAAGTAATATAACAAATCACGTTTATTAAATACCTGAAATACCAAGCGTAAATATAGCAACCATATAGATGGGTCCTCCTTTAGAAAAATTTTTTCAGGCCCTTGGCGACTAGTAAATATCAGAATTTGAATAAAGTAATTCAGATCTAAAATAAATAATTAAAAAGATAACAGAGATTAATATTTTTAAGCTATGATAGATACAGTATTAAAGTAAATATTCAGTAATTCTAATATTTGTTTAAGGTAATTAATAATAATTATTTAATCAAATGTAAGAATTTTGTGATAACATATTGCCAGAAGAAGTTTTTTATGAAATGAATTATGGAAGAAAGAAAAATTAAATTTCATATTTTAGGCTTGGAGCACTTTAATTTGTACTAACTTTTCCATACACCTGCTTTTTGAGTTCTCTGCTTAGCATTCTTACCATCAAATTACAGCATCCATAGTAAATGTTCAAAATCATTTCCACAAATGTGAACCTGCGTCTGCACTTTTAGTGGCAGTCATTTAGCGAGCCACATTACAGACTGTCATTTGAGATATAGGGCAAAATTGTAAACCTGTATATGGAACAGCGTTTGGTGACGAAGATATTGTGAAAGAATGCATTAAACTATCAAATTTAAAAAAACGTCAGTCACAATATCAACGTGATATACTCAACAACCACATGTTATGATATGGTTCGAGAGCTTCAAGGATAGTCATAAAGTATCACTCTCGAATCTGGTAGTTGTAACCAACCACAAGCAGTTAATGTCTTCACTGAATTGAAAGACCGTCCTTTTATAGACCATATTTAATGCCAGGTGATTTCCTCCTGTTTGGATTCTTAAAAAATTCATTAGAGGTAACAATCGCACAGTAACTACAAAGTGAAATAAGCTTCCTAGAATAGATCAGATGTACTGACAAATTATTTTTATACCGAGGCCTTACGAGTATTAGTTGAACTTTGGGATAAAAGTACAAGTTTAGCAAATGGTTTGAGAGACATAATGATTTCGTGTTCTTTTGTTTATGAAGGTCGAGGGAAATGTAGGTGAAAAGATAAAAACTAAATTGGGAAGAAAGAATACTACAGTTTGAACGAGACCGTGCAGTAATAAAATATAGGTAATAAACTGTGTGTATAATAATTTTTAAGATACTTGTTAGATTGAAAAGTCTTATATTCTCATAGAGTGTTCCAAACTAATTTGCAGCCACACTTCAAGTATGTTACGCTCGTTTCCAAACAAATTTCCTACATTTCCCTGTCATCCTGCAAGCTTTCCTCTTTCATCTTTATCTTCAGTTACAGTTCACCAGTCATTACATGGTCTTAGATTAGAGCATGGCTTAGAAAGCATATGCAATCATATTGTACCCTGATTACAACAATGCCACAACTCAAAAAAGTCAGTTTTGAGTAAATCGCATTTGAAAGTGTTGGTAATACATTCACTTTAATGTTATTCACTAGTGAAACAAGCTTTCTCCTGTAGCTTCTAGAAAAGTTAGGGCCATGACTTTTATATTGCGGGATAGACGGCAGACTCAATAATCCGAATATATACAAAAATTGACAATTTTTGAGTTGTGGCACTTTTGTAGTAAGGGTGCAATACATGTATTATATTAGCAATGGGATTTTAAGAAAGTAACTACAAAAATAAGGTTATTTAATTAAGTGAAGTCTTTAACTCTTGTATTCCGGTCAAAAGCAAAAGCAGCTTTGGAACATACATGTAATCAATTTCGGAACAACAAGCGTTCATGGATTATTGTGTTTATCGTTCGTCATGAAAGGCTGCATATCTTCGCAATTTTATCATAGATTATGTGACATTCGGTAAAAATAAGCTGTTGAACGTGCTGAATGTTTCCAAGATTGGCTGTTGTGTTACTATATAGAATTGCTTTTTACGATTGAATCTCACCACAAACTTTCTACTATGTACATTATGTATATTTGTTTCGATTAAATCTGTATATTAGGACATGTTTATAGTGATTGTTTGTTATTGGTAAAAATTACTGTATAAATCAATCTCGAACTAATTTATTTTTTCAGAAACAGCGACAGTTACTTCCATTTTTTAAAATTATGTGTATTAATGCTCATTGCTGATCGTATCCACACTTTGAATTTTAGTTCATAGATTAAAGGTAATGATGATTAGGACAGTATCTGTCAAATTCAATTACATGAAATAGTAATAGCATTATGATATTTCTGCTTTAAGTGACGGTCAATAATGACATGATAAATTTTGCACTCATATTTCTGGACTATTAGAAAATATCCGGAATATTCTATTAGTTAATTTTTTAGAATTTTGTAATTTAGATTCTACTCTTCATTGTGTTTCAGTTAACCAGCAAAATTCAGAAAGAGTCTTAAGTTGGTATTTATTTAAAGAGCCGTCTTCAGCTAATTGAACACTTACCTAAAATATTTTTTTTTTTTGTTCTCAAATAGGTGGAAGTTTGCACTGTTTACTCTGAAAGCAACGATTTTAGAATATTTATCACACAGCTCATTAGATGGAGTTAAGTATATTAGGACTGCACCGAATGGACTTCTAAGGTAATCACTTACATTACTATTATATTTCATACTGCGTTAAGCAGTATGTGTGTATGCTAAAGACATCTACATATTGCCTAAAGGTGAATGCAGGTGGACACGTTAAATGACTGGGTTGCCAACGAACAAGTTTCAAACCCTGAGCCAATCTCCTTGTGGTTATATGATAGGCAAATTTCGTACTATGTGAAGAGCAGAAGAATGTACCACATAGTAAATTAAGCAACGGGGATAGAACGAAATGATACTCCCCAAATATGTCAAAATACTAAATAGGGTTGTGCGCTGGCAGCATGACGAACGAATATGACCTACAAAATAGAGAATAAAAGCGTGCCGAAGAAGAGAACCAGAGGTCAGTTTCAAGCAGTGAATAACACAGCTTGAGTTCATAATTACAGTCTCCAACATGTCACATAACACGGGCATACATGATCGCGTTGCAGTAGGAAATTCGCTAAGGAGAGCCCATAATGATTTAACACTACAATGTTAGTGCCGAAAACATGAACGATGAACGACTGATAACTGAAAGCATGTAATTTCGTGGAACAAGTCATAGTGTATTGATGGGGCCGATGCCTAGTTAACCATACGATACGCAATGTCTCCGTCCAACCATGAAACATGGCGATTTCTCTGTGATGCTCTGAGCCTGAATATCCTGGTTTGTGGTTGGCTTTGTGCTCATGCTTCCACACTGGACATTTTCCCTGGTTAATATTTTATGGCACCATCTGCATTCTATGCATCTAGATGTTAATTCCGTGTAATGACCATATTCCAGGATGATAATGAACCAAATAACACAGCGGGATCTGTTTCAAAGTGCTTCGGAGCACTTCGAAATAATATTGAACACCTCCCTGGATCTCCTAAACCTTGGACCAGAATATCTTTTTTCCGGTTTCGAAACATATAACCGACTGTGATTTCTTCCTGAATCCTCTCCCTCGGAACGGAGTGTTGAATTACATACAGAGTGTTGTAACTTTCGATTTCCTATAATTTATAACCTGTATGTGTTCATTCCGTGCCGCAACAAAGCTGCTTAAGGGGAAGATGTGGCCAGACGCCATATCAGTCCAACATGTTACAATTTTTCACAGATATATATATATATATATATATATATATATATATATATATATATATATATATATATATATATATATATATATATAATTTTCATAAGGCGTGTAAACAATGACTATAAAGCTCTAACAGTCTTAAATAAATAAAGTGTTCCACATACGGGTAAAAAAGATTGTTCAACATTTAGGACTTCACGTTAACTTCGGTTACCTAGGTTCATTATCAGTGATTTAATTTCATACTACCACTTACCACTTGTGGGAGTTCTCCCGAAGTAGCTATCATTTGTCGAAATTTCTTAAAGACAATCAGTCAGACTCATAATACTGATACACTTACTTGCTCCTCTACTGGGACGTGGATCACTGGAAGGTTATACATAAAATACCAGTGAGACTTAAACACCCACATACTCTTAAACCAAATCAGTGAGTAACTTTTTTCTATGTCGTATATAAATTATATAATTATTTGTCGTTAAAAAACAGTTTATGTATAACTGTCATAATTGTAGAATTCTTGTGCGGATTTTTAGTTATGTCCCAGTTATTTCCCCATGCAAATATTCACAATGTTGTATAAAATGACCATATCTACTCATAGTTTTTACGGCAAATATCCAGTCAAGAGATCCATGGAGCTACTCCTCTACTGTTTCTACAAGCTTTCTTTGAATGAGTTGTGGCAAACGCATTATACTAAGGTGACTTACAACTTCAGGTTGCTTGTGATTACAAGAGATTACAATTCCATTGTAATGGAATCCAAACAGAATTCTGAATTTCCTGCTTATGTTTGCAACCCCTAAGAACAGTTTATTTCATTATACTTTTCTGAGAAGTTTGAACCCTTACCAAGCAGAGATTATATCAATTATAGGCTTTAAAAATTACCACACCCAATATTGAATCCAGAATTCTGCATTTCTTCTGTGAGATTGCTGACCATCTTGATATTTTTTTTTTTTGTTTCTCGGAATTCCCTGAGTCCTTTCCTGTGCCCACTGCATTTTCCAGGCACCGTTTGTTGAACTACTATATACAGGTCAAATTTTGAACATACTTTTTCAAGTTTCGTAAATACGTAAATTCTAAATGAACAACTGCGTCTGGAAACTAGAAGCTCATATCAGGTCCAGGTATATATGCTTCACTCAAATATCCATTTCACACATCAAACAATTTCTTGATTCTCTCTAGGTTTTGAGGCGATCCTTTACATCGTTTGGCCGTATTACCAAAGCACATCATATTTAAAATTTCTTGAACTCTATTACAATTTACCATTTCTGAATCTACCGGGCACCTGTCTAAGTGGACCTATAACTGTGTGATAGATCCAAAACTCGACTTATACACATTAGCGTTCAACAGCAAGTATATAGAATTCCTTAGTTTTAGTTTCATCCATCGAGAAATATCATTGATATTCAGTTCCAAGTATAAGTTTAAGTCAAACAATATTACCTTACATGATGATTTTCTCATCAACTAACTGTTCAAGTCAACGAAGAATACGGGCTTTCTCTCAAATATATAATAATCTTACATATCCCAACACTTGTTTGATGAAGACGAAATAATATTGAAGCCAGTGAACCTCTTTTAGAGAAACAAATATTAGTTACAAGACGAAACCTGTGCTATTCGATACCGCAACTCGCTCAGTATTTAGGGTAGAAAGAAACATCCCATTCCTACACATTTCACTTATCTCTCAGTCTTATCAAATTTGAAAAATATAGTTTTTATTAAAATAAATCATTACAACCAAACACTGCACTTACAATAATAGTTCAGCCACTACAATAATATACATTTGTCCCCGTAACAGAGCTTAGACTATTCTTGAACTTTACCTGTGGAAGAGCCAAAAAATAATTTCAATTAACAAAAATATATTAATGTAACCAAGAAAGTTCTGTCACTTTCTCACCCACCACATCCGAACATTGATATGTCACACAAGATGTAGATGGAAGGTCAAAAATAGTCCCCGTCTGCATCGACGAATTTCTGCTAACGTTCTGCAATATTCTGGATTATATCTCGGTAGAAATTGGAGGGCCGTGAAGCAAGAAAGGTATCAAGTGCATTTGGCACCTATACTAGGAATTTGAATTGGCATATTCTAAAGTGATTTTGCAAGGGATTGAACAGGTAATAATCGGACGGAGCAATACGCGGGGAGTATAGCGGATGCATAATGTTTCCCTATCCAAATCGTAGAATTGTATCCCGCGTCATCCAGCCACGTGCTGTTTATCGTTGTCCTCTAACGCTGTCCTTTGGGATTCGGAAGTGCGGGCTGCAGACTTTGAGTTTTTCCTGAAGTCAGCTCAACTGCTGAAAGTACACAGTTGCATACATGTTAGGGTCCAGTACTATAATACCAAATGTTTAAATTGGGCAATTTCCAAAATTTAAGGGGTGGGTCAAGGTACCCCTCCCAAATTTTTAAAGGGGTGCACAAATATACCCATATCTTATGAAAGGGAATGGACCCCTGTATACGCCCATATAACTATATAGGATAATAACACCTCATCAAATTGGATAAATTAGGTCAAAAACCCCCGAAATTTAATTTTTGGCAACTTTTACCCATGAAAGGGAACGACATAGACTAATAGTGATAGAGGTACATACTATGGTCCCAGGCTACCATGCCGAGTTTTTAGATTTGGCAATTTCCAAAATTTAAGGTGGTGGTCGTAGGTACCCCTGCCAAAATTTAGGGTGTGGACCAAGGTACCCCTGCCAAAATTTAGAGGGGTTGGTCCTATGTACCCCTAGGTCATTGACCCCGGGCCTTGGGGCTCCTCGTTGAGGATAATCAAAAATTAGATAGGGTGGGGACAATACTACTATCATCACTTTTTAGCTTCTCTCAGACAGGATTTCTTTCGCATTACAGTCACAAAGAATAATTTCTCCGCCTTATGCTACAATTCACTGGCATCTTGCCTCATACTGTCGGATCTGGAGAAAGCATTGGACCGTATCTGACATTATAGGTTATTTTATAAATTTATTAATCGTGGTATTACTCTAAGTTACCTAAGAGTTATGTATTCCTTTATACTAATCCGTATTGCCGATGTTAACATTAACGCCCATCTATCACATCCGATATTCTCCTATATGGGAATGCCACATGGGTCAAGTTTCTCGCCTCTTCTCTATATGATATATGTATCTGATTTACAATCTCCAGTACCTAATACCTATCTCTTCCAATAATGTAGATGATAAAGCTTTCTTAACACTTGCTAAAACAATTCAGAAGATGAACGTCAACTTGCAGACTACAATCACCGACTTCCTTCTATGCTGTAAAAGATAGAGACTTACAGTTAATGAAGGTAAAACACAACTTTTAGTTATTTTAGTTCTTTTTAGTTATTCGAAACCGTTCTACTAAAGAAAGAATAAACGAAACTGAAGCAAAAACAGAACGAACAGCTAGATTATGGATTCAGTACACAAACATGGTGAAAATTGTATGTTTGTTCATTCGAGCTGAGTGCTGTTCTGATCTGCGGCTAAATCCTTTCAGTGTACAACAAGTTGTCGTATTTTTTTGCCGCTGGCGTTTCCATTATGAAAAGAGTGTACATGTTTATCTTCAGGAAAAACTTACTTTGAAGCAGAAAGTGAATCAAAATGAATATCAGAAGTTTCGTTTTGCGGTTTTCTTTAAATATGCCGATCAAAAAAGTTTGGGTTGCTGTCTGGACTGATAAGACCATAGAGCAGGTATTGATGAGTTCAATGAAGAACGTTGGAGGATTGACTCATGGGCGTGGAATGTCCGCATCTAGACTTGCAAGATGGGTGCACAGAATGCCAATTAGATCTAGATTAGTAGAGGCCATTCACGAAATCCCTGATGTTCATAGCACATCCTCTGAATACCACGTCGTTCTAAGATTATCAAGACAAGAGCGAGACGTAACAGAAGCAACTTGCTAGAGTGGCTTCGTATCCACTACGCTTTCGAGAATGCTTCGACTGAACTTTTGTTCCTTTTCAATGGAATTACTGGTAACAACTAGGTAAATTGCGAACAAGCTAACGAAATTGGACTTGCTTCTCTCAAGAATAATATCTGTAAGCTTTTCAATGAAGTTAATTTTCAAGGAACAATATGAACAGGTCGTTTGCTAAAGTGAACACGGCTGTCCAAATAAACAACGAAGACATTGTAGTTAATTCTAACCATCTTTTTCACAGAATGTGGTGCATTGTGCGTAAACGTTTTGTCTTATGAAGTGACAGCGCATTCACCGTCACTGTTTGACGATATCTCGGTGAGAAAGGGCAATAAATAATCTGTTCTTGAAATTTTTAGGAGAATGTATGCAGATTTATCAATCTCGAGGAATGCAACGTACACAATTAACGGTGGTTATTGGTTGCACAAAATTATTTGGCAGCGTCCAGCAATTTACACTAATATCTGCATACAATATTTGACATAAATTATGTGCCAGGAAGGTTGCCTCATAGTGTTTGATGGCTATGAAGAAGGACCCAGCATAAAATATATGACTCCACTCACGAAGAACAAAGTTCAGGTGAATCTCGTTCATTCACATACTTCTGTTGATGGGAAAGTCGAAGAGGTGTTGATATTTCCATGTATCAAGATTATTTCCTCTCAAATCACATCAACAAGAGAATGTTGTAAATATTTTAAAGCGTCATTTGCCAGCTACTGGGTGCCATATATATCAAGCAATTGCTGATAAAAAAAAACACATGGAAGACATGGAATTAGCTGTTACAGGTCTATCGGTAAGTGTTGGAGAGAAGATACAGATCTGCATGTACTGTTAATCGGTAGTGACGGATCAAGTATTCATGGTAATGCCCGGATGACTGGGAAAGAAGACCGAAAATACAACATTCGACAGATACAGATCCAGTTAGGTCTTACGAAAGAGGGTATGTCTTTCCTTCATGTATTCACCGGGTGTGATTCTACTTCCACTTCTTTCAGAAAAGGAAACAAGATCTGCTTTCAATCTGCTTCAAAAAGATAAGGAGCTTAGTGATCACATGGATGTTTTCAATTCCCTCTTCATCTTTTCGAGATGTAACTAGTGTTGCGGTTGAAATAACCTTACCTATGGGCAAAGGAAGAAACAAACCTTGGAACAGCAAGATATCATATTTATTATCCCCCGCACAAAGACCATTGAAAAGAAGAGAATCGATGCGGACTGCAATCTTACCTCCTACAGAATGGGGTTAGAAAGTACGAAACAACAATCTTATACCAGTTACAACACTTGAAATATCTATTCCTGAAAGTCTTCTGAAGCTAGTTATGTGCAACTGTAAAATTTCATGTGAAAAAAAATATGAGTGCAGAAGCTGTAGACTGGACTGTTCAACTATGTGCGGGTATGGTTGTAGTAGCAGCCAAATGGCTTTTGAAGAATGTGAGTGTGACAAGACAAACATAATAAATTCAGCACGTGCTAATGAAAATGGAATTGAAGTTAGCAACCAGTTAAATTCTCCACCAGCAAAATGTAAGCGTCCGAATTAAATGTGAAGCAACAGATGTTGTTTGTACTCTAATCGTCTATATATTTAGAGTATTACCTTGTCTACGCTAATTTATATTATTATTATTTTTAGAGTGTTTTTTTTTATTAAAATCACTGTTTTCATTCACTTTAGTTGTACATATCGCTATACAATTTTCATATAAGAATTTTAATCGCCAATAGTATTTCATACGTTATTTATAACTACAGTGTTTTTATTCACTTTAATTGTACATATCGCTATATAATTGTTGATATTAGAATTTTAATCTCAATAGTACTTCGTACGTTATTCGTAATTGCCGTTAAAACATTAAAGTAGAATAAAATATTGTTTCAAAACTTTTTAGAAACCCCAACTATTAAAATTCAAAATAGCTGTCTTAGTAGGTATCTAACTTTCCTATTCACTCTAAGGAAGTAGCTGGTAAATCTACAATTCCTTTGACCTTTCCTATGCATCTCTAAATAGAATTAGACAATATGCTCATCTAGCACACGTTGCGGATCCCTTGCTCCACAACATAAATTTAAGTAACTCCCTTACTTTTTAAGACAGAGAATAAAACAGGTGCCGGGTTAGCGGTGGTTGAATCTTCTTTGTCTCACTATCCGCCCTACAAACGTAATCATAATTTTATATCAAATTTAAATTCTTATTATGATTCCTAAAAGGTCAATTACTTTTTCGTTAAAACAAGTTTCCCTGTTATAAAAGCAATCGATAAAGTTCCCTCGCTTTTATTGGAGTCTGTGTTGACGCTCAGACCGTGAGTTGTATGCGAATAGAGATAAAGAGAAGGTCAGTTGTTGGTATGGGTATATCCAGCGTAGTACATGCTTGGAGTAATACATCCAACATAGTTCAGTTACACTGTGAACTTCCGTAAGGACAAAGTGAATATGGGACCACCACTGAGCGTCATAATTACGTGTATGATGTAGTAGTTCAAATTGGAGTCAAACGTCGCGCTGCTGCAACAGGGCAGAAGATAAGACAGGTCTTTGGTGAGGGTATCGTGACTATGCAGACAGTGCAGCGGTGCTATAGCAAATTAAAGGATGGTGACGAAACGCTCGAAGACGCATTACGTGCCGAATGACAAACACACCTCCAAAATGAAGACCTTCAGACAGAAATTGAGGCGAACAGTGGCCAGACGTGTAAGGAATTGCCACTTCAATTCAGTGTGATTATAGAAGCCATTCGGCAGCACTTACGTAAATTTCTAAAGCTACAAGTTACGTCAGTTGGTTCCACATGATTTAACTATAATCCAGAAAAAAACGTGAGCAGTCACCTGTGATTCTTTGTTATGTCGTCTGAGAAAGCAACCGTTTCTGGACAGACTTTTCAAATGTGATGAGAAGTGGGTCTTGTACGAAGATCCACATCACAGTTAGCATCTCATGAACCGGTTCCAAAAGAGCCTAAACCAGCACTGCATCAGAATAAAGTCCTTCTGAGTGTCTGGTGAACATTTCACGGTATAGTTAAGCGGGAACTGCTACTAGCTGGTCAGTGTATCAACGCAACTGTGTACTGTCAGCAGTTGAGCTGACTTCAGGAAAAACTCAAAAGTCTGCAGCCCGCACTTCCGAATCCCAAAGGACAGCGATAGAGGACAACGATAAACCGCACGTGGCTGGATGACGCGGGGCACAATTCTACGATTTGGATAGGTAAACGTTATGCATCCGCTATACTCCCCGCGTATTGCACCGTCCGATTATTACCTGTTCAATCCCTTGCAAAATCACTTTAGAATATGCCAATTCGAATTCCTAGTATAGGTGCCAAATGCACTTGATACTTTTCTTGCTTCACGGCCCTCCAATTTCTACCGAGATATAATCCAGAATATTCCAGAACGTTAGCAGAAATTCGTCGATGCAGACGGGGACTATTTTTGACCTTCCATCTACATCTTGTGTGACATATCAATGTTCGGATGTGGTGGGTGAGAAAGTGACAGAACTTTCTTGGTTACATTAATATATTTTTGTTAATTGAAATTATTTTTTGGCTCTTCCACAGGTAAAGTTCAAGAATAGTCTAAGCTCTGTTACGGGGACAAATGTATATTATTGTAGTGGCTGAACTATTATTGTAAGTGCAGTGTTTGGTTGTAATGATTTATTTTAATAAAAACTATATTTTTCAAATTTGATAAGACTGAGAGATAAGTGAAATGTGTAGGAGTGGGATGTTTCATTCTACCCTAAATACTGAGCGCGTTGTGCTATCAAATGGCACAGGTTTCGTCTTGTAACTAATATTTGTTTCTCTAAAAGAGGTGCACTGGCTTCAATATTATTTCGTCTTCATCAAACGAGTGTTGGGATATGTAAGATTATTATATATTTGAGAGAAAGCCCGTATTCTTCGTTGACTTGAACAGTTAGTTGATGAGAAAATCATCATGTAAGGTAATATTGTTTGACTTAAACTTATACTTGGAACTGAATATCAACGATATTTCTCGATGGATGAAACTAAAACTAAGGAATTCTATATACATGCTGAAGAACGTTAATGTGTATAAGTCGAGTTTTGAATCTATCACATAGTTATAGGTCCACTTAGACAGGTACCCGGTAGATTCAGAAATGGTAAATTGTAATAGAGTTCAAGAAATTTTAAATATGATGTGCTTTGGTAATACGGCCAAACGATGTAAAGGATCACCTAAAAACCTAGAGAGAATCAAGAAATTGTTTGATGTGTGAAATGGATATTTGACTGAAACATATATACCTGGACCTGATATGAGCTTCTAGTTTCCAGACGCAGTTGTTCATTTAGAATTTACGTATTTACGAAACTTGAAAAAGTATGTTCAAAATTTGACCTCTATATAGTAGTTCAACAAACACTGCCTGGAAAATGCAGTGGGCACAGGAAAGGACTCAGGGAATTCCGAGAAACAAAAAAAATATCAAGATGGTCAGCAATCTCACAGAAGAAATGCAGAATTCTGGATTCAATATTGGGTGTGGTAATTTTTAAAGCCTATAATTGATATAATCTCTGCTTGGTAAGGGTTTAAAACTTCTCAGAAAAGTATAATGAAATAAGTAGCCATGATGATGTTATCATGAATACTAACTCGAACGATAATTACATATGATGCAAAACTGATGACGTTGCATTATCATGTTCTGACGTGTATATTGCACCAGGTTAAAAATGTTGCCAGAGGGTTTTGTTCTAAACAGTTTCAGTTCTTTACTAATGAGTGCACAAAATTTAAAAAATGTCAAACCAAACTTCGAAACAAAAATTTAGAACAAAAAATTTCAAACAAAAATTTCGAAACAAAAATGTTCAAACAAAAAATTTTTAAACAGAAAAAATAGAACATTCTTTTAAACTAAAATTTCAAACAAAAAAAATCAAACGAAAAAATTTCAAACAAAATTTTGAAACAAAAACTTGAAAACAAAAAATATTACAAACAAAAAATTGCAAACAAACGTTTTTCAAACAAAAAAGTTTCAAACAAATATTTTTAAACAAAAATTTCGAAACAAATTTTCATATTAAAAATTTCAAACGAAAAAATTTCAAACCAAAGTTTGAAACAAAAAATTTTGAAACGAAAAATTTTCAAACAAAATTTCGAAACAAAAATTTTCAAACTAAAAGTATCAAACGAAAAAATTTCAAACCAATGTATCAAACAAAAAAATTTCAAAAATTTCATAAAATTTTTAAATGTTAAACAAAACCAAACTGAATGCAGCAAAGATTTGAAAATCATCAACTAATCAGATTGCACGAAAGATAGTGATCAGCCAATCAGATTGCTCGAAAGATAGTAGTCAACCAATCAAATTGCATCAACAATAACTTTGTCAGTGTCAGATTACATCACCTTGAGACTAAATTTCAGTGTTGTAGCATGTATTCCATTAAGGCTATGAGTCATAAGATTCAATAAAGTTAACTATAAGATTTGTATAGCTCAAGGACAAATCAATCACCACAAATGATCTTAGACTATGAGCTGTGACTAAAGTTCAAAGTATTGTTTCAAATTTCGCGCCTTATGTTAAACTTCTGTTTATCACAATTCCAAAATTTAAAGAATACTTCTCTTGATATATCTAAGTCTTAGAATTAATCATATCATTATATGTTCAATAAGGTCAATAATGTCCGTCAATTGTTTACCTGAGTAGAACCAAATGTTTTCTACAAGTGTGTACTCAAACTTACGAAGAACCACAACAAAGGAAATGAATCCCTGTACACTACCTCATAAATTTGGGTGGTTCACATTGTTCCCTATTAGGGGTAGAAAATTGCCAAAATCTAAACGTAAGCAATACGTTGTACCACGTGTTTGGTCCTTGGGACCAATTTATCCTCTTGGATGTGGTCCTATTACATTATATGGTTATACGGTTATGTATAGGGGTCTATTCCCTATCACAAGACATAGGTACATTTGTGCACCCATTTAAAAATTTGGGAGGGGTACTTTGGCCCACCCCATAAATTTTAGAAATTGCTCATTTTCCACATTTGGTATAATAGTGTAGGACCCTAATATATATTACAATAAATTTCGGAGGTCCACCTCGTTCCCTTTCATTGGTACGAAATTGCCAAATTTTAGTACAACCACGTGTTTCGTTTTTGACCTAATTTATTCCCTTGGATGAGGTCCTATTACTTCATATTGTTATATGGTCATGTATAGGAGTCCATTTCCTATCATGATATAGGTACATTTATGCACCCCTCTAAATTTTTGGGAGGAGTAACTTGGCCCATCCATTTAATTTTGGAAATTGTCCATTTTATATATTTGGTATTATAGTATAAGACCCTAATATAGATTACTATAAATTTGGGTGGTTCACCTCGTTCACTTTCATGGGTACGAAATTCCCAAATTTTAATACAACCACGTGTTTGGTTTTGGCTCAATTTATAGCCTTGGATGAGGTCCTATTACCTTATATGGTTATATGGTCATGTATATTGGTCCATTTCCTATCATAAGACATAGGTACATTAATGCACCCCCTTACATTTTTGGGAGGGGTACCATGGCCAACCCCTTAAATTTTAGAAATTTTCCAATTTAAGCATTCGCTATCATAGTACATGACCTCGACATGCATCATAATAAATTTGGGTTCTCCACCTTGTTCCCTTTCATGGGTAAAAACTGCCAAAATATAAACCTAAGCAGTATGTTGTACCACGTGTTTGGTCTTTGGCCTAATTTATTCCCTTTGACGCTGTCTTATTACCGTATATGGTTATATGGTCATGTATATAGGGAAATTTCCTATCATAACACGTGGGTACATTGATGCACCCTTTAGAAATTGGGATGAGGTATCTTGGCTCATCCACTCAGTTTTAGAAATTGTTTAATATAAGCATTTAGTATCATAGTACAGGTCTTCAATATGTACCATTATAAATTTGGATGGTCCACATCGTTCCCTTTAATGGGTAAAGAACTACCAAAAATCAAATTTCTGAGGCTATTGACACCTTTGATAAGTATTTAGCACGTTATATTTGTATGTACAGAGGTTTATTACATTTATATGTTTATGTTCCCTTTTAAATTTGGGAATTATCAAATAAAATTCGGTAAACGTTTTCTAGGACCCATTGTAGATGTTGGTGTTTCTCTTATGGCCAAATATTCAAAATTTAAAGGTTATTGGCCTATTTTTGATACGGCTTTATTATTGAATAACTAAAAATATTATTACTTTTTATAAGACACAGGTGTATTTGTGTACCAATCTTAAATTTTGGGAGGGGTACATTTCTTATTGTCATATCAATAATTGGTAATTGTTCTTAAAATTGGATAGTGTCTCATTCCTTGGGTAAATCATTGTCAAATATTAAAATAGTATGATCACGTCATCAGTTATTGACCTATGATGGGATTAGGAGTCCAGGACATTGGTACATTTAAACTTTGAAGGATAATTTGAGAATTGTCAAATGAAATTGTTTCATTGGTTTTGATTATTCCAGCCTATGGCCAAATATAAACGTAAGCAATACTATGTACCACGTGATTGACCTTGATGAGGTAGTGTACAGGGATTCATTTCCTTTGTTGTGGTACTTCTTAAGTTTGAGTACACACTTGTAGAAAACATTTGGTTCTACTCAGGTAAACAATTGACGGACATTATTGACCTTATTGAACATATAATGATATGATTAATTCTAAGACTTAGGTATATCAAGAGAAGTATTCTTTAAATTTTGGAATTGTGATAAACAGAAGTTTAACATAAGGCGCGAAATTTGAAACAATACTTTGAACTTTAGTCACAGCTCATAGTCTAAGATCATTTGTGATGATTGATTTGTCCTTGAGCTATACAAATCTTTTAGTTAACCTTATTGAATCTTATGACTCATAGTCTTAAGGGAATACATGCTACAACACTGAAATTTAGTCTCAAGGTGATGTAATCTGACACTGACAAAGTTATTGTTGATGCTATTTGATTGGTTGATCACTATCTTTCGTGCAATCTGATTGGTTGATGATTTTCAAATCTTTGCAGCATTCAGTTTTAAGTTTTGTTTAACATTTAAAAAGTATATTAAATTTTTGAATTTTTTTTGTTTCATACATTGGTTTGAAACTTCTTCGTTTGATATTTTTAGTTTGAAAATTTTTGTTTCGAAATTTTTGTTTGAAAATTTTTCGTTTCAAAAAATTGTGTCTCAAACTTTGGTTTGAATTTTTTTCGTTTGAAATTTTTAGTATGAAAATTTGTTTTGAAATTTTTGTTTAAAAATATTTGTTTGAAACTTTTTTGTTTGAAAAACGTTTGTTTGCAATTTTTTGTTTGTAATATTTTTTGTTTTCAAGTTTTTGTTTCAAAATTTTGTTTGAAATTTTTTCGTTTGATTTTTTTTGTTTGAAATTTTAGTTTAAAAAAGTGTTCTATTTTTTCTGCTTAAAATTTTTTTGTTTGAACATTTTTGTTTCGAATTTTTTTGAAATTTTTTGTTTGAAATTTTTGTTTCAATGTTTGGTTTGACATTTTTTAAAGCTTGTGCACTCATTAGTGAAGAACCGAAACTGTTTAGAACAAAAACCTCTGGCAACATTTTTAACCTGGTGCAATATACACGTCAGAACATGATAATGCAACGTCATCAGTTTTGCATCATATGTAATTATCGTTCGAGTTAGTATTCATGATAACATCATCATGGCTACTTGTCTGCAGTTTCTAAACACACGTGATAAAATTAAATCATTTGCCAAGATTACTGATTTACAACAGAATGTACCTTTAGAATCTTAGCTAGCCGAAAAATCCCTACAAAGTTTGTATTAAGAATCGTAGTGAAGCTTGAAAATGATAAGAATATAATTTTACCAGCAAGATATTTACCCATGGAAGCATCAATACAAGAAGAACTGCTGCGTTTCTTAAATACTGGATCTGTATCTTTATGTTACAACGGATTCTTGGGTCGAAGTTATCAATTTGAATTTAGTACGCAGCCGGATGAGTGAATTTGGTTTCGTCAGCAATTGAGATAAAATCATGAATTCAAACGTCAGCACATTCCTTTGATATCAGACGTAGTTGTATACTGAATGCGATCTATGAATTTGGTTGGTCAGCATGACGTCAGCAACTGTGATGAAATCATGAATTCAAACGTCAGCACATTTCTTTCCAATGACGTCAGCCGTAGTTCTATGAATCAGCAAATACACTGTCATCCCATGAAATCATTTGAGCAAGTGCGTTTCAGCAGGAAAGATGTGTACTTCTAACAATAAAGAATTCATCTTCGCAAGCTATTATCCAATAAATATTTTTCAAACAAAACATGTGATGATTGGTATCAGTGCTAGAACATTTGAACCAGTGATTCGATTGGGCAAAGCAGAACAATTTGGTATACAACTGAACTTTGAAGAATGGCAAATATTATGTTCACGAATCGACCAAATGAATGATTATTTTCATGATGAGCTAAATGTGACCATAGTCAAATCATTAGGCTCAAATCATGAAGTGGTGCTGCGTACAGTCCTCGAAGAGAAGATGGTGCTGTTACGTAAAAAGAGTACATTACATGTCACTCGCAACATGGTGTATCTAACGCAAACGGAATGGAACAAATTCAGCAACGTATTCCATTGTGTTAAACATGCAGTGGAAGTGTGCAACAATACAAGTGAAGGGTAAGGGGGAAAAAGAAGGAATGTCACAAAACTACATTTTCAAGAAAACGGCGTTTTAATATTGAAAACCGCGTAAAAAGAATAGGGTTAGTTAAATCATTGCCCCTTTTTATATGGACATTTCTACATTTACCTGTGCATGGCATATACAGTCAAATAGTATCAAGAGTCACCAGCACATAAGACAAAGCATCCGAAAAAGCACATACATGGACCTTCCTTCTTTTTTCCCCCGTACCCTTCAAGTATATTCCTGAAAAAGTACTATTTTGAGAAATGTGTCATGCATATTGTACAACTTGTATCTAGATGTTGTGATGGTTGTCAACATCCTTCGTGGGTGCATAACTGTATTGATAAACAGCTTATTTGTGATCAAATGGACATTGAGTTTCCACCAATTGATATTGCAATAGACCTTAAAAGACTCAACTGGAATTAAAATGATACGCTAAAGACAAACTAGTGCAAGAAGTTCAAAATACATTGTATCGGCAATATCCAGATCCTTTAGTTGGTATGGATATACGTGACTTACCAGTGCAGTGTAATAAAATGATCCATTTCAATCATTTGTGTTTTTTCATTTCAAGTACAACCCCATGTTCTGACGTGTACAATTGCACAATGATAAACAATGTTGCAAGAGGTTTTTGTTCTAACCATTTCCGGTTCTTTACTAATGAGTGCACAAACTTTCAAAAATGTCAAACAAAAATTAAAAAAATCAAACAAAACATTTTTCAAACAAAAATTTCGAAAAAAAATTTCAAACAAAAAAATTCAAACGACAAGATTTCAAACCAAATTTTCTTCTAAGGAGTTCCGGTTCTTTACTAACGAGTGCACAAACTTAAAAATTTGAAACCAAAATTTTTCCAAACAAAAATTTCGAAACAAAAATGTTCAAAAAAAATTTTAAACTGAAAAAATCGAACATTTTTTAAACTAAAATTTCAAACAAAATATTCAAACGTAAAACTTTGAAACAAAACTTTGAATCAAAAACTTCAAAACAAAAAATATTACAAACAAAAAATTTCAAACAAAAGTTTTTCAAACAAAAATTTTCAAACAAAAAGTTATGAAACAAAAATTTCGAAACAAATTTTCAAACTAAAAATTTCAAACGAAAAAATTTCAAACCAAAGTTTCAAACAAAATATTTTGAAACGAAAAATTTTCAAACAAAAGTTTCGAAACAAAAATTTTCAAACTAAAAATATCAAACGAAAAAATTTCAAACCAATGTATCAAACAAAAAAATTTCAAACAAAAATTTCAAAACCTTTTTAAATGTTAAACAAAACAAAACTGAATGCAGCAAAGATTTGAAAATCATCAACTAATCAGATTGCACGAAAGATAGTGATCAGCCAATCAGATTGCACGAAAGATAGTGATCAACCAATCAAATTGCATCAACAATAACTTTGTCAGTGTCAGATTACATCACCTTGAGACTAAATTGCAGTGTTGTAGCATGTATTCCCTTAAGACTATGAGTCATAAGATTCAATAAGGTTAGCTATAAGATTTGTATAGCTCAAGGACCAATCAATCACCACAAATGATCTTAGACTATGAGCTGTGACTAAAGTTCAAAGTATTGTTTCAAATTTCGCGCCTTATGTTAAACTTCTGTTTATCACAATTCCAAAATTTAAAGAATACTTCTCTTGATATACCTAAGTCTTAGAATTAATCATATCATTATATGTTCAATAAGGTCAATAATGTCCGTCAATTGTTTACCTGAGTAGAACCAAATGTTTTCTACCAGTGTGTACTACTTAAAAAGTACCACAACAAAGGAAATGAATCCCTGTACACTACCTCATCAAGGTCAATCACGTGGTACATAGTATTGCTTACGTTTATATTTGGCCATAGGCTGGAATAATCAAAACCAATGAAATAATTTCATTTGACATTTCTCAAATTATCCTTCAAAGTTTAAATGTACCAATGTCCTGGACTCCTAATCCCATCATAGGTCAATAACTGATGACGTGATCATACTAATATTTGACAATGATTTACCCAAGGAATGAGATACTATCCAATTTTAAGAACAATTACCAATTATTGATATGCCAATAAGAAATGTACCCCTCCCAAAATTTAAGATTGGTACACAAATACACCTGTGTCTTTTGAAAAAGTAATAATATTTGTAGTTATTCAATAATAAAGCCGTATCAAAAATAGGCCAATAACCTTTAAATTTTGAATATTTGGCCATAAGAGAAACACCAACATCTACAATGGGTCCTAGAAAACGTTTACCGAATTTTATTTGATAATTCCCAAATTTAAAAGGGAACATAAACATATAAATGTAATAAACCTCTGTACATACAAATATAACGTGCTAAATACTTATCAAAGGTGTCAATAGCCTCAGAAATTTGATTTTTGGTAGTTCTTTACCCATTAAAGGGAACGATGTGGACCATCCAAATTTATAATGGTACATATTGAAGACCTGTACTATGATACTAAATGCTTATATTAAACAATTTCTAAAATGAGTGGATGAGCCAAGATACCTCCTCCCAATTTTTAAAGGGTGCATCAATGTACCCACGTCTTATGATAGGAAATTAACCTATACGCATGACCATATAACCATATACGGTAATAAGACAGCGTCAAAGGGAATAAATTAGGCCAAAAACCAAACACGTGGTACAACATACTGCTTAGGTTTATATTTTGGCAGTTTTTTACCCATGAAAGGGAACAAGTTGGAGCACCCAAATTTATTATGATACATGACGAGGTCATGTACTATGATAGCGAATGCTTAAATTGGAAAATTTCTAAAATTTAAGGGGTTGGCCATGGTACCCCTCCCAAAAATGTAAGGGGGTGCATCAATGTACCTATGTCTTATGATAGGAAATGGACCAATATACATGACCATATAACCATATAAGGTAATAGGACCTCATCCAAGGGGATAAATTGAGCCAAAACCAAACACGTGGTTGTATTAAAATTTGACAATTTCGTACCCATGAAAAGGAACGAGCTGAACCACCCAAATTTATAGTAATCTATATTAGGGTCTATACTATAATACCAAATATATAAAATGGGGAATTTCCAAAATTAAATGGATGGGCCAAGTTACCCCTCCCAAAAATTTAGAGGGGTGCATAAATGTACCTATGTCTTGTGATAGGAAATGGACCCTATACATGACCGTATAACCATATAAGGTAATAGGACCTCATCCAAGGGAATAAATTAGGTCAAAAACGAAACACGTGGTTGTACTAAAATTTGGCAATTTCGTACCCATGAAAGGGAACGAGGTGGACCATCCAAATTTATAGTAATATATATTAGGGTCCTACACTATTATACCAAATGTGGAAAATGGGCAATTTCTAAAATTTAAGGGGTTGGCCAAGGTACCCCTCCCAAATTTTTAATGGGGTGCACATATGTACCTATGTCTTATGATAGGGAATAGACCCCTATACACAACCATATAACCATATAAGGTAATAGGACCTCATCCAAGAGGATAAATTGGGCCAAAAGACCATCACGTGGTACAACGTATTGCTTGTGTTTACATTTTGGCAATTTTGTACCCCTAATAGGGAACAAGGTGGACCACCCAAATTTATCATAGTACATGTTAGGGTCCAGTACTATAATACCAAATGTTCAAATTGGGCAATTTCTAAAATTTAAGGGGTGGGCCAAGGTAACTCTCAAATTTTTAAAGGAGTGCACAAATATACCCATATATTATGAAAGGGAATGGACCCCTGTATACGCCCATATAACTATATAGGATAATAACACCTCATCAAAGGGGATACATTAGGTCAAAACCCCCGAAATTTGAATTTTTGGTAATTTTTACCCATGGAAGGGAACGACATAGACCCTCAATACTGATAGAGGTACATACTATGGTCCCAGGCTACCATACCGAATTTTTAGATTTGGAAATTTCCGAAATTTAAGGGGGGGTCCTAGGTACCCCTGCCAAAATTTAGGGTGTGTGCCAAGGTACCCCTGCCAAAATTTAGAGGAATTGGTCCTATGTAACCCTAGGTCATTGACCCCGGGCCTTGGGGCCCCTCATTGAGGATAATCAAAAGTTAGGTAGGGTGGGGCCAGTACTACTATGATCATTGATGTAAGGATGTTGACGGTGCACCAGTGTTTTCTCCAATAATTTTCCCAAAGTAGATGTCAGGTACATGGGTCGATACGATGGTATGGTGTACGGTTTTTTGTTTGGTTTCAAGAATATGCAATATTTGGACATTTTCCAATCTTGTGGGTAGCAGCCAATTCTTAAAATATATGTATATGTGTTTGCGAAGAAGATAGAAAACTGTAGTGATTACTTTGTCAAATTATTCAGCATTGCTTTCAGATAAGGATCGACTTCGTCACTTTCTACGGGGATCCCTCCCCGTATCATCGGTGGGGTTTGTGGGGGGGGATCTACAACTATCCCTAGAAAACGATGCATAACTCAGGAGGATTAGTGCGACGGATAAAACAGATCAGAAGAAGATTATGTTTATAGCAGAGGCCAACCCGTTCGGACAACAGCTTCAGGTAGCGCAAGCCGCGATTAGAAATAACAGTCTTTCCACACGTTATCCTATATAAGTCCCGTTAATTAAGAAACAATTTCCTTTCACAGCAGGAGCAGGAAAGGGAATGCCGAACTCAGCGAACAGGAAAAAATTATAAAGCAAACGTTAATACTCTTATATTTCAGAATCAGATGTAACTCTTTGTGAATATCGTTGTTTTTCCTAATGTTATTAATGCTATATGCAATTAATTCTTTTAAACTTATAAGTATTAATTTCAGATGGGTATAATAAATATATCCAATATAAATATAATTAAAATATTGGTTAAATATTAAGAAAAATAACTTCGCAATGATCAATTTTATGCATCCATCTAATGACCTATGTTGCACTACATTATTACTCCCATACATGGAATGGATATTCCATGCTTCTGTGTTCCTGTTAGGATTCGAGTACCTTCCTTAATTTCTATACAATTGTGCAAAAGGATGTATTAATAGTTTATAGTCAGGGAGATATGTATGGGCAAACTTCAAATCAAGTATTCTAAAAGTGAGTTTTTGCAGTTTATGTAGAAATATAACCACTGCAGTTTATTCTATAAATGTTCCAATCATTTTTTTTAGTTTGTCACAACAACGCACGTCGTAGCTTCTTTACGTCAAACGTTATACGCATTCAAATATCTCACTATGAATTTTGACGGCTGTCATATTGATGAATTCATAGCTTTAAAACCTGTCACAAGATATTTGGTGTTTTTATTTTTATTTTTATTATTTTTATTTTTTATTATTTTTTTTGCCAGAAGTACATCATAACTAGTATTATACATCCTAGCAAGTTTTGTTTTGTTATTATAATTTTCTGGGTTTGGCTCCAAAAATACCTAATTTCATTGGGTTATTAACCATTATTAACCAACTTCATAACTTTTTCACAATTCACAATATAACTTGGAACAAGACAAGTGGTTATGAAAACAAGTGCTCAATCGTGAGATGCTGAATAGTGAATGCGTTAGAATACACCCGACAAATTTTCCGGTATCCCTCAAGTCTTTTCTTTTCGATGTATTCGGAATTAATATTATATTTCACGGTACTACCTCTGAAAATACGAGTGAATAACTGCAAAGATTTACTCGTCTTTTAAAATATTAGGAGTACCACGATTGATTTTTAGTCATAATGCGTAATGAAATTTGGAATTTGAATTCACTTTCATGTTTTAAATGAAAACCATATTTATAATACCTTGTTCTCATCTCAAAGTTTTTCAGAAATATCAATATTTTCTTCGAATAAATCACATTTCCCGCAGTTATTTCGATTATACGTTTATAGTGGCGCGCCAATTAATTAATCCAATAATAAAGTCATTTCTTGGTTAATCTACACAAACATCGAGAATTGTTTTTTTCTTTTTTACTTTCGATGGCCGATAAGAAAGGGGAAAGGTATGGTGATCGTAAAAATATCGACTTCGAAATTTCAATGAATGTAAGGCTTTCCCTGGACATATCATGTTGGAAACTGGATGTTCGTTCATTCGTCTCTCAGATATAACTACGCTCAATGTCTTAGATAATACTGTTAATCTATCGAAACCTAATTTTAACCTTTGGATTTACATTGTAAGGTGCCTCTAATAGTGATTTTTAATACCTAGGTATACTTTCTCCCTAACAACACACATAAAGGAAGTTAACAAGGAGGATGAAAATAAAAATTTGCTATTTATTTGAAAATATTTTTAATGATTTTTTTTTACATTAGAAAGTCAATGTTTCATTAACAATCCCACAGTAACAATCGCTTTCCTTATAAACATACGGAGTGAATATTTTACAGTTCAGTATTCTGTTTTTTATTTTCTTTTTCCTTTGTTTAGAATGCTCTCGAAAGCGACTAACTTTATTTAGTTCATATTTCAGGAAATTATTACCGAGATATATTCGTGTCAATAAGGAAGCAAAAAAGTTGGGTGTTTGCCCTTCACCCCTTACTTTTTTGCTATAGCGGCTTCTAGATGGCGGCCATGGAAAATCACCTGTAACAATTTTAACACTTTCTACCTGCTTAATAAATAAAAATGGAAACACCGTTTTACGCCTGATGAACGAAAATGGGCATAAAATAATTTTAACTAAAAATAGTTATAATGTGTGGCAGCCATGTTTAATAATGGCGCCCTAAATGCCAAAAAATACTGTTTCGTTAATGTTCATTTTGTCTTCAGCATCAAACAATATAACATGCTATCAATATTGAATATTTGTGAAGTATGCAAAAGAGTATACGTTAAGAGCTTTCGAACGGTATCAGAATCATTGTTCTATCTTTAAAAATAACAAAAATATTCCACTTTGTATGGAGCAAACCACAGAGGCTTATAACCTGTCAGTGGCTAAAAAATTGGTGCAGCGCTCGAATGCCTTGAAAATTCCTTATGCATTTTCTTTTCATACGCGTATGTAAGTAAACAAACTTTTAAAGACAAGGTTATTCCTCTCTCATTTTTGTAATGTAATAAAAGTTAATAATAATAATAATAATAATAATAATACTAATAATAATACCGTTTATAGGTTAGTTTCGTTGGTCTTCATTTAGTCTTGAGCTAAAATATAACTTACGATGGTATTAACTCAAAATAATTTATGTATATGGACTTTTATAAACAATTTTGTCTTTTGCAACACTTTTGCACTTACACAACAAGCAGCACTTCATTTCCTACTTCCGAAAAAAAAAACAGGCATACGTTGCAATTCCTTAGAGGGCTTAATGTACCCCGTGTTTATCCAAACAGTGTTTGCGTAATGGGTACGGAAGAAAGCTCTTTTAAAGTGCTCAAGAGCTCTCTGCTTGTAGGAGGGAAATCCTGAAACGACACAGTTTTTTCCGTGTGTATACAGCCATAGTCTGATTTCATCAAATGTCTTGCAAGTCGTTCCTTTCTTTAACAACACTATATATATATATATTCCTTAGCACACTGTGAAACTTTCTGAAGTGGTTCACATATAATTCCAAATTGTTTGAAATATGTCGTAGAGTTACAATCTAAAACTGCTTTCTTGGTACCAAATTTACTGGTGTAGTCTGCACCAGATAAAACGTGAACATCAGGTAGGATGGAAGAATATTTATGACCCAAGTAAGTTGTTACATAATGAATGGGAACCATTCTTTTAGAATCTCCAATACTGGCACGGATCCACAATTCGTTTACGCAAATGTTTTTAAGTTTTCTGAACAATGCAAAAGTGCTTACCAGTCTTTTGAAATGGCACGTTTTCTAAGTGAATTTGAGACATTTATAGCAGAGGGTAGAGAATCATCGAAGCAGTTTCTATTCTGGGATAGTATCTTGCGAATGGTTAAACTGCTTAGAAACTTGATACGTGCTGAAAGAGGACTATGGGAGCTCCATTTCTATACTGTTCAACAACTTTGGCCTTTATTAACCGTGTTGATTGTATTAATTACCAGCGTTGGAGTTCTCTCTACTTGGAGAATATGCGGAGGTTAGAACTAGCACATCTCGAAGTATTCAACACATAATTGGAAGGGAAACATTTTCTTAAAAGTTTCGATCACAGGTTCACAACAGTGGAAACTGATATGGCGTTGGAGTAGACAATCAACATATCTCAGAAGAGTGCATCAGGAATAATAGGGCGTACAAACATTAGCAGTTTGTTACTCCGTGGGAACTCACATTTCATGAATTATTGGAAATAACAAATTTCTATGGAGTAGTAACTCAATCAATTTCAACTTCACATTGGCAAGTTCATCATAAACTTTCAATGTCAGAAACTCAGCATACAAATAACATCATTGCTATTATTATAAAGTTCATACTTTTAAAGGAGAACCCTTTCGAAGGAGTGAGAATTCTTCATAACCAGGTTATACAGACAAATGTTGAAATGGAAGTTAAAGCGAGAATACTTAAAAGATGGAAAGAATTGCAAGATCACTAAGAAATATATAGAGCACATAAAGATTTGTTGAAAAGTTATAAAGTATCTGGGATACAATTCACATTGTGAAGTTCCCTAACTGTGGAACGATGCAGAGGCCGATAATTCAAAAGGAAAAGGGACCCCTATTCAGACGTTAGGAACCATGATAGTTCTCATAGCTGAAGTTCGTAGTTACGACCTTAAGTGCTTGTTCAGTTACGACTTGACTGATGTGTCCAGACTAGTAGATGAACAGGCCTACTTGTTAAAGCTGAAAAAAGCATTCTGCTTATAGAGCTGGAAAAAAAGTTTCCGGAAGCATTTTACGAATTTTCATGTAGAAGAGGACACATGTTTCATTTTCGATGTTTAGAATTTTATAACGAAAGTTGTATCTAAGGATCATAAAACATTTTCTGATGTTGATACCGCTTACCTTTCATATACGTCTGCTCTTGCTCGTGATGCCTCCCGGGTCGACCAGGTGTTTGACAGTTACCACGCGTTTTATCCAAAACATTCTGAAAGATGATGATGACAAACTGGTTGTGTCATAGAACTAACCAAAATATAGAAAGGTACGCAACTCCCTATCCAAACAAAAGCATTCTGGCCCTACTCTAGAAACAAGGTGATGATCCAAAATTTCAAACTGAAAACGTTTAAACAATGATTCTTCACCCAACCTCTCAAACCCATATGTTTAGTGCCTTCACCGGTTCAGAAGACGACTCGCTTGTCAACTGTAACACCATTCGTGATGGCATACCTGTGCTACTCTCCAAACTGAATCACTTTCCTATAGAAGAATCTGATTTTAGAATGATGATTCATGCACAACATGGAGAACAAATTGTAAGTCAAAAAATAGTAATTGTCAGTTGTGACACTGACCTAATGGTACAATGTATCTATCACTTTGGAAAACTTAACAAAATGGGTTTAAAAGAAGTATGGATTCGCGCCGGTAATGGAGATTCTACGATAATAGTTCCCATTCATTATATAGCAACTTCTTTGGGTCATGAATATTCTTCCGTTCTACTTGCTGTTCAGGCTTTATCTGGTGCAGACTACACCAGTAAATTTGGCACGAACAAAGCAGTTTTAGATTGTAACTCTACGGCGTATTTGAAACAATTTGGAATTACATGTGAAACACTTCACGAAGTTTCACAGTACGCTGAGGAATATCTTGCTCAGATGTTAAAGAAAGGAACGACTTGCAAGACACTTGATGAACTCAGACTATGGCTGTATACACACGGAAAAATGTGTCGTTTCCGGATCTTCCATCTACAAGCAACAGTGCTCATGGGCACTTTAAAAGAGCTTTTTTCCATACACATATGCAAATACATTTTTTAGATGAGCAATGGGTATATTTAGACACTCTAAGGTTTGGATTTGAACTAAGCAATGGAGCTATTACGCCCACAAACGCTCCAATGTTTTCCCACTGGATTTAATTCAACCATGTAATTACCTAGAATGTGCAACGTGTTCCTGTAGCTGTCGGAAATCAGAAACACAGTGTTGCTTGTTGTGTAGGTGCAGAAGTGTCGTAAAAGACAAAACTGATTCTAGAAATACATATACCTAAATTATTATGAGTTAATACTTTTGTAGGTTATATTTTTGGTCGATACTAAATGAAGAGCAACGAAACTAAACTATAAACGGTATTATTATTATTATTATTATTATTATTATTATTATTATTATTATTATTATTATTATTATTATTAACTTTTATTACCTTACATAAAATGATAGAGGAATAAACATGTCTTACAAAGTTCGTCTACTTACATACACGTATGAAAAGAAAATGCATAAGGAATTTTCAAGGCATTCGAGTGCTGCGCCAGTTACAGCCATTGACAGGTTGCAAGCCTCTGCGCTTTGCTCCAGACAAAGTGGAATATTTTTGTTATTGTTAAAGATAGAACAATGATTCTGATACCGTTCGAAAGCTCTTAATGTATACTCTTTTGTATATTTCACAAATGTTCAATATCTTCATAGCATGTTATATTGTTTGACGCTGAAGCTCAAAAGTACATTAACGAAACAGTACTTTTTGGCATTTAGGGCGCCATTATTAAACATGGCGGCCACACATGATAAATAATTTTAGTTTAAAATAATTTTATGCCCATTTTCGTTCATCAGGCGTAAAACGGTGTTTCAATTTTTATTTCTTAACAACTTACAAAGTGTTAAAATTGTTTCAGGTTATTTTTCGTGGCCGCCATCTTGAAGCAGCCGTTGCTTAAAAGTGTAGGGGTCAGTGGCAAAACCCAACTTTTTTTTACTTCCTAATGGACACAAGTATATATTTCAGTATTAATTGCAGGCAGAAATGTTGCCAGCTGCTCGACTAGAAGAGTATCTTTTGATCTAATAGTGAAATTCTTGTTTTTCCGAATTGAGAAAAAAAGCTTTATTCATACACGTCTTTTTACAAATAATATTTAAAATACACATACACATAATTTTTAAAACACTAAAGACAACTGCAGTATTTGTCTTCATTTCACAGTTATTTATCAAAAAGTATGTCCAAGTTTGTGATTTATCGGCTATACTCAAGCAATCACAGACTATTTTTTAGCATACCTAGGAATAAAATGTGTAGTTTCGTTTCTTACTCGATTATTGTTCATTTTCTGACTCAGAAAACTTTCTAGTCTGCATTCAAGCGCTTACAAAGATCGTAATCTGCACACTATCTTCTTGTTGACAGTGACTTGAATCACATATTCGTAAAATTAAAAAAAAAATATGTTTCCAATCTGTCCCTCTCTCTTTAAAAGCTTCATCGGATTCCGAAATGTACATTTCTTTGTAGATCTATAACATTTTTAGTCGTTTTATATCTGCTTAATCTGAAGGTAAAGTAGTAAACTAATAATAACGTACTAATATAATGCTAGTTTAATTATGACACAAACAAAAAATAAAATATTTTCACAATTAGTGGTATTTTGCCGTCCTGTGCAGCTGTATATGTTGCTTATTCCAAAATACTACCCTGCTTACAATAAACATATAACATCTTGTATTTTTTATTCAGAAGTAAGGCTAGAATTTATGTACAGTATATATTTTATTGCTACTGTGTTTTTGTTGCAGAATATTATGGATAATTATCTGGATTGTCTTCGCCGTAATGAGCGTACTCGCTGCAATGGCTACTCTTTCAAACTACACCAGCAACATAGTTTCTTATGAGGTTGAGGAAACTGATAAACATTCCAATGTTTCGCTACCAGCTTACGCTCTCTGCGATGTGACAAACCAAAATTCGCTTGTGTAAGAAAACATTTATTTTTCTTATGTGACTCATTAATGCTTACTATACATTTAGTTGTTTCGATACATATATATAATTAATATGCATAATATCGCAAATGACACGACTCTTTAAAATACAGACATCACTCTTCTTTCAAATGAAACTCTTACCTACTTACTTCTAATATTACTTTAACATGTCACGTTCGAGGTAAAACTTTAATTTTCATACCCGTTTGATAAATTTGAAAAGAGATCAGTTATGTGGTTATTGCGTCAGTTATGTAGTCAGCGTGACAAAAGTGTTTACTGCGTTGCGTAAGTTGCAAAGGGCACTATCTAAACTGATAACACGCTGCGAAGCACAGGATAGAGCCATTGTTTAATTGTTAGCATTGTTTAATTATCACAGTCAGGCACTAATTGGAAATATGGGCTGCCAATGTCTGTCGGGTAACTCTTCGTTCCCCTTATTTCAAGCCAAGGCTGGGTATGTGCATGGAGAAACTCCAAAGAAGCTTATTATCATCAATGTCTCCGCATAATCGTGAAACTTTGCAATGGCCTTTGTTTGGCGTGGACCGTAATTTCTTTACTTTCATTTTAGCCTTGTACGATAAATGTATCCACTCACTGAACTGAAGCTGTAGTTTGAGGAACATTGAGATGAAGATGAACACCTCTACTGACGCGCCCAAACTTGGGAACTGAACATAATTGTACTGTAATCCGTTTTGCAGACATGAATCCAACACAAGAGGCCATGGAGGATAAGTGGAAGGACGCCCATCTCTGGTGCGATGGGTTCTTGCTTCGATACCTGGCCACGCTATTTTGTGGTGGATAACATCGTGTCCATAGGTTTTCTTGGACCTCTCCCGTATTTACCACAATCTTCTTACACCAATCGTTTCAGGGCCACTCACTTTGTTCATAACACTGCTCGACAAAATTAAACTTTTTGAAAGCTGTTTTTGATTTGACACATGATTTTATATAATTTGAGATTGCTAATTACGAAAACGAAATTAGTTTTACCCCATCACGTCAGCTTTTTTCACAAATCGGTAAACATGGTTGCGTAAATTGTGCTATTTACACAGCAACGCTGCTAATATAGAGTAACATTATAACTATATTTCTAACAAAGGAACATTATTTTGCATCAGAACAAATCTGAACATCGATATTATAAATAATTAAGGTCATCAGTGACATAACTAAGGGCAAACGGGGCTTGTGCCCCGGGCGTCGGATTTGAAGGGTCCAAATTGGGCAAATATTTGGGGGGATCGTTTTGGTTTGGTTGGTCAGGGGGCGTTAAGGTGCGTTCTTTCCCAGGCGACAACTAGCGTATTTACATCGCAGAAGGACATTGATAAACAACTTACCTCATTTTGTCTCTGCCTTTTCACTTGGAAGCTCCTAAAACTAGACTTCCTTTTGTGAATAATTCGTGAATCTTCATTCATTAACAACGTCTAAGAATAATCCGCCAACATTGTTGTTCTTCAACGTTCCTGATAGTAGAATTCAATTGCTTTGATGTCCTGGTAAAATCTTTCATAATGTTCATAATGTAAAATGTAAATACAGAAAATAAATCTTAAGACTCATTTTGTACCCAAACGTTTTAAACTTCTGAAGCATATTAGACACAATGTACTTGTAACCTTCGTCTCTGTTGTTCCCGAGAAAATTATGACACACGTCCCTGAATCTACTTCATACTTCCTTTCCAACATTTGCCATACAATGTTCAAAGTCTGACTGATCTGAGACTTTCTGATCTGAGGACCAATAAATATTCTTTGTTTTTAACTTAGGACTTGAAAGTTCTGGGAATGTTGTCACTAGACACTGGAAGCACTGCCCATCTTTATTCAGACCTTTGACAAATTGTTTCATTAGGCGCAGTTTAATATGCAAGGTGGTAATATGAATTTTGAAGGGTCTACGAGGCAGATTTTTTTACATTTTTACTTCCTATATTCCGGATTTCCCTAACAATCAATTTGAGTCCCCTGTTTATCGCATTCTCTGCTGTTCCATTCGCAAATTTTGTCATGGATATTTGGTGTACCCTTACTGCTGTCCAAGTAGCATACATATCACCTTTAGATCGCCGCACAATAACCACTGATGATCCTCGTATTTTATTTTTATTCTTTTTTAATATTTCTATATTTTCGTAAGTCTCCTTTAAATGTACAGAATGAATAATGGGTATACAGAGGGTTGTTGGTTGCTGTTGTGAAGAAGCAGACCGTTCAAACTTCTCTTGTTGGAGTCAATGAAAAGCCTCCATTCCTCTGCATTATAGTTCTCGCAATCATAGCTTACACAGCGCTGTTATTGACTTCTCAATGTGTAACGCGTTCTGATATCATCTAGTGCTACCAGATACAGTACATATTTTTTCAATGTTAGTAGAATAAGTAACTGCACGTCTTTTCTTACAAAGATAATCAGTAGGATATGGCATAGAAAGTATCTTTTCATATTTGTAATTATAATCAGTTCTTCCGAAATATACATATATACGGCTATTTTCCTCTCCCCAACCCCTCTATTTTAAGAAAACTGTACGTGATAGGGCAAAACTAACTACATTTTTTTTATTTCTCAGGTCAAAAACATTAAGAAAGCCTTAATAGTTTCCAAACAGCAAAATCATTGTAGAGCAGTGTTATCAGTCCACAAACATGCGCAGTAAGCCTGGTAATTTAATTTCATAGATATGTGGATCATATTTTTAATAAACGTTTGTTTTCGGGAGGTTGTATTGTCATCCCATATTTGAGAGCTAAATTCAAAGCTCATTTTTGACTGATTTTAATCGGAAGTACGGGGGAATTACAGAAAAACGTTTTAAAAACTATAGCCTATGTCATATTATATGACAACCGAATGCGTTTTGTGACATTATTTGTGCCAATTATTCTGCCAGTTGTTGCACAATAAGTGCACGTATAATGATAACAATACTCTTATGGATCTTATGTTAGTAATATCAGTTAATGATGTAGAACTCTACTTAAAGAAATATCGCGGGGTACACATCTTTATTACTTGCAGATTCTAACTATATGTAGAGAGGATGGTTATTGAGTCTCAAAGAAAATAAATATGGTACATTATACTACAATCGGATTTTTAAAGGAAATAATCTTGAAACACTTTTACATTTTGAAATCGTTAAATTGAACATTTTATTGGTGGTAGATTTTAACTATAAGCTGTGTGGATAATCATAATTTCCCAAAGAAATTATATACACTAAGTTTTGTCATAATCGATTATTTTTCATGACTAAAATATTGAAAAATTATTTTGAATGGTTTACTATGTTCAATCATTCAAAACATGGGTGGATTCTACCCATATTATTCTTTATTCTTCATAGAAAGCAAGCCTCACAATATGACTATGTCCTCAAGTCGGAAAAAGCATGGAAAGAACCATAAATATTGGCTAATATTTGTACAAATTGTCATGAAGCATACGGACGGACGGCAAAAGCGTCGGTTTCTGTGTAATTTTGGAGTTAGTAGAAGGAGAAAACGAAAGCCAGGCAATGTAGAAATAGGAGGACCTATTTTAAGTTACCATTTTCGTCTCCCGATTAGGGGGTCCATGCCCAGAAAGCTGCCCGGACCGGCGCTGACGGACGAACAGACAAACAAATTAGCAATTATAAAAATGCCGATCAAGTAGAAATGGTAGAAGATTAGTGACACTTGCTTCAATAATAATATTACACTTGGAACCAAGTAGAAGCTGCAACAGTTTCGTGATCAGCTGCGTAATAACTAGTAGATCAAGTAATACGTATTTATCAATTTATGTACTCGTTGTCAACTATTTTAGTTTCCGTATTTACTATACACTTCGAATAGTATGTTATGGACTTAGGCAAATAAATAAATTAATTTGATTACTAAATTAACAAAATTTATCTCGTAGCTTATCATCGCAGTAGATACCTTTTTTTTATTTTCTTGTAGTTTTGTGTAAACAAATTTGCTCATTGGTTATTTAAAACGCTACAGATTACAATAGTGGACCTAAGTGTTTAGAATCATAGTAAACACCAGCGAGCTCCTTGCTTCTCACTATGTTCATATTTTTTCTGAACATATGCGACTTGCTATCTTTATTTCAAGCTTGAGGTGTACACATGTAACCTAAATTAGTACTGAGTTACATTGTACTCATTGAGGAGTTCTTATCTATAGTCTACTTTTGTAATTGAATCAGTACTTTGGAAATGGTGTTGAATCAGTCTTAAAAGTAAAGATACGAAACTAATTAAAAGAAAACCTTATTTTTTTTTAAATCCTGATAGATATGAAATGATCTACTCCCGTTTGAAAGAGGAGAGTTTTCTTGTCATTGTACGAAATGAACAAATTGTGTGTTCCAAAATAAATAAATAAATAAGAAGTTTGACTAAACCAAACTGATCATTTTCTTACTCATAACGGTTTCAACACCACTCACTCAATTATATCAAAGACTAGTTCCTTGATGCGAGAAACGGAGAATTTAAAAATATTACTTATAACAAAATTTCAACAGCAACGTCTCTGTTCACTTTAAATTATGAATATGACATCAAATCACAGTCATTACTGATGATACAGCATTCAGGAACATTCATGGCAATATTTCATGTAGGAAAATTCTTTGAATTTGTGGAACTTCAATATATTTCCATTTATCTATTTTTATTATCATCATAGGTACACGTATTCTCCGATCACAGGCAGATTTAAGGCCTTAAATTTAAATCCTTGTATGCATTTACGAAGACACTTATGTGTCGGCTGGGGAGGATTGCGTGCTACAGTGAAATTTAGAGCTGTGTCGGTGGTAGTTCACTACCAGAAGGGCCACCCTACCGAATTGGTCTAAATGGAGTAGCCAAACGAAGAGTGTTCTGGGAGAAGGCAGCAGTTCTTCAGTAGTCAAGTTGGCGGAAATCATAGTGACTGGTACGGCAACTTGGACATTAGTCCCAGGCGTGGTCAAAGTGACTTTAACGGCTGGGATACTGGTGGAAGGCAACGGGACACCACCACTCTATTTTCCTTAGTTTGCTGGCAGCAAAAAGAGAACATATGAACAATGGTCGTTCGCAGGTCAAAATGTAGTTCCGGAGGTAAAATATCCCCCCATTCGGATCTCCGGGAGGGGGATGGCTTGGGAAGGACTATTGGACGAGAAAGTAAGAATGGAGGGAAGACAGACAGAGAAAGAAAGACAGGGAAGAGCAAAAGGTTTAGGATAGGGACATGGAACGTACGTACTATGTTACAGGGAGGAAAATTAGAAAATCTTAAAGAAGAAATGAAACAAA
Source organism: Thermobia domestica (assembly GCF_964235325.1). Taxonomy (NCBI): domain Eukaryota; kingdom Metazoa; phylum Arthropoda; class Insecta; order Zygentoma; family Lepismatidae; genus Thermobia; species Thermobia domestica. The sequence goes on along the minus strand of NC_137461.1, from coordinate 232,847,719 downwards.
ATAATTTAGATTTGGTAGGCGTTTGTGAAGTTAGATGGCAAGGTAATGGGATATTGAACAGCGAAGGATATAGAATGTTTTACTCAGGTAATGCAAAGGGCAGTCATAATGGCGTAGGAATAATTCTTGGAAAGCGCTTAAAGGAGAAGGTAGTGAAAGTAGAATTTATTTATGATAGAGTTATGCATATCATAAATAGCAATTAGCTAAGGATAGAAGTCAGTGGAGAGCTTTTGTGAACGCGGCACTGAACCTCCGGGTTCCATAGGCCATAGAGTTAGTTAGTTAGTTAGTTAGAGTTATGATGTTAAGACTTAAAGGGAAAACGAAGGATCTTGTGGTTATACAGACATGCACCGAAGACTTCGCATGCAACCGAAGAAGTAGAGGAAAATTATGAGAAAATAGAATTATAGATAGGGAGAAGAGAGATGCATGCATTATTCTAATGGGAGATTTCAATACAGTTGTAGGAGAAAAACAGGAAGGTAATATCGTAGGCAAATATGGTTTAGGCGAAAGAAATGAAAGGGGAGAGGGACTGGTGAATTTCTGTAGACAGAATTCACTAGTAATTGGGAATACTTGGTTCAATCAGCACAAGAGAAAAAGATATACATGGAAATCACCAATAGACGGCGGAAGATATCAGATAGACTATGTTATGATTCAGGACAGGTATCGGAATAGCTTAAAGAACGCGAAGACCCTTCCCGGGGTTGATATTTTCTCTGGTCATAATCTTGTGCTGGCCGAACTAGATATTCAACTCAAAAATGTAGGCAGAAGAAATGTATCTAACAAAGTGTTGAATACTGAAAAGTTGAAAAACGAGGAAATAAAAAATCTTTTCGTTAAAAAATTCGAAGAGAAATGTTCAAACGAGGAAAGAATAGGTGCAGGTAGTAACGCACGGTGGGAATATTAAACGTTGCTTACAGCAGGCTGCAGAAGAAGCAGTAGGTTACCGCGAACACAAAACTGCTAAGAAACCATGGGTTACAGAGGAGATGTTGCAGAAAATGAGGGAGAGGAAGATGTGGAAACAGGTTGATACAGAAGAGGGCAGAAAGATATACAGGAAGTTAAATAATGAATTACGAAGAGAAACAGACAGAGCGAGGGAAGAGTTTTACAAAAGAAAATGCGAGGACATAGAAGAATTAGAAGAGTTGGGAAATATGAGGAAATGTACAAGGAGGTGAAATCTATGGAATTTCGGAGGAAACAAGGGGGTATTATGATGGCAGTAGAAAATAAGAATGGGAAGGTAGTCAGCGAGAGAAATGAGGTCATAGGAAGGTGGAAAGAATACGTTGAAGACTTATATGACAGTAGGGATAGACCGTGTAGAATAAATGTTGAAGTAGAAAATGAAGTAGGCGAGGATGATAAGGGATTTATTATTCTTAGGGATGAGTTTGAAAAGGCTGTGTCTGAAATTAGGAATGGAAAGGCAACGGGAATAGATAACACAACAATCGAATTCACTAAAAATATAGGAGACAAGGGAAAGGAAGAATTATTCCGACTCTGCAATGAAATATATGAAACAGGAGAATGGCCAAAAGACTTTCTGAAAACGATCATGATACCGATGGCTAAGAAATCGAACCCAAAGAGATGTGAGGATTATAGAACTATTAGTCTCATATCTCATGCATCTAAAATTCTGCTCCGAATACTTAATAGAAGGTTATATGGAAGAACAAATAAAGATGTTGAGGAGGAGCAGTTCGGGCTCAGAAGAGGCAAGGGTACATAAGATGCAATTGGATTATTAAGGGCGATCGGTGAAAGATTTATAGAAAAAGAGAAAGAGATGTATGTTGTATTTATTGATCTAGAAAAGGCTTTTGACCGCGTGAATTGGAAATTGTTGTTGAGAGTTCTAACGAAGATAGGGTTGGAATGGAAAGTTAGAAGACTCATAAGAAACTTATACATGAACCAACAAGTAAGTGTTAGTATAGGGGAAGAACTGACGGAAGAAAGTGCGATTGGAAGGAGAGTTCGACAAGGATGCTGTCTCTCGCCAAAACTATTAAATGTCTATCTAGAAGAGATAGTGAAAAAGAGTTTACATGATGACGATGGCATTTCGGTAGGAGGTAGAATGATTAGATGCATAAGATTTGCAGACGATATGGCGCTTGTTGCAGAATCTGAAAAGAAAATCAATAAAATGTTAGAAAACATGAGAAAGGGCTTTGAAAAATATGGGATGAAAATAAATGTTAGAAAGACAAAAGCCATGGTGATTGGAACGAAGGGGTCTGTGTCAAATATGAAAGTAGGAAAGGAGAAAATAGAACAAGTGAATAGTTTTCGATATCTGGGTAGTATTTTTAGTAATAACATGAAGTGCGAACGTGAAATAAAAGCAAGGATAGGAATGGCGAAAGAAGCCTTTAGCAGGAAGAAAAGTCTGTTTTGTGGGAGCTTGAATAAAGAGTTGAGAAAAAGACTCATAAAATCTGGTGTGTTGTGCTGTATAGGGTGGAAACGTGGACATTACGTAAAGGTGATGAAAATCGACTGGAAGCCTTAGAAATGAGGGTATGGAGAAGAATGGAAAGAATTAGTTGGGTCGAGCGGAAAACAAATGAGAGAGTGTTAGAAATGGTGGGTGAGAAAAGAACACTTTTAGATATTATTAGGAAGAGGAAGAGAAACTGGTTGGGACATGGCCTAAGAAGAGATTATATCATGAGGGACGTCCTAGAGGGTATGTAGGCTGGAAAGAGAGGGAGGGGGCGAAGGAGACTACAATTATTGGATGATATAAAAACAGAAAGATCATACGCGAAGACGAAGAAGTTAGCGGAGGACCGTGGAGCATGGAAGCTTCTCAGCTGCGGCAAATGACCTGCCAATAAAGGCAGAATACCTTGATGATGATGATGATGTATGCATAATTGTACTGCCAGTCTGTTGGTATTGACTTTAATTCATTAAGTGCAATTGTAACATTTTTCTGACCTTATCTCTTAACTTTACACAGCACTTCCTTCAAGATTGGACACGCTGCGACAGGTCAGAGGTAGAAAATTTATTTCTGGTGTGTGATGTCCTTGGTTCCATATCGGACATTCTCCAGTACAATTTTCGATTGATAAACATCGGAAACATTCGTTTTATCGGATTCATCTCATTTCCTCCCAGTTTATTCCACTAATTTTATTTTCATTTCATTCTCGCCTTCTTCATTCATCACCTCACAGCATAATCGTGAGGTGTTATACTTAGATTTTACTACATTTCCTTCTTTTCTCACTGAGTATATGTTCCACTCTGTCAATTTTGCCCATTCTTTTATATGCTTTTATTCCCGATAGTTGCAAATATATCCTTATTCTGTACATATGTCACTAGTGAATTTGATCGTAATAATTTCAGATAGAGAAGCCTTAAGATTATTAGTTCCTATTGAAGCAGCACTAGGTCTGACCCCTGTTCATTCCCATTATCTTGAAACATTACTCAACGCAAAAGGAAAGGGCACGAAAAACTGTGTTTGGAGGAATAAAGGAATCTGTTTCTTTTGACGATCTAGTCATTATCCATTGGGGTGGGAAGATTCTTCCTGAAATTTTAGGTACTGATAACGTAGATCATTGCCCGGCTTAGTATCTGAGGATGGTAAAGATAAATTGTTTGGTGTGGCAAAACTTGTAAGTGGTACTGGCGCAAATACAGTGAATGCAGGTTATAAAAACTAGCAGAATAGGGTTTGTATATCAAGCGAGTAGGCATGTGTTTTGTCATTACAAAAGTTAACACAAGATTGAAAAATAGAACTTGTGTTTTGCTGGAACATAAAGTTAAAAATGATTATTATGGCTAGCATGCAGACACCACATTTTAGAAATTGTTCTTAGTAAAGTATTTTCTTTCTGCTTTAGAGCTTCGAGTTCCCCTGATATACCTTTATTCAAAAGATCCAGGACAGCATGGCATTACATACGCCAGAAAATTATCAGCCTTTGGGATATATTCCTGCCAAAGTTTATTAGAGAGCATAAAGTGCAGTACACCACACGCGTTGGATGGTGAAGCTGTTATATAATACACTATTAAAATATACTTGTTTCGCGATGAAAACTATTTCAAAATCACACAAAAGAAATGTCAGTTAGAACGATTGTGAAATTTGCAGCTCTTTTGTACGTCAAATATTGGATTGAAGCACCTATGGCTAAAAATACTCCTTCATCAGATCTTTCCCTGTGAAATTTCCTGACAAAATACCATGATGTTGAGCCTGAAATAAGTGCGGTGAAAATGCATTCAAACCTCATCTTTTGTAACTATCGGATGAACTAGTTGTTTTGAGTTTCTTCTCAAATAAAGTATCCAGTAAAGACAAGGTTGTAATTTTCAATAAGATGAAGTGTGAGCGTGCAGACCGGTAGGTAAGAGGAGACTGAACTCGTTTAACTAACCAAGTGTCTTGGTTGATTTTTCCTCAAAAAGATCAGTCCACTTATTCGATAAGTTAAAAATAAATAAATGCAAGATTTTTAATCATACATTCAGATGAATGTAACAGCAATCATCATTACGTTAGAAGGGAAAATAATCAAAAAAATTCAAAGTTGTAAATGACACAGCTGAGAGGGAGTAAAACCATTTGAAGAGTTCAATACACTTTTGAGAAATGATAAAGAAGAAAAATAGTTGCTCCTGCAAGTTGTCAAAGTTAACACTCAGTTAGTTCCGACCCAGATTACAAAAGAAGGAGTTATCGATAGTTTGAAGCTCTCATCTTCAAAGGATTAATCCATGTTTGCTTTGTTTACTACATTACCATATAAACTTTTTGCACTATTGCATTATTTGTTGATATTCTACTAGAAAATACACGTCATCAACTACGTCTCAGCTGGTTGTACCTCTTTGAAAGTAACCTAAAAAACCTCTATTTTTTGATTTCATTCTGAATATAATATGCCTTTGAGCAGTGACTTCCAATTGAACAATTATCTTTTAATTTTGCCACCAGACTTGTTTTGTTACTAGTAAAAGAAACTACGGGGTTCCTATATATGTAAATTGATTCTGAGAGTGTGAGAGAGTGATAAAAATGCTAGATATTTCTGCAAAATAGTTCTTTGTCATTTCATCGTAATCTACCTTTTGTTGACAATAGTTGATATGATAACCCTTAGCGGAGGAACGAGAAAGTGAAAGCGTGTGAAGAATTTTAAGGAATATGTGTTTCTTCTTTGATTTTAGCGCAAGTGTCTAAATGTATACTAAATTATGGCAATTTCCGAAATGTTTTCTTCTTTTACCGTATTCATGATTGTCGGATAACATGTGTCTGTATTAAAACATTGACTGGATAAATATGTGCGTAAAAGCGTGGAAACAAATTCAGCATTTCTAAGAAAAGATTGGAATGGACAGATTGGCTTTCCTTGTTTATTGTATTCAAAATTCTCGAACAACAGGTGTTTGCATGATGACCTTGACTGAACCACATGTGCGTAAATCCATGGGAAGAATTTCTGAGAAAGATCATAATGAATACGTAGGCTTCCTTTGTTAATTGTATTCAAAATTTTCGGGAAACATGTGTTTGTATTATGACCTTCAGTACATACGGGCGTGGGTGAAAGCGTAGAAAGAATTTTAAGAAGCACGGGTGATGTTATTTGATGTCAGCGCTAGTGTTGACATCTATAGTTAATTATGTTAATTGATAGGGCAGATTTCTTTTTATATCGTATTGGAGGGCACAAGTGTGCGGGGAAGTGTGGGAAGAATTTTAAAGAACATGGGTCCTTTCGTGTCATTTAGAAGCAACACGGGTGCTTTCGTTTGATTTAAAAGTACTGTTTACATGTTTAATAACTTATGTTAATGAATAGAAGACTTTCTTTTTTATTGTACTGAAGATTCTCGGACAACAGGTGTTTGTATTTTCACATTGAATGCACGCAATTGTGTGCGAAAGCATGTGAAAAATGTTAAGTATTTTTGTACTTGTATATATACTTCTTTCATTTATTTTACAGCGAATGTGAGGAACTTTTTGTGACTTGTACGATTAATAATGAACCCCATAACTGCTGTTCATATATTGACATTTTGCCAACAGAAGGATTTACGTGTTATTTGATCAATTCAAGACAAACAAGGTAATATTTATTTATATAATAAAGTATATATTTTAATTTACTACTTCTGGAATAATTAATATATAAGAATAAAAACAAGAACAGGATTCCCAATGTTAGATGTACAGATGTAATGTACCCCACATTTTCTTACACTTAAATACACCCTAACCTCTTTCAAATGTTACTTTTTAACTACTTTTCAGTTGGACAAACACTTTCTTCAAACTTTGTAAACACCTTGGTATCTTGGAATGCCATGTTTTTTTTCTGTTGACTTTTTACGTATCGAACTTATATGTATGTCTGTTCGAGGGAAACTTAATGTTATGAATGTCAAAGGATATTAATGTTTGCATGTTTAAGATAATTTATTACAGTATCAATGGAAAGAATGCAACTGAATACAAATGTTGGCTTTCAGTTTATTAGCTATTATTGAATACGTCACTTTCGTCTGACTTTAGTGACACATTTCGGTTAATGCTCCAGTAATAATTCCGATTCAAGAATCCTCCAAAGAAAACTATAAAGTATATCTGGGTATATAAAGTATATCTAGTATATCTAAAGTATATATCTAGTATATCTAGGAATACACTGGTAATACATTGTATAATAATAAACTTCTGTATTATAAATATTGTTCTTGTAGTTAAATTATTTTTTTTATTTGTGATAAGTTCAATTTGAAAGCTTAGTTGTATTTAGTGTCATATATTTAAAGGCGTGAACAATTAAGTTTGCGTTCTGGATTGTTAAGGTTTTATGAAAGGTTTTATAATATAAATATATTATCTTACTAAAATTACCTGAGGTAAGATATAGAATGAAAATGTTGAACATTCATAAAACGAAAGATAAAAGTAGTTATTGCAATTATCAAGAATTCTCAGCTATTATCTTATACATCTGAGAAACAATACAATAAAATCATTCCTGAAAAACTTTTAACAGGTACCGTGAAAATTGCTACATGAAATATTTTATTTTAATGGAGGAAAATATTTTAAGGCGGCAAATAGAAGAACCATGATTAAACTACTATGATATCAAATTCCAATCCATTCATATAATTGACCGAACACTAATGTAGTAATGGCTTTGATAACATATTCTTGTCTAGTCGAACGCTGTCACTTGTTGAATTGAACACTCGCAGCACACTGGTCACACTCCTGTACAGTATCATCTTCAACCCAAACCTGATTGTTAACAGAGTACATGTGTTTTGAACACCAGTACTATCTCTTGACTTCCTGGACAGCCATTTTAAAGCTTATTGGTTCTTGGCATCTACTGTTTCGCAAATACAGTTACCACGCTTCCGGTCATAGCTAACTTTGCCAATATAACCAATATGCTAAACGTGCATAGAACCTTTTATTTATCTCTACGTCATTAATCATCTTCTGATGTTTATGACATTAATTATATTGGACACTGATTATATAATTTCCATGAACTTTTCACGAGGCATCTCCAGCTATATATGCACCATTAAAGACTACTTTGTTTAAGACTAGTTCCTTACTCTGATTAGTTGAGATTGAAACTAACAGAAGATAAAAATTTTACCTAACCAATCTTGTAGAAGAATGTGGAAATAAATTTCCAACAATTTAGTAAATTTTCTACAAAAGGAAGATATATTTCCCTGCTTCCCGATGTGGCAGATTGTTTTGGGTCGATTATGCGTAACTGAAAGAGAGAAATTCAATATAAATTTATACTTTTTCATGGTTATTTTCATAAAGGTTAGGATAATATGATGTTTTTATGATTGAAAACTATTCGTTTCGGCTGTGATTGAAATTGTTGAAGTTAAGATGGTTCAAGTTTCTAACTAATTAAACTTTCACATAATTATACCATTGACACTTTCTAATATGTCATTAAACAAATTGATAACTCCGTAAATTCTTATGAACCTAGTTCAATGTAATACTAACTTTTGTGTTGAAAACAGCCTGGATCCAACGAACAGCAGACTGATACCACATGCACACGTCCTGTTCTGGCAAATAATGTGAATAGCGATTTATCGGACCAAATATATCCGTTTCTCGGCGGTACACATCATGTAGACCTCACAACACCAGAGTCGTTATAAACATTTTCTGTCATGAACAAACATTTTATAGAGCTACCTCTGCACCTATTTCCCGAAAAACTTATTTCTGTGCAAATCATTTCGTCGTAATTTAAGAGGCACTTCTATCAGATTTCGAAAGAATTTCCTTCAATAATTTTCTGTTTTTGTCTGACATACTTAATTTTTGACCACTGTTATGTTCTCCAGACTAATTTTCTCAATCTGTATTTGTTCTTGTGGTATTAAAAATTTTGGCACAAACAGTATTCTCAATGTTCTCACATAATCTTTCACTATACAGGCACTAACAATCTACCCTACTATCATTTCTATCAATTGAATATTATGCATCGTGTCATGTGTATCAATTGAATATCGTCTATCGTATTGATAAACTGGATTAATATTTCAGATGAGCAAGAACAACAAAGTGTGATCACTAACTCAGCAACACGTTATTTAAAGTGAAGCTCGAAAGTACATTTGTTTTCCGATTTTTATTTACATCATTTAGTTAAACCATTATGAAGATGTATGTTAGTGAAATGGTTATTGATTAAATAATATGAGCTTACCTCATCGTTGTCATTTGTCCTTCTTACGTGTGTATGCTATATGATAGAATATGATAAAATAATATTGATAATCTTACAGTAGAACTCGAAGTCGTATGTTGTAAATTTAATAGACGAGTTGTATTAATATATGGAAACTTATTTCTTAATAAACGTACATTAACGTCATTTAATTATCTTTCAGGAAAGCACTTTTCCCTGGAACTCTTACATTGGATAAATCGTTCACAATTGTCATACATATAAAATATGATGGAGCTACATTCATGGTAAGTTATCAATAACGAGCATGTAAGTTGCATGCCTCCCTCATCTTTCGTTAACAGATGTCGTTATATCGTGCATCGGGAAAATTGAGTTTTCAATTGAAAAGTTGAACCTTTTACACAGATTTAGGAGAAAAATACTTTCACCGCATCGTCTTAAGATCATTTTTTTTACAATAAAATCAAATTTCATCTCATTTTCTTTGTTTGAGATGGCACTCTGGAAAAGCTGTAGCCAATCCCAGTCGTCTCCATTTAAGAAGTGTCCGTGGTTACGTTGAAATGCTAAGATATTTAGATAACTCGATAAATATGGAATGGCGCTGAAGATCACATCACAAGGATTAACCATGGCTCTTACCAAACTTCATATTGATGTTGTTTAGGTAATATATGTTCGTATCGTATTTTTTCCTGTACCCTATCTTTACAAATTCAATTATTTTAATTTTAAATAATATGAATAATGTTATGGTTTAGCATATCAATTGAACACGATACTATGAAGATATATGTATTTGAATACTTTGTGATATATCTTATTTTGAACTTTGCGGCATTTCATTTTAAATTCAACACAATGAAAAGCATAATCATCTGTTTAATGTTGAATCACTTTTTGTTTTTTATAAGTTCATTTATTTTTTCTAAATGGAAGTTTTCTTGCTGTATGTCAGTTCTTTCTTACACGTGTAACTTCTTAATGAATAAAATCAACAGATTGTTTCCCCGTCCGCATTTATATCATCACCTCAACTTTGCTTAATCTATGTAGTATGCACTTTCCAACGACAGAGAAGAAACAATGATCTAGGATATTAACCTGGGTGGAGCGCTAAACAAAACCATTGGGAGAGCTACACAATACAGAACGAAATAACTTAAAATATTATATATATATATTTCTTTAATGGTTATGCGAATTTCATGTTCCTTTAAACGAAGCATTCCTTTCTTCTGTCGTGTTAAGATAGATTGTGTCTTGCATTGGAGATATGTATGACTTTGTTTACGGTGTATATATCAAAAATATTCCAGAAAGTAAGTATACAGGTAAGATTTTCATTTGTTTGAATGATTATTTTATTTTTTTACTGTTGAGTATAGTCTTTCGAAAAAGATAAGTGTATATAGGCATGCATAATTTAGTGTGAATTTAGCATAAAAATGTGAATATTATAATCCATTGTAGTTTAAGAGATCTAATAGAAGAAAATGGCAGTTAACGTAAGAATTTGTAAAAGTATTTGCATCAAAAATAACATAACACAAAATTTTAACAACCGTACCTGGCAGCAGTTAGTTTTATTTTGCTGTGGTGATTTCAATAACATAATAATACCATTGTTTCTTATCAACTTTTAATTTTACTCTGGATATTGACTCACGCACATGAATGATCTTCATTCTAAACCTAAATATAAATATTTTATTGCTTTCTCATAAGATGTTGAATAACATTAAACAAAATTTACATTGTGTATCTATTCATAATATTTTATTATTCAATTGTATTATTTTCTATTTTATTCTTAAACGATACACTAATTCCTTTACTTTCAGATTAAACCATAGAATGTGTTATACTCAAATGGCAATAAACAATCAGATTATATAAACTCTTAGTCTGATTGAAACGAGCCCCCTTTCAAATATATATTTAATTCACTTTCATCTATATCGAACAATTTGTTGTTAGAAGCATTAAATCAGGCTTTGTGCTACAAAGCATCATGTTCAAGGTTTCATTATGGAAAACGACTTGAAAATAAGGAAATTTTGGACGTAACCTGTTTATATATATATATATAATTCCGGTGCTGTGACATTATGAAAACTACACGTATTTCCAAAGCTTTAAGTTTAGAGATTCATTTATTTCAAAACCTATATATATCGCCAGATATAACACAGTAACTTCAAGTGAAGTGAGCGCAAGTGAATCTTATCACATGCGAATGATTGGAGTTTCTGTTCCTCTCAGTCTGTCTGTTCAATTACAGTTCTCGTAAATGTTACCTTGTTTTGATAAAACTTGGTATATGTGTTCCTTCTACTGCAAAACTACTCTGTTTCTTAGGTCTGTATTTACTTATGTATAGTAACGTTGAGGTAAAATCAATCAAATATTGCATATATATATATATATATATATATATATATATATATATATATATATATATATATATATATATATATATTGTGTGTGTGTGTGTGTGCACTGAAAAACGCTGTTAAGTAGGTTTTCGTGTTATGAGAAAAGATAGCTCTTTCCTCCAGAACAATTGTTTCGGATTTTTCACTGTACGTCTAAATGTTGAATAACCAACATGTCAGTACAGAGTTGCATCTAAACATGACATGTCAAGATATTCTTACGGTTGGAGGAAGAGAGAATTTGTAATTGAGCATCACTTAGAGTAACACAATATGGACAGCCACAAATACCATTCACGCTCATTTCTAAGAGAGAGGAATTAATGCAAAGAAATGGAAAAGATAATTGTGCATCATGCAGAGATACAGAAAGCAAAGAAAGAGCGACAGAGAAAAGAAAAGAAGGATAGACGGAAAGGAAAAGCGAAGGACGTGGAAATAAATGAAACTTAAAGCTACAGTTGAAACAGTCGGCGTGTTTTCATCCTTTGTCCGTTTCCAATCTTGGACGTTTCTCCGGTTATGGTACATCTCCTTCGATAGCAATCGCAAACATCATTTAATATGCTTAATTCCTTTAAATAATAATTGTATATAAGGTCAGGTGCTCGATATCCGTCCACGTGCCTAAATCTGCCCCAAACTCTATCTCCGGTAGGTGCTGCTAACAAGTTGAAGTCAGAGCAACATGTGAGTGACAATCCCATTATCTGGGTTTGTGTTGTGAAAAGTGGACAACGTCAATTGTGCTGCAACTGTAGTGTTCTATCATTTTAGACGATCCGAAAACAATCTTGATAGCAACTTACACTTTGATAGCTTCACTCTAGGTATGCTGTTTGATATCAGTTATGGTATTCTACGTAGAATATAGTATTATGTGTAAGTTACAAACCACGGATACACTATAATGGTTGTCATTGTAAAGAGAAATGCCGCCATGTTCACAGTGTATATATGCCTAAATTCCGTCCTCTTATTTGGTTTCGAATACTTCCCGGGGACGATATTACGACCTATATGTTCTTGCATTTTTCAGATGGGGAACCGAAAGAAGTCGAAGAAAGAAGATAGAATTGCTGCTATTAAGGCTGCAAGGGTCCCTACGATTCCCGTGAACTAGAAAGAGCATCTAAAGTGTTTCTAGCCCCCCGAGCTACTCTTAAAGATTACGTTAAATCGGAACAAACAGCTGAGCAAAGTGTGGAAAGAAAATTAGAACAAAACGTGTTCTTTCTGAAGAGATTGAAAATCGTCTTGTTGCGTATTGCGTTGAAATGGAAACTCACTACTATGAATTAACTATATCAGATTTAAAGAGAATGGCTTACTAATTGGCAATGAAAATTATGTGCTTCATCCATTTTGTGATAATACAAAAACAGCGATGTTCTTTAAGAGACACCCATAATTAACACTGACAAAACCACAGTATTTATCTTTGGCTAGAATTCAAAGGTTCAACAAGGAAAGTGTGGGAAGATTTTCGCGATACTCAAACGTAAATTGGAGAAGATAATTTCGATCCAACTCGTAGGCAAATGTGGATGAGTCTGGCATACCTGTCGTGCAGCATAAGTCGTCTAAAGTTTTACGGCCAAAAAAAGCAGGTACGAAAGTTAGCATCGGCTGGGAAAGGGACAAAAATAATAGTTGTTACATGCATGTCAGCAGCTGGCCGGTTTGTGCCACCTCTTTTTATATTTCCACAAAAGAAGTGGCAGGTGGAAGTTTTAGTTGGAGGACCACTAGGTTCTATTGATGGTTGCAGTGAATGAGGTTGGATCAATGGACCATTATTTCTGACATGGTTGGAGCACTTCATTGACACAGTGCGATCTTCGCAAACGTATCCAGTAGCCTTAATACTGGAGAGTCATCATTCCTACACAAGAAGCATTGAAGTGATTGACAGTGCTAGGGAAGTGGGAATATCAATTATATGCTTACAACCATATTCCACGGATAAATTAAGGCTCTTGTCGTATCTTTCATGTACCCACACAAGACGTATTATGCGAAGCCTATATAAAACTGGTTTGCAGATCATTCTGGATGGATAGTTTGCAAATTGTAAATCGCTTCACTGTTTTCGGAGGGATATATTTGTGCTCCATCATCAAAATTTGCACTAAGTAGCTTCAGAAACACATGTATTCGTCCTTTCGCCCCGGACACATTTTCTGGCTCTCAGTTTCTTGCAAGTGAGGCAAGAGTCCATGAAGAAATAGCTGTGGGGGGAACAGCAAGCACGCCAGAACTTCCTTCCAATTGTCACTTTCTAACCAACATGTACCTCCCAATATCAGTGAAACCATCAGTCCCGAAGCCATTAGGGCAGTCCCAGTAGTCATTTCCTCAACATCGAAAAGGGCTGCATTGGTGGCCACTGTTTCACCACACAAAGAAACAATCAGGGAATCTCATAAGAAGAAAATGAAATAGGAATCAACTATCGAAGCAGTGTTCAGTCTCCATTGCGTATGAAACATCATTCTCAAGTAATGCAGGAACAACCATCTACTGCTGCTAGACCATCTACATCTGAAACACAGAAACAAAGAAAAACTTCGAAGAACATTGGTTCTCGACAAAGGATGAGAAGACTCTAGTGAAGCTCATCAAGTGAAAGTAACACTGAAGTTAGAGTAGTGCAATTTGTTTCTACTGACAAGGACAGCGACGCAACCTACCGAATGCGTGGAAAGCTATATTCACAGGATAAGGTGGCAACAAATTGGATTAGGTGAATTAAATGTTTTGTGTGGTGTCACGAATAGTGTTGTTCATCTAAGATCGTTAAAAAGTTATGTGTGATATCTGTTTGTATGGATAAATGTGATTCTCAATCTTCATTATGAACGTGGCACTAAAATTAAAATTACCTTAAACAGAACATTTGTCATTTTTCTTTATATTTTCTTTACTTTACTTCGTTTATTAAACTGAACCATCGTTGTAAGTGTTCGCAAACTAATATTTATAGAAAACTAGATAAAGGTTTTTTCGTTTTATTTCGCTGTTTTTAACCTCATTATGCTGGTTTATGTTAAGAAAACATTGGGGACGTTATTTGGAACCTTCTTTTTCAACATTGTAATTTTGAAGTTTTTGCAATTTTTTATTAACAACTTCAGTAACACACATTGTGTTTAACACTTTTCTTGAAAAAATATTTATATTAACTATAGGTAATGCAATAACAAATTTTATCCTAACTACCTAGCCATACAACCGAAAAATATAATGAGGGACGATATTTAGGCACTTGACTTTACAGCAATCGAACCAAGAACCTTTGGAACGAGACTGTCACCCGCTCTCCAATCAGTTAAACAGACCATAACAAACTGTGTTACGAAATCTAGCATTAAAATCACTACTATCAGTGAGTGAACCACGGTCCCATTTCAAGTTATAAATGTATTTACGACCTTTAGACATCTAGGCCTAGCCCCTCACTGTTCCATAGAAACATTTGATATGTAGATTAACAACAATTATGAATTAATTGAGGATTTAAAAAGTGATCTTCTATGTCTACTACACAAGTCCTTCTTCAAGCAGCTTTCAGCAACAGTAATCTATGCGCAAATAGCATCTAGTAGAGTTCTTACGTAACACACCTGAAGTATAAAAAAAAATCCAAGTCTCCGATTAAAAACTCCGAAAATCCGACAGTAGGTAAGAGTTTAATGCGTAGAGATATTAAGTAAAAAAAAGTAGGATTTAATTCACAGCTGATGCAAAGATTTTTTCTTTCAAAATACATTTCTATAATTTGTAATTGATAATTCTTTTCTTGCATTTATCACACATTATCATAAATCAGTTACCATGGATTAATGTAGGTAAGGTAAGGACTAATGCAGTCCTCTGTCTTTACACATTTTTCTTCTTCCGACTATGTGGGTTGCGGTACTGAACTTGGAAACGTTCTCGAAGGGATTGTGCTGTGTGCAACACGCAGAATTCTTCAGAACTAATTGACCTACAGCAGCTCCATATTATACAAATTTCAACTGTTGGAAAAGTAAATAGAACACACAAAATATTTGTGTGATTACTTCTGTAGCCTGGTAGCTAACATATCGCCGTCCGGGATAAAAGGACTTGGGTTCAAGTCCCGTAAGGAGAGATGTTTTCTTTTAAATTTTGACTCCATATATTCATATATTCACACACACAAACACACACTCACACACACACACACACACACACATATATATATATATATATATATATATATATATATATATATATATATATATATATATATCGGGTATCAAAATATTCCATCGACATACGTCGGGAGGTAAATAGTCTCATACGAAGAAACAAAAACGCTTAGTAAACATGGGTCCAGGTATAAGTTGTTTCGGAGATATAAGGCGCCGAAACCGTGGGAAATGTATCTTCAAATGCGTATATTTCAGAAACTATTCAACGTAGACGGTGCGGTTTGAAAACTCACCAGCGAAGTCATACTTGCTCTTGTTATACATGCATGTTTCATAATCTTGCAATGCCTGCGGGATTCCTCAAAGAAGCATAGGGATTCCCGGATAATCTGCCGAGTGAAGACGGCTCGAAAGGAGTAGGAATGGACGACTTCCACACCTGTTAACAGTACTTTCTTATACCAAGACGATAACACAAACGGATACAAAATGGTGGACACTTGTATACCTGCTGTGTGTGGTTGCATAACCGCTACATACGGATGGTGCCCAATAATGAAGTTCGGAATATGAAGTACTGTGAATATGCAGTCGAAGGTTCGTAGTGAGCCATGTGCGGTGTTCCTACAGCATAATACACTAAGCAGAGTGATTGAAATAGTGAAAACACTTAATGCAAAAGAAAACCCCAAATAGAACGATAGCGAACACAGTCACCACATTTCCAGATATGAGTAATGTTTAGCAATGGCTAGAAAAATCGTTATGTATAGTGAACTGAGTGAATGTCACTAATGAACGAGGCCAAATATTAAGTATATTACATGAATGATCTAATTAAATGTATAAGAGATGTGTGATTTGAAAACATTTGCATTAACTTAATAAGTCTGCAACCGTCTACCTGATTTCAATGGTACTTGTTCCTTTATGTTGTTGCACCGTTACGTGGATAAACAAAGAAGCAACAGAAAGCAAGGTTGCACGTTGACGCGCCGTGTCTCGGGGTCAATCCCCAATAAGAGACCACTTGGACTCATAACCAAGAGATGTATCGGATCGCAATTTAAACGTTAGGGTCCGTCTCCATATAGCGCCGCTGCTAAAATGGGACGTTGAACATCTTAAAAAATAGACAATCAAACAATAAACAATTGTTATAAACGTACAATTGAATGATACTGTAGTGTGCGAATGTGATATCTAAATGAATTGGCTTAGCTCGTTAAATTAAATGTAAGTCCTGCTACGGTTTCGTTTTCTCTTCGGGTACCCAAGCCGCTCGTGTTAACGGACTCCAAAATATGTAAACAGAACAATAAACTACCTTCGTATTTTATACCTTGTCTTTATTCCTCCATTTAAAGTTACATCAAGATTGTCTTCGTATCCATTTTGTTAGGTCTATAAGGCTGGGACGTTATTACAAAATAATAATCATAATGTCATACTCTTCTCATGTTTATTTGTGCTTACAATGCAACTGCTGGAGTCTCAAATCTATACGCCTATTCCAATTTAGTACACCAGAGTAGATTAAGTGTAGAGAGAACCGGGTAAGATCCTTGTGTTCAGTAGCCGATCTTGAAGGTAAAAACTGGAGGAGGAGGGGGTGTCAGTATTTTGCTATGTAAAATACGTAATTTGGTTTGCGTTTTGGTATTTATGACATTATTGCTTTTCTAGTAACGCAGCAAAATTGGGAGACCAAGGCCCCCCGGACCCCAGCCTAGATTTGACACCCTTTGTTCAACCATTCTGAGTGGCTTTCTTCAGTTTCACAAGTCGAATGTCAAGATGGTACCTCTATAAACGCTCTGGCCGCAAGATCGCCTGCATTTGTGTCTGTACTTTAGTCGTCGGATGTAATTAACTCTCATAATGTAAACAGTTTTAGGCTGCATTCAAATGCACACGCAGTCGAACTATGGAGGGTATTGTCGATCTTTAAAAACGAAAACAACATTGATTATCATTTTCCTGTGTGTAAGGAAATTGGTTTCTGGTCTTCTTTAAATATTAAAACATGTAAGAGGTATTTTAGTTTCACACGATCTTTTAACTGAGTCCAGACTATTCAACAAAAAGACATTGTCCTTGAAATGACAGTACATATCGTTTTTCTTATGTCCAAACTGCTTATAGGAACAAAAATGCGATAGAAGAGATAAAATAAACATTGACTAACAGAGTCATTGACTCTAAGCCATGGCCGCGGCGTGTTCAAAACGTACTTTCTGATATGTTTGGGAATCGATGGATCGGGCATGGTGGTCCTGTAGAATGGCCTCCTACATCACCGGATATACTACCTATGGACTTTTACCTATGGGGACACATGAAGGAGTTGGTCTACCAGACACCAGTGGAGAATGAATTGGACCTTGTCGGCCGCATTGTCGAGGTTTCCGCAAGAATTCGTGTTAACCACGACGTTTTTCCTCGTGTGTGGGACGAAGTGCTTCGACGCTATCTCTTGTGCATTGAAGTCAATGGTTCACATTTTTTGTAGATTTCCTGACGTTGTAAGGTACAAGTGAATTACAAACACCATTTCCTGTATTGACTCGTTTTCTTCTGTCTTTCTGTTTTGTGTATTTTATTTGTGTGCCTGGAGGTTATGCTTTACAGCATTGCACGCCACCAACTATGCCACTAATATGCGAATCATATTATCGCTGTTCCCAGGAGATCATTTATTAGCTGCTTCTTACCTATGTTAATACTATACTGCACAATGCTGCGTATGTTAACATACATTTGTCCACGATAATTGTTTACATTTTGATAGCGAGTTTGCATCTAGTTTCAACAACTCTCAATCACTCTGCTTCGTGTGTTATGCTGTAGAAACATCGCACGTGACTCACTACGAACCTTCGACTGCATATTCGCAGCACTTCATATTATGAACTTCATTAATGGGCATCATCCGTATGTGGCGGTTATGCAACCACACACCGAAGGTATACAAGTGTCCACCATTCTGTACCTGTTTGAGTTATCGTCTTGGTACAAGGAAGTACTGTTAACAGGTGTGGAAGTTTTCCATTCATACCCCTTTCTAGCCATCTTCACTCGGCAGATTATCCGGGAATCCCTATGCTCCTTTGAGAAATCCCTTCCGCAGGTATTGCAAGATTATGAAACATGCATCTTTAACCAGAGCAGGTATGACTTCGCTGGTGAGTTTTCAAACCGCATCCTCTACTTTGAATAGCTTCTAAAATACACGCCTTTGAAGATTCAATTCCCACGGTTTCGTCGCCTTATATCTCCGACACAACGCGTTTCCGGACCCATGTTTATTAAGCTTTTTTGTTTCTTCGTATGAGAGGATTTACCTCCGGAAGTTTGTCGGTGGAATTTGTTGACACCCAGCTCACAGAGTATATATATATATGCACAAAAGCAGAGGAGTGATTTCTGTTAATAAAACAAACAAAAAAGCTCCAATAAACTTAGGGCGAAGACCGCGTCGTTTACGTGTTATAGGCTGTCGAAAGCGTGGGAAAACAAACTTTAGAGTTAAATATTGCACAAACTACTAAGCATAGACGTGATGCGGCATTATGTCGTCAAAGGATCGTAACCTGCTCTATGAAAATTTGCAGTTTCCGTATTTATGCAATGGTCGCGTAAGGGATTCCCCAAAGGACGTTAGTAATTCCTGGACATTTTGTGACGTAAATTGAGTTGACAAGAGCATGTAAAGGACGTCTTACTGTCTGGAAATAATACTACGTTGCAGGTCAGAACACATACAGGCAGATTAAAAGATGAAGGATGAGGTAAAAGTTACATTGCGTGGTTGCATACTTCTTCAAAAAAGTAGTAGTTAAGACATTGTGCAAGAATTCACTGGAAAAGTCACGTAGCTACAGTGTAAAATTAATGCAACAGAAGAAGATAGGAACAGAAAATAAAGAAATTCCGATTGCTGATGTACTGAACAAGAACTACTCTTAAAAGACAAATAAAGAATGCTTAATAATAATAATAATCATAATAATAATAATAATAATAATAATATACATAACAGTTTGGTCACATTTATTTCGATCATTATATCACATACATGCGACTACAGTACGTTCTTTCATTTCTAAACTGACACACGTGAAACCAAACATTCGTTCCACTCGCGATATTGTTGTAACAGAGGCTGGTCCGAATTCGTATAAAGAGACTGCATACTGAAGAGAGTTACAGGATGTATAGTACATTGGAG
This sequence comes from Thermobia domestica, assembly GCF_964235325.1. Lineage (NCBI taxonomy): Eukaryota > Metazoa > Arthropoda > Insecta > Zygentoma > Lepismatidae > Thermobia > Thermobia domestica. The sequence goes on along the minus strand of NC_137461.1, from coordinate 232,828,089 downwards.
AGTCCTTGTTGAAATGAAAACAGGGTGATTGTCAGAACTGTCACTACGACAGGTGTTTCAAGTTTCGAACATCCACTTCAATGCGGAGATTACAGCGGCGGAGAAGGGACCGGTGGATGCGTTGAAACACTCCTGGCGTTTCCCTAACGCCCCAGACAGCAGCAGCAATTCGAGCAACCAAATCCTCCACTGATTGTAAAGACGCCACATGGACTAATTGTTTCATATGTCCTCAGAGAAGGAAATCTAAGTGGTTAATGTTTGGTGAGCGAGGTGGCGGTCCTCTACCGATCCATTTGTTCCGAAGGGATGCGTTGCGAAAATTTCGCACCTCTGCAGCAAAATGTTCTGGAGCACTGTCGTGTATAAACCACATGTTTCGACGAACAGCCGTTGGCACAATCTTTTGAAGTTCAGGCAGAACCTCTTCCCGGTCAAGAATTGTGGAAGTAGGCACGGTCCGATGAAATTATTATCAACGATTCCTGCCCACACATTCACAGAACATCGTTTCTGATGGGCACGAGTTGATATTCCGTGCGGGTTTGCCTCAAACCACTAATGTTGATTGTGAGTATTGAACACTCCATCACGGGAAAACGTAGCTTCGTCTGTGAAAAGAGCATTACACATAAAAGGGGTTTATTAGCATATATTTCGCGTAGCCACTGCACAAATTCCCGCCTACGTGGATAATCAACATCGTGTAATACATGTATCTTTTGGACGTAGAAAGGGTACATATGATTTTTTGAAGCACGCTCCATACCTGCCTATGATGGCCGTTAACTTCAGCAGCTACTATCCGTGTGCTGGCGGAGAGGTTTCTCTGAACTCAAGGAAAAACGTCCTTCTCAAAAGCCACAGTCGGTACAGTTTTGTTTCGCCCAACATTGGACTTGTATGCTTCAAGCAATCCTGTTTCGCGTAGTCTTAGATCTACACTGAAGAAAGTTGCGTAGTGTGAAATTCTACGATTAGGAAACTGTTGACTGTACAGCCGTTGTGCCAGACGGCCATTATTATCTGCTTTCCCGTATACTAGATTTATATCTGCTAATTCCTCACGTGTGTACTGCCCCAATTCCCCTGTAATCACAGGCGTTGGGCATGCACACCGTATGCGCACCTGAAAGGAGGATTTATTTAACTGTCCATAGTGTCGATCCCGTTCTTCCGCAAGCGACGAATAAACCAGCTTATTCACTCATGTGCAACGACTCTAGTGCACGCGCAATGCAAGAAAGAAATGAAACAGTATACCAAAGAACCAAACAAATATCAAGTTGCGGAAGTTCCATTGTTTCTTGCAAAGATACTGGAGAGTTGAGTTGATTTTGAGTTTAACGTAACTTTCAGGAGCAAAGCTATATGGGACGGGACCTACAGATTAACGTCGAATCCGAACAACATGACCTCCCGCCCGGAATCGAACCCGGGTCTTCCACTCCAAAGCAGTGTTAAATTCAGACATTTTCCGCCGGAGGGAATGCGAACTTCTCGGGGGTAGTCAAGGGCGGATCCAGGATCAATTTCTGGGGGGCGGTGGGTAGTCATACTGCTACTTTTAAGGGCTCCAAACTTTCGGATGAGTCTTATTTATATATATAAAATAAGAAAGTTCCCTCTTCTGGGGGGCAATCGCCCCGATCGCCCCACCTGGATCCGCCCATGGGGTATGGTTGCTTTTCTGTATCTTTGCAAGAAAGCAGCATATTTAATAATTCCATTCACATGCATATCTTACCTAATATTGAGACTAATTACTGATGAATATTCAATGTCAGATTTTAATTTAAGAAAACAATCGTTTAATTTAAACATTAAATAAAGACGGAAAAATATTTTAGACTAAACTTTAACTGCTATTTACAGTACCTACTTTTGTTATTATTTCCTATATTCAGTAGTTAGTGTTTGTTACTAATGTAGAAGTTTTTAAAAAAAAATTAATTAAATATTTTTTGTCCTAAAACAAACATACATAGGAATATCTTAACAAGAAGTTGTTATTCTTTCTCACACTTCTGATTCTAAATCAAGCATATTAGCCTTGGTTTCTTCACTCTATGCACATCAATAGTTTAGTTTACGAAATCTTCAGTAGAATTAGTGCCCGTGTCGTGGAAAATGAGCGCTTGAGGCGAGAGTATACGACGGCACCCTCGTAAATATGAGTGAGGTAAACAGACAAGCCGCGAAAGGTGACAAAATTTTAAGAAGTAAACCCTGCTTTTCCTTGATTTTGAGTACTTGTTATTACTTTTTTCCTTTCATTTTATATATGTGCACATGCCCGCATGTGCACGTGTTTCATTCCTCTCTTTTTCTTTCCTTTTTTGTTTTTCCCTCCAGAATTTTGCGCCCCTTACTTCGGCGCCCGGGGCCGTCGCTCCACTTACCCCTCCCCATGGCACGGTACTGCGGAAGATCTTCGTAACCTTCAATAGCAATCTTTCAATTATATACTACTATTACATTGATAAATTCTATATAAATTTCTAACCCAGGAGGGATAACTGTTCCTCCCTGATCCCTCTAAATGATACCCTCTGAATCTGATCCTTTAACTGATTTATTTTTAGTTGAAGAAAAGTGTATTTACTTTAACAATCGTAAAACACATTTACGTCTGTTACTTCCGATGTGAGAAATGGGATTTAGGCGCTCTATTTCACATAATGCAAGAACTGTACATTTTCAAGAACTGAAGTCTGCTGACATCAGAGATGATATGGAATGATCAAAAGATCTTCCCTATCTTTCCTTCCCTATCTCAATCTGTGCTAGTGCTATGTACTAATATATAATATAGGGCGAGAGTATATTACCTACTAAAATACAAACCTTTCTTCAACAGTTAACAATTTCATGTTCTGCCAAACTCGGCCATAGCGTTAAGAAACACAGGTTTTATAGACTATTTGGTATTCTATCTTAGATGTTACATGTTTAATATTTATATAGAATGAGTCATGTCATTTATATGTATATTGAGAGATCGGATTTCTTCTGCACGTGCACAAAAACAAACACAAATAATTGGGTGCAGTATTTTCTACATTTTGTGACTGAAATTTTCGGAGTTTGTCCGGGGAGAATGAATTTTCTTCGGGACGAGATTCCCCCGGGCTACTCCCTGAATTCATCCTGCTCCAAAGGCTCGTACGTTAATCGCTTAGCCACGAAAGAGATCAGAAAGATACTGAAGAAGATGACAGACGACTATGTACATTACGAAACACAAATAAACTAAACGACAGTAGCAGTAGTAACAGATCAACATTAAAAGGGATATGATGTCATTAATATGACCAGGTCAGCAACCGGAATTTCTTTATTTTCTGTTACCGATCTTCTTGTGTTGTATGCATTTTTACATTGTATCGACGTGACTTTTCCAGTGAATTCTTGTACAATGTCTTTACTGTACTTTTTCGAGCAGGTATGAAACCACGTACTCGTACAGTGATAATTACTTCATCCGCCACCTTTTAATCTGTCAGTGTGAGTACTGACCTGCCATGTAGTATTATTTCCAGATAGTGAAACGACCTTTACATGCTCTTGACCACTCAATTGACGTCATAAAATGTCCGGGAATCACTAATATCCTTTGGGAAATCCTTGCGCCGCCGTTATACAAAACTGTCCTTAGCGCCATAACTAACTCACTAACTCTATGGCCTATGGAACCCAGAGGTTCAATGCCGCGTTACCGCCATACTGCATATATATATATTATTGACTGTTTCTTGTATTTTCATACATTATCATAGACTGAGATCACTTTCTTCCCGTTAACCATCTTGTCAAACCAAGAAAATGTCAAGTTTTATATTTTTATGTCAACCCGTTTTGGAATTATGGCTATTTAAAGTTTACAAAAATCATCCAATATCGGTCGGCGGCCATTTACTTAAACCGTTATTGCTCTTCACCAAATTGAGTTAGAGACTTGGGGGTGGTGTCATTGCTTCTATTTTAACGGCTTTTAATTTGATATGCAACACCTAAGGGGTCTTAATAAATTTTTTTTGCAAAATTGATTTGAAAAATTTGACTTTGATTTCCAAAAAAGTTACATGTTCAAAAATTTCCAAAAAAAATTACAAAATGTAGTTTATTCTAAGACTAAGCAAGTTTCAAAATAGGGTATTTTTAAAAACTGACTAAAAATATACAGTTTTGAGTACATTTTTAGTCATAGCCTTTTTCTAGTTACATGTAAGCTCTTAAATATACACCAATTTGTAGCAAAAGCTTTAACGATTAAAACAAGTTATATTGTGTAGAATAGTTAACAGCCATCTTATCATAACAGGGCTTTAAACTCGGGGGTCTATAACGCTGAAATATAGAGTAGATGCGTTAGGGTGATTTACCAATACTGGAAGTTGAAGTTAAAAGTCAGCATAACTGCTCTCAATGAATTTGGTAACGCCGAAATTTATAGATGGGACACTAATATTGGTCATTTTCAATAACTTTTTGAATCTCAATATCACACACCTTCAGGGTACTAATGGGGTTTAACTTACATTGGATTTGGGATGTCATTCTTTATCTAAGTTACACCAAATTACGGATTTGAAACGAATATCTGCTGTCTAACAATTTTATGTCATTGCCTCCAATCCCTCCTTTGAGGGCTAAGATGTATTGCCACCGTTGGGGCTGAATTCGGACTTAATTGCCATTACAACCGCTACCAGTTAACTTTGCGCTGTTGAAAATGTACGATTCGACACTAACATAGATATTTTTCGATTTCGATATTTTTACATTCCTACGTAAGAACCCTGGGTGCTAATGGTGTCTTGATTAGAGTTAAGTGGAATAGAAAGTGGCACTATGTACCTACTAGTGTCACTTTCAATTTCGATCTCGAATCATAGTATCGACCCCGAAACTATGGCTTCGATTCGAATATCGATCACTTTTTAGCATTTTTATATATATGTACTACCCATAGCTAACTTGCCAGTACTGCTTTCCACACTGTAAGAAATGAGGTAAAAATTACTCTAGACATATCATACTTATAGACTTATGTTGGAACAAACATACACATTTACTTATATTAAATATATATATGTGTGTGTAAGAGAGAGAGAGAGAGATGGAGGGAGGAAGCGAAAGGCATTTCCAATTTTCTACAGAAACATAACAGTATTAAACTGAAACCCTATGTAATAGAACCGTTTTGACAGACTTCATAAGGACAATTTAAGTCTTTTGATGTGACCTTTGGGGATCAGGAATTTCTTGTGAGCGTTTTCGGGCTTTAGATTTGTTTGTCTAAATGCACGATCCTTCTTTGCATATTCAATGTTTATATCTTTACGCATCGGAATATATTTCAAGAAAGTACGTTACAAGTTATAATGTAAATATTGAGAAATAACGTCTATATGACAAACAGCTATAAAGAAACATACTTCTTATATTGTTTATTGTTATCACACGATTTTCTAATTTGTTATTAATATTCACGTATATTATACCTACGTTCTGTGAACACTTAAGAGAAGACAGGTGCTATACACTGCTCCACAAAACGTAAGCAACCCGAGAGAACGTGGTATAAATGACGTGTGGGGCCCATTCAACACTGGTTAGTGGCATACACATACACAGAGACACAGAGGCAAGGTCTCCCACTCTATCTCATAAGCAGCACCGTTGCAAGCGCGGTGACAACTTATGCCATGAGGCGTCCACCACAACCCAATAGTGTCCGAGGCTCCAAGCATTGAGTTAGTGGTTCTTGTGTGGGGTACTAACCTTCCAATGACTGGTAGACGACATTTGAGTGACTTTGACCGCAGGCGAATAAATCGGCGGTTGGAACTGGGCCGATCGCAAGTGAAAGTGGCGTAGGAATTCAACGTGCACAAAAGTGTTGTGGCGAGGCTGTGGAGTCGCTTCCAAAATGGAGGTGAAGTCAGTAGACGTCATGCAGGAGGCCGTCTGAAGAAAACGTCGGTCGTCGACGACCGATATCTCACAATTTCTGCCAAAGGTAACCGTCAAGCTTCATGCTCAGAACTGGCCAATGAGTTATTTCAGGCTACAGGACAACGCGTGAATCGTGAAACTGTTCGTCGGCGGCTCAATAGAGCAGAACTGTATGCAAGAAGGCCTTTGCTGTGTGTGCCATTGAAACTAGAGCACAAACATGCGCGTTACACATGGTGTGAGGAACATGTTGCATGGGGAGAACACCAGTGGGCGCGTGTCATGTTCTCCGATGAGTCGAGATTCAGCCTGTCGTCATATTCTAGTCGGACTTTAGTGTGGGGAGAGCCAGGAACACGCTATCATCCAAACTTCATTCCTGAACGGCCGTCCTATGGCGGTGGTTCCATTACGGTGTGATGTGGAACTACGCTGGATGGGAAAACGGACCCATATTGTGCAATATGGCACTTTGACAGTACAACGGTACCGGGATGAACTTCTCAATACACATGTGCGCAATTTCCGCGGAGCATTTGGCCCAGACTTCCTGTTCATGGATGACAATGCCCGCCCACACCGTGCACATCTTGTGTCTGAGTATCTGGAGAACGAAGACATTACGCGTATTGCATGGCGTGCATATTCGCCGGACTAGCATCCCATCGAGCATGTGTGGGATGCTCTTAGGCGGCGAACAGCGCAGCGCAGTCCACCAGCACGCACTCTCCCTCACCTGCAAACAGCTCTCCTCGAGGAGTGACGCCATCTACCGCAAGACTTCATCAACACTCTGATTTGCAACATGGAGGCCAGATGTGAATGTATAGCTGTTTGTGGTGGTCACACACCATATTGACTGCCTATGCCCTCGCACAATCCAGCTTCACCTGTTGAGGTATCGTTGTGCTGAACTTTTTGGTTACTCTGTACATCTTAACTATATTGTTTGTCTTCACTTGTGTTGCATCGTGCATCTGGACCGTCTGTTTGTTCATTATATTTGGTGCAGTGATTGTGTTGTTCCATTTTCTGCCACTTTCTTCGAGTTGCTTAAGTTTTGTGGAGGAGTGTATTATGAACATAATAATTACTTATGTTGTGAAATTATGTGAATATATATAAACACTGATTTATTTAAATGTGATTATCTGATATATTTTTTCATGCAGATTGCAGAAAGTAAAAGTTTATAGAAAAGAGAATTTATCCAAATGGGAATCGAACGGACTACCTTACGATTTAATCTCCAACGGTTTGCCACTGAGGTAACCTGACCACTCTAGGAATCAGTCGTCAATGTTGTTGATGATCCCTTACTCTTGGAAGCTCATAATTACACAGTGTTTTATTGAGGAAACGAGCACGTGACACTACAACACTTCCTAAGTAGCACGATTTCTTACCGGGGACACGGCAATGTTACAGGCTTAAGCATTCAATCGTCTATAGTGAGCCCATGCCCTCAGATTAATATTTGATGAGGAAAGCGGCTTCTACGTTGATAGGTAGCTCACACAACCCATTCGCTGAAGGGTCGTACGAGGCTTCAGTTTTATGTCTGCTTGCAAATAATGCACTAAATTCCACTATTAAAGCTGAGCAAAAATTACTTTCTTGGTGTATAATTATCTCTTTGAGTGATTCATACATAGCAATTGAATTGTCTAAAATGCCCTTTGCGTCCATAAGTGTCCAGGTGTTTCTTAATGGGACACAGATTAACCAATGACTCGATTGTTCAATCATAACTCATATACAAGCATATCCTAAGCTTTCGTGTACGTGGCCCAAAATGTTTAAATACCGTAAGCTAAACAACGACTTCCTAAATCCTTTCTATTTCTCCCTAGGATGTTTATTCGTTGACACGTATGACAGCTCTGTATGTGTTCCTTAAAAATTTTACCCATGTGGGAAAGTAATATTGTTCATTTATTTTAACGTAAGTGCGATTGTTTCGTGGATGCATAATCAAGATCAATGCGAATCATTGGTTGTGGAAGAACTATTATAGTAGTTATAAAACTCAATCGATTATTTTATATGGTTACACCTCTAAATTTATTGGGTCCTTCTGCATTTCTCGTCATTCTACTTATCCACTGGTCGTCTTATTGCACTTCAGAACATTCACTTTCCTACCTAAGTGCATAAAATGTACTGACACTGTAGCCTTCTCTTTCGCGTTATCCTCTTCATAACCTTCTTCTGGTCTGTTGTTAGCGTCCGTTTTAATAGCTTTTTTTCTCCTAGCACTGATTATCTGTTTCAGGGTATCTCTATAGGATGGACAAGCCACTGCAAAGTCAATCCTTAGTAGTATCTTCGGGTTGTAATTACCTGTGGTGGTATTTACCGTATGACCCTTAGAAGCAATTACGTCATGAACTCCATTAATAGAATTAAGACCACTTCTCGTTACTTAGGTGCAAGGTTATATCCAATATGTGCAATTTAAGCAATTATCCCTTTTGTTTTAATAGGTGCTTCCTTCGGTTTGACCAAGATTCATATTCCATTTTGTCAGCGTGTAGACAGCCACAGTAATTGGTATAAGGTCTTATTGCCTCCCTTTAGACTGCTGGAAACTGGATTTGGAAAATGTATTAACTTTTTTTTAAATACTGGTCTTGAAATAAAGAAATTCCTTTGTAGTTGAGATAATTATCTCCAGTGTTAAAGACAGTGGTGCTATTCAGCCGTTTCGCATCGGTTCGCCAGAACCGTTTATTAAAATATTTCGAGTTCGCAGAAACGCTTGTTATACCCAAACATAAATACACAAACATACGCATGATCTAACCAAAAGTGAAAGAAAGAAGCCAAACAAATTTGTGACAACACCTCTATACTTTTCCCTCTCGCTTGTATTGTTATGAGAACAAGCAACTTTGAATTGTTTCAATTCAATGGACAGACAGAAATTTGAATATGAATTCTGGGGTTTTGTCCCGGATACTCAGATCTGTGAGTGTAATGATTGTGATACATATCACATGCCTATTACGTGTCTACATGCTCTTTTATGAATTCGACGTATTCATTAGATCTGGTGACTTGGAAGCAATGTGTAAGAAATAAAGTAGTCTTTTCATCGACATTTCGATCGATTGCTGGACATGACTCATACTATCATTCCTCAAAATAGGGCACTTCCTTTGTGCCCCCATATATATATAAGAGAGAGAGAACCGGTCGTTAAACAATTAGAATAGCACCACTGGCAAGAGAGTTCCTGCAATTTTAATTAAACACAGGGGTGCGCTCTATAGCACAGCAATATGTTATTCATCTCAATTTGACAATTGGTTGAAATTCTATAGGTTAATCAATTTTACTTCGGTATTGTCTTGTATCATGTTAGTCTCCTTGGGCTTTTAATCTTGTAGCTATGGAAAGTGATATCTCGCAACTTTTGTTCGAAGTCTTTGCATTTGACATCGCTTCCCTATTGTGCTTTGTTAACTCCTCGCTGAAGTAAATACAGTAGAGCGTCAATTATCCGAACGTCGGTCAACCGAACGACCGCTTAACTGAACTGTGTACTCGCTCGCACCTGTTACTCTCCCACCCTACCGTCCATCATCCCCCTCACTCCCAAACCAAGTCTCCCACAGTAGTCGCCGCACTGAGTCACCGCTGGTGGAACATTGCTTCTAATGGGGCCTTCATAAGGCGCTGCTGACCGGCCAAGCCGCCAGTCGCTGTGTTTCAACAATCAGCACACTTCTGTCAGTTTGGCACTGGCTGTAGAAGTACAGTACAGTACAATACAGTACAGTTCGATTATCCGAACAAACCAGTTTTCCGAACACCGATGTCCCTCAATTAATTCGGATAATCGACGCTCTACTGTACTCTCGGAACAACTTAGGGAGGTTCCTGAGTTCGAAATCTTGCGGTACTAGTTGAAGTTTCTTTCATATGTTTGATCTTCTTAGTAATTTTCCTATCATTGCTGTTTCGTTCTTCTGTTTATGCTCCTCGTTGCCCAATGCTCTTTGTTAGTGACCAGTTTTAGTTAGCCCTAGAATTATACGATTCCTCTCTCCTCTGGGGGAATTTAGGTTTGAATTATGTATTATTTGAACTATTCTGTAATGAATTTATTTCTCTTTTTCTTTCTCAAGATTCATATACATTCGACTTCCCATCATCACTTTCTCTCTTGACTATTCTTTCCTTTGAACTACTTGATCTTAATGTTTCCCTTGGTGGTGCACGATATTTGAATGTGGGATCCTTCCATCCACTACTCGTGAAGGGGTAGCAAAACCTTTTCAATCTAGTGAGTTTAGTACATATAATTATTTGAGATTTCTAGCTGTTGATATGGGCAGATAGTATTTACTTTCCTTTACCTTTCGCAGTTTTCGTTTACATGTCATTGGCGTAAACTGTCTAAACTAGTTGTCGATCAAAAATGTTAAACTTCACTATATTTCTCGAAATGGACTCGGTTAACAAATTTCCCTGATTATCAAGTGTTTTGAGATTATAAGCATTGCTATTTGTACAATATTTATAAAGAAAATTAAATCCCAGTATACGCTGATGATAATAATAAGTAGATCCTATGTGGAACATTACAAGATAACAAATCTTCGCGTTTTGATGTAATATTTGTCCTTAAATTTCTAATGTGTTCGGATGGGACATCTGAAATACCAGACCAGAAACGAGACCTTGAAATTCAGTACGGATAGGGAATCTCTTTGTAAGCTTACATTTGCACCAAGTCCACTAAAACCGTTGCTTACCTGTCATAGTAACAAAATTTAACTGTTGGTAAACCTCTCTGAAGACACGAATTTCGTTCCATTGGGCAATGAGTGGAACATATTGCACCCTCTCTTCTACTTGTAGATTCTCATCACTTGTGAATATACGACGGTATTACGGGTTCGTTATCAAGTTATTTGATAGATTGGATATTTCTTCCGTGTACCCACCGTCTCTGACGAGTCACGCGGCACAATTACACCTAAATATTAAGTTTCGTTGTTCACTAGCCTGGGTTCGGGTAATAACCATGTCTCCTATAGACTCAGGAGACAATGTATTAATTCTAAACTTAAATCACTTGATCAATCAGTGGTTGTCGAGAAAACAAGTGCGAAGTCGTACTGTACTATCTCATGTATATAGCAAGCGAACCAATATAGAAATCACACAAACATATTTAAGTCTTACCTGAAATATACTTTTATCGAACAATATCACGAACATATATAGATAACAAAAATCAATATTTCACATATACAGGCACGTAGCCAGGATTTCGCAATAGGGGGGGTGCGTGACGAAGTACTGTGGTTATTACACCAGAGGTTCGATCATTCTAAACTATTTTACTGGTAACATACATTCGTTTGTTTAGCCCGGATTTCGTAATGGAAGGAGGGGTGCGTGACATGAAATACTGTGGTTACAACACCAGGGGATCGGTCAACCTAAACTATTTTACTGACAACATATCCATATTGGTTTGTTAAGACAATAAAATGAGAATATGTTAGTAAGTATTTTAATTAAAAAACTATGAAGAAATCTTGCGTAAAGGAATGGAAAAAAGTATCGAAAAAGACATAGTCTTCCGATGTCATTCGAACTCAGTTCTTCTCGTCTTCTCATTTCTCTTAGTTTAGTTTAATGCCGTCAAGGATAGCAACGAGATCTCTTTCGGGAGTAGAGACATCCTATAAAATGGATTAGTGTTGCCGCGAAATTCAAAATGGTTCAGATTATTGGTAATTCTGTTCATTGCTTAAGTTCTACCTGAGAGGCTATCTGACCGAACCATTTTATCGATCGTCATTTGTAATCCATAGGGTAACTGGCGCAAATCCTGGGGGGTTGAGGGGGACATGTCCCCTCCAATCTTAGAACTGGGGAGGTCTTTCCCCCCAATAATACGATTTGAAATGCGTTTTTTTGGGGAGAAATGTGATGATTTGTGTCCGATTGCCACAAAGGAAAGTAAGATGAAATTGATGTCCCCACCACAGAATAAGCCTCAAATCTTCCCGCCTCACAATTTTGAAGACAACTCTGCTCCCCTGATCCTCCACAACATTGTTTTTTAACTTCATAAATATTTTGAACGTCCTTTAAAAAAATTATGAGAACTGTCTTACCCGTACCTACCAATGTTCAAGACAGATTTGCGCCGCTGCATAGGTGCACAGAATTAACATGGAGCTAGATGGAATTCAGAATGTTCCGTTACAATAATATCCAATTTCAACTTGATCCCCCCCCCTCCGTTTGCTCCACACATAGCTCCTCATAAGAAAGAGTAACCAAACGCTTATTGTAGCTTTATATTTTTGAGGCTGATTTATCTCTTTCTCGTTTCTTTCTGTTTCATCTTTCCTTAATATTTTTCATTTCTGGATCCGAAGGGCCCACCCCTTGGCTACGTGCCTGACATATATTAAAGACAATGAAAGCACTGATTACGTTATGAATTCAACGTAACTGACTCTCATTGCAAACCTTCTCTTTAAAAAGACTAACGAAAATATATAATTGTTGTAGATACTTTTCTTTCAAGCACCTTTTAATTTATAAACACTAATTATTTTTCACTACAAGTGAAGACGATGCGGTAGCTCGGATTCGCGTCCCACAAATAATATCGAAATTGTGTGCTGATGATCGAGTGATTTAAACTTCCTCCAGTTTTCCTTTCCTGGTAGGAAGTATGGATCCTATTCTCCTCATTGCTGGGCTCTTTGTCCATACGGATATTTTGTAACTTAATATTCTTCCATGGGTTTTGTATATGCAGGTTTAGATATCACATCACTCATTCTTTTCAGCTATTAAATGAATTTTTAGAACTCAGTTAACAATACTAAGTTGATTACTATATTTTAACGTTCTGATAATGAATCATGCTGTCATTTCTATACACCCATTCAACCTGAGCATCTCTGATTTTAATTAACTTTGGCATTGAAATAAAGTTCATTTAGACCAAGAAAAATGTCGTTTTAATTTTTTATGTCAACTTGTTTGGCTATTTAAAGTTTACAAAAATCATCCAAAATCGGTCGGCAGCTATTTACTAAAACTGTTATTGCTCTTCACTTAATTGAGTTAGAGACTTGAGAGTGGTGTCATTGTCTTCTATTTTTAACGGCCTTTAATTTGATATCCAACACCTAAGAGGTCTTAATAATTTTTTTTTCAAAATTGATTTGAAAATTTTGAATTTAATTTCCAAAAAAGTCACATGTTCAAAAATGTCCAAACAAAAAGTAGTTTACCCTAAGCCTAAGCACTGTGCCAAGTTTCAAAATGAGGTGACATTGGGTTCTTAGTGGAAATAATTGAAAACTGACATGAGCTTTAAAAAAATCACACTTATGTTTGGAATACGAAAACCAACATATTAATCTAGGGAATAAATAAGTTTAAGCAATCATATAACCATATATATGACAGAGATAAGTTTACCTACAAGATTTTTTGAAGTTGAAAGAATTATTTGCAGAACTTATAATAAATCATTTTCAGATACTTATCTAAGAATTGATCAGGTGACACTGGTCTAAGAGTTTAAAATATTTCCTAAGTAACACTTGACACTGTCATGGAAGGAAAGGTTAATATTACACTATCATTTTATGGATTGCACATTTTGAGTTCACAAAGTTCACAGAGAACGTTGTAATAGTGCCTCATTACTTGCTAAACTGTCATTTGCTGGTATAACATAGCTTCTGCCTGTTGGAGTAACTGGACGCACAACACCACAGAGTATGTCTGTTATGGAAATCCATACAACGTCTGGTTTTCGAGGGTAGCAAAATGATGGTGATGGTCCAGAGGGATGAAGTAAAGTTACTTTAACGTCATCTAGCTTATCATTTCTGTCCAATACATACGCTAATCACCATTTTTCGTCATAAGCCACTGTCACATAACCAGTACACTCTGTTAGCGTCAGTTTGTCTGCAGATCGTGATACAACTACTGTAAAGGATGAACTTGCTTCTGAAAAGTATTTTACTGTCAGTTCTGTTTCACTTTCAAGAATGAATGTATGAAATTTCTGAGTGCCTTTCATTGTTACAGACTGCTTAAAACGTTCTGTTAAAAATATTTCTGATTCGATATAGTCCTGATATGTAGTATACGCAAAATTTATTAAAGAAATGTAATTTTCAGCCCACTCATAAAGTTGGACAGCAAAAAGAATTTGAGGGGCTCCGTAAGGATGCTGCAAACTTGCTTTAGCAGCCAAGTGTTTTACGGTCCCACCTAGGCCATCCTTAGGTCCTTTGCCGTGGACGGTGGCAAAAAGGTGCCATGCAGTTGGAATATTGAAGTCCTCAAGGTGGTGGCACAGATTGGAAAAGTTCTTTTTATTTTTATATTGGGCGGAGCACCCATCTGAACAATAGTATATCTTCTTAGGCACAGTTTCAAATTTGGTAGTTAAATATTCAATCAACTTCCTTTGAAATGTGTAGACAGCAACTGTGTTGTGCTCAAGACAGTCTGATATGGCAACAAAGTTTTTGTGAGCTTCTTTGGTGTTTTCCTAATAGTAAATAACAAAAAGATGTACTATGGCATGTCCACTAGCTCAATGGTAGCTTTGGACTTCATCTTGCTCTACCATACTATAGTTTTCTGAAAAATCTAATGTTACTATAAATTCAGACTGTTTCAGATTTTCTTTTAGTTGATTCACAAATGGTGTCTGTTGTTTTGCTATGAAATAGTGTGGAACCAACACTTGTAGTTTTTCACACAGAAGATCAATAAATTCAGATGCAGGTTTCTCTATGGTTTCTAATGTACATCGGTCAACTGATATCCACTGACGAAAAGTAATTGTGTGAAAATGATTTTCCTCAAATGCTTTCCGGGGGTATTTCTTATTTCGGACACCCCTGGACACTGCACAGTCATTCATGTTACAATCCACTGATGGCGGGTTGCGAAGCGTTTGTGGCAAACAATACTTGTACGTTTTAAGTTGAGCATCAGTGAAAAGTCCTAGTTTTGAGTCTTCGATCGTAAGCTTTACGTTTTGATGTATCATGCATACACATACTGAATGTGTTCCTTTAGAACCTACTAAAATGCAATGTTTTGGCCGGCGTTCTGCAAATTTAGGAAAATCTACATTATAATTTGGTAATTTGTCCTTAAACATTGAATGTGCCTCTTTTAAATTGCATAGTATTACCTTTTTAGAATGTTTAGTTTTGTTGCCATCCTGATCAGTAACAGTTACACAATCTTTGATGCCAGGCATACTTCTACTGATCTCATCATTTTCATAGAATGAAATTACTGCTTCCATACATCTTGTGCAAGAGTTTTGCCTGGTTTTGGATTGGGGCTTTCTAAAATGCCTTTTTCTTTAATGACTTTCTTTGACTGGCGAACCATGTAGTTAGAAGCATTAAACTCACGCATGATTTTTCTTATACCCCAAGATTCGACTAGACAAGTTAATATCATTATTTTTTACCTACATGTTGAATTATTGAAGTGAACTTTTAGATTTTGAATAACTGAGCCATCTAAGTTTTAAATTTCATTACTATCAGAAGAGTCGCCGGTTGCTTCAAAAAGATTTTTCTTAAGTGCAGACTCAATCTTTTGAACTTTTTCTTTGCATATTTTTTTACCTTATTTTGCGCTTGTCTATTCCAGACACCTAATTCACTGCGGGAAGTATTAAGTGTATCAATCATTTGTGACTTAGTAACAGAAAAAAAGAGGATCCTCACCGATTGGGCAGACCACTTCCTGTTCTTGGTACGAGGTTGTAGGAATGTCTCTTGACTGTGCTGATATTTCCTTCCTACAAGTATCACATATTTTTGAATTTTTAGTTTGTTCAGGGAACAAATTCACCATCCAATTTTTAACATTTCTCACCTTTTTCTTATCCCTTACATGATGATTCTTTTTATTTTTGGGGTTGCAACATCTTGACATTGAAAATTTAGTCGTGCGCTCCATTTTAAAACAAATATAGAATTTCAAGCCAATCATTTTTTCATTTCACACTAAATAAGGCACTTGTAGATATTGTTAATACAGTAAGTACTTGCGTCAAACACTTTCTTGGATTCTCAAACTACAAACTAGAAATCAAAAATAGATCACTGTACTTTCAACATCCACACAACACTGATGGCAGAATCAAACTGACCTCCCTCACGGCAGTGGTTGAGGATGTAAAACACTTCTTAAATTGTTACTCACTGCCACCAACATGCCATTGTTTTCAATATTCACACAACACCGATACCAGAGTCAGACTGACCTCCCTCACGGCAGTGGTTGAGAACGTAAAACAAGTCTGAACTTGTTACACACTGCATCAACACGCCATTGAACCTAGAAAATAAACCAATCTTGTCACAAAAAGTTACTCGTTGTTATTTTAAATAAAAAGGTATTTTGCTTCTAATTTTGACGGAGATTTTCATTGTTTGGAAACCAATTCAAATTTATGGACAAATATTGTTTGATTTTTTTAAATGACTGTGTTTATTATGAAAAAACATTGTGTCAAATAATTAAATGTAGCTGGCTAAAATATATTTTACTTAAAATTCTCAGTTTACCTTACATACTTTTCTGCAAGGTTATTCGAATCAAATGAATTTATTAGGAATAACCACATTTTTCCGGTAAAACGGATTATCGGAATATTTTTCCGGAAACCGAAACATTTCAGACGGAAAATTTCCTGCAAAGCGAAAGGCTCCTCCCTAGCCTAATGGCTAGAGCGCTCGCCTTTGGCGCGTGTGGTCGCGGCTTCAAATCCTGCTGAGAGCCTAATGCCTCGGCTCAATCCCGAGATGTGCTTCGGAGGGCACTTTAACATGTCGGTCTCGTCTCTGAAATGGCCCCGCTGCTGAAAGGGACGTTAAACTCTCAAATCAATCCAATCCGGCAAAGCGAAAAGCGCAAAGTTTCCGGAAAAGCGGAAACCAAAATTTTCCGGTAAAACGGAAACGGAAAATTGTCCGGAAAAGCGGAAAACGAAAAAGTTTCCGGAACAGTGGAAAACGGAAGATGTAATTTCCGGTAATCGGAAAAAAAATTTCTGCAAATTATATGTTGGCTTTTTTATTCCAAACATATTAAGTGTCATTTTTCTCAAAGTTCCTCTCAGTTTTCAATTATTTTCACTAAGAACCCAATGTCACCCCATTTTAAAACTTGGCACAGTCCTTTGTCTTAGGATGAACTAATTTTGGGATTTTTTAAAATTTTTGAAGATGTGACTTTTTGGAAATCAAATTCAAAATTTTCAAATCAATTTTGAAAAAAAAAAATAATTTATTAACACCCCTTAGGTATTGCATATCCAATTAAAGGCCGTTAAAAATAGAAGACAATGACACCACTCCCAAGTCTCTAACTCAATTAGGTGAAGAGCATTAACGGTTTTAGTAAATGGCCGCCGGCCGATTTTGGATGATTTTTGTAAACTTTAAATAGCCATAATCCCAAAACGAGTTGACATAAAAAATTAAAACTTGACATTTTTCTTGGTCTACATAAACTTTATCTCAATACCAAATTTAATCAAAAGCGGAAATGGTCAGGTATTTTTTTTACTTAAGTGTGATCATTTGAAATGGAATGACTTTAATATAATTTTTAGTATTCCTGATTCACTGGAGCGAAGACACTTATTGCAAACTAGTAGGTTACTTTGAAGACACTTGATGCAGATATTGTTCACTAGGTCTGCTTCATTTTCCCACTGTACGCGCTCTCCGTAACAGCCAACTTCCCTCACAAAGGAGGCGCAAGAATACACTGATAGGTCGAGGGAAAGTTCCCATAAAACCTTTGGTTTTTATGCAGTTGTTTCACTAACAAGAATTAATTGAATAATTAGTACAACATTGGGTACACATTAACCATATTCAAACATAGTAATGTAAATAATTAGTATTTACTTTAAAAAATGCACATTATGACGTATAATCCGACGCTGCCTTCTAGCTTAGGAATTCAGCTTCCAATGGTAGGGAGAAAGGCAAGCTGAGCCACATTTGTTGTTCGTATTTGGTCGCACGAATAGAAGAGTAGATGGGTAGACGCACACACACATAGAAACTTATGAGCGAGAGAGTTCGCAGCATTTCGAATTCTAATAATTCACCTTGGTGCGCACTAATTCCAAGAAGTTCTGTTCCGTATACGAGGGTTCATAGAGAGATATATAACTATAGCGATATAAACAATAAGTGGCTTGATACTCTTGGCCTTTGTATTGTATATGAGAGTCCAGGGTTCATTCGTTGTCTTTGTTTCAGTGGTGTCCCTTGCGGTGTACCGTCACTTGCTAGGTCCGATCTTCAATTACTTGCGGTACATCAGGTGGTTCATGATCGTTCCATTTCTTTTCACATTTCATTTTTACGGATGTTGGACTACGTCTCTCTACTTTGTCTTCCGGTTTTTCTAAGTACATATTTGGTGTTTGCTCCGGTGGCGTTGTATCTATGGATGAAGTCCCTTAATATATGATTCTCCCATAGCGGTGGATTAATATCAATGGGTCACTTTATCTCAGAAGGAAACGGTAGTTTGATTGTAGTCAATGTTCCTGTCTGTGAATCACATTGTCCTACTCTTTGTCTATCGAAGTGCCAAATAGACGTTTGTCTCCTCTGTATGCCCTTTCATGACTTTTCCATAATCCCGCCTAAGGGATATGCAATTAATTCCTTGATCTTCTCTACCCCATGTTAATTCAAACTTTTTTTTTAAGTGTCCACTCTTAACCAAACTCATATCTGATCTAATATACCGCTTTAATATAAAAAACGGATTAGTCTAAATTCCTACCTAAAGCATTACAGGTATAGCGTCATTCAGATTAACCTGTATTATTTTGCGAATTTCGAATTCATTTGTGCTTCCTGTATTCAAATTTGACAATAGATACATCTCAATCTGGTAATATTTTTTAAGGCTCTACTCTAAGCTTAATATGAGCCGGTAGTGTTTCATACACTTTCCTTTTTTTCTGTAAATGTTATGCAATAAAGTAGTCAATGATGCATGATTTGTAGTACTAGGGTCGTTAGTTAATTTCTTTCTCGTTTATACCTTTGTTCATTCATGCTGGTATTCATTACTGATTCTGTATCAAACGTTCTTCCTCTTGTTGAGAAATGCTAATTAGTACTTTTACGTTGAATGTGCAGTTAACGTAATATTCAAGCTATATAAATTTGAATCTAGAGTCGAATTTAAACCTTCAAAATATAAGGCTAGTGTCGTAATTATTTTTCGAGTGGAAATTTTCAGGCTCTAAAATCTTTGTATTTTTATGATACTACTGAAACTTATACGTTTTCGTCGGAACACTATGCTGAAAATGACACATAACAATGAATCGTAAAAAAAATCGCTTTTATTAATGATAGTAATAGCTCTTTTCCTTTCTACTTTTAACCTTTCGCGTGGACCCTTATTTCTTTTGTAATAAACACTAACCACAGCACCCTCTTCACAAACCAAATTACAAATTAAATTGTATCCAAATGGAATCGATCAAACTCATATGTCTCATCGTCTAAAAATGCTTTATGTTACACCAGAACTGAACTGTTTTATGTTACACTGACAAAACATAGTTTGGTTTCTACCGAAATATGGCAGCTGCAAACAGTATACGTGATATACCGTTCGATGATATGCTAGTAATGATTCCAAGTTGCTATCCCATTTTCACTGTTCTCTGTATTCCTGAAACAGCAACATTGTTCGTGTTATTATCGCATAGTATATGACTTTCTGCAAAATCCACTTCCAGGAATGGAATAATATAACCATGATACAGCTAGAGCAAATTGGCCTGGATTGGGAAGTGTGTATAGTTGAGAGGTACATGAAGGCGGTGATCACGTCGAGTATGTTAGATGATAAGCGGCTGAAATATCTTACGTTACCAATAACTTAAGTATGTTCTGATGAAAACAAATATGCATCTGTATGCTTTACATTTTCCGGAATGCCCCTTATAATTATAGTACTTTACTTATTGCATGTTGTGTAACGTGTTAATGAGAATACATGTGATAGAATTAAACTATACTGAATCTCGTTAAGAAAACTAACTACGGATGATTCCATACCGGGACCAAGTACCTGGGTAAAACCTATATATCTTCTGAAAACTCTTGTCCTATAAAGTACGAAGCCGTTTACAAATCACGGGCAAACCCGCAACCAGATCCTATAAAGAGACAGTTTGTTGGCGTTTGTGACCTATGTACGGCATATTCAAAAGAAGTAAAAATGAATGTTATGATGCATCTTGCGTAAGCGCCTCATCCTATCATATTCCTTTCTGGCTCACTGCTAGAGCGTGACTCGGGCAAGGGTTTGATAATATCACCTTGCACCCAGACGTACCCATTTGGTCAGTATTGCCAACAAATTATAAATGCAATGTGGCAGATGGTTTCTGTACCACTGTATGTATACCCATGAAACGTGGTATAAACAACATTCGTCACTAGAGAAAATATACTCTGGATGTATTCCTCTCCTAAGGATCCCAGTTTGTCAGTGTTGCCAACCAATTGTTGAGTTGAGTTGATTTTGGGTTTAACGTTATAACGATATAGTTATATGCACTTTTTAACCAACCCTCATATTTCCAATGCCAATTCTTTCAACTAACGCCTAGCCAGTGGATATTCGCAGAAGAACGAAACAATGGAATTTTTCAACCCAGAAGTTGCCTCTTTCCTCAAGATATTTTAGCACCTCTCACCGGACCGTATTTGGAAAGGTATTTGTACGTTCCCTCGCTCACACCCACGCAAAGGTGATTTCCTAAGCAACAGCAGTGGATCATAAGTCATAATGTGCATCTTTGCAAATAATTATTAATTATTTACACTATTATGTGCGTAACTATGATTAATGTACTCTCAATCAAGTGATAATTAATCAATTATTTCTTATTATCGAAGCAGTTATATAAAAACTAAATGTTTTGTGCGAACTATTTTTTTTATTCCAATAGTATATTCATACCCTCTGAAAGGAACCAAGAAAAGTGACGCGCAAGAGAGGCGCGTGGAGTGCTCTTCAAAACACAAACGGAATAACATGTATTTGTCTGATTGTTCGAATACTACGACTAAATGTGTTAACTATAGGAATATAAATTCTTAGAAAAGTTCATAGATTTTAATAGTTAGTGTATATATAAATACATTTATCAAATTATCAATAAATTAAAGGATTTGTGAATAAATTTTCCCTTTGGGACATTGTATGACTTGGAAAATGGGAGGAGCATCCAAGGCTCCCTTTGGAGGAAACAATTCATCGCATAGCCAGCAAAAGAAGAATACTGGTTCTGTCTCCAAGATATATACTGTCTTTCGGTAAACTATCGAAATCATAATATTCGTGCGTGCTTTTTAGTGTCGTTCGCGTGCGTGTCGAAATCGTGCTCCAGGGCCATCATCGTTAATTTTTTAATCAGAATACATTGTGTTTGTGATGTATCAGTGTGTTCCTAATTTCTTGAAAGTCAAAATATATGCATTAAAATATTTATTGAGTATGCTATTTTTAATCATGTGATAATTCGTTAATAGTGCTATTCAGCATATTTTCTAGTGTTATTCTTTTATTACTTGAAAGGATAAGTATTATACTGTACATTGTGCATGATTTAATATCTTATTAGGTTATAGGTAAAGTACACTGAAAGTGGCGCAGTACAAAGGTAATTTCTTTCTCACTCTGCAATCATCCGGTGTCGGCATTGTCCTCCCAACAAATTTCTTTGAAAAGGTAGATAAGAAATCCATTATTAAAATAGCTGCAAGATACTTGACTCGCCGGTGACGGTGGGCACACGATTCAGCCCTCTTGTGGTTATTCAATGCACCCGAACCCGATGACTGTGAATGTGGATTCTTCCTTATAGTAATTGGTGTTCGCTCTCATTATTACTTGACCATTCCTTATCGGAAGTTAGGAACGAACCCTGGATCACGATATATGGCCATTCCCAAACAGAGAAAGATAAGGAACGAACCGTATACTGTTATAAAATGGCTTTCCCGAACAGGGACCAACCAGGTTCGAACCCAGGAATTTTATAACGTCCCATTCAGCAGCGATGCTATATGAGACGTGGACCTACTGATTAACGTGGAATCCGAACCACATGAGCTCCCGCCGGCAATCGAACCCGGGTCTCTCACGCCAAAGGGCGTACGCTAACCGCTTAGCCACGGAGGAGCTCAGCCAGCCAGTTGTAAAAATTAAAAGTTGTAAAACAGGTTCCGTACGCTTATACACCAAGTTTGGCAGAAACATCACACGACACTATAGCAGAAAGACGTTGAGTGTGACCGTCTCTAAACCATTCTAGGTTGTCAGTGTTGCCAACCAAGTGTAGATATCATAATATTGCAAGTGTCGTGCATATAATTGAAAGAAAATATATCAAACGTGACACAAGCAACATTGGATAATGGAATATATAGTGTGAATGTCCGTCTCCCAAGCACCGCAGTTTGGCAGTGTTGCCAACCAATGCGAACTTCCAAGATTTTCTCACGAAGTCTACAGTATTGGCGGATATAATTAGACTGTGATCCATACTAGGTTTGTAGTATGTTCGAGTGAACCCACAAGAACCTATGTTGTCTGTTTTCACAACCATTCTAAAATACATTTTCTAGAAGGGATGCCTGACCATTGCATTCATAGACACAAAACGTGGCATGAACATTCAACACAACAGCAAACATGCTGTGTTTGTTACCATTCCCCAAGCACCCCAGTCTGTCAGTATTGCTATGTTTTTTTCTTCAAAATAGAAGTTATTCTAATAGTAGTATACTAGTTTGGTGATATTGTTATATTGTCTAATGATATGAACATGCGGCTGAGCATATATCAAGGGGCATGACTGTTTACCACACAACAACGAACGGCACAGGTTAGAAGCTCGTATAGAAAGAAAGGATTGAATGAGTCATCTGCATGACTGTGATCATTTGAGCTCCATTGCGGCATATAGAAAGCAATTTGGAGAAACCAAAAATTGTCATTAGAATTTGCTTATCACGCTGTTTGCAACATTGTGCTGTCTACACTTGGCTGGAAACACTGACAACCTAGAATCATTTAGAGATGGTCACACTCAACGTCTTTCTGCTATAGTGTCGTGTGATGTTTCTGCCAAACTTGGTGTATAAACGTACTTAACCTGTTTTATAACTTTTCATTTTTACAATTGATTGGCAACACTGACAAACAAAATTCCATAGAAGAGAGCAATACATCCAGAGTATATTTTCTCTAGTGACGAATGATGTTTATACACGTTTCATGGATATACATACAGTGGTACAGAAACCATCTGCCACATTGCATTTATAATTCGTTGGCAACACTGACCAAATGGGTACGTCTGGGTGCAAGGTGATATTATCAAACCCTTGCCCGAGTCACGTTCTAGCAATGAGCCAGAAAGAAATATGATAGGATGAGGCGCTTACACGTGGTGCATCGTAACATTCATTTTTACTTCTTTTGAATATGCCGTACATAGGGTCACAAACACCAACAAACTGTCCCCTTATAGAAACTGGTTGCGGGTTTGCCCGTGATTTGAAAATGGTTTCGTACTTTATAGGACAAGAGCTTTCAGACGGTATATAGGTTTTACCCAGGTACTTGGTCCCGGTATGGAATCATTCCTAGTAAGTAGTATTTCTTTTGTTTACTTCTTGGATATTTTAAAGTAAGAGGCAGGTCATACTTTCATACATTTATCTGGTCCCTAAACCTTGCATCTATCGTTTTTCCCCACATCAGATTCTCAATGGATCCGTTTCTTTTAAATTCTTTGCTAATTTAGTAAATGATAAAATTTGTAACTATAAATTTAATTTCCAAAAATATTTTACCAAACTAAAGCATACATTAAACTAATATTAATGTTTATATATCATTATTATGTGTTATTTTATATAGACAGGAGTATTGTCTCCACTGGAAATACCAGTGTTTGAACCGGATAACGCAGGAATCCATACATTTGTATATTCCAATGTACTAACGAAAGTTTCCTATGATGTTGTTCAAGAAGACGCCAGAAGACTGCCTATTAAATCTCGACTTTGTAAGTTTCCTGAGGAAACCGAAGGACTATGGGCGTTTAGATATTACACTTACAAAGCCTGTACTTCTCAGTGTAGAACAGAAAGAAAAATGAAGTACTGTAACTGTACAGACCAAATAATTGGATACAATACAGGTAAAGTTCTAGTTCTAGTATCTCTTTAGCGAGAATATGATAATTGCACTGATAGTAAGATAATTTACATAGGCTATGTTATATGGAAGTCATTCTATATATAAATTACACGTATATTGCAGTTTACACACAGCACAATGTTTAGCGTCGTTTGAAGTATATACAAGTGAGCTACAAAAGTTTAAGCCATATAGAATAACACGTACTATAACCCACGCAAATAGAAAGCACTTAGCATATGGTCAATTTGATAATGCAACGAGAGGCGTATATATGGTATGGAAAATCACTTTGTTATGCTTAAAATATTATTATAAATTTAACCAAGAAAGTTCTGTCGCTTTCTATGGAGGTCTTTGTTCAATTCCCCCTCACGCCTTGAACTTAAGGGGAATGGAGGTAAGGCGGAGGTCACTTGTTGTGAGTTTGTCTAACATATTAGCTGGTTGTGGCAGTTCAGTTACACCGTTAACTTGCGTAAGGACAGAGTGAACATGGGACCATCGCAGTGCGTCATAAGGGCGCGTATGCTCTACGAGTTCAAACTGGGGTCAAACGCCGCTGCAGCGGAGCAGAAGATATGCCTGATCTTTGATGATTGTGTTGTGACAACGCGGGCAGTGCAACAGTGGTTTAACAACTTTAAGGATGGTGACGAAACACTCGAAGACGCACACATGTACAAGACCAAAACCCGTACAAAATAATACTCTTGACTCGCCAATTCAGGCTAACAATGACCAGACATGTTAAGAACTAGAACTACAATTCAATGTGAGTGGAGAAACTATTCGGCAGCTCATCCATCAACATGGGAACTCATACAAGTTAAGTCGATGAGTACCACATGATTTGAGTCCAGGCCAGGCCAGAAGGCAACGCGAACAGAGATCTGTGTTTCTTTGCTGTCCTATCTTAGGAAGGAGACATTTCTGTACAAGGTGTAGGCATGTGCTGAGAAGTGAATCCTGTACGAAGCTCCACGGCGCCGTCATTATTGGTTAGCATCCCGTGAACCGGTTCCCAAACAGCCGAAACCTGCACTGCACCAGAAGAAAGTGCTGCGATGTGTTTGGTACACTATTTCCAGCATCGTGCATTGGGAACAACCACCATCTGAGCAGAGCATCAATGCAACCGTGTACTGTGAGCAGGTGAGCCCTGTTCAATAAAAATTCAGAACTCTGCATCCAGTATTTTTGTGTCAGAACAACATTAAGCCTCACATTGGTAGAATGAACAGGGCATTTTTCTACGCCTTGGGTATGAAACTATTACATCCACCATACTCCCCGAAAATTGAACCGTCCGATTATAACCTATTCCATTCCTTGAGAAACGAAGTTAAAGAACGCCAGTTCAAATCCTTAGTAAAGGTACAAAATACACTTTGTAACTTCGTTTCACAGCCCACCAAGGTCTACCACGATGGAATGCATGGTCCTGCAGAATGTTACAAGATGGTCATTGATACTGATGGAGACTATCTCTGATCTTCCAGATATGTTTTACATGACATATCAATGTTCGACGGTGCTGGGTGAAAAAGCGACAGAACGTTCTTGGTTACCTTTATACAACATTGAATATGGTTGAAACAAGTCTTTGACGTGCTAGTTAATACACTGTTTGTAAGAATGGTAGCACTGACTGTGTGAAAAACGCACTAGAATGTGTTACAAATACGAATTGTATAACAGGAAATGACATACGAATTATAGCAATTGTCCCTAGGTAAGATATGAATAGGCTCAGGTGTGAGTATTTGATTTACAGACAACTGCCGCGACCGAGAAGTTTACGCATCATTCAGGTGGGGTGAGCAGGAAACCGACCAGCAATATGTGCTTAAATTAGACTATTACCGCATTATAAGTAATTACACTACATTTTATTAAAATCCAGAGAGTAACGTTCTGGACCCTCTTAACCGTAACTATCTCTGATTAAAAATTATCTTAAATTGTATTTTCCTTCTTTCGGAAAACACGGAAAATCCTTTCAAGAGATAATTTATATCATAATTTCGAAGCAAAAATAAAGACTTCACATCTAACATTCATGCTTTAAAGGAAAAACAAAGATACTACTAATATATTGTTTAAAAAATATTGTGACCTTATGTAAAGTAAATAATAACAAACAAAAAACTAATATTTCATATAAATTCTTTTCAGAAATGAATAGGAAAAATAACGCATATTCGAAACGTTAAGTATTATTTTCTCATGAGATAGTTCCGGATAGTTTAAGATCATATTGATAATTGTAAGTGTCAATTATGTTTTCATTTTAATATGCATAATTGTGTAATGAACCGTTCAAATTTAAAACATTAAAGTTTTAAGTAATAAATATAACAGTCTGCAGTTTCATTGTGTAACCAAAGGGACTTTTTTCACGTGGAACTACATGACAAATGATAAATGGTTTAACCTAATTTCTTTGACGTTATTTGAGAAGGAGTATGAAGGGTTCTTAAATGAATAACCCAGTAGTGTGTTGTATTTCTTAATTTTTCCAGAATAACGACAACGCATTACTTTATGTTGTGTCATTCGTCTAAAAATATACACAAGAAATAAAAAAGTTATGAAGAGCTTATGTCAACAAGGAATCATTTTCATCTCCATTTTTAACTCAATTATCCTTTAACGTTCTTTGTATCTATGAGATTAACTCTGTCGGATTAGAGATTGAGAAACAATTAAATGTCAATTAAAAAAAGATGTTGGTGAACATTTCCATTATGAAAATAAGTTCCTCCTGCACATAAATTTTATTCGTTCCAATAATACTAAAACTATCAGTTAGCTAACTAATTTAGAATGCAGTTCATTTATCATAAGCTTATTGGAATAACCCAAAACTTAACATTTACTATATCTCTTTACAACGGACAATACAAACATGTACTTTAATTTGGAACTAGCGGTTTCATTGGAAATTCTCATCATATAACACATATGTAGTTGTTTATGCCAAAGGTCTAGTTGTAATAGTTAATTACTTTGAATGCAATTCTTCATAGGAAGGTATTTTATCTCAGATCTCAATTCATGAGTTGCGGCAAAACTAAATCATATAAAAAAGGTTGATAAAGATTATTTTCGTACTGACTCCTTAACATCTTCTTCGCTTATCTGATTTTAAAAGTAAGAATTACAGAAACAAAAGTGCCTTTTACTTCAGCAATACAACATTATTAATAAAAAGGAAAATGCTAAAATATTTTCCAACTAAACTAGAACCCACGTTATCTATAGGAAACTGGCAATAACGTGAAAGATAATATATTTCGCGATACAATATTTCGTCGAGAATGACTTGCATAATTCCGTCATAGTGTTGGAGGTAATATATTTATACATGTAGAAAACAAATGAAAATCAGTACAAATGCTCCCTTGTATGGTCCGAGAAAGTATCTAATATTTTCTGATGAATAAACGCAAACACCTGAAATACACTCTAAGAAATATGAACCTGTCTTCTAGCATGAAATATATGAAACAATGCTAAAAAAATTAAACGTTCTAAATAACATTTTCTTTTTTATTACTCCTGTTAACTCCCATTCTACTTTTGTCTTAACTCATGTTTTAGTTGAAGACTGCTAATACAGCACTTGGAAACTCTTAATTTTGACTACTATATAAGACAACTTAAATAGAATTTTCAATACTCTTTGTAAAACGAAGGATTTTCCATTTTAGGTTTTTGAATGACAACGGTGATAGACTCGTGAACTTTGCAACATCCAAAACCTAATCGTGAAGAGTACAAAATTCCCAAATCTCGACGTTCATAAATACACTTGGACATCACCAGACGAAAAAACACATAAATAAATTGGTCACGTTTTAGTAGATAGAAAAAGGCAATCTCCCATAATTGATGTCCGGTCGTTTAGAGGGACTGATTGTGATACTGATCACTACCTGGTAGAAGCGATAACACGAGAGGGATTATCGTTCAATAAAGGTAATATTCAATGTCCGAAAACAGAGAGATTTAATTTAAAGAAATTAGAAGAAAGCCAGGTAACAGAGGAATATCAGATTGAAGTTTCGAATCGATTCTCGATTTCGATCTTTTTAGAAGACTCGGAGTGCACTAGTGTTAAGGACCTGGATTGAACTTAGAGATAGCATTAAAAGTTCAGCAATACAAAAGTTGGGACATGCGGAAATACGTAGGAACAAACAATGGTTCGACCAGAAATGCCTTAATCTAGCAGAGAAGAGAAAACAGTCAAAATTACGCTGGCTTCAAAATTCAAATAAAATAACTACACAAAATTTCGCAGATATCAAGCGGGAAACTACCAAAACTTTTAGAACAAAGAAACGCGATTTTTTCAAAGATAAAATTAAGGAACTCGAAGATAATAGTAAAAATAAAAATATTCGGGACATGTATAAGGGGATCAGCGAATTTAAGAAAGGGTATTAACCTCGCTCTTCTATATTAACGAAAGCTGACGGAACAGTTCCCACTGATACGGGTAGCCTCTTAAATAGATGGAAAAATTTCTTTGACGATTTGCTGAACACGCAGCCAAAAACTAATATGCGTGGAGAAAAGGAGTTACACACCGCAGAACCGTATATCCTGGAACCCAACCGAATAAAAGTTGAAACCGCTATAAAGAAATTAAAGAAACACAAAGTTCCGGGTGTAGATGAAATTCCGGCTGGAGGCGAAAAAATCTTGAACAAGATACACAAACTCAATCTCCTTATATGGAACAAGGAAGAATGACTGTAATAATTATCGAGGCATTTCTCTTCTGTAAACATCCTATAAAATCCTTTCAAATATTCTACTAGCAAGATTGACCCCACACGCAGTGAAATTATTGAAGATTATCAGTGCGGATTTAGACGAAATCGATCAACTATCGACCAAATATTTACCATTCGCCAAATATTCGAAAAAAGTGGGAATACAATACCCCGGTTCATCAATTATTTATTGATTTCAGAAAGGCGTACGGCTCAGTTAGGAGAGAAACATTATACAACGTTCTTACAGAACTTGGAATACCGAGAAAGCTAATTAGATTAATTAAGATATGTTTAAATGAATCCCAAAGTAAAGTCCGGGTAGGAAATTTTTTTTCGACGATATTTCACGTCGAAAATGGCCTGAAACAAAGGAGATGCGTTGTCGCCATTATTATTTAACTTTGTGCTGGAATATGCCATAAGGAAAATCAAAGATAACAACCAGGGCCTAGAGTAGAACGGTATTCACCAGGTTATGGCATATGCTGATGATGTAAATTTAATAGGAAAAGATAGGCAAACAATAGAAAGAAATGCAGAGATCTTCTTAAACGCTTGCAGGGACATGAGTTTAGAAGTAAATGCAGAGAAAACTAAATACATGGAAGTGCGTCGCGACCGTAATACGGCAAATTGTGGATGCGTTAAAATATTAAATAATACTTTTGATAAAGTGGATACTTTCCAATATTTAGGATCGATATTAACAGAATAAAATCATATTCACGAAGAAATTAAATGTCGACTAAGAGCAGGGAATTCGTGTTACTATTCGGTTCAAAATCTCTTGTCGTCGCGAATTATGTCGAAGAAGTTGAAGCTTCAAATATATAAAACGATAATCATGCCTGTTGTTCTGTATGGTTGCGAAACATGGTCGCTTTCTCTGAGGCAAGAACATAGACTTAAAGTATTTGAGAACAAGATCCTGAGAAGAATATTCGGACCCAAGAGGAACGGGAATGGGGAATGGCGGAAACTTCATAACGAGGAACTACATAACTTATACGATTTACCCAACATTGTTAGGGTCGTCAAGTCTAGGAGGCTCAGGTGGGCAGGTCATTTGGCTAGAATGGAAGAAAGTAGAAACTGTTTCAAAGTCTTAACTGGAAGACCCATCGGGAAACTACCATTAGGAAGACCTAGGCGCAGATGGGAGGACAATATTAATATGGATCTCGCAGAGATTGGAATACAAAGTAGAAACTGGATCCAATTAGCTAAGGATTGAAGTCAGTAGAGAGCTTTTGTGAACGCGGCATTGAACCTCTGGGTTCCATAGGCCATAGAGTTAGTTAGTTTTTTAGTCACCCTACCCAAAATAACACTGACTTATCACTGGCAGTTATGACATGTTCGTGGAATTGTTACCACATTTTCATGATATACTGTATGAATTATTTTTACCGATTCAGAAGAAAATTTTTTCTTGTTTCTTGTCTGAACATATGGTCTGTGATCAACTACTACTTAATTCAGTGATGTATTTTTGTATAGACGTCTGTATTTCAATTACATTATGCGCTGGAATTCACGAGGTTGTCTGACATGTGAAAATTGAGGGGGATTATTAGATTCAAGAGTGCTTATGGATCCCACTAAACTCACTGCAAAATCGTTAGCTAAATAGGAAGCTGCTTCAATTAAGACATAGCAGAATGCAGTTTCTATCTTCACCAGAACAACTAATAATATTGCACCATTAACTAACTAGCTCTATGGGATACAGAATCCGTAGTCTCAACGCAGCATTTATAAAAACTCTACATTGACTTCTATCGTTACCAAACTGGATATTGTCCATTACCGGTATCAACAGGGTATTTACTACATATTTACACGTTTGTAATGGCTACGACCTTTGGGGACTACGGTGTTGTTATATGCATTACATCATTAATCATCTATTCATTTACCTTCTTCCTTTTGCAAGAATGTCCTATACCGTTTTCACTATTTCGTATGATAGTCCCCCCCCCTTCCCGTTATTTATTTATCATTTCAAATAGCTGTTTCCACGCACCTCAACATTCAGATTTCCAAGAATTGAAACATATAGGAATATCTTTGTTATTTTCTCGTGATGTCTACGTTTTGGCTGCACTGTTCGATATTCCAGTCTATATTTGACTCATATTTGCAAGTCTTCATTAAGTGACTCACATGATTAGTTTCTCATCAACACGTTACAAACATAATTTTCAATATTTTCCTTAACAAAGTGGTGAAATAGTTTATTTCTCATATTTTATTATTTAGTTTTTTATTATTGCATTCTGTGTATGGTTTATATATATTTCTTTAACACCACTTCGGTATTAAAAACTAGTTACATAGTCTTTTTTCATTGCTTAGAGTTCGATAATTGTCACTACAGTCTAGGCATAGAGCTAAAAACTGAGTTTTAAGAGCAAATCATGTAACAATTTGGGATCCGATATTTTTTGAATATATACCCATCATTGATCACAAAAATGCCGGATACCAGAAAAAATACCTCACGGCAGGGGAGGGGGAGAAAGCCGAAATTTTAGCCGTTCCTATTATTCATTATAACAGCGTAACCATTGGAACTGAAGAATCCAAACATTTTTCATTTTGTTTTTCTAATTGTCTTCCACACTTTAGTTCTAGTGTATTTTTAGCTGAATATAATGGTTCTCTTGTTATTTTCATTTTTACTCAGTATTGATCGTGCGTAACGTCAGATTTTTATCCATAGATTCTTTACAAGATCAAATTCGGAAATATGTTTCCTCTAAACGTGTTTCGTCATTTTATGCTCTTTTAAAAACGTATACTTATATTAGTGTAGGACTAACAGTGCCTGAGTTATAAGGGACTTTATTCTGTGATGTGCGAAATTGATCACGGCGCGGCCCAAGAGTTACCTTCCAATAAACAGTAAATATTAGCAGCTAATGATTTATATCTATATATATCTATATCTATATCTATATATATATATATATATATATATATATATATATATATATATATATATATATATATATATATATATATATATATATATAAATCTTGTCTGCCTCAATTATATAATCCTGATGATTAAGCCTTTGTATAATCTAATTAGAAATATCCATTTTTAATATAAATTGACGGGCTTTCCGGAAAATAACCCTTGTAAAAACACTAAATATCATGAAGAATGAAAAGAGAGCTTTCTTTAGTACACACTATGAGAAACTCGGGTGATCTGTTCCTTTATACGTGTTTCTGATACCTTCTAAAACATGCACAAACATACAACTTTCTATTCATTTTTCTGAAAAAAAAATCTTCTTCCGACAAATCTTGATTTTGCTACTAGTCCTTGAATTTATGTACTATAATGGTATTGAACGAAACAGAGCAGGAACCACATTTCAAAATTCCCTTTAAGAGAGAATCATGAACAATTTACCATCCACTTTTCTTTTATATATTACTACCTTTCCCTCCTAATTGTAAGGGTAAGAAAAAAGCAAACGAAAAGATATGAATAACACATTTTATAAATTATCAGTTTTTAAATTGTGAAATCTTATTTACAGAAGTAGCACTTGCCTATTATCAAAATTGTGTACATTTGCTATAATACAATAAATCTATAATAAGAAACGTAATAGAAGGAAGCCATTTTACTTTTAAAAAATCTCTACACAAAGGAAGAAATTACTTGATTTCTAGAATTAGTTTTCAATGATGTTATGCCACTCTTACATAAAGGTAACCTAAGACGAACTTGTAAGATCAAAAATAGTTCCCATCAACATAGACAATCTTCTGTCAACGTTCTGGAAAGCAATGAATTCCTTTGCGGTAGAACTTGGTGGACCGAGAATTAAAGAAAGTATCAAGTGCATTTTGCACCACTACTATCGATTTGAACTGGCGTCCTCTAAGGCGATTGTTCAAAGAATGGAACAGGGTAAAATCGGACGGTGCAGTGTCCAGGGAGTGTGGCGCATGCAATATTGTTTCCCATCCATGGCGTAAAATGGTATTCCGGGGCTTCCTAGCCACGTGCATTGTCCTGTAAAAGGGGAACCCCTTTGCGATTCAGAATTGCTGGCTCCAGAGTTTTGAGTTTGTCTTAAACACAGCTCAACTGCTGACAGTACACAGTTGCATTGACGCTCTGATCAGCTGGGAGCAGTTCGCAACAGACGATGCTCCGAGCGTTGCACCAAACACAGGAGAACCTTCTTCTGGTGTTATACTGGTTTCGGCTGTTTATGGGATGCTAACCAATAATGACGGTGCCGTGGAGCTTTGTGCAGGACCGATTTGTCACCACATGCCAACACCCTTTCCAGAAATGGCTCTTTCCTTAGACGAGATAGTTAAGAAACACAGGTGTCTGCTCGTATTGCCTTCTGGTCCTGAGTCAAATCATGTGATTCCCATCGACCCAACTTGCAGTGCTTCCCAAGTTGATGCAGGTGCTCCCTAATGGTTTCTTCACTCACACTGAACTGTAGTCTCATTTCCTCAGATTCCTGGAAACTGTTCGCCTCGATTGCAGCCTGCAGATCTTCATTTTGTACATGTGTTTGTCTTCCGGCACATAGTACGTCTTCGAGTGTTTCGTGACCGTCTTTAAACTTGTTTTACCACCACTTCACTGACTGGATCTTTGACAGTACTTGATCTTTGATGTTCTAACTGGATATGATGTTATGCCGCATACAAGTGGAGCGTGAAAAGTCATTCGCTCTATTCTCATTCTCAGATAACTGGTGGCAAAGGTGGTGAACTGGAAGAAACCTTCCTGTCTTTGAAATCCCACCATCATGTACAATTATTTACAAGAAATTCTGTCATACTGGTGTATCAGTAGCATGAAGACATCGGTGTTTCTGCTCATCATAACAATTCTTTTTGAATTGTGATTCAGAGCATGAAGGTTTCATTCCAAAATCTGCTTCTTCATGCTTCCCTTCAAGATTTTCAACACCGATCTCGAAGTTTGACTTAACGGTATTCTGATCTTTAAAACAACCGGAAACAACAATAAAGAGTTCTGAAGGTGGTAATTCCAGCAAAGTATTACCTACTTTTGGTCCACTTCCACAGAGAACTGTGACCTTTTATTTCCTAGGACAGATTCCTTTATCCGCAAACGCTATTGAACCTGTAGAACTGTTTTTCATAAAACTCTTCAAGATTAATATGGAGATTTGTGATAAAGCTAGGCTCCGACTTTTAGGAAAATGCAACCTGGAGAAATTACGTAATACTAGCGATGCTCTGAAGCAACATGCAAAGAGATTTCATTACCAAACAGCAATTCGGGAAAGGCTGAAAAAGTATGAGATCGATCTGCCAAGGCCAAAGACTCCGGATGGTACTTTGAGGACCAAATTCTGAAGCCAGTTTTGAAAACACTGGAAGATATTCACAAGGCTTGTTTAGAGATTACAATGTGTAGTTATCAGATACTTGGGTGTGTAAGTTTGAAGTGGAAATGTATGAATCGCGGTTTCTTATACACTTCAATGCCTAGTTGTCCGGGCGAGTATAAAAATTTGATATCAGTTAATGATCAGAGTGATGACGCCTGCATGATGCATTAAAGATATCACAAATTTCTTTATCTTTCTAGGATATAATAGTGGTATAACATTATTGAGATCTAATAATAGAAATCAAATATTTTTCTCTCTCGTGTAGAGATTTCTTAAGTATATAGTTTCCTTCTATTACATTTCTTAATATAGATTTATTGTATATTAGCAACTCTATACAATCTTAATAATAGGCAAGTGCTTCTTCCGTAAATAAGATTAACAGGTTAATAACTGATCATTTATAAAATGCGTTAGGCGTATCATATTTTTGCTTTTCTCTTACCGTTACAGTAAGTATTAAGAGGGAAAGGTGTTAAATTTAGTGTTTTGATAAGGGTTATTTTCCGAAAAGCCCTTCAATTTATATTAAAAATGGAAATTTCTAGTTATAGACAGACTATGATTTTACAAGCTGAAGAACAAAGCAACCCTGTTCCGTTTATCAGCAATAGGTGTTGCAACGAAATCGAAAATAAGATATATTAGTACATAATCGCATTATCTGTACAACTCTTTACCATAAAAACCTATTGCATAAATACCAACCTCCACTTGAATCTCAATGTAAATGGTGTGCACTGGATGATATATGATTGAAGGGCTTCGTGGATAGGTAAATTTAACGATTTAATTATAAGGTTTACACAGTGGTGCCCACACACCCTTATGTCCATGACGAACCCCCCGCAATTGTCTATCCATAGGTGTTCTTCCATGAAAAAAAAATATTTTCGATTAATTTTACACCCCCTCAAACATATTTATATAGATTTTTAACCCCCCCAAATATTTCAATGACGCAGTTTGCGTCATAGCCCCCCTTCTGGGCACCCCTGGTTTACAAGACCAATATATGAAAGATTTTGCCCCTGTTATGCCAGAATAGTACCATGAAACTTTCGTTTCCATTTTACACTAACATTAAGAAAGAATATAATGAAACGTAATTAGTTGTGACCTTTTATATAATAATATAATAATATATAATGAAACATCTTTCTGCAAAATCCAAAGTAATTTGTAATTCGGTACGGTACGGTTAAGTTACAGCACTAGTACCGCAATTGCCCACCAAGTGGCAGCACATTTCGGACTCAAACTCAGGAGTAATATCGAATTTTATTTATTTCTTTGCAGAGTTTTATCATAGTGTTCCTTCAAATGTACTTAAATATATACAAATACATTTGTCGAGGCTATTACATTACACAGTACAGGTACGATTTCTCGGTGTAAGACTCGTTCTGTATTACAAAACAATTACAAGAGTTTTCTATCAGTAATATACTACACACTTTATTCGATAACAAACCAGCAACTGAAAGAGGACATTACTGCTCTAACCGAAATAAGTGATGTTTTCAGATACTTCCTGCAACCCGTCGGCTGCGAGGAAGAGACACAGAGAGGAGTCAAGAACTTGCATTTCTAGCACGAAAATGAAGGGCCATATAAGAAGTAATCTCCCTCAGGTATCCGTCTTAAGGAGGATGATGTAAGGATCCAAGTACACGACCTCACACTATGTGATAATATCACATACTAAATTTTAACAATTACACACTCATGCACACACACATTCATTAAACACCTGCTACAACATCATTTCTAACAACTATGGTGGAGGCGTCTACTAAGAATATCTAACTTATTATGCATCCTGTTTCTTTACTCCTGCTTCTTTGACTATGATGCCACTGAAATAAAAAGTTAAGGTTCAATTTCTCTTTCTGTGTTATTGATTAAAAACAACAAAAGTGCATGTTTTGTTTTAATAAAATATTTCTTGTGCATTTGTACTCTTAAACATCCGAATGAAATAAATGTTTCATTTAGTGAACATGCTTAGTATAGGGCGCCACAGATGATAAGATCGACGGAAAATATGCGAACTAAAAACAGTGTTGCAGATAAATACAGAAAGAAAAATGTTTAATTTTCTTGTGTTCATGTCATTCCCTTCCCCTTCATTGTCGAGTCGTAATCGAGAAATATATCCTTTTCTTTGTTGGCTGAACAATGAGGAGGTCTATATAGCTATAATGAATATAAATACAATTGGTTATGATATGATCTGTTTTATTTGAGTTTAGCGTACGTTTCAGCAGCAAGAGTATGTAGGACGCGGACCTGCAGCTTAACTTGGGATCGAACCACATGATCTCCTACTGGGATTCGAACCGGGGTCTTCCGCGCCAAAGGCACGTATGCTATTCACATAGACAAAAAGGTGTTCTACAGTGAGTTATGAATAAAACTGATTCGTAAACCTTTCAAGCTCTCTTAATCTATAGGTAACTTTTTATTTTCATTTAGTATGCTTCAACAAGATTTATTTTCTAGCCAGAGAAGGAACTGAGCGAACGTTATGGGAAGGAAAAGTAAGCCAATATTATAAAGCAGCTTAACTTAAGATTGAAAACATAAGCTCCCAGAGGGAGTCAACCTATTAACTATTTAAACAATGTGAGAAGACAATCATTTAGTCATGATGGAGTATATTGCTTTTCTGGAATAGTTATTTAAGTAAGTGCAGGATATTACCACAATGGAAAGATTTTACGAAAATAGGATTGTGTTAGGTCAAAATAAAGATGCTATGTTTATAGAATTTAAGATTTAATTTTATTTGAATTTCGTTTTTGTGTGTTTTATTGTTTTTGTAAGATAAAATGAAACAATATCCTAATGATAAAGGATTACCCACAATCTGCATTCACAACGAAAATACGATCTTTCATTAAAATAATAAGAACTACAAATATATTTCAGAGTATATATATATATATATATATATATATATATATATATATATATATATATATATATATATATATATATATATATATATCAGAGCATACGAATCCTTATTTCAAAATAGAACTCTAATAATTATACTAAAGTTTGTTCGTTCCTTGGAATTCCCTTTAGAAAACCTGCTTAAAAACATGCTATTCGCAGGAAACTCGAGGGAAACCCGAGATTTTAAAAGGGAAATGCTTAAATAACAAATGTAGGGTATTAGCTGCCTCGTGTCTAAGCGGTTATTGGTGGGAGCACATGTGTTTCGGATTCCTCATTAACCTGTAGTTCCACGTCCCATATTATCTCGCTGCTGGAAAAGACGCTGACATCAAATAAAAAAATCAATCAAAAATATATGCTAGTGGTTACCGATCTTCTTTCTTAATGTGATGATCCCAGGTTCAAATCCGAAGACTATCCTGTCTGAGGTTTCTCCAGATGCTTTCCCCAAGTTCCATCAAGCAAATAAATGATATTTGTCAGTGCAGCCACTGGCCAACTTCCTTCAACTACGGTCTTATATTGTTATAGGTTGTTTCTGTTTTCAGTATAGATTGGTGTCTCCTTCTATATCAGGAAGTTTGTTAAATAAATAAATCAATCAAATATTAGTGTTCAATGTACACTATTTTAAAACATATGAATCATTCAGGGTAGTAATGGTGAACTCAACAAAGAGTTACTTTCGGAAAAACGAATTTTGAACTTTCTTCACATTATTATTGTTGAAATTTCCGTTATGGTTATTATTATACCTTGGTTAAGTAAAAAACCTGGCCAGATGTTAAGTTGGTCCTTACTATTTGAAACGCCTCATACTGCATGTAGTAAATTTGTATGAACTTAAAATAGTTGTTGAAAGTAATCTAAAGAGTATTTTTTCGATTCTTAAAGATTATTTGTAAATACTATGTTTTCCTAAAATATACGCAATGCTCCAAATATGTTCTGAAATTCAGAGCAGATTTGCTTTATAATATTGTAGTACCTTTCCCCATCACTCCGTCAACGTAGACAAATATCTCAACTTTGCAACACTATTTTTCAGACTACAAGAAAGTGTCAACCAATAGGGGTTGCAAACACAGTACATACCCCCAACACGACTATCAACAAAGATGAGTTGCCACATTTGACATTAAGATACCCAACACGGTTGCCGATGAAAGAACAAACCATATGGTGTGCTTCAGTTTCTCTTCAAAGTACTTGGCGCTCAGATGACACATTTGCCCCAAAAATTACGGTTCATTTCGTTTTTCTCAACAGAAAAAAGAGGAGAAAGAAAGGAAAAGGACTCCGTAACTATAAATAAGTTATTGCAAAGAATATGAATTTAAATTTAGTATATATATATATATATATATATATATATATATATATATATATATATATATATATATATATATATATATTACTATAGTTATGTGAATACTGTATGTGTCCGTATAAACATGTAATTAAAATATTAAAGAAAACTAAGAATGGAGCAAAACACTTGGTATACAGAACTTACTTGATATAAAGAACATCGTTCTCCCTATCTCATCATCATTGTCTCCTAACGGTGTAATAAGTATGTTGACGTTTTTTGAAAATCCCGCCTTTAGTCAAGACCTTTTATTATTATTAGGTATTATATCATATGCATATCTCACTACATTATTCGATATTAAAATAGCCCTTCCCTCTGGTCTAGTAGCTACCGCGTGTGACTTTCGATCTCCAGTAAAAACACAAAAGTACATGTAATTTTATAATTCACTTTCATCGATCATCCGTTTCATTTAGCCCAAAGGACACAATCGTGAGAATCTTTTTTCATAATAAATTGTAGACTTTTTCTATTGCAAGGTTTCTCAACCTTGGACTCCCGAAAATATGAGGATTGAAAAAATAAAATATTTAAGTTTACGTCCTACGATCATGTCGGC
Organism: Thermobia domestica; assembly: GCF_964235325.1. Taxonomy (NCBI): domain Eukaryota; kingdom Metazoa; phylum Arthropoda; class Insecta; order Zygentoma; family Lepismatidae; genus Thermobia; species Thermobia domestica. The sequence continues at coordinate 232,788,714 of NC_137461.1, read as the reverse complement.
AAGGCTAAATGAGACGGTGAGGATGAGAAATGAATTAAATGGTGGAATGAAGTAGGAGGAAACGGGAGAACCTGGAGGAAACACGTGGACGCGGTGCTTTTCCACCAGAAAGCTCACTTGGCCCGAGCTGGGATCGACCCAAGGACCTCATGACCATATGTGAACGCTGTACCACTTCTTTCTTTAAGTTCGTCCTAACTGGGATGCTATTTGCCATGGACAGTTCGTGCAATTTCTGTGTAATCCAAACACGACAGGGACACGAACATAGAAAGGTCGAGGACAATTAAAAAACCGACCATGCTCTTCACAGGGATTCGAACCCCCAGTGGATTGCTCCTCATGATCCGAAACCGAACCCCCGAGACCTCTCAGGTATTGCACCGGCTTACCACTGAATCACCGCGGCCCGATATGAGGGTGCGAAGGAAGATGTAAATGTAATTAGGGTCTAGTAGCAGAAAAATATTTCTTTTTAATATTTTGAACTTCTTTGATAAACATATTTTTATTTGTGCACTTGTTCCCAAATACAAAAAAGGCATATTGGGGAATTACGAGAATCGTTTAAAATACAATTGGAATAAAAAAGGAATGAAACTCGTTAAAATCTGAAGATTTAAATACAAGAAATATACATATAGAACTTACAACTGTAAGCGATGAACTGCGATAATAATAATAAGAAAAACTTATAAACAGGAATTTAATTGGAAGGGTCGCAGGTGTGATAAAAGGGGGTCGTGATATAAAAAAATAGATTGAGGAATCCTAGTCTATTGCATCGTTGTCTTTCGTAGTCTTTTATCCTCTCTGGTTTATGTTTTAACCAAGTGCAAAAGAAATTAAATCAATTATAATAATAGAACAGCAGAATGCATACCTAAACGTATCCGTGTATAAAAAAGAATAAAAAACTCATATAAATACCTTCACGGAAGCTAGATACTAACAAACATGCGCTAGTTTGAAAATAGTTTAAAAAAATAAATTTTGTATCCACTACCAACACAATACTAAATGATCCTGGGTAAAAAGACTTTTTCGTCCTTCTGTTTTTTGACGTTTAGGTAAAACGAAGAGAGAAGGGACGGGTTAGAGGGATAGGGTGAAAACGTGCCAACAGCGACTTGCCAAAAGAAAGCGGAGAGTGTTCTGACCACCTAGTTGATCCTAGCGCCTCCATTGAAATTGGAATTCACACATCACGTCATCTGTGTCTTACTATAGTATGTAAACCAATAAGGAGTGGCGTGTCCTTGCCTGTATGCGACCTACTAATATAGGAATAAGATTAATGTCCTGCCAGATTTAAGTTATTTTAATATGAATTTACAACCTTTTCTTAATAATTTTTTGCAAGAAACACAGTTGGGTTTTCTTGTATCTTCGCGTGGGTCATAATCCCTACCTTTTATAATAAAACCTAATCACTGACTTACAGATCATCCCAGGCCGTATAGTTTCTTCGAGGACGACTTTAATAGGTGTCAAAATCTATTACTAGTCCTCATATATTCACCAAGAAGCAGTTTTCCTCATCCACGTCTGGGAAAGATGCCAATCTGTTAATATTCATTGTGTAGCTATGGGGTTAGAAAATAAATTTATCTTGCGTCGAGTCTCTTGTGAAAGGAGGGGTAGATCTGGTCTTGCTTTCGTGTGCATCATGATTTACCATCTCAACCATTCCCCCACTTCCTTGGAATTCAGATCGTTCCATGTCTCATGGGGGCTCGCTAGGAAACAGCGACATACATACATACCATGGTCTGTCGCCTAGTATCAAACGTCACAAAGAAACAGTTTTTGATCATGACTTCCCATCGGACTACAGTAGAACGTTAATAAACAATAAAAAGAGAAACAAAGCATTGTTTCTTGTCGCGAAAGCTACGTTCTAACAGTACTGAATTTATACTTTACTTCATGTTGATGAAAACTCTATTAACGTACCCACTTCTGTGAGTACTAAGTTATGTCTGTCTTTGGTGTGGAGAACCTCTGACCTCGACTAATCCGACAGACGGCGGGCGCTTACTGCCTGGTTCCTAGGAAATTTAAAACCAGATTAACATTAATATGAAACAAAGATCAAGTACGTAATTCCTGCTTATTTGTTTAAAATACAGTAAGGAAAATGACCCTGTTTAATAACACAAAAATTTGACCTTTTCCATGTTCATGAAAAATTCAATCTATCCCTGTCAATGGTGAATTATGTCTGTTTTTGGTGAGTCAAAACTTTGAGATCGACTAGTCCAACTGACGAGGGCGGCTTACTGCCTGGTTCCTTTCTAAATTTTTCCGAACATGAAATAATGTTCAAACATGTACCTTTAAAAAAAACAGAAAAAAGTAATATGTTTATGTAACAACGTAAAACTAAGAAGGAACGAAATACAAACCATGACATATCCGAAGGAAGTAATTTTGGAAAAAAGGGGAAAACAAAAAAAAATGTTAGAGAATCATAGGAAGTATGTTGATAAGTGTATTATATTGTCAGGACAAAACAGCAACTGAATTGTAATGTTGTAAAAATATGAGCCTTAGAAAAGTCCTAATGAAAATTTGTGATAAACACGAAGATTTTGCTCATAAACACTGCTGGAAGGGACCAGCAGTAATTCGCGACATTATTACATGCGAGATTGGTAGCGAAAATTATATTCTATATATTGTGGCAAAATGAAACATTTGGAAGATCTTCTCCCCGGCTCATCTCACATCACTGGCAGCTTAATGCTTCAGGTAAACTGTATGACAATTGGGACAAAACGCTATATATCAAAAGTTCTAAAATGAATGAAGCACCAGTGACAGTTCGCCGGTTTGAAAGAACACCACTAGCTATGTCCATCCCTGTTGGATTTGATTTATATCTAGTAACGGCAAAACCATGTACCATTATCTAGAATTTTGCTCGCCAATTCAGAAATAAACGAAACACAGCCTGGAATGGACCTTAAAAATTTAGTAATGAATAGAGTTTAAAAGACGAATTACATTTAGCATAATTAATCACAGCAGGTAAAGTAGTCTCTAGGGTAATCATTGAAGTAGAACCCACTCGGGGAGTCATTATACTTTCTGAATCGAAGGTAGGTCTTTGGAGTGAAATGAAAGTAGTGCTTTAAGAAAATAAGCCAAATGAAACTGAACAAGTTAGTAATAAAGCAGAAAGTAAACCTTCGGTTAAGCCGGAGAGAACAAGGGAAATAATTTTTCACTAAAATATAAGCTATCCGGGATTCGATATTAGCCAGTCTTAGAAAATACTGAGCCGGAAACTCTTTGGTCTACCATCTACAAGGAACCAAAATATTATAATATAGGAGAGGAGGCAATAAAGCAAACATTGGCATAGAATCTCTGTCTACAAAGACCGTTCAAGATGAGGAAAAAGAACGCGACTCTTGTTTCTAAAGTCATAGTAAAGACGACTAAATCGTAAACCATATTAAGAAATCGTTGCAAACAGATATGTCGCCAGTAAAAGGGACCTTGTTCATCTCTTGGTTAGGAATATGAAGAATAAAAAAGTACAAATTAACTTAGTTTGCAAACGGACCACTATAAAGAGAAATTAGGCATACATTTTCAAGCAGATCCAAAAATACCTAATAAGAATCTGTTACGTACCGATAGTCTAATGGTTAAATTTGACGCCGAAATACAAACTGAGGTTTCCATGACAAAGAAATGTAATAGTGTTCAAACGGATTGTACAGGGTGACGGGTAATTCGATGCATTCCTTTCAAGGGGACATTCTAAAAATACTTTGGAACATTTTCACCTATGTGAACCCCGGGGTTGAAAATCAATTGTTTCTGAATAATTTGCACATGTGCGATTAATTTGAAATTTGCCGACTAACAAGAGATGTGCGAAGAGGTTTTACCCTGAGCCAGTTCTACATATCGTAGAGCGCTGAAATTTTGCATACGTAATCCTGAATATATATGTGTAGGTCATTCGGTAATGTACAGCTCATAACTCTGCAATGTTACTGTTTTATAGGTCCGAACGTGAAGTAAGGTATATTGGTCCAAAATCTATTACTTCACCTCAGAAAGCAGCGTGGCAACATCGGGGAAGTACTTGCCCCAAGGAAATAACTGCATGGTTGGGAAGAGCTGGAAAGAAGATAGTGTGCGAAAAAAACAAACAAAACTCGGACTTTGATGATTTCATACGCAGAGTCGTGCATCTGTCTGGTCAAGATTCGAGCAGTGAACGGGAGCTTTGTTTTACAGAAGGCAGACATTTTTTGTCAGCATTCGCTCTCTGGAATATAACAGAATCCCGTAACCCACGCTGCAGGGATGCATAGTATATCCATTTAATTGTGGTACCCTTTGCCTAGAAAGTAAGTAGTTATACCCCATGCAGATCCCAAATAAATGTGATCATCACTTTGGTGCCTCAGTGTTGAACACGGACTTCCTTGGGTGGTGGTACGTTCGGACATTGTCATTGATTTAAAATTTTTTAACTGGTTTTCTTCATTTTCACCAGACCAGGGCCATTCCTTCCCAATCCTAGACCCACCTGAAAGGGCGATGTGACCCCAGAGTTAGAGGTCCTAACCCTTCCTTGAGTCATTCTCTTGCACAAATTCATCCACAAATAAATAAAGAAATAGTAATCGGATACACCAACGTACCTTTACCAAAGGAAAACCGTGTTCAACTCTCAACGACCAAAGTGATGATCACGTTTATTTGCGATCAGCTTGGGGTATTACTACTAGTTTTCTATGCAAAGGATACAACAATTACCAGGATATACTATGCCTCAATGCTGCGTGCATTGCAGGATTATGTGAAATTCTAGAGTGTGGCATGCAAATAAAAGGAGTCGGCCTTCTGGAAAACAACGCTCCCGTTCAGTGCGGGAATCTTGGCCAGACAAATGCACGACTCTGTGTATGAAAATCTGTCATACTTTGCGTTTTTTCTTTACAGAGCACCATGTTAGTTTCACCTCTTCCCAATCATGCAGCCATTTCCTAGACCTAAGTACTTCCCCGATGTTGCCACGATACTTTCTGAAATGCAGTAACAGATTTTGGACCACTATACCTTGCTTCACGTTCGGACCTACAACACAGCAACGGTGAAGAGCTACGAGATGTACATACTACATGACCTACATAGTTATGCAGGATTACACGCAAATGTTCAGCGCTCTACGATATATAGATGTGGGTTAGCATAAAACTTTCTTGTCCAATTCTTGTTAGCCGGCTAATTTAAAAGAAATTACACATGTACAAGTTACTTAGAAACTATTGATTCTCAACCCCCGGTTCATATAGGTGAAAATGTTCCAAAGTACTTGTAGAATATCCCCTTGCAAGGAATGCATCAAATTCCAGTCACCCTGTATATTTCCGAAAATGATACTATTGAAACAGACGCTGATTTGAAAGTTTCAACGACTGCTGCAGCGCAGCAAATCCTATAATGGTTGATAAAAACATTGCTTTGGAACAGAAATTATCGCAGTTAAATGGGGTAGAGTCTTTGCTTACCTGTAATGGTCTAACGGGGACGTCTGCAGTGCAGACTGTACAGAATGCAAGCCCTTAAAAGAAGACTGGTTAGGATAAGAACTACAAAAAATGCATGGTTAAAAATATTGTTTTCCCAAAGAAGAAATGGAGCTTTAACACGTGAGCAGTCTAATTAGAGTTAACTCCTACCCTATCTCTTAGCGAAGACACGCTGTCGCCTCAAGTGAATCTCTACGAAGATCCCCCTTACTTTAATTGCGACTCTATGATGTGACGTGGAAGATATATAAAGTCAATCCGAATGATATAGGTCGCAGGAAAAGAAATTACTGTACATTGACGAATCATACGGGGACAATATTTTGACAGTCAATAAATGTTGACTAAATAAAGTGTTATCCAGGGATTGTTAACTAATACCAGTTCTTGTAGCTGCTTAACATTATTTAGCACTGGATCCCAAAGTGATTTCATTAATGCAAGAACTTTAATATTTAAGGCAAGAAAATCGACTGGAAGTTATAATGGGCCAATAAACTCGGAGAATTATGGGAAATGGTTGAATGAAAAACTTTTATCTAACCTGCTGAAAGAAAATGTCATTGTCATGGAACAATGTTCTCTACCACAACATTCAAGCGAATAAAACTCTACAAAGTTCCCTGTGAAACATTTGATCATCAGGTGGCTTCTATAGAATGAACTGGCATTCTCGCACGATATGAAAAAATCGATTTATTTCAGTTCGTGCAAAAGCACAATCAGCGTGAAAATAAATTTATAGTAGACAGGATGTTGAAAACGTATGGCTACAGTGTACTACATTTCCCCCCTGTAAATCAGAACAAATGCTGTCGAGAAAGCTTTTGGTAAAATAAAAGGATAAGTAGATAAATTACAAAGACTGGAAGAAGTAACAAAGGACACTTTCCAGAGGGTGACCTAAACGAACTGGGAAGGGTTCATCAGGCACATAATAAACTTTGAAAATTATTAGTGGGAACGAGATCCTTTAATGGAAAGTGCTACGGAAATTTTCATAACTTCTTCAGGCGACTTGGAGCAAACAACTGACACATCTGCAAACTCTCTAGACTTGCTCTAAATTTATCGGAAAGTAACAAAGAATACCCTAATATTTTTAATGATATTAATGTATAATAGTGATAGTTATAATAGTAGCCTTGTAAATCTATAATTGAGTATTATGTACAATAGGTGAGAAAGCAGGCTATAATTATACACTACAATCTGACAGATGTAATTCTGCGCCCCCAGTTTCACCAGGTGAATACTGAGATTAATGCCTTGATACAAGACCTCAAATGATGTCCTTCTTAAATAGCTTCTTTCGTTTTATTAATTACTTGCAGTATGAATAACTATACAAAAGTATTAGTAAATAACAAATAAAAATTTTAATGTATTTGCAAAAGATTTTAAAAAGTAAACGTATGATTCTTAAAAAACTTTATCGTAATGAATTACTCGTACTTATTTATTATATATTTCTTTTATTTATACATATTTCTGAATGTTATCGTCATCTACGCCCTTAAGTCCGTCCTCTGTGAGGATGATATCCTTCGGCGAAAACACAGTCCAAAGAAGAGAAAGAAAGTAGCGTCGTAGGACATGTATGTCCTGACATTAACCACGTGTCAATTAGAAAATTCAAGGTCAAATCTATCATTCAAGATAGCTGGCCTGAAAAGACTGTTATACCTTTTCGATCTAGTGTCACCAAGATCGAATTCATTAGCCTCTCAATCTTTTCAGGAACAGACATTAGCCAGGACACTGAGCCGTCAGCACAATTTTGTTTGGCAAAACCTTACATTTCACAATTACAACTTGCAGGCAATTCACAACTGACATGTGGGGTGTTCCCCTGCCTAAGTGCGTTAACACAAAATTCCGGTGTTAGTACTCAGCCTAGACAGCTGTATAATTACCCAAGTGTTCAGATTCCTTTGTTTTCGGCTGGTAAGTATAAATCTGAGAAAACGTTCTTACACTTATACGAAATGGCAGGAAAAATCTGTGATTGAACGGACGTAGAAATGACAAATTTCATGTGAATCTGTCCGAAACCAACCGCGTACGATTGATTTTATGTCGATATCGCAAATTATCATAGATTAGCTATCCTGAGTTAAATGCCAAACTGTGGAGCGCGCTAGTTTTGTACCTTTAACCGCGCTAATTTAAGGTCTGATTTAGAGCACAAGGGGTAAGAACTAGGGGAAAGTAGTTCTGCATTTATCTATAAGTTAATTAAGGATCGTAAGTATGTGCTGACACGTCTAGATGAAACGTAATTGATATGCAAGATCGTGATGTGTCTATTACTTGATCTCCTACATATGTTAGTGATTCGGATTGAAGACATAAATAACTTAGAACTTTGTATGGAATGCCTTAGGGAATACGAAGCTGTTAATGTGCGATCTATATGAACGAAAATCCAGAAATACTAAGGACAAATTATTCATTGAACTAGTCACCGCTTAAAGCTTTTAACCAACCAGCCCCTGTCGCTATTTTCCATCTCTTCTCCAACCATATCTTTAAAGATCTTGAAGAACGTACTTAAAAGAACACTATGGTATCGGCTAAGTTAAGAGCTATGGTATCGATCCAGGAGCAGGAACTCAATGCACTGTTAAGAAAAGAGTAGGATCTTTCTAGCAATGAGCCGAAAAAGAACATGATGGGCTCAGACGCTTACGCGTGATACATCTTAACATTCATTTCTATTCTATCGAATATGCCATACATAGGGTCACAAACACCAACAAATCGACCACTTATAGGTCAAGTTGCAGGTTTGCTCGTGATTTGAAAACGGTTTCGTACTTCTCATGTCAAGAGCTTTCAGACGATATATAGGTTTTCCCCAGATACTTGGTCCCGGTATGGAATCATCCTTAGTAAGTTAGGTCTCTTTTGTTCTTTTAATTTTTCCTTCTTACATCATTGCAATAGTGGCGGCACAAGCGGCGGCAAAACTTTTTCCTATTATCAATATTAAAACTGTAGGAATAGTAAATATAAAACTAAATAGTGTACTATATAAATATTCTTAATTACTATTGCCTTATTTTTATCTCGAACTATAGAAAGAGATAAAGACATATATTGCCCTTTTCTTACTTTGATTCTTTTAGTTTAATTTACTTCTTAGTAAATACGTAATCAGTGTTAGAAACCGTAAGTATGATTCTAATTAATTCCATACTTATATTTGTTACAAAACTAAAACAAACTTTTATGGAAACACTCCACAAAAATTAAACAATAAAAATACAGAGTTCTAAAATACTTATAAAGCTAAACCAAATCTTACTTTTGTGTTTATTGCTAAACCATTTCCTACGGTTGGTAAATGTTCTGTTCTAAGTTTGGATCTTTCGCAAATTTTCTTTCCTATACTTTATTTTCTAATACGTTGTGTGCAAAATGTATTGAAGCTGTTTCTATATTATCTCAGCAATATAAGTGTTCTTTACAAGCACCATATAATGTATTTAAGCTTTTATCACGTCTCCCTAATCATTCTTGTAGCTTCAAAGAAGGTTCGACATAGCTAAATCCTACAATATGTAACTTGGGCATTGCTTTAATCGTTAAAACCTTATTGATTAATCCTTTGTCATACTCCTCAATATTCTAAAATATGTATGCAATGTATTCAATATCTTTGTTAGAAAACCCATACTTTTGGGAAAGTTACGAATAAATTTTGAGAGTTTGTAATTAATCTTGGCCATAATACCTATTTTTCATTATAACAATTATTATTTCCAGGTTTTCAGTTTCATCTATAACAGCCAATCTATCAACTAGTTGTCTAATTACATCATTTTTCATATATGATGCGTTGGATGTCTAAATGGCGTAACTCATTTTTAAAAGAATAAAATTAAGTCATTTCCATGAACTTGCAACCATAACCTGTTAAACAGCAAAGTTGCGTATCTAAGAGTTAAATGACCGGCCCATAGGCCAAAAGGTGGCAGCACACATAACTGAATTTGTTCGCTTTTTCTATATATATTCGAACAAAAGTCTCAACATCTCACAATATCTCGAAACTGATTTACGCCAGTTTGCCATCTAACGCCTCGTATATTCCTTCTATAATTCGTTACATAACTTCGTTTCCTCTCAAGACTTCGATGTTTTCTTTTTTGATGGTGCTAGAGCTGGAGATGGTTCTATATATTCATCCAAAGCAAGTTTACCTTTATTAGATTTTTTATATTTATTGTTTGTATTATTATTTCCTCGTGAAGTATGAGAATTAATTAGTATTTGATCATCATGATTATAGTTTGATGGATTACTTTTTTTTATAATTCCCGTAAAACTTCTGTCCCTGTAAAATCCCGGTTATTAATTATCCCATCATCACCATGAGTAAACTTCCATACTTCCTATCATGTGTATAATTGGATACTTACGCATTTTTCATCAAGGATGTTTCATCAATAATCCGTAAAGAACAAAACTAGTGCTACGATCATTCCAACTGGTACTCAAGCTTACAATAGATAAATGTTTCAAACACAATAAACGATTTTAGCACCACGCATGCGAAAGATTCTCGGATCGATAACTTATCAGCTTTTCCTCTTATAAACTAACCTTTCGTTTTCATATTTCAGAATTTTGGCCTCCCCCTGTGTTCGTAAAAAATCACAGTTTTACTATGACATTGACGGTAATACTCGTATAATTTCACAAGAAAATCATATTTGCAAAATCCGTAAACACTGCCATTCAAGCCATCAGCGTTATAGCTCTGAAATTAATGTTGATAGTGTTGAAAATTTTTCTTACGAGCGTTGAACAAGGTTAAAACCACAGCAGATAGCTTTCTCAATTCAGTCCAAACTATTCACATGATTTAAATACATTTAATATTCACACTAAATTGATTTAATTTGCTTTACAGATCGTCAAAAATTGTGCAATGACAACCAGATGGAGTGTATTGAAGTATTAGCAAGTAAGTACGATTATTCATCCTAACTTAGTGTTGCAGTACATTAAAATGTAAAATTAATCTTACTTCAGATGTTTCATCGTTTACAATTTCATGTATTTCATTCAGTAACAAAGAGAAAGAAATACGATAATTTGTAGACAAATTGGGAACAAATGAAAATTCCAGAGCAAAAAGGGGTGTCCATTTTTTCTAATTTTTCAGGAATTTTTAAAGTTCAAAACATTTATTTCCTAAACTAATCGTGGAAAATGCTTCAAACTTGGTTTAAAATTTCGTTATTATATTGTATACTAGCTTGCAAAGTTTTATGCTCAACGTATATGATTGTAAATAAAATGATACAAACAAATGACATGAAATTGGATTGTACTGAGGAATGTGGATTCTATTGAAGACAAAACATTGCAAAAAAGAGGCGATTGTTTTTTTTTTAAATTATAAACAATATTATTTTAAAAAGATTGTATTCCTCCTTTGTCGTTTTTATGCTCCTTCACTCCGCTAATTACTTCTTTGGTAGTTTCACACTATTTTTTTTATAGAAATTCTGAACATTTTCGCTTTCTGACTTTCAAAGCTTGCTGATCCTGCTATTTTTCTTCCGAAGTAGGCTACTTCCCTTTAAGAAAGAGGAGGATCTTATAAATCACACCAATAATTATGGCGTTGATCATAGCATCCTATTCAAACTGTTCTCAACCGATTTAACCATAGTACTTCATTGTACAACGAACATTTTAGAAATGCACTTTTATTCTCGAATGAGTATCAAGTATGGGATAGTGGGGCAAGGGAAGCAAGTGGGGTACGAAGGTTCATTGACTTTGATGACCTGATAGTCAACGACGTATAAATGACTATCTAACTTGCTTACGGAAAGGTGTAATTGCTTAAGCAAGTTTGGCGACATTAGGACGTTAAATCTCAGGTTCTGGGGCAAGAGTGGTATATTTTAAACTCATTTAGTATATAATAATTCACTGAATATACATGTATTACACATGTCCGTAACAGAAAAAGCTGACAAGAAAATGTAAATTTTGTCCAAAAGTGTACATCCCCCCTTTTTCCACTGTAAGTGATGACCATACCCCCTTCTTCCATTTTACAAGGATTTTTTAAACAGCTATAGAAGGCTAACCGTAAAACTTTTCTCCCTTTTTGATATATTGAATGAAACTATTCAACGTGCTCTAGAAGACGGCATGAAAATCTAAATTTTGCCCAAAAGTGGACATCAACCCTTTTCCCGTGGACTCTTCAATTATGATTTAGTCTGTCAGATTAACGTTTCTTAACATACATTGTACTAGAAACGCCTAATATGTATTTGCAACGTTCTTTGATGCATTATACTGTTGATAGCAATTTTCTTCATAGTTATGAATTTATAATCTGCTTCTAAGACAATTCTTCAATGTGTAAGTAGTTCTTAATTCAGAGTTAGATAGCATTTGGTGTTGTGAGCATCTAGTTATAACTATATAATCCATCTAACTGTAAATACGTTGTAGATACACACATATTTGTACCGCAACGCTTGGTAACATATAACATGAATAAATTCTACAACATTAGTAGGGCTTAACGATAATATAGTCAAACGTTCAAACATTAATCCATAGATCTTGTTGAGAGGAACAAACATTGCGTTTAGTTTTTGTGATAATGCGAAAACGTAATGTTTTGTAAACCTAAGAGTCGATCCTCTCCAAGAACCTGCCATTTTTGAGGTGTGCCAGACATTAAAGTTTACTTCATTAAATTTTTCATTATGATATGCAAGACAACAGTGCATATTATGAATAATAATATATAGTCTAAAGTTATCATTATCTCCTTAATTTTGATCATCGTTTAACGGAAATATACTTTTGAAATATTAGATATAAATCGCTTGATAGGCAAAACTGAACTAAAAGAATACATGCCTTGAGCGTGTATTCTCATGAATAGTTACCTACAAAATCAGAGAAGCATGAATTTGTCGTTCTTTAAAGTAGGTAATTCGTTGTCAATAATAACTCAAATGTTTTAAGAAATATTCATTATTAACATAATTTTGTAGCAAAACACAACCCTGCCATAGCCGGTCACAAGCCAATACTGTCAAAGGCTGGGAACCCTCTCTGGCTTAGCCCGTGTGCATACATTGTGACAATCCAGTCTCCTTGGGAAGGTAGAAAGTGAAGTGAGTGGAAACAAATTCTGACAACCTTAGAGTGATGCCTTGGTGAGTAGTAGGAAACAGCTGGACAAGACCCTTGCAGAGAATGAACACTTAGACTGGATCTTCAAATGGCGACAAATCCCGGATGTTGGATGTGGTGGGGTATGTGCGACATCATCTAAGTCTCATCGAAGTGATAGAACGCATGTACGCACTGGACACCTTAGCGGATCGTACTCTACTAGCAGGATGAAGTGATAATCACGACGGAGTTCGGTTTGGAGGCGAAGTGGTCATATCACATTTTTTAAGTGTGAGATAGGTATTAAAAGGCTAGAGCAATTAATGTTGAGGGACACACGTTGAGGAAAGTTTCGTATACAAACACAGTAAAATTACGTGAATTATAAGCTAGTTACATTAGAAGTTCCGAACCATCAAGAAAGACTGACGAAACCCAGTAGATCCTTACCATCGAGAAAGACTGATAGCACCCAGTTACACAAGTTTGACGTGTCAATGTGTCAGTGGAAACACTGTATAGCGAAACACTTTGTTACTTAGCAGGTAGCAATTTTTCATATCTTCTCCTAATGGTGGCAAACATATTTTTACGCACCTACTTTTAAAGTGATATTTTAGTGAATGATTATTATAATTTACTTTAAAGCCAATCTCTCAATGATTGAAATACGTGAGGTTTAAATACGCCGGCACGCGAATAGAGGTGAATAACATATGATTTGTTTACATTTTTAAACTACAAAGGTAACTAGAATTGTGTAGCAGACCATCGTAAGATATCTAAATGATCTTGAGTCTTAACTGAGAATATAGTATTGTTTTCGGAGTACTAACGCCCCAAGACTCGAACAACTTCTATTACAAAGAGAAAGCTCGAGCAAATCTTCACTCTGAATACAAACGCTATTTGAAATTCGAACGTAAAGGGCGTTTTCTTGTACATATTTTGCATACGTTTCTCTTGCACAACCATGCGTTTTGTCGTTCCCTTTGTTCTCGGAACTTGGAATTAAAGATTCTCGTGTGATTGCTGGTAATATGTTTACGCTTTTGTTTGCCAGTTTTGTCTTATTTTAATATATAGTGCATTCTCCATGTTGTACAAGACTGAATGTCTATTCATGTATTTTTACCATTAGTTCATATTTGATTTTAAAATGCGTTACTGTTAAAATCATTTGAGTTCATAGGGCTCTGAAATAAATTAATCAATTGCTTTTATTTTAAAGGGAAATACTTGTCCCGGAACTCGAACAGAGTTTCGGAACGGTTTCGAATTCCAAGGTATAATTTTCTTTCCTAATCATTTTGGTTAATAAGCTTATTCTATAAGATAAGGTTGTTGGTACCGAGTCCGTTTTTAGAAAAAGAATGGAAATTTTGTATAGTACTTTTCAAATGATCGTACCTTAGATTTTGATTGGCATAAACATAGGAAACATAAAGCACGATACCAAAAGACAAAGATTCAGAAAAATATGATGTACACATTAAGTAAGCTGTGTCTTGCGTGAGGGAAGAGTAAGGAAAGTTGAACTTAGCCTACAAATTTGATTCTCATTTTCTTCCTGCCCGCAGTCCGTCAGAAATTTGTTTTCTTTGATCTAAGTTAATAATGATAAACTTTTACGTCGGTGACGTGATGGGTTTGGGAACAGAAAAGAAGCAGGTAAGATTTTATGGTAAGTAAAAGTAAGGTTGAAACGAGTAGTGTGTCACAAAGTTAGACCAAACAACATTAGACCACACCAGATAAGATCGCTACTGCTATGTATATTCAGGTCGTGGAAAGAAAGTTAAAAATTTTCGCTATAAAATATGAAAGTACACTCTAAGATTCTTCCACTTCCTGATTTTTTCGAATTCACATCTGACATTACAGAACCATTACCTGTCCACCTACTGTTGAACTTAATGGAAGTTGAATTAAATAATGTTTTTTTTTCTCAACGAGTTCCAGAAATGAATATGCTCTGATATGTGAAGTCAGGGTATAAGATCTTGTCTTACATATTACGCAAACATTTATCTGTATATAGATCAGAATGCGGAGAGATTACATGTTATGAACGCCATACCTAAGGATATTTATTCAATGCTAAACTACTTCGGACGCGGTGGCTCAATGGTAGAGCGTTCACTTCTGGTGCATGGGTTCCTGGTTCGATCCCAGCTCGCGCCAAGTGAACTTTGTGGTGGACAAACACTGTGTGCGTGCCTTTCCTTGGGGTCCTCCTGTTTCCTCCCACTTTCTTCATTCCACCATTTAGTTCACTTCTCATTATCACAGTCTCTTTTAGCGTATCCAGCAATACTGTGGGACGTAAAACTTAAAGATTTTCAATGCTAAACTAAAATCTATTTAAAATAACATTGAAATACCGTTAATGCTTGTGGCGTATATCACCTGCAGTTTACATGTTTATATTCGAGACTGCTTACCAGTTCTAACATTGTGGGTACATAATATTTTATCTGTAAAAAATAAAATGTTATTTTTATGTAATTCTTATGTACCTAACGCTTTCATGGCTCTGAAATTTCTTTGTGTTCTTTAACACTCCAAAACGGACTGTTGGAAATCATACTTTCTGTAGGATTGAAAAGGGGCTCGATTAGAATAACTAGTGAAATCAAGAATAAGAACTAGCATCACTGTAAAAATGTAACATGTAACCTCAATTACTAACACTAAAGATATATTAATTCAACTAAGTTCAGTTTCTGAATGAAAGAGGATATATTTTCTTTCAACTACAATGGAGAACTTTATTCCAATCAAATAAAACAAAAACGGGGAGTATATAAGTTAGCAAATTACACACTACTAGATTAATTATTGAAATTCATATTTTTATTTACGGCACATAAAAGTTTTCTAGGATACTGAATAATACCAATAGAGTTTTCTGTAAATGTGTATACGTCATTCAGAGGAGTAAATGTATACATTACAAGAACGCCACTGGTATATTTGCATTTCTTTGTTCTAAGAAACAAATTTCTTAAAGAAACACTATGGTTTTGGATTTTATCTGATAACTTAATAAAGACCGCTGTACCAAGAATATTAACTGTAGGTATGAAATACGATTGAATGATATATGTATTTTTCTATAAGCCGATATTTAAAAAATATTATCACGTAAATTTCGAACTTGAACCCACTACATACAATCTACACAACATACCCAAAATTATTATAAATAATTTTGCACGTCTTGGAATGAGAAGCTTCACGAAATATCGAATAGAACACACTAGCCTTACTCCTGAAAATTTGCTTAAGAGCCGGTGGGAGTCAAGTGACCTTGACAAATCGAAGATATCGCAGAGCAAAGTGTTTCCTTATTTTGGCAACAGATGGGGTTGTCGCTGAAATGCCGTCAAAGCAAATGCACCCGTCCTTTTCCTTCATTATCCCCTGCATGTGGTCAAAGTTGGACAGCGTAGGAGGGGGATGGTTACGGCTGTAAATGGGACAGAAGAGTGAAATTCTTTTCTTTTGGCTAAAAGAGAAACAGAACTGAAGAAACAAATAAATAAGAGGGACCAACATGATATCAGCCGTCAGCCCCCTGTCAGAGAGCCACTCAAATATCTACAACGGTCACAAACATACCATAGAGAACTAAAGCACTTGTCGCCTGTCTCTTTCTCAAAGGATTCTACCTATGGTAAATAACAGAATAGTGCGGGAAGAATCTGATATAAAATGAAGAACCATGCCAATAGTAAAACAAACAAACAAACAAACAAACAAACAAACACACACACACACACGGGAGAGTCGATATTCTAATTTATTTAGAGCCTTCGTGGTTTTAAAAAAAAAACTTGGAATTGAAAGGCAGAAAACCCAGACAAAGATTTGAAATGTATTGACAATGTGAATCATTTTTTTAGTGGAATCCATTTCCTTACTTTCTTTTCAAAATATGACCACCAGATTTACCCTCTCTCTCGCCTTCACATTCGAATGGTCCTGGGTTCGATACCAGTTGCTGACCATCCTGAGGTTTTCCTATTATAACAGGAAAAAGCCGCAATGTTACATTCAGCCTTGGGGCCGGCTTAGAAGGACAGGAGGGAGCACATGCCCTGCTTGATGTTGGTTTTTATTGGGGGAAATAGACCACTTCATTAACAATAGAATTAAAAGATGTGTCACTAATGTCCAAAATTATTGTCGCATGTCTATAAATATGTTATTGTAGGAATATAATTTGATAACGAATTCACCCGGTATTTCTTATAATGTTAGTATGCGTACAATCGGCAAAGACATGTATGTGGCAAATTTCACGTCAAAAGAGCAGTAAATAAGAACAATAAAACGAAAACAAAACTTTCGTGTCCATTTAGCAACATTTTATTTTACTCATTCTAATCTTCGTATTTATAATTACTGTATTTTCCTATGAAATTTACCACATATATTTCCCGATTGTACACATAGTATCAGTATTAAAAGTCTCCTGCAAAATCATTATTACATGATATTTTTACAAGAAGACAGTTATAGAAATGCGACAATCATTTTGGACATGAGTGTACAAGGATGTAACAGGTGTTTGTTTCAAACATTAAATAAGTGTTCGTATAAATTGAACTTATTTCCTGATGTCATAGAACTAAGAACTGTTGCAGAGCGATGTAAGTCCGGTGACAATACAATATTCCATTCTTACTTTCATACTTTGCAATATATCTATTTATTTTAAAAGCAAATTTTAATATGTTTTTATTTTCAACTTCCTTATCCTAAAATAAATACTAGCCTTTAATCAGCCCTGGTATCCCTGGTTGCATATCACTTTAGGATTTGGAAAAGGTGTCCAACGAATTAAAAAAAAATGATAAGACACCTTTTAAAGACATTCTTTTGTTAATAAATTCCAACTAAAAAGTTAAAAATAATTTTGTTTATGCAAGACTAAATAAAAAGAATGGAGTGCGTCATTTTAAGAATTTATAAAGTAACTGTAAGCCTATATGAGAGCGCATCCCTTTATTTTAGTCACGCATAAACATTTTTTTTAAACTTTTAAGTGTGACTTGATTAATGAAAGAATATCTTTAAAATGTTTATTATTATCTTTTTTTATTATTGTTAATGTTTGCGTCCTTGGCATAGGGTGTTTATTTTGGTAAGGTACCGTATGGTACGTTTCTATACTACTAGGGTATATTAAAATTTAGTTTCCTATGCGTTACTACATACATTAAAAAACATTTTTTTTTAAAGAATTACTACCGAATATTACTACCGCTCCGCTAATAAGAGGGAGACAGATTGAGGATACCAAACACCCCTACCGTTGATTGAGAAATATTTAGGTGTCGACACTGATGAGCAACATCTACATATGAATTTGAATGTTTTATGGGCTTTAGACAATTGATTCAGACCGGAAAACATGGGGGACAGAATGTTGGAAGCAAGTAGTCCAGTCCCTAGTTTGAATGCCTGGAATGAGTAAGGACTCTTCCCCCCTTGGTAAAACCTGCCGAAATTGGAAGCAATATCAAAGAAGCACTGCTTCGAAAAAAAAGAGGGAGCAAACATGCATAAATAGTCAGAGTCGGATTTAGGTTTAGTGGGGCCCCAAGCTGTTGAAGGTAATGGGGTCCTTTATGTGTCCAGATGAACATACGCACCCTACATACAGCAATGAAAAAACTAGAGATAATTTAGGAAGCAGACTGGTAGAAGGAGCCCTATTAATTACACGAACGTAGGCTACACAGCAGGAAGCACTGTTGCTACGTATATATAAATTTTACTTTATTTTTTTAAATTTTCTTATATTTTAGAAATCCAATTTTTCTTTAGATTTTGGGGCCCCCAAGAGAGCGGGGCCCTAAGCTATAGCTCGTTTCGCTTACACGTAACTCCGGCACTGTAAATAGTATACATATACAGGCGCGGATCCAAGGGTGGCTATAGAGGCTATAGCCCCCCCCCCTTGACGCTCAGGTATACACTGGATAAAATGGGCTTCAATCCTGTTTACTCTGGATAAAGAGGCAAACTATGGTTTACCTCCTCCCTTGATCATATCCTGGATCCGCCACTATATATATATATATATATATATATATATATATATATATATATATATATATATATATATATATATATATAAATGTGTGTGTCTAGTATGTTGTACGATGGAAGCTGATGAAAGAGCTTTATACCATATTATTCTTGATTTTTTGACAGGTAAACAAAGAATATTTCGGGAATTAATCTATCCTAAAGATTATAATAATGTATCTTATTTTTTCTCTTGCATGTATATTCTTAGCCTGCAGGAAGTTTTCATTTCTTTCTTGGAATAGATAAACGAAGACTTTCGTTCGGCTTCTCCTTCACAAACAGCGAAAAAATAGTACAGTAGCGCACAAATACAAAGATTGTACTCCATTCTCAAAAACGTCAGGAGTTTTTAGCTCTTTTCCTTACTGTAAAAAAACAGAAGACTTTTCCGTCTGATTTTGATCATTTTCTTATGGGAATTTGGATTATAATTATCTGTATTTATAAGAAGAAAATATCACGCACAGCGTTCAAATTGCACCTTTAAAATGAGATGCATCATATTTAGTGCGCTACTGAGACATTTTTGCGAAAGAACGAAATGAAACCGTGATTTGCCTAGAAAATGGTTGAGATCCCATGTTAAATTGAACACCAATATTCCGGCCGCTGTGGCGCACTCCTTCTCCCTCTTAACATGCTACTTCTTTGCAACGCCATAAGGCATAGAATTTTCCTGCTACAGAACCGTACGAACAGGGTAAAATTTCAGCATTTGCCACATATGTTCAATCTGCAACATGTCACTCAATAGGGCAGGTAGGAAAGGAGTAGTTCCCTTGAAGAAGGTCTGCATATTAATCAAGATATAATGTCGGGCACTATTTCGTTGAGCTGAAATGCAGACGGAAGTACAGCTCTTGAATAATCAGGAGGAAACGTAACATCGACCTCTGCAACTTACACAATGTAGGGAGGGTTGGTGTATGAGGTCGGTGAAGTTTAATTTGACGTAAACTTGAAGTTGAATATAAAAGTCGAGATGCACTCAATGGTAATATATCATCACAGCAATGTTTCTTCCACTGTGGAGTACAACATTCTTAGTAATATACTTTCTTTGTAATACGTTTAAAGATTTGAATCCGTTATTATTTTTGTAAATACACATCCCCTAACAAAACAAAATGATTATGATTTAAAGGCCATTTTTTTAAAAAAAAAAAAGTACATCCTATATTTGATCAACTTTGTAATACCATAGCAAATTCTATTACAGGATTTCAATGGATGGAGGAAGATAACATTTTGAAACACATTAGATGGGATGATGTGCATAAGGAAAGTAATGAAATAGCGTTACAGTTGAGAATATTCCCACATTAAAAATGTTATCATGAATAGTGCAAAATTCTCACATTGCGACACTCTGAAATGTTCAAACGTGTATCAAAAAGTAAGGCGAATTTTCGATTTACTGAAAGACATGCAGAGATCAATATCTGAAACTGTATCATGTTTGATATACGTTACACTAGCATCCAACATAAACCTCATTGCGTCAAAACAAATATTTCAATGTAACACTAAATTGTAAATATCATTTGCAAAGAAATATTACTCCATGTTCCTAACAACGTAACCGAAGCCTGTTGTACCTTTCTCAATGTATAGTAACGCCGCCTGCGGTAGTGTTTCGTTACAGGTCTAAACAAATGTTAATGAGAATGTGCTAAGTAAGGGTATACGAAGGATAATCAACGATTATCCAATTTAAATCACGATCTGCTTATGGATTCGTTGTGCTGCATGTAATGGTGCGTTATCGTGCAGTGACAACACTAATCTCGTAACATCATTTTCGTTTCTGATGTATGACTGTTTCAACTTATCCATTGTTTGGAAGTACGTGTCAGCTTGTACCTATTGCCAGAAATTCAACATGAATAACGCAATAAGGTCCCAAAACCTTCTTTAGCTAATGTTCTGGTCTTGAATTTCTTGACTTGCGGTGACAAGCAACAGTTCTGTATCATGCTCTGCCGCCTTAATTCACAAATCTATAGTTGTGTTGACGTTTCGTCACCGTTATGACGCGATTAAGAAATCAATGTCCTTTGTGAGCATATCATGTCAAATGGGACAAGGAAATGCCCATTGAAAGGTGTTTTCGGTCCTCACTCATTAGTTTTGGCACACAGCCCCCACACATTTTCCTGAAGCTAAGTTGGTCATTGATGATGCTCCTCACTAAACTAAATGAGATTTGTTTTGTATCTACATTGTTATGAAACGCCACTATTTTATCTTCAAAAATCATCACATCGACATCACGCGTATTCCTGTCCGTGGTTGATGATGCGGTTTTACATTTCTGTCATAACCTTTCGGAGGTCTCCTACCACTTGCGAAGGCGTTGCATCAGACATAGACTTCTACTGTGATATAACACTCTCTCCATTGCTCTCCGCCAATTCTCTATGAACGTAAGATATTTTCTGTTCCTTGGCCCATACAGAAACGAATAAAGTCAGAAAGCGTCTCTTTAGAATACTGATCAAGTCGACGCGCCATCTTTAAACTCCTTTAGGAACCACACAAGTTGGTGTAGAAGGCTGTAACTGTCATCACACTTCCCTGGTAACAATAAAAAAATAATTAGCTATACTAAAACTCGGTGATCCACCTTTTTTCATACAACATTGTACTTATATCTCACCAAATTGTAAATTATATTAAAATCGATCACGTTTCAGTAGATAGAACAGGCTTAGCATAACTGATATGCAATCTTTTAGTTAACTTTACCTTGATACTGTCCGCTACCTAGTACTAGCAATTATAGGAGAGGTAGTCGATGAAGAAAGGAATGCATCAAAATCTGATTACGAACTATTTTATTTTAATGAAATTAGAGTCTATTTCAGAAAGAGATGAATACAAGATTAAACATTCGTAAAGGTTCGTAACGAACTATTGTTAATGGTACTAGGACTCACAGTATTACATTTCAGCAAACAATAAACTAGCACACGCTTAAATATACAGGGGTAGCCCATAGTTTCAGTGAACGAAATTAGCAGAAGAAAAGGTAAAAAGCAATTCTAAGTTTCGTACAAAATTAAACCATAGAACTGAACCAAATTTGTCCGTGTTAATCTCACATCTTCAAAAACACAATTTGATTCTATCTGTTATTTCAGGAGCATATTAGGAGTCGCTGAGACCTGCATGTAAGCTTTCTGTGTACAAAAGTGTAATTTTTATACTCCTAATCATACTTTTTCTTCTGTTGTTTCCTGGATCATGCCCAGCAAATTCTTTCTGGAATGATTCACGTTTCACCAGTCTTTGCCAAGCGGAAGTATCATAGTATTATAAGACATATATTCGGCCTTAAGTCTTGCAAAGTAGTGTATTCTAAAATCGTTTTCTTATTTAAAAAAAAATATGAGTAAACAGACCCACTAAGCTCTTAACCAATTTGAAGTTCATAAACTCGTCTTGAGGTAATGAAAAGGATTCAGAGTGAATTCTGCTTCTACACTTTCTCCTGCTATTCTATAATAAGTACCAACTTTTCTAACTACTCTGCGATTCTATAAAATCGGAAAGAGAGTTGATTATGTGGGATAAATTCTGCTGAACAAAGAGACATCAAAAAATGTAGATTATCTTTTTTCAGAACTCCGGAAAAACCTTCTGAAATTCGTGATACTGGTGAATTCTTCCAACTTCACACCATATTAACAATCTTCGTCCGTCGTGCCTAGTTTGCATGGGGATGAAATGATAATTGACGGTCGAAGATCGCTGCTACTCACCATCTAGAATGAGTAGGTTAAGGGTAACAGAAGTAAACCACATTAAATTAACTTTGAATGAAATCTCTGTATTTCCATAAAGTTTGTGTATTACTGTAACTGATCGAAGACTGTGTATAAACGCCAGATCACATATCTTTAAGCCTCTAAGAATTGAACCACGAATAACTCGACATAGCTGAGATACACGTACCTTTGAATGATGATGCCTGGAACTGATGTCGATGTTCGTAGAATAGAATCACAGCTAAGTAACTACTGTGATATAAGTCGCAGTGGATCTCTATGTGTATACTCGATGTATGATGGTCCAATTCTGATCCACCTCTGATCCCTGATTCTTCAAAACCATAAGTTTTTATACTAGGATTCCAGACATCCTGGAATTCATTGTTGTTGACTTTCTGTATATCTCAGCTATTGGTAAAACATTGGTTTCACCCGAATTACATCGTGACCAAATTCTCAGACTCACAAATTTCTGCAAACTCAACGATTATGCCACAGTCAAAGTGTGTCAATGTTATAGTATTACAACTTGATGACAATTCATTCTTGAATCACAACATTACAAATTACACATTACAATAACATACGAATTGACGATTAAGCGTCTAGCCGTAGTGACACATAACATTCATCACATATACAAAACATTGATGTAAACACATAAACATACACATGTGTTTACGTTACATGACAACATTGAGTTTCTTTAACATTCAATAATTAAATATGTTTCCTTTCCCAAAAATAATATATTCTAAATAATATCAATCACATGTATCAACATGCCCTTCCTTCAAAATGAGAGAACTCCGTTCTCGACTCAATTTCTTCCCTGAAATTGACCATAAAATAATTGAGTATATTTATCCATCACCCTGTATATAGTTTTATATTCATCTATCACATTCAAAAGAAATCATAAAACATCATTTATTTACATTCATTGTTGTTAAAAAAATACTTGTCAAGAGTCCTCATAAAAGTATGATCTCCTGCCATCTGTTGAGTTATATACATAACTAATTGTAATTGTCTAGCACATCCTGTGCTCTTGAACACACATACATATATTTTCCTGTTCTCGTTCTCGGAAACTTTCCACTTCATTCAGTCGCAAAGTCCAAACCAGTGTTTATTATCTTTGCACTTTTTTTACTAAAATCAGTGTCCATATCACTGATGCTTCCAATGAATAAAATGCACTTTATTATACACTATTTAACTTGTTGTAGTACACTAATATACTAATAAACAACGTTTCTTGTCGTTGCATGATTTTAGAACACAAAAATAAAACTTGAAAAATATTATTCACTTCACTAATGGTAAGTTAGCTATATGTAGAGTTAGCAACTCTGGTGCACTTCCTTCCGCAAAATGTTGTGTCAGCAACGTTGACACTGACATTGAAAAAAAATCTCCACGTCTCATCCTGTTTGTCGCGTCGCTTCAATAGTTAAAGTTGACTTTGAATACGGGCTCCGCACTTTTCGTGAAAATTTCGGAAAATTGTTCACAGTATAACCACGTCACAGGGACAAATATAAAGTTTTTCACTTTTCGAGTATGTGAAAGTCTATCCGTGGTTTCCGTCTCGGAACTGGATAATTCCGTGATTTTTGGTGCATCCCTCTTGGTTTTCGTGCAGTGCAATTTCTCCTGTGTATCCCCAGTGTCTGAGTTATTTTGTGATTTTTCTATTGGCTTGTGATCGTGATCTGCATTTATTTTAGTGCTCAAAGTGTGCTTTTTAGTGTAATTTTGTCTACTTCTGCATAGATTGGAAATAATCCGTAGTTTTCTATGTTACTAATATCGTCATATACCTTTTTATTCTTTACACTTCCTTCCTGTTCTTTCTTTCTACTAAATCTACGTAATTTAATAACTAAATAAATTATAATTATAGACGTCGCTAGTACTAATACTGTTAAAGATGTTAATGCAATAGCAAGTACGATAAACTTCTTCTCCATAATGCCTGTAAATATAAATAATCTAAGTGTGAAATCTCGTTTTTATTTTCCTTAAAACTAATATTTCTAAATCGCGGTCTATAACTCTCTTCTGTAAAAATTCTTACATACTTCTTGCATAGGCCTAGTCTCAATGTTCATAAATCGTTCATTATTCTCTATAAAATGCATAATCGATGCATATTCTAAATAATGACTAGTGTTCTAATCGTTATGTAACCTATTCGGATACAAAAATGCTATCCTCGTTACATTTTCACTCGTTTGACGCTGTTATTGTCAGTTTTTTTTCAAAGTCGTAAAATCCTACATTTTCGTGTATATTTCTGTTCTTAAATACACTTTACTGCTAGTTTTAACGTTGTCTGTAGGTACTATTATCTTTATTGATGTTTAATCTATCTTATTTTAACATTCCAACATTCTCTGTACTTAGAAATCATTCATAAAGCATCAAAACCATTGTGAACGAGAAAGACTCTTCATCAGTGGGAGTGGCTTGTTGCTAGACGGCGGCCATCTTCTCGTAAGTCACGCCCCTTAGCAACGGGTCCTCTCTCGCACGCGAGATAAGCGAACGCATCAGCGCTCTGAGTTGCTCCGCAAGAAGTAGGTTGTAGCGGACTAAAAAGCCACAAACTGAATCTTGTATTTACATGAATATTGAAGATATTCATGAACTGAATACTTTAACTTATTATTATACAAATAATCCATATGCCAATTGATCATTCTATAATAATAATACATCAATAATTTTCCTCTCATTTTAAAAAAACTTGAATTTAGAAAATGAATTTTGCAAAAAATAATGTATTTATATATAACTTAAAAATGATTATAGACATGATGCATTATGATTGTATTCTATTTCCGACTATTTCTCGTCTATTATCTATGATTTTCGTACTTTTCTATTCAAACTATTTACTTCTTTTAACGACTTTTTCATACTTTTTCGTACTTTTTACGACTTCTTATTCTAGATTCGTAAGCTTACTATTGTAGATTATGCCACTAGTATCTACATTATCTATGATTTGTCTATTTTGTCTAGCTTTATTAATAGACAATTATTTCTATTTTCTTCTTTTCTCTTTTGTTTTCTATAGCTTGGAGCTACTGATTTCACTAATATTCTGTTGTTATTTAACTTAGCTATTATCTATTTACACGCTTGTATCTATGTTTATCTATGATGATCTATTATCTATGCTTATTTTCTATTGCTTCTTTTTCTACCAAAACTAAGAGTTTTGCCGTATTAGTACTACGTAACCATTTTTATTCAACAACTTAATCGTTTCACCCACTCAACTAGACCAATCCTAGTTTTATCTAGGATGACATAACCAAAGGCTTTTCCACTCACAACTACCTCATGCGGTAGGTAAGTATCTACATATTACCAATTGTTTTAAATGTTAATCCGATATTCCTTTTCAGGTTTTTATTGCAACTTAAACTTTTTTTCAAAATAAACTCCATTCTTCTTCATATCCAAAAATGTAAAAACTTTTTTTTTCATAACCCAAGGCACATACAATATTGATTTACATACTATGCTAACTTTATTATTACTTTTTGATGATGATGATGATTATTATTATTATTATTATTATTATTATTATTATTATTATTATTATTATTGGTTTTCAATTTTATACTTCCGTATTGCTCTATAAAGCTTACAATACAGTACCAATAACAATATTGTTGTCAAAATTAATGATATTATTACTCCAAAAATTACATACATAATATAGTCTGTTTTTAGATGTAGTTCTGGGATTGACGTATTGACTTTAAATTTTAACAATTTTTCAGTTAAACTATTTAGCTCTTGCGTATGCAAGGTGAAATTTATTTGTCTCTCAGTCCAATTACCGATCAATTTAATATGTTTATTCTGAATCTGAGTTATCCGTTTGGTTGGAATGACCAGCTCTCCAATTATTATGTTATCAAATTTATTATAGTTTATGAAATTTGATTTAGCTTCAGTTTGAGCAAGTTTTGTTGAAGTAATTTCTTGATGTACACCCACTTTTGTCATGTACGCTTCTTTTTCAACAGAAGAATACATCACACCAGCGTGTGTATATCTGAATATCACATTCCCCAAAAATTTCTCAGAATTCTGCTGGCATCCTTCCAGAGAATTATTTAAAACGATATTATTCAAACATTTCGATTCACGATCCATCGTTATGCTTTCACAAAAGTATAGAAAACTTTTAAATTCGCATTTACTTTTATCCAATGAGTGAAATTTACCTTCAGCCAAATAAACTGCTTCCGGTAATTCATAAAATATTCTGGTCTTATTTATTAAGTAGCCCATTGATGTTACGTCATACATTATTGAAATACTAGTATCATATATTATCGGAGTTTTTATTATTAAATCCACATTATTTTCTTCGTAATGATATTTGACTAAATATATGCTAGACATTTGGTAAAACATCCCAATGTCTGACCTATAAATAGTATTTTTCAATACGTCATGAAGACTAATTAACCTTTTAACATCAGCATTAGATAATATATGATATGTTAACTGATTATTTAAAATGCTATTTACTATTTTATTCACTCTCTCCTGTACAAGATGAGCAAACAAGTTTGCCATAATCTTGCGTTGGGATTGATGCACATAACAGTATAGCTCCTGAATTTTATTTTTAAAATCTTGCAATACATGTTGCACTTTTACGACAATTCCATGGACTACTGCAATTTCATTATTAAATGATTCTTTTAAATTTTTAATTTCATTAGTTAATACATTCTCATGTTTACTTAATTTATCAATAGACTGAGACAACTGTTTATTATGTATTAAATTATACGTCGATAAACCAATTGACGACAATCCCAGTAACCACGAAAATATAAATCTTTTATTTCTGTGATTATTACACCTAGTTTTACCATTTTCATAGACAAAATGGCAGGGTAATAAATTTACTATGTTCTGTCTAAACTCTTTCTCTTTTACTGCATAATCATTTAAAATCTCGTATGCGTCAGTACATTTATCATGTACTGGGACCGATTCTTGGAAATTCAAATGCATTTTGACAGTCGTAAACACCATATTCGTAGCATGAACAGCATAGGCATTCTGTGTCAAAGCTAGTCCAATCTCTGATAACGTTATTTGTTGATGTTCTTCCTCTGCTACCCCAATACTAATCAATAGTATTAGAAAAATGCAACTCTTGAACATGATGTTAACTGTAAACAATTAAAACTTAGAATTACTATCTGAATTTACTTATTTACTTTAATTATTTCTATATCTCTTATTTATTTAATACTTATGTTATTATTTATTTAGTTCACTTTGTATGTGTACCTTGGATTATTCAACCATTTAACCATATTTACTAGATATCTCTACTTTTAAAAAAAATTTCTCTAATTTCCTAATCACTTTACGCTCTGTACACAATATATTTTTACCAGTTAAGGGATTTTCAGATGGAAATCAACATTTACTTTGATTTCGGGACACGGACTTTTGTTGATAAACAGCGGTCCACCTCGCTGTTTCACTGATAAAAACATGTTGTATACAGATACCTAGCAAAAAAAATACAAACTTGTATACTAAAACTTATTCGTGTTTTATCGTTGCAAATTCATTTTAACTTTTCGTGATGTAGTCCTTTGAGTTTAAAAATCTCTTGGTTTTCCACGCGTTGTTTTTTTTCTTTTAGACATCACTGTCTAAATCCGACTCTTCGTCTTGCCTATCCGAATCTTCCTCATTTGCGCCAACAAATGGTTTTAAACGTCTTATATCCACGGTGTCCG
Source organism: Thermobia domestica (assembly GCF_964235325.1). Lineage (NCBI taxonomy): Eukaryota > Metazoa > Arthropoda > Insecta > Zygentoma > Lepismatidae > Thermobia > Thermobia domestica. The sequence continues at coordinate 232,760,307 of NC_137461.1, read as the reverse complement.
TCTTCTCTTGTCCTTTCTTATTTTCATATTTCACCTTATATGAATTATTAGTCATCTTTTGCACTATTACTCCTCGAGTATTAAATCTTTTCCCAAAGCAAGCTGGAATGCCTGCTCTTGGCATTTCACGAATCCAAACTTTTTGTCCTACGTCGAAGTTTGGTTGAGAGAACTTCTTCTCAATTTGCTTCTTTTGGGATTTAAACCGCTTTTGCAAATTCTGGTACGCGATCTTTCTTGCTTCCTTCACATTTCTTATTCGCTCTTCGTTTTCTACATACTCACAAGGTATGTCCAGATCCTGTTCCAAGAACGTTCTGGGTTCACGCCCTGTAAGCAAATAATAAGGCGAGTGTTTTGTTCCGTCATGAATCTGTGTATTCATGGTAAACACTATAGAAGGTAAGATTTCGTCCCAGTTTGTAAATTCACGGTCTATATAGTGCTTCATAATCTGTTGGATTGATCCTATAGCTCTTTCCGATGTTCCGATGTTGTAGTGGGCATCTGTATTGGCAAAGTTTAACCTCATACCAAACCGCTCAGCCATCTCTTCCATCACTCGGCTTCGGTGTGTACTGTGCCGGTCCATCGCAAGAATCTCAGGGATCCCATGTTTTGTAATCAATTCTTCAAAAATTACTTCTGCTATAATTTCTGAAGTTATAGCAGGAACTGCCCTAGCAATTACGTACCGAGTGGCACTGCCAACGAACACAATTACGTACTTATTTCTATGATTTTTCGATCTTTTAAACGGTCCAATCTCATCCATAGTTACATGCTGGAATGGCATATAACTAGGATTTGTTTGCGGATGCAGTGGTGTCCTACCAGCTTTACGTTTCTGGATTTGGCAACTGATGCACTGGCTGACCTTCTCTTGGAAAAATCTTTTCATATTCGGAAAATAAATGGATTTCAATGCTCGATTATAACACTTCGTGTAGGAATAGTGTCCTCCTCCATATATCGAACAATGCAAGTTCTTAAAAACTTGTTCCCTTAAAGAAAAAGGAATGCATAATAGAAATTTCTTTCCATTAGCCATCTTCTGAGTTCTGAAAAGTTTTCCGTCCTTAATTTCATACCAGCGAGCTTGCTTTTCCGCTTTTTCGTCTGCTTCTTCTGGATGTTCTATTGCCTTCATTATTGACCCGAAGAAAGAATCTTTCCTCTGCAACTCAGCTACGTCCACATCTTCGTCGAACGTGATGTTGACTTCGAGGTCTTCGGTTTTTACTGGTAACGCATCTAAATCAATGTCTTCATCGGTTGGTTGGATGTTCGTGTTTCTTGATAATACATCACTAGGGTTTTTCTCACCTGGACAATGCACTGGCGTATATTGGTATTAAGCCATCTCTAAACTATACCGTAACAATTTTGGTGATAATTTTGGCGTTGTCTGTAAATATTTTATACATCTGCAATCCGTGTATAATTCAAATTCTTTATTATACAAATAGTAATTGAATGCTTTAAAGGCACTCACCACGGCCAAAATTTCCAATTCCACTATATGTCTTCTTGTTTCGTTTGGTCTTAACACTCTGCTATAATATGCTATAGGTGTCCACTCTCCATTCAATTGCTTTTGCATGAGTACAGCCCCGATTGATTTTGTAGACGCATCGGTATACACCCTTGTTTCCAGATTTTCACGGAACGGTGCTAATAACGGTGCATTCATCAACGCTTCCTTTAATTTTTCAAAACTAAGTTGGTGTTCCTTGGTCCATACGAATTTATGGTTTTTTCTTAATAATTGCTGAAAATTAGCTGACATTTCTGCATAATTTTTACAAAATTTTCTACGTAGTTAGTCAACCCAAGGAATGACTTAAGTTCTTTCGCGCTTGTGGGTGGCTTACAAGCTTTTATTGCCTGAATCACTTTAGGACTTATTTCATAACCAGCTTCGCTCACAATGTGACCTAATGCCATTACTTTCTCTTCCATGAAGTGACATTTCTCTACCGATAACTTTAAGTCATATTTTCTTAGTCTTTGAAAAACTGAATGCAATACCGATACCATCTTCTCCTGATTGTTTACATATAGGAATACGTCTTCCATGTAATATGACACCGCCTCCGGATGAACGTTAGTTAATGTCATTGGCATGATTTTCGTATATATAGCGGGCGATTGAATGTAACCCATGAGCAATTTAGAGTATTGATACGCCCCTACGCCAGGAATATTGAATGCCGTGTACTTCCTAGATTCCTTAGAAATCGATACCGTGTGGTAAGCACTCTTAATGTCAAGCACACTAAAGAATTTGTGACCACCCATACATGTTAAGATCTGATGTATAGGCGGCAACGCCACGGAGTGGAACTTTACGTGCCTATTCAGCAATCTACAATCGAGACAGGCTCTAATAGATCCATTTGGCTTCTTTACAAATAGCATAGGTGAGTTATACGAGCTATTACTTTCCTCGATGATGTTTTGTTCGAGTAAGATGTTTATCTGTTCTTTAACTTTATCTTTCATAGCTATAGGTATTGGATACTGTTGACGTCGAAACGGTACTTCCTTCTTATGTTCTACTCCCTTAACTCTTCCTAATTAGTTCTCTCGCCACGCAAAAACATCTGCGTAATCATAACATAACCTCTCTAATTTCTTTTTGATTTCTGGTTTAGTCTTTTTGCCAAATTTTAACCGTGTTTTATCGTAATTTTTCCTTGCTTCTAATACTTCTTCAATTTTATCATCTGTTAATCCTTCTTGTCTTAATTCTGATTCACTAATGCATGCTTCTGCATCTCCCATTTTCAAATTTCTAGTCAACATGATCGTCTTATTTGATGAATTGATTACTTCTAAACACCTATTTTCTTTCGACAATATCACTCTAGGTACAAATATGTTATATTGAGACTCTAACAATTTATCTGGTTCTAATAAAAATTCGTTGTTCGCCCAAGAGTTAACTAGGTTAACTTCAACAGTTGTCCTAGTTCTTGGTAACAACTTTATTCTATGTCCAAGAACCCATTTCGGCTTTAAACTTGTTTTTATGCTAATTGCTATATTATCAGAGACTGTTCTGGTTTCCTGATCATTTCTACAAATTTTGATCGGTTTCCCGAACCTTTGAACTATAATTTTACCAGTACCATAATCTATTCTACAATTCTGTGTTTGCAAAAAATCATTCCCAATCAACATTTGATATGGGAAATCTTTTATTATCCTAAATTCTTGGTGAAAAGTTTGATTTGAAATTTTGAACTTGATTACCGCTAATTTATTAATTACAAGAGTGTTTTGCGTGATACCTTTGATCTTAGTTTGTCGTGGGATTATTTTTGCACTCGGTGGCACTAATTTCTCATTAATAATCGAAATTTGTGACCCACTATCGAGTAACGCCTTAATCTGTCTATCATCGATCTCCAATGGTAAATATACCATATTGTTTTCTAAATTAACTGAGGCGATTATTTCTCTTGTTCGTACATTTCGATTGCCTGTAAATGCGCCTCGCCCATTTACAGATGTGTTCCGTTTAAATTACTCGGACCTGCTGTTTGATAGTAAGTAGTACCATTTACTTGTGCTGGTACCACTTGCACAAATCTCTGCTGATTCGGATTTTCAAAATTATAGGATTGGTGACAACACGAATTCTGACAATTCCCTTGCCAGCTTCCTTGTTGACCACGTCCTCTATTATTTCTCCAATAACTACCTCGATTGCCACGCTTATTGTAATATCCATTATTTCCTCTATTGTGGTTTTGGCTACGGTTACTATTACTATACCAATTCTTATTCTTATTTCCACGGTAATTATTTCGGTTATTACCTCTATTCTGCTTATTATTTCTATAATACTGATTTTTTCCTTGTTTTCTACCGTTATTCTCGTGTTTTTCTTCGCTTTGTGTTTTCGCCGATAATGCAAGTTGTAATTTGTCTATCTTCTTCTCTAACTCCGCGATTTGTGTAATGCTCTGCGGCTCTTGTTTGATTTTACTTTCTTCTTTATTTTTTCTTACGACTACATGATCTGAATCAGATCCACTTTCGTCATCTTCTACTTGCTCCCTAATCTTTTTAACAAGATCTTTAATCGTGACTTTACCGGACTCTTTCTTCACGCGTTTAGCAATCTTACACTTATTCTTTTCTATCTTTTGCAAGTCTTCAACGAATTTGTCTAGGCTAGAATATTCTCGGGTTCCTACCTTTTCCATATAGTATGGATGTAATCCTCCAACTATAATACCTATTTTCTTAATATCAGTCATATTCGAATCTAATCGTTCACAGAGAACGAACATGTCATATACGTAATTGATGACGGCTTCGTCTTCATGCTGTAAACGCTCCCTAATTTTATCTTCAATGTCTATCGTCACATTAGATTTAGTAAACTCTTCTACTATTTCTGATTGCAAATCTTTATACTGTACTTCTGCCGTGTTTTTCCGTTTCAGGAACAATTTAATCCATTGCCTCCCTACTCCTTTGAAAATATTAGGCAGTAATTCCTTTCTCTTGCTTTCGGCGACACCTGCCATTTGACAAGCATCGTCGAACTCATCGAAGAACGAAACGATGTCATTATCGTTCTTCAGATCGAATTTAGGTAGTTTGTTAATATCTGCATAAAACGTAATGTTAGATGCCATTTTACAATCCTTATTGTTACTATTTATTAATTTCGGATCTACATTTATGATTGAAGGAAAGTCTTCTGATACGGATTTAGTCACCGGACTACTCGGGAAATTGAAAACTGGTTCTCTACTCAAAAATAATTTTAGGACTCGCGACCTTGTCTTGACTACAAGAAGTATTTCGTCTTTCCGGTGTCCTCACACCAAATAAATTATTCACATCAATATTTATTCCCTTACTCGCTTTCTGTGCTCTAGTTAACACAGTGTTTTCATTCATTTATCTAAATACTTAAGTCAACTTTGATTACGAAGTGAGGGTGGGTGGTGAGGGTTAACGTAATTACTTATTCTACTTGAGTCAATTGCCTTAGTCATTCGAGATAAGAACAAATCTCGTATTCAATTGGTGCACGATCATACTAAAAATCTTAACATACTAAATAACTTAAACTATAAATATTTAAACCGGACTTAACCATAACCTATTAAAACGTACTCTTAAAACTAAAATTATTTCGTTTCGGGATTCGAGCCATAGCTATTCATCACCATAAGACTGGTGAGAACTACACTTAGCACTCTTCGGGAATCGAACCAAAATATCTCCACCATAAGCTACCCTAGGATCGCTACAAAAACCAGCATCTCTACCATAACAACCTTCGTCCGTCGTGCCTAGTTTGCATGGGGATGAAATGATAATTGACGGTCGAAGATCGCTGCTACTCACCATCTAGAATGAGTAGGTTAAGGGTAACAGAAGTAAACCACATTAAATTAACTTTGAATGAAATCTCTGTATTTCCATAAAGTTTGTGTATTACTGTAACTGATCGAAGACTGTGTATAAACGCCAGATCACATATCTTTAAGCCTCTAAGAATTGAACCACGAATAACTCGACATAGCTGAGATACACGTACCTTTGAATGATGATGCCTGGAACTGATGTCGATGTTCGTAGAATAGAATCACAGCTAAGTAACTACTGTGATATAAGTCGCAGTGGATCTCTATGTGTATACTCGATGTATGATGGTCCAATTCTGATCCACCTCTGATCCCTGATTCTTCAAAACCATAAGTTTTTATACTAGGATTCCAGACATCCTGGAATTCATTGTTGTTGACTTTCTGTATATCTCAGCTATTGGTAAAACATTGGTTTCACCCGAATTACATCGTGACCAAATTCTCAGACTCACAAATTTCTGCAAACTCAACGATTATGCCACAGTCAAAGTGTGTCAATGTTATAGTATTACAACTTGATGACAATTCATTCTTGAATCACAACATTACAAATTACACATTACAATAACATACGAACTGACGATTAAGCGTCTAGCCGTAGTGACACATAACATTCATCACATATACAAAACATTGATGTAAACACATAAACATACACATGTGTTTACGTTACATGACAACATTGAGTTTCTTTAACATTCAATAATTAAATATGTTTCCTTTCCCAAAAATAATATATTCTAAATAATATCAATCACATGTATCAACAATATATAATAAACTAAACAAAACCTTTTTCCTTAGTCAGCACACGCAACATCTACACAAACAGATCATTACAGCAAATGTTACTATGCCAATTACATTGTGTGAATCCTTTGTTACTGAAAAATTTTTTGCGTGTTCTGTCTGTTATTTCAATAAAGAAATCATGAAATATGAAATTACAAGTTACAAAATTTGAATACCCAAAATGATAAGTATCCTCACCGTATTATAGAAACGCCAGTCACTTCTGTACTCAACGTATATATGATAACTATGAACCATGAATATGGTTTGATAGATTTGTGTCTAAGTATTTGAATTTAATGAAGTGTTAGTTAATTCAAAGCCATAAGGATCCAAATCTCAATATAATGTAACTACAACCTATTTATTTTCTTTCACATGTTGCACTTGGAGTGCGATTAAATTATAGAGTAATTAATTATTATTTTAAATTTTGGCGAGGAAAATATTGCAGTTTTTTGGGAATTTACAAGTAGCATGCAATGTGAAGTAGTTCCGATCTTGTATAGATGCATTCATCTCTGTTTCGGTAACCTTGTAACAGAATAAGCAGCATATATGCACGGACATATCTAACTTAGTCGTAACATCTACCCCAAATTGAATTTCCTTATCCAAAATATATAACGGCATTTTGAAAAAAAACCAAATGTTAGATTTTTTGAAGAACATTGGATTATGAATAAGACTTAGTATGTTATTACCATATATGATATATGTTTTGAATAATTTCAGGAGAGAATCAACCATGTACATATCTAGGAGAGAAGAGAGAAATTAAATACAAGTGCCTACCGGACTGTCTAGAGTTAAGATTTAGCAATGTTCATGCAGAATTTCGATTGTAAGTAATTGCTAAATCTCACAGTTACTGATTTCATAGTTTAAAACGATATAATAGTAATATGAAATTTGTTGGTTCCCAGATATTAGCTTTTGAATTTTACTTTATTCATAGAAATATACAAAATTATTTCCTAACCACTACAAATTTTATGTTAAGACAATGCTGGTGTATTCATTTTAATACTTATGAAACTGTACGACATGAGAACAAAAAATCACTAACTATTAAATCATGTGAGTACGATAATGGTGCATTATTTCGACTTTTAAAAAAATCAACGTGTCATGTGCCGAATTTGAACTGAAGCTGTAGTGGATGAAAATTGATGTGAAGATCTGAGTTTATTTTATTCAATCCATTGATGGTGTCTGGCAAACCAATTTACTGTGTATCACTCAGCATTTACATTCCATCAATCGTCTAAAGTTATGATTTCTACACGTCCTTGTAATCGAAGAAATCAGCAATCATTTTCCTGGCTAGACATCTCGAACGAAGACGTTTTGTTGGTTTTCACTCATATTGAAACCCCCCAACAGTGAATTGCAGTTTACTTTCGAAATATTATGAAAGGATTCAAATGCAGCGCAAGTTGAATGCTTGAGCATTCGTGTACACCAATTCACTCGAGTCTAGTTTTGAGTTTCGGCAAGATGTGTGAGATCCAATGGTTTGAAAGTTTCATACGTACACATGACAATGCGAACTTATATGCACTTCTTTCATGTCAAAGTTTAGGGATGCTTAAATATCATATTAATCATATGGGAATATCGCTTGAACATCTTATGCCCAGCATCAACAAGCAACTGGTAACAACAGGCATAGATGGAAGAAATTCACGGAATTCATCACCAACAGTTGTGCAACTACGCTGGAATTTCGAAGAAACAAATTACTCGCACTCCTACAGGAGTTTGCTTCTCATCTAAATGGTAAAAGAAATCGCTCGATGCATTGCTTTGATATTAACCTCCATTTGAAATTATCAAAAAAGTCAATGGTTGGAAGTGTATACAAAAAAACTTTTATTTTTCACACAAAACTGCTTCTTCAAATTCCTGTGAAAACAAAACGAATGAGCTCAAACAAACAGTACACTAGTGTCACTAATTTGAGAAAGTTTTCCAGGTGCCGTTCTATATTGCGACGTAATTATAATATTATTTATTCCTTAACTTGTATGTTTATGGTTGGAATGAAGAAGAAAGAACAACTAGAATAGCATAATGTTCACAAATAATGTTTATAACCATTGCGGGTGAATAACATGGACATGAATATCAGCAAACTTTCTTGGTGTCGTATATTCTAGACCTATAGATGTCTAAATGACCTTCATTGGTGGTATCGTTTGTATTCGTTTAAAGAAGATTGACAAACATCAGGTATCGTTTCAAAAGGGAAAGCATGGACAATATTATAATTTGTATACTTCACATCATCCAATGACAATTGCTTTGTGTTGTGACAGTTATTAAACTTTGCAATAACCTTATAACTTCCTATTTGAAACTACAATATTTACATAGAGTGAGCTGAAACAGTGCAGACATAATCTTCACTTATTTCCGTTAAAACTTTTCAAGCAAAGAGCATTAGGGAACACGAAATTTCAGACGTGGGCAATTATCTTTCAATGTAAATGGGTTTGAAGTCTTGAAATATCACTGGCACACTATACGATCGAAGTAAGATATTCGCGTTTGTAAAACAATGTTATTACTGTATTATTATTGTTTTGTTATTACTGTTTTGTTATTATTGTATTATTAGTGATGAAATAATGTAAGAGTCGTTTTGAAATACTCAATGTAAAGATATTTTTTCCTTTCAAATGCATGTTCTGAGAAAGAAACATTTCTCTTCAAGTGGGCATTTATGTTAATTATTGAAGCTTTAAAGATACCGAACGAAATATTTATATTAATATACTGTAAAGAAAAAAATTCAATGATTTGTATTTCCTTACAAAAGAAATAATAATAATAACAATATAGTACTAATACACTTAATAATGAAATAATATGTTTTTCAGCCAAAAAGGAAAAGAGGTCAGTCCGTACGCAATTTATAAATTATCGTATATTTTGGACAAATACAGGACAAAACTTACCGTTGTTCGCGATGCTGTAGATATTGCAGGTAAGTGTATAAGAAAAATAACTTAAAAGCATTAAGCATTTGAAATTCAACTTGAAATTCGAATGATCTACTGTAGTATTTACTCAATTGTCAGTATACAAATAAGTATTTTAAGTAATTTTCTGATATAACCATATCAAACGGAAACTTTTCTAAACACAAATATCTCAAACATATGTTTGACCATTAAGTTATTATCTTACGATTATATAAAAATGAGAAATATTTTTAATTCGAAGTAATAGAATGAGAATTTAGAAATCACTTCTGAAAATATGTTCTTTTTATCTAATAAATTGAAAGTGGTTGAATTTAATGAGTAGTTTGACATCTTGAGGTAAATAAAATTGTTCGAATGTAAGTCATGGCTAAAATTCATAGCGCTTCTGCTTCACCAGCTGGTTAGAAACATTAAAATCATTAGATATTTGTTGTAAATATTATGTAATTGTATAATAACAATAAAAATTATGTTCAAAAACATTGGCACAATATCCACTACAGTTTAGTAATCGTTCTTCAATAGAGATATGAAAAGTGTTTGTAACAATGCTTAACACAAAGTAAAGTAGGTAAAGGCTTTCGAAAGCTTATAGGTAAATAGCGAAATAAAATACTTGCTTATAGCAAAATAAAATAGGTAAATGCTTATGAAGAGATCTAAGCAATTAAATTTTAAGTTGAAGGTAGAGCTAATACAATGTTATAAAACTACTTCTAATTTATAAATAAAATAAGTATTAATTTCTCTCAAAACTATGGACCAAATACTCACTGTCTTTGACAAAGATTTATGATAGCCGGATATTTCGATAGAATTTGGCCAAAAGGGTGATATTTCGGATGACATCAATACTTCATTATTCTAGCTGCATTCGGGATGGTAAGGAAGACATCAGTTAATGTTCTTTACAGATTAAATAAACGATAGCAAAGAATACTCTGTTTTATTGGACGTATATTTAAGCTACATATTAACACAATAATGAAAATCCTAACATTTCAAGATTCAACATGTAAGGTTCATTTGTCTAAAGTGAATATAATATTCATACTAGGTTGGGATAAGACTACGTAAGCTCTACTCATGGCTATGAATTTAACAGATACATTCTTTCTTTTTTTAAATATTTTTTTTACTTTCGTGATTAACGACAATGGATATATGCATTACTGTTTGTTGTTAGTACTGCATATTGACATAGAGAACAAATTTTTTATCATATTTGGCTCTCATTATTTAGGTTTAGAAATGATTTATTGCCATGTACCTATTCTACTTACCCGAGTAATCATTTTAATTTCTGATTCTGAACTTGAAGCTACGTTTTGTTAGTTCTGACTATATAAGTAAAATTATTTATGGTTCAAAAGAGAAGTGAAATATAACATCTTCATTAGTTTTCTTATCTTGTGTAAGTATTAAAAATAATTGTCTGCAACTCCTTCCTTTTCTGAAATTGGCATAAAGTAATAGCAATAGGTATAATATATAAAGGTAGCCAAGAAAGTTTTGTCCCTTTTTGTGAAGGTCTCTGTTCAATTGGCCCTCACAGCGTCAATTGAAGGCGAATGGAAATAAAGCGAAAGTCGGTTGTTGGTGTGGGTATATCCAATATACTACCTAGTTGTAGCAGTTCAATTACACCGTGAACTTGCGTAAGGACAGAGTGACACGGGGCCTCCGCAGAGAATCAATCATAAGGACGTATATACTGTACAAGTTCAAACTGGGGCCAAACGCCGCTGCAGCGGAGCTGCAGATATGCCAGGCCTTTGGTGAGGCTCTCGTGATTACGCGGACGGTGGTTTAACAAGTTTGAGGACGCTGATGAAATACTCGAAGACGCACCACGTTCCAGAAGACCAAAACATGTACAAAATGAAGATCTTCAGGAATCAGTTGAGGCGAACAGTGGCCAGATATATATATGAGGAACCGGGACTATAAGTCAGTGTGAGTGGAGAAACTATTTGGCAGCACCTTCATCAACTTGGGATGCAAAAGAAATTAGAACGATAGGTCCCACATGATTTGTTCCTTGTGAGAGAGCAACGCGAGCAGACACCTGTGTTTCTTTGCTGTTTCGTCTGAAAAAGGAGCCATTTCTCTACAGTATTGACATGTGACGAGAAGTGCATCCTGCACGAAGCTCCATGACGTCTCATCATTGGTTAGTGACCCATGAACTGGTTCCAAAACAGCCAAAACGAGCACTGCACCAAAAAAGGTTCTCCTTTGTGTTTGGTGAAGTACTAAAGACATGGTACATCGTGAACTGCTACAAGTTGGTCAGAGGATTAATGCAACTGTGTACTGTCAGCAGTAGAGCCGTGTTCACGAAAAACCAAAACTCTGGAGCCAGCACTTCTGAATTCGAAAGGGGTCTTCCTGTTATAGGACAACGCTAAGCCTCATGTGACTAGGATGACCCGGAATATCATTCTACGCCTTGGATGGGAAAAACTATTGCATCCGCCACACGTCCTGGACATTGCACCGTCCAATTATCACTTGTTCCATTGTTTGGACAATCGCCTTACAGAACACCATTTCAAGTCCTTAGTAGAGGTGCAAAATAGACTTGATATTTTCTTCGCTTCATGGCCCACCAAGTTCTACCTTGTTGAAATTCATGGCCTTCCACAATGTTGGCAGAAGGTCGTCAATGCTGATCGGAACTATCTCTCATCTTTCAGGTACGTATTATTTGACATATCGATGTTCGAAGATGGTGGGCGAAAAAGCGACAGACCTTTCTTTCTTACCTTTATACATAAAGTACCATTGTTAACGGGACATGCGAAGGTCTCATAAATAAGACTACTCTTTGTAAAGAAGCAACATCTTGAAAATATTACAAATTGCTAGTAGAATGTAGTATCATCCCACTTATCTTCAATATGTCCATTAAACTAAAATATATTGTAAATATTTCGGCAAGTATTAGAACTAGTGATGTGAGGTAGAAAATTTTCCGCTACGTTTTTTCCGGAAAATTTTCCGTTCTGAAAAAAATATCAGTAAACAAATAACAATTCCTCAGTAATCATAAAATTGATTGAAATCATGTAATGTTAAAAAGTGAAAAATCGTTTAAAGAATCTGAAAATTTTCATGTCTCAGACAATTTTCAGTACTATGTAGGAACAAGCGAAACAATTTTTCATGAATCGAAATATTTTCTGTCTTCTATGGACAATTTGAAAAACTTTTATGAGTCGGAGAATTTGCATCATTTTGAAGCAAAAAGTAAATCATCTTTTTGTGAATCGGAAAGTTTTATTGCTCTGTAGAAACAAGTGAAAGAAATATTCATAGATAAAAAAATTTTTCATTACGATGTAGAACGAAGTGGAAAAAACTTCATAAACCGGGCAATTTTGGATATTATATATAGTGATGTTAGGTGGAAAATTTTCCACTATACTTAACTGCACATTCAGCTACAAAATTGAATTTCTGTAGAGGAAAGTTAGTCAGCAACAAATTATAATTATCCAATTAGCTGTCGGGAACCGGAAAATTTTCTAATATTTCAAGTTGGGAAGTAAAAATTTACATAGTGTTTCTCTCTCTCTCTCTCTTTCTCTCTCTCTCTCTTTCTCTCTCTCTCTCTCTCTCTTCCTCTGAGAGCTCCTTCGTTGCTAAGCGGTTAGCATATGCGCCTCTGGCATGGGAGACCTGCTTCAATTCCCGGCGGGAGCTCATGTAGTTCGGATTCCACGTTAATCAGTTGGTCCCGTCTCATGTAGCCTTGCTGCTGAAAAAGACGTTAAACTCAAAATCAAAACAATTCAGCTCTCTCTCTCTCTCTCTCTCTTTCTCTCTCTCTCTCTCTCTCTCTCTCTCTCTCTCAGTATGTGTGTGTGTGTGTGTGTGTGTAAACTGCCGAGAACATACACCGAGTTCGTGGAGTACAAATATCCCATATATTATTTAAAATTTAAATTATTCCATATATTATTTAAATTTATTAAAAGTGATAAATATTTTCTGATTCATAAAAACATACTTCACTTATTCGTACATCGTTAGTTAGCCCTAAAATTTATTGGTAATAAATATTGTTTTAAAAATTTCATGAAGTGAAAATCTAACGATTCTTCATTTTTTCAAAAATGTTTCAAAAACTTCAATGCTTCCTTTCTTAAGAGTCCACCTTTGATCTCACAAAATTATATTTCGTCAGTTAGTACGCGTAAGACGAAGTTTTCTCAAAGCTTTACTACTATTCTAGATGTACATACTGCAACATTTATAAATTTGTAGAGATAATATAAAGTGCCTGCTATAAATTTTTGACTATCCAAAATTCGAGTTTAAGTAACTCATGAGAACAGATACTAACCATTTTCTGGAAATAAACATTTATTTATTCATATATTCATTCAGAAGAGAAAGTGAAATATAACTAATAAAGAAGCTGATTTGTGTAGTTGTTGTTCCAATAAAATAACAAAAGAAACGTAAAAAGCTGCACTATTAGTGCTTCGTTCTAAAAGCAACAAGTAATTTCATTTTAATTTACAAAATTAAAAAAGAAACATATTTCTTTTTTATATATGTACGAACTTGTTCTATCGAATCGTCATTATTTCCAATACATTTTATACAGAATAAGGTAGTTTTGCAATACAAATATCTGCTCTAAAATGTTGGTTATACAAAATTCCAATATTGTAACTATGATTTACGAGTGTTAAACACAATAAAATCAAAGCATTCCTTCTTATTTTCTGTTACAAAAATAATCTTCGTAAAGAACTTTTATGTAGTTATTTCATTACATAGGCAGGCCTATACGTGAAGAAATAGGGGATTTTTCTGTTTGTCAAATAATTGATAAATTCACAAAGGTTTCTTTTCCATTTCTTGTTACTGGAATGAGATATTTATTCTCTATGAATTCGATGTATGTTCCCTGCACTTCACACACACACGCATACACAGAGGGAAAGACAGAGAGAGACAGAGAGAGAGAGAGAGAGAAACACTGTCTAAATTTATTCTTTCCAACTTGAAAATATTATAAAATTTTCTGGTTCCGCAAAGCTAATTGGAAAATTATAATTTGTTGCTGTCTAATTTTCCTCTATAGGAATTGAATTTTATATCTCAATGCACTGTTAAATATAGTGGAAAATTTTCTACCTAACATTACTATACATAATATCCAAAACTGTCCGGCTTATGAAAGTTTTTCCACTTGTTTCTACATCGTAATGAAAATTTTTCAATCCATGAAAATTCCTTTCACTTGTTTCTACAGAGCAATAAAACTTTCCGATTCACAAAAAGTTGTTTCACTTTTTTGCTTCAAAATGATTAAAGTTTTCCAACTCATAAAAAGTTTTTCAATTTTTCCATAGAAGACAGAAAATATTTCGATTCATGAAAAATTGTTTCACTTGTTCCTTCACAGTTTGAACCATGAAAATTTTCAGATTCTATGAACGATCTTTCACTTTTTAACAATTTGTTTAGAACGGAACATTTTCCGGAAAAATATAGAAGAAAATTTTCCACCTCATATTACGGCTAAACAGCGATGTAGGAATAAGTGGAGTATGTTTTTATGAATCGGAAAATTTTCCGGAAAATTTTCATCACTGATTGGGACAACACATAATAACACTTGGTTTGATTCTTTTCCAGTGGCGGTCGGAGGAGTGGTTTCCCTTTTCCTTGGAGCAAGTTTAATAAGTGCAGTGGAAATTCTTTATTTTCTGTGTTTTCGTCCGATATTTTTGTATTGGGGAGAAACTAGAAGAAAGAAATTGTAAATGCTTCAAGTTTCCAATTACTTTGAAGAGGCGAACAATAATATTTTATGCGGGGGGGTCAGTGATAAAGCGTTTACCTCTGATAATTGCAGGCTCTGGCTTGATGCCCGGCCAAGTTAGTTTGTGGTTGACAACAATGATGTCCGTATGTTTCCTCGGTGGTACTTTCGTTTAATCAAACTTTCTCATTCCAGAAATTCTGTCATCTTCATTCATTTGCCAAAATCGTCGTTCCATTTAGTCTAAAGGGCAAAATCGTAAGATGTTAAACTGAAGGGTTTTCATTTGAACAGTCTTTTATGACTGTATTTAAATCTCAAGATATATAAACTATCATTCCTATTTTAACGTTGTTGGACAAAAGGATAGTTTCTGGAATTACTCCTGCTTTACTAAAATGTGCGTTTTCGCTTTTCAGAAGTTTGTTTGTCGTGATGATTTTGTAGTGTGGTAGTACGGGGGAAAAAAACAAATGATGATTGAATGGAAACAAATAATCCGCTATAGTTTTGATTTTGGAGAAACAAGGGAAAGGAAAATGCAAAAGTAGTTAGTTGGAATAAGTCGTCGGCGATGGGAGTTGAATAAATAGGGAATACAGGAACATTCACTTGAAGAGGACCGTTCCGTTGATGAGACTCAAAGTAGATGAGTGGGAAGGTTTCGTTGACAAGGGGTATCAAATGGATGATAAATATAGTAATTAAGAAAAACAGAAGTGGATGTTGGTATAAGTATAGGTAAAGAATGTAGTTATGTGTAAGTGAACAGATAGTGATTATGAGCATTGTTTATAGAGTTTGGGCGTGTGTTTTTATCTTTCTCCAAGATGTTATTGTAGATGGTTTTATAAAATTGAAGTTTTGGAAGAAAAGTGAAGAAATTGGAACGCAATATAAAAGTTGAATTTCCATACGTATTTTTTATAATTATACCATATTGTATTACTACAGTTTGTGTGATAAAAACAGCAGATGTATTGTATGTATAAAACTAGAGAATTACTTCATGTAGATGTACGAAGGATAATACTTGTAAGATAAGTCAACAGGAATATGCAAACGAGTTTATATAATTTTATAAATTAATAATAATTTATAATTTCACGGTGAGATAGAAAGTAATAATAAATCATCTGAATTGTGTCTCCTTATATGGTAAGTTTGTGTGAATCCGGAAAGTGCTGGTGTTTCTTTCTTTTACTACTACCCCGCTAAACGAAAATATCCAATACTTCGTCGTATTATTTAATAATATGTCGGTATGCATGTGCAACTGAAATAGTTTTGCAGGAATGGCATGTTAAGAAAATAAAAACAATTTTCTGAAAGTTGACGAAATCTTTGATTTACAATCTTTGATCTAGGTCTTACACACAGTACAGGACACCCTTGAATCGTATTTAATTGATGATGGTGCATAATAATTCTTCCCACAAATTCCACAATTCTTTTCATCCATATCTTCGATTGTGTTTGAGGAGACAGTTTGAAAAAAATGCAATTCGTGACACTTAATCTTTTAGCAACACCTGGCCTTTGGGATGTAGGTTTGTAAGAAGCAACAACAGGAAAAGATATAAACTGTTTAACTGAAGACTCTGAAGGCAATTCAGACATGTTTGAGGAATTGTTTCCAGCTACTAGCGGATCATGTTCATTCGACAAAAGAAATTCATGTTCCCGAACATGTTGCGGATCTAATGGGAATATACCAGAAGATGTAGCCATTCAGTAGTGTAGAATGTTTGAGCACCTTATGATTAGCATTTGTTATTTATTTGTGTTTGTAGATCCTTAGATAATTTTATAGCTTTTTCTGGTGATTCTTCAGATCCATTTCTGGCAAAAATGAATAGATGCTAGATATAAGCAATAGACCTCACCCACTATTTCACACTCATAAACGTGAAGAGCGAGAGAGGAGAGAGTATTCTGAATCCTCCTAGTTCATTAGTCACATTGTTCGAATTCAGCTTAACGTAATAAACGTGTCCGAATTCACACTTCCATAAAAGTCCGGATTTTCCCGTTTCGAGATATGTACACTTGAGCACCCGTCTACTCAGCACTGAACTGTAGGAAGGTACGGTGCTTCAAGTAGGCATCACAACAAGTCTCCACATTACACATGCGAATAACAGTATTATCGTATGCTTAGGATGTCCGGATTCAGTGACTGTGCGGAATCACCCAAACTCACAATATATACATCATACATAACGCATATAAAGTACATATTTGAGCGATATGCATTGAGTGCGCAACTGATTCTCTCAGAAAATAATTTCCAGGCTTCTAACAGATAGGACATAAAGGCTGATCCAAAGTACTGTAGGTCTTGAAAGCAGCAGACACAAAATTAATGTGCTGGCAGTTTGAGGTACTCTAGGACTGTCACCTTTATGGTTCCTCGTGTTTGGAATAATGCGTGCTGCGATGTATTTTTTCACTCCTATATACGACTCTACCTATGAAATTATGTAGCTTTCTCTAAATACATACATGAACTTGTTTCCTATTTTGATGTGAGGTATAATCTATAACAGTTTAAGTTTCATAATATATGTTTCTTTCTTTGTCACAGAAATTTTATTTTATGGTGGTTTCAAAATTTATAACAATGAATATATATATATATATATATATATATATATATATATATATCGAATTGGTTCAGATTTAATTTGAATTAAGGCCTCTTCGTATACAAACCTCTCACTGCTTGCATTTGAGAAAAATTGTACAATAGTATTTGTTGTTTGAGATATTGACGTTCTGCATTAAAGGGAACATTCTGCGCAAATACTGAACTGGTGAATACGTATGTTTATTCAATTATTTACGATCAACCTGGAAAACAAAAATAAAGATCAAATTGTTCTAAAGCCACAAATCCATATAGCATTGTTGTAAATATATTTAAATTGTGTGTAATAAGAATATTGCTTATCAGATGATACTGTACTATAGACAGTAGATGATTACTTTTCTATGATGTAACAATATATATTTGCTTCTCTGTATATATAAATAAAAATAATATCACCGGATGTGTGAAGCGCCACCTCATCAGCACAATTGTTTATCTTAATTATATTGTAACTAACGATTTCGGACAATTTTAAAATTCGAAATACGTTTTTTTAATTTCTCACAGCTTGTACCGTACTGAGCTTAAGTGGACCTAACAGTTAAAAACATGATTAAAGTGGTGTGTTTCTTCTTTCATTATTTTATAGCAGTATCTAAAAATGTGATTTGAATCATGTTTCTCGCTGTTCACTGAACACACGCTCCGGATAACGGTACGTCAAGCTCTAACCTAAAGTTTGCAGTTTGCACACCTTTCACAATGTAACGTAATTCCCGGGGCTCCATTCCCCTAGGTCTATTGAACACTTTATACAATAAATATACATTCCTATTGTCATTTTAAATACTAGATTCCACAACTTCAATTTCCTTACACTTTCAAAGAATATGTTATAGATTTCTTGAATTGCAGAAAAACATATCTTTTGGGGTTAGCTTGTCTGCAACTCAGGCCAGGCTGAACGTTAGCCGCTATTATTTTGTATCTGATTGTTTAGCGGTGTGCGGTTTTGATTCCACAAACATTTCGTTTGATTTCGAATTCGAACCAAATAGTTTCTTTCTCAGCAATAAGTGAAATTATGTTTATAAAAGTTATTCTTATAATTTACTTATATAATCGGAATGTATGAATTACATTTTCATTCAATATAAAATTGCGCGGAATATGAATATAGAGCTTAGTTAGTATATTTTTGTTTGTTTTAAACATGTACTGTATATGATCTACACGTTATATTTATATGCATAAAAGTAAATACACAAAAAATCAGAAATTTATAATTGATTGTAATTTACTGAGTCTGTTCAGCACCTATGTTTTGTAATATGAAATAACTTACGTAAAGTGTCATCACTACTAAATCTTGCATTTGTATCAACGATCCTTCATTCCAAGATGGAATTAAGAACTATGCTCTCTATACATTTGACCACGATTAGAGAACACTGTAAGCTAGCATTTTTGTTTGTGTTATTGTTATGAAAAAACTTGTCTATTTTGCAAATTCAGAAATTACAAAATCTTAAAAATGCAACTCGTTATGTGAAAACCAAAAGTTACAATATATATCACTCCCAGTTACAATACTACATACTACAACAATTCAAAATAATTGCATTTCTAATTTTAAATAAATTCGGCAAGATAGTAAATATCCCTATTAATAAGTAGCAAATAATAGGTAGTGAAGGTTAAAAAGGTTGAGTAAATATTAGTGTAATATATGTGTTGGTAGTTTATGAGATTTGGTATCATAGTGATAAAGTTTAATTTCGTAATCATTCTATTGGGACTGACGATACAATGTCTAACAAGGAAACATGAATAGCGAATGTTAGTTTTTAAATATTACATTCATTTCTTTGAATATTCTTCCATGGTTAAAACTACAATAGCTTGATGCTAAGTATTTTAAAACAGAACTCATCTTTCAGTGATCAATTGTGTTTATTTAAAATAGTCTAATCAAGATTGTAAAACTAAAAACAAAGTTAATGAAAATGTTGAAGTATGAAGTACAGAGTGCCCATAGTTATTTTCTACAATGTGTGTTCAATGTAATTTATTGTTATCTTATAAAATTTCCATGCAGTCGAAAACTTTAGGCAGTCCCAGATTTATATAATGTTGCTCCAAAATTGTCCAAAATACCAAATGTTCTGGTTTTCCTCCAAAACGTATGTTTATGTGTTTAGTGTAATATTTAGAAAATACCGTATTTAGTAGTAATGGATATTCAACTGATAGAAATAATATACTTTGTCACTCATTTTACGTAAGCGTTGATCAATTATTTAATGAATTCTGTTGTTTTAGAAAAAAATACCAACACTATAACTTTACTCTAAATTTTTCATGGAGGATTGCAATATTTTTATCATAAAATCTGTTTGCCCTAGCATTGTACAATTTAATATTTATCTTCTATTTCAGAAAATATGTAACAGATCATTTCATAATGATAGTATTCTCTATTAATTCTATTTACTAATACATCAGTTGAGTGTTTAAAATTTCAATAAAGTTATATTACAGATTTAGATTATTCTTTCCTTATCATATATTGTATCTACGTTTACTTGAAGTCAGACATTGAAAAAAAAAAACTTCTACTGGGATGTTAGATTCGTATTACTCTCACAATTACAGATATTAAATGATATAACAAAACTGGTCAGAGATGGGCACCCTCACTCATTTTTGTCATCAAGAGGGCCCATCTCTGACCAGTTTTGTTATATCCTCACTCATTTTTGTCATCTTTTGGTAAATGAGGGTGACGGTGTCTGAGGGTGAGGGAGACGACTGACGGTGAGGGTGAGGAACTTGATTGAGGGTGAGGGTGGCTGAGGATGACAGTGAGGGAATCAATTGAGGATGCGGGAAGCTGAGGGTGAGGGTGAAGAAATCGATTGAGGATGAGGGTGGCTGAGTGTGAAGGTGAGGGAATTAACTGAGGATGAGGGTAGTTGAGGGTGAGGGTGAAGGAATCGATTGAGGGTGAGGGTGAAGGAATCGATTGAGGGTGAGGGTGGGTGAGGATGAGAGTAGCTGGGAGTTAGGGTGAGGCAATCGACTGAGGGTGATTGTGAGGGAGTTGATTGAGGGTGAGGGTGGCTGAGGGTGAGTGTGAGGGAATTGATTGAGGGTGAGGGTGAGTGACTGTTAGCCAAAATGCCCATCACCAGAATGAATTCCTGAAGGATGTTTGTTTGAAAGTTATTTGTTTGGAAAATGGTTGGAATAGCACTTTCCTCCGAACTTCAAATAGAGTACCAACCTCGTTGGCACAGAGTGACGTAATTAGGTCATAAATCTCTGACCAGTTTTGTTATATCCTCACTCATTTTTGTCATCTTTTGGTAAATGAGGATGACGGTGTCTGAGGGTGAGGGAGACGACTGACGGTGAGGGTGAGGGACTTGATTGAGGGTGAGGGTGGCTGAGGATGACAGTGAGGGAATCAGTTGAGGATGCGGGAAGCTGAGGGTGAGGGTGAAGAAATCGATTGAGGATGAGGGTGGCTGAGTGTGAAGGTGAGGGAATTAACTGAGGATGAGGGTAGTTGAGGGTGAGGGTGAAGGAATCGATTGAGGGTGAGGGTGAAGAAATCGATTGAGGGTGAGGGTGGGTGAGGATGAGAGTAGCTGGGAGTTAGGGTGAGGCAATCGACTGAGGGTGATTGTGAGGAAGTTGATTGAGGGTGAGGGTGGCTGAGGGTGAGTGTGAGGGAATTGATTGAGGGTGAGGGTGAGTGACTGTTAGCCAAAATGCCCATCACCAGAATGAATTCCTGAAGGATGTTTGTTTGAAAGTTATTTGTTTGGAAAATGGTTGGAATAGCACTTTCCTCCGAACTTCAAATAGAGTACCAACCTCGTTGGCACAGAGTGACGTAATTAGGTCATAAATCTCTGACCAGTTTTGTTATATCCTCACTCATTTTTGTCATCTTTTGGTAAATGAGGATGACGGTGTCTGAGGGTGAGGGAGACGACTGACGGTGAGGGTGAGGGACTTGATTGAGGGTGAGGGTGGCTGAGGATGACAGTGAGGGAATCAACTGAGGATGCGGGTAGCTGAGTGTGAGGGTGAAGAAATCGATTGAGGATGAGGGTGGCTGAGTGTGAAGGTGAGGGAATCAACTGAGGATGAGGGTAGCTGAGGGTGAGGGCGAAGGAATCGATTGAGGGTGAGGGTGAAGGAATCGATTGAGGGTGAGGGTGGGTGAGGATGAGAGTAGCTGGGAGTTAGGGTGAGGCAATCGACTGAGGGTGATTGTGAGGGAGTTGATTGAGGGTGAGGGTGGCTGAGGTTGAGGGTGAGTGAATTGATTGAGGGTGAGAGTCAGTGAGTGTTAGCAAAAATGCCCATCACCAGAATGAATTCCTAAAGGATGTTTGTTTGAAAGTTATTTGTTTGGAAAATGGTTGGAATAGCACTTTCCTCCGAACTTCAAATAGAGTAGCAACCTCGTTGGCACAGAGTGACGTAATTAGGTCATAAAACATCAGCTGGTCCAGTAGGGGTGCACACGAGACGAGTCGAGACAGGATTTTCCTGACAAAATTCGAGTCGAGACACGGCTCTTCCAATAGAGAAATATACATTTTTCGAGTCGAGACATTACTTTTACACCACATTTTCGGGACTAGACAGCCACAAATCTTGTCTCGTGCGCATCCCTATGGCCCAGTGTACGAATTGAGGGGAAATGTGAAAGGGATATTCAATCTGACAAAAATTTAGTTCCCTCCCTGAAGAACATTTTCATTTTTCCCCCTCTCTAGGGTTTGTTTCGAGTCGTCATATAGCTAGAAAAGATAAACGTTATGTAACCAAACAATAACATAGCATTTATATCTGACTTAAAACAGGCTATATACATTTTTGCAGTCGTTAGAATCACACACTTTGTTTCTTGAAATAGTTACTTACTCTTGCGGAAAACACATTCTTTTTGTCAGAAGCAAACTATAGAGGCTCGAGAGGGGTGGAAAGGTCACGAAAATCCTGTAATTCTTGGAAAAGCATTCATTGTAAGACGTGTCAATATCACAAGTTCTCATAACATTCGTTGTAACGGATGATCTATAACACTAATTAACAAATTTAAACTTTTTCTTTGTTACATGAGAAAAATCACCTGATCTTAAAGGAACTTTTTGCGCTGAATTCCATCACGTAGTTATCACTAACAGAGGGATTTTCGGGAAATTCCCTCAAAAACTTCCCTTTTTCAGATGTTTTATTCCCCTAGCTCCTGTCCCCTTACATATAGTAACATAGAAATTATACCTAAGTATACCTTGATTTATATTTAATAAACCCTAAAAGTTTCGTAAAAATCGCTTTGTTCTTTCTAGAGAAATAAATACATTTGTATGCATATTGTGTGCACTGTTTATTGCACCTAATAGTAATGCTTTCAGATCTCCTGAGTTGGGGTAAAAACGATTTGCTTTATTACTACAAACACAGACATAAAAATGAATATTTACAATAGTCAACAACACACTTGTATTGCTCTCTGTAAATTAGAAACGTGTATAAAAATAGAATGTACTTCCAACGTATATTTTTTTTAAACGTACAGTATATGTATATCTTAATACATATATATACAATTCTCCAAGTTTTTTCGTTTTGTTCATGAAATGGTTATCAATATTTGTTATCAAATGTAACAGAATGCAAAAGAACTTCCACTTCCCGAGCCCCCTACCAACTGGGAAGAGATATGGCCAAAAGACTCTGATGATCAAGGCCTTGATGAACCATCGACATCAACATGTACATCCAAGGATCCAACGTTCATCCCTAACTGTGTTCGCGAGCCACATTTCACCCGGCAATGTGAACTTAATGACCTAGTCCGTGATTTGCACCTGACAAAAAAAAAGAGGCGGAACTTCTGGGATCAAGGCTCCAGCAGTGGAACTTATTGGATGCAGAAACGAACATATCAGTGTACAGGAAAAGGCATGTTCAATTTTCAAGCTATTTCTCAATGCAAGATAATGTGTGCGTATGTACGGATATAAATGGGTATGGCGGAGCTAGGAATTCCTTACGTTCCAGAAGAATGGAGGTTATTTATCGACGCGTCAAAGGTCAGCCTTAAAGATGTCCTTTTACATAATGGAAATAAAAAACCTTCTATACCACTTGCGCACTCAGTGAAGATTAAGGAATCCTATGACACCATGTCAACTTTGCTAAATCTTATAAATTACAAGGACCATTGTTGGCAAATATGTTGTGATCTCAAGGTAGTTGGTATTTTATTAGCACTGCAGTGCGGTTACACGAAGTACCAATGTTTTTTATGTTTATGGGATAGCCGAGCTGATGACAAACATTATGAAGTGAAGGAATGGGAACCTAGAGTGAATTACGTACCTGGAGAATGCAACGTCAAATACGCTCCTTTGGTAGATCCTAATAAGATATTACTACCGCCACTTCATATCAAGTTAGGACTTATGAAAAACTTTGTCAAAGCCATGGACATATCTGGTGAAGGTTTCAAGTATTTGCGAGATAAGTTCCCTAACCTGAGTGATGCTAAGATTTCAGCGGGAGTGTTTATTGGTCCCCAAATTAGGAAATTAATGCTTGATGATAGCTTTGACAGCAAGATAAACAGTGCTGAGCTAGCTGCCTGGACAGCATTTAAGTGTGTTGTGCGCAACTTTCTGGGCAATAACAAAGCTGAGAGTTACACAGAAATCGTACAGGACATGATACAGAAATACAAAGAGTTGGGTTGTAGGATGTCTTTAAAAATCCACTTTTTGCACTCCCACCTCAGCTTCTTTCCTGCTAACCTAGGTGCTCTCAGCGACGAACAGGGGAAAAGATTCCACCAAGATATATAATGGCAATGGAGAAAAGGTACCAGGGACGATGGGGGACTATTGTTGGGGTCTTGTTAGGGAATGCAACATTTCTTACAAAAGAAGGAAGTAGTGTACGTTTTTGTAACCCAATGGAAGTTTCATATATTGTGATAGTTTTGATTGTCTTTTCATGACCTTTTGGTACATTTGTATTATTGTTTATTGTAAATTGTCACACTTGTAAATTATATTGTATTATATTATATATATGTGTTTGTGGTAATAAAGCAAAACGTTTTACCTCAACTTAAGAGATCTGAAAGCATTACTATAAGGTGCAATAAACAGTACACACAGTATACATACAAACACATTTATTTCTCTAGAAAGAATAAAGCGATTATTACGAAACTTGGAGGGTTTGTTAAATATGAATCAAAGTATACTTAGGTATAATTTCTATGTTAGTATATGCAAGGGGACAAGATCTTGGGGTGTAAAATAAACGAAAAGGGAAATTTTTGAGGGATTTTCCCGAAAATACCTCTGTTACGGGAAAATCGTACGTGATGGAGAAAAACCGAGTGCATATTCGAATTCAGCGCAAAAAGTTCCTTTAAGAACAGGTATTTTCTTTTATGTAACAAAACCTTTGTTAACTAGTGTAATTTAATAGTTTGACGTATTACCTTCTATATACCTGTTTAGCATATATATATATATACTGCTAAACAGGCATATAGGGTGGCCCATTTTAATTTTCCACGGAAATATCTCGAAAACGGTTGAACATAAATGATCTAAACACAAACTCAAATAGGAAATATTTATACCATGGGGCAAATTGAATGGTGATGTCGTGGTGCCCCCCCAGGGCCGCTCTTCAAGGGGGCTTGGAGCCCAACTTTAAAATTTTAAATAGAAACGTGGGACGAGTGACACCTCGTTCGATTGATCTTTAAAAACGAAAACGCGATGTGGCAAAAAAATTCATATCGGTCACCGTATTTAAGATGGCCGCCAAGATATGTTAGCTGTATCAGATAAACGTCCAGTACCACTAATATGAAAACGGTTGAACATAAACAAACCAAACAAAAACTCAGATAGGAAAGCTATGAAGCATATCGAATGATGTCGCGATGCTCCCCTCGGCCGCCTGTCATGGGATCCCAGGCCAAACTTAAAAATTTTAAACGAAAATATGGATTAAGTGATACCTCGTTCGATAGATCTTCATACACTAAAAAGCGTTGTGGCAAAATATTGTTCATATGGGTCACCGTTTTGAAAATGGCGGCCAAGACATGGTGCCTTTATCAGATTAAACGTCCAGTACCACTAATATCAAAACGTTTGGAGATAAATGAACAGGATAAAACTCGTATAGGAAATCACAGAAGGTATTTATAATTCCACGCCTCGAGAATAATCCAACGGAAAAAAAGATTATTAAAGTTTAAGTGACATAATGCTAAAAACGAAATCTAATTGTTAGAAAATTATCTTTCCGATCTCCCTCTGTAAGTGGGTGAAGCGGGAATGAATGGTAAAATCTCATATGAGAAACCCACTTTTACTTGCAATAGGTATGGTTTATCTAACACACTTGGGTGTACAAGTGACTGGTACTGTAATGAACTGTTATTGTGTAGACGACTTTTGAGCAAAACCAACGTTTGTACACGTTGTTCTAAAATTGCATTTAGTTTTAAAAGATGTATCGAACAAGGTGTCACTCGCCCCATGTTTCCATTTAAAATTTTAAAGTTAGGCCCTGGGCCCCCTTGAAAAGCGGCCCTGGAGGCACCGCAACAACACCATTCGATTTGCCCTATGGTATTTCCTATTTGAGTTTTTGTTCAGTTCATTTATGTTCAACAGTTTTCGGGATATTTCCGTGGAAAGATTAAAATGGGCCACCCTGTATATATATATATATATATATATATATATATATATATATATATATATATATATATATATATATATATATATATATATATATCAGGGCGCAAAATTTCAAAGTGCGACGCACTCGTCAATCCAAAACTGATGGTCGCCAGTATCTCTCACGTACAAATGAGAGCCCCCCCTCCCATAACCTTTGTTCGACAATCAAGGAGATTACATCAGGGCATAAAATTTCTAAACCAGACAATTAGATTCTGGATAATGAATTTTGAATTTTACAATTCATGTTACATGTTAATCTTAAGACTTCATGTTTGTGTAACGCTCTTTTTCTGCCGTGAAGAACCAGTAGTCGATTGTAGTTTTCGGATCGAAGTCCTTAGTGAATTTAGGCAGAAACCATTCCTACTGAACCATGGTAGCCAGCTCTAAATTTCTAGTCGCCAAAGGCGACCTGGTGACCGGAAATTTTGCACCCTGTAGGGGTAAAAGTGTATCTGAAAAGGTAGGGCGGCGGTAGGTAGCGGCATGACGTCACGTCGTTCCCCTGCCTATCTCTACCCATTGTAATTTTTTTACTAACTGGGGGAACGTCTTATATATTTTTTGGAGGTGGGGGTCGGTGTCTCCCCGCACTTTTACCCCTATATATATATATACATGGGCGTGCCAGCCGGGGATAAGGGGAACGCGTCCCCCCAGAAATTTTCTAGGAGGGGATTGCCCCCCCAGAAAATTGTATAGCAGGAATTCTTCCCGAAATATCTCGGTAAAAATTATGGAATACTGGAATGGGAACATCGATTGTCAATTAATAATTTCTCGAATTGAAAGGAATTACAGTTTCATTGAAGAAAATTCTGTAACAATTACCAGGGTATATAAATGAAGTACAGAAAGGAGCGACACTATATTAGCTACGTCGAAAACTACCATGAAGCGCTCGCACATTCATTTGCAGCAAAGGAATATTTTGAAATATCTATATATTAAAATGCTACGTTTATATGTTTGTGGTCAAGAAAAGTTTATATGTTTGTGGCAAATTGTTTTAACAATGATAGATATCTCGGAAACTACAAGCTATGGAGAGATGTCGTTTTCACTGATCGATTGCAAATTTTGTGAAGATTGTTTAGTTATAATTGAATATTTTTTAAATGGGCGTTATTTCTTTATTACATTTTTTAGGAGTACGCTGAAGTATTGAAAATTTAAAAAGTAAAGCATCATATCTTAATGAGTTATACATCTCAACACCACACATTTGTATACGAGGTTAGTATATCTTTGCGGCATTTGTTTCATGATCAAATGATAATGAAAAGCGAAGCGTAATTATTTCCCCAGTGTAAGATGAATCTTTATTGTTTGGAGAGTTTGACCCAATAAACACCATATAGCCTATCACTGACATTTTTAATTAATTGTGTGTGTGTGAGCTAGTATCTTTATGAAAATAGTAGATTATAATTGAAAGTACGCAATTCTTAGTGTGTCTTTTCATTTTGAACAGCTACCGCTTTGTGAAAGATTTACAACTTGGTTCCAAGGCAAAAATATTTCGAATTTGACTTAGTACTTATCAAAAGTTTCATGCTCAGTTTCAAATATTTCTGCCTTGAGATTTTATCTTTAGTCTTCCAAGAAAGCGGTAGCTGCAAGAAAAAAATATCGCGTTCTAAGTATCTAAAAAAGATTCCTTTCCTTACACACTTATAGCATTACAAAGAGAAAAGAGAAAATATGAAATGCTTTTTTATATTTAATACGCCGAGTCTTGCTGTATCGGCTTCGTGTAAAAACACCACCATTATTGCACCAACCTGGACAATCGATGGAAGACTTACAACACTTTTTAGCTTCGGAAATATAACTCAAAACCTGCCTAGAAAGATCTTTTCCTTCGTGTGCGGGTAACGTAGGTCTCTTTGCGTGTTCTTTCTAATGTATTGTTGAACTTCGTCAACTTGGCTGTGCACAAGTGCGCCACTGTTTTTCAAAGGACATGTTTTGCAACGTTGTTTTCTCCAACAGTAACGTTATTTAGACAGCTGTGTTTATGTGTGTTACTGTGAATATAAATTTGGTATAAAGTTTTTCATCTCTTGTTTCTGTTTAGTGTTGTTTTGTTATTTGAAATGGATCAATCTGTCATAAGAAAAAGAAAGGAAGACAGCACGTGGGCCAAAGAAGTACCATTGTTAAAGAAAAGAAGAGAAAAATTAATTCAAATGGTAGTTCAGCTGATGGATTAGTCTACAACCTAAAAGTGACAATGGAAATTCAAATCTTGTATCGGTCACCATCAGCATCAGTGTCTGTAGAAGAAACCTCTCAATCTCCACGTCTAGCAAGTGGTTCAGATTCTCCCCACCCTTCGAACCTTTCAAAGCTCACAGTCTCTGAAAGGTCGAACATTGAAATTTGTGCAACTTGGTTCCTTCCGTGGCTGCACGTCGACCCAAACAAAATTAACGTCATTTTCTGTTTATAGACCTACTGTATGGACATCTTGAAAAACATTTTTTTTTAATGTTCTCACTAAAACCATGGAAGACGCTTTCGCTACTGTAGGATTTGCAACTGGAAGAAGGCTAAAGAGAAATTAAGTATACACAAAACTTCAGAATGCCATAAACTGACTGTACTGCGCTACACGCAGAGAAAAAAGCCAATATAAAACCAACTAAACAGAAATTTTAGATGAACAACTGAAAGCCAGGAAATTCCTGGGAAAAAAATGTAATCTCAAGTATCTTGCAAGACAAGGACTCACATTTGGAGAACATGACTCCCGGTTCAGGAATTTATTACAGTTGATGAACGTTTGTTCTGAAGATTTTCCACAATTGAAGAGCTGGATAAAGGAAAACATGAAGAGATGTAATTTCATAGATGTTAAAATCCAGAACGAAATCTCGAAACCATGGGACAAGAAATTGCTTTTCATATATGTAACAAAATCAAATCTCAAAATCCTCCTCTGTTCTCTATCGTGTCTGATGGTTCCCGTGATGTGAATGGCGAAGAACAATTAAGTATTTGTGCCAGGTGAGTTGATGAAGAACTCTGTTCTCATGAAAGTCTTCTTGTGTTCTACAGTATATCAAAAAACTACTGGTGAGTTTATAGCTTCAGTTATTCTGGATGAGATGGTGAGACTCCAGCTTTCCATTGCTCAACTCAGTGGACAAGTTTATGATGGCTCTGGAAATACGAATGGTGGCTCTAGAATTAGTGTTCCATCTATTATATGTAAACTTCTTGCCTTGTACGTACATTGTGGAGCTCATAGTACTAATCTTGTGATTAAGGGTGCCTGTAGTGCGTCAGAAGTAGTAAAAAACTCTTTGCAGTGGGTCAGGGGCGTCAGAACCGGGGAGGCAAAGGGGGCAGCTGCCCCCTGAAATTTTCATTGAGGGCAAAATACTCGTTTTGCCCCTCCATTTTGAAACTAATAACATAAAATAAAAATGATTATATGAACTAAATTTTGTTTCTTGATGGTATTGTGAAAGCATTCTCCATTCCAGATTCATTTTTCTCTTTGAGACATGAGAGCGGGCGCTTTTTCTCACCCCACATTAGACAGAAACATTTAGGAAAAATAATTGAAAATTCTCTTTCTTTCCATTGGTGTACATTCTCAAAACACTGTACATTCTTTAACAATTGTTGTTTAAATAATCGTAAGTCTGCAATATGAAACTAGTCGTTGAGCGAGATTTTAAAGTTTAAAAAAGATAATAGTTTAAATGCTAATAGAACGTTTAAATATATTTTCTATAAATTTAAATTATTCTTACAAACAATATGTAGAGTGCAGTAAGTTTTATAGTGAGGAAAAATGTATCCCTTGTGAGTACTAACGAATGACCGTATTTAAGACGTTCTTGCTTGAAGAGGGGACACGTTCACAAACGTCAGCAAGGACACTTCCGACAGGGATGTATACAGGGGTGGGTCATGGGGGTCCGGACCTCCCCGAAATCCCGACTATTCTGTATATTGAACTAAAAGAAACAAGAGGGTGAGCAGAATAGAGGGGGTTCATCCCCGTGGGAACATTTTGACCCTAAAACCGTTATCAGAGCCTCTAAACCAGCCTAAACCAGTTATGTTCCTATGCTAGAATAAGGAAGTATACTCTTGGACGCCTACCAGTTATAGAAACAAGATGAAACATGCCTTTTTTCGTCTTCTCGTCTTATATTGTCTAGTTATTTGAACCCCCGCCACCCCTGCTCCTCCTGGAAAGCCGAAGAGCATAAGTGATTTAGCCCCTTGGTCCTATTCCCACGAAATGCCTGTAGGTTATGAACTGAAGGCATGATATTGATGATCAAGGCTTCTCACAAGTAAACCTTACGTTTGGGTGAATCGAGTTGCTGACTGAGACACATATGAGAAAGTAGTACTAATTGTGGTCAGTATTTCAGTGAAGTTATAGGTGCGAAGCTCCAGGGGTTTAGGAGATATAGCTACCAGAATATCACATGGAAGTACAGAATAGTCTTCATACGGTTGGAGGTAAAATCTCTGTAAGACCTCTTGTAATGACAAAAGGTGAATAAAAAATATATGGGTACATATTAGGACAAGGGGGAAGTCATATAGTAAGGGTATACCTGACGGCGGCCATCTTGAAATCTGCCATTTTGAATTAAGGTTAAGTTTTTGAAATAGGAATAGGGTCATGTGATACATGATTTAAGGCGCAAATTTAATCAGAAGAACAATGGTGACGTTAATTTTGATTTACGCGCAATTGGTAAAAAGTTACAGGGAAATTAAATATTGTTGCAGCATATGTATTAGTCCTTTACCCCACCTTGTAAATTTTGTTAATGATAATAATTAAATAAAAAGCAGGTGGATAAATATTAGGTCTATGGTAAGAGTTGCCTTGATGGCGGCCATGTTCAAATCCGCCATTTTGAATCAGACAAAAGTTTTAAACAAAACGCATAACATTGACACCTTATTAATAGCAAATTTTACCATAAATCCAACGGTATAACAATTGTTGCTTTATCATTAACCAGCATTTGTTATCGCATAAACAAGTTGCTAATTTAAAGAAAAATGACCAAAGTGGAATTGAGTCATAATTGAACTTGGGTCTTTCTTCCAGAAAAATCCTCAATTAGTACAATCAATATGTAGTTCAGAAAAGAGTGCATGACTTGCACAAATGCTCTGCTCACAGTGAGCACACCTGACAAAGGCAATCGAGTTACACTTGACACATTTGTCGTTAACATTTCCGTCAAAGCAGTAGTCGTAAGGAGCGATCCATTTAATTTTGTGCTGGTTAATGATAAAGCAAAAATGGTTATACCGTTGGAATTATGATAAAAATTGCTATTAATAAGGTGTCACTGTTATGCGTTTTGTTTAAAACTTTTGTCTGATTCAAAATGGCGGATTTGAACATGGCCGCCATCAAGGCAACTCTTACCATAGACCTAATATTTATCCACCTGCTTTTTATTTAATTATTATCATTAACACAAAATTTACAAGGTGGGGTAAAGGACTAATACATATGCTGCAACAATATTTAATTTCCCTGTAACATTTTACCAGTTGCGCGTAAATCAAAATTAACGTCACCATTGTTCTTCTGATTAAATTTGCGCCTTAAATCATGTATCACATGACCCTATTCCTATATTAAAAACTTAACCTTAATTCTAAATGGCGGATTTCAAGATGGCCGCCGTCAGGTATACCCTAACTATATGATTTCCCCCTAGTCCTAATATGTACCCATATATTTTTTATTCACCTTTTGTCGTTACAAGAGGTCTTACAGAGCTTTTACCTCCAACTGTATGAAGACTATTCTGTACTTCCATGTGATGTTCTGGTAGCTGTATCTCCTAAACCCCTGGAGCTTCGCACCTATAACTTCACTGAAATACTGATCACATTTAGTACTACTTTCTCATATGTGTCTCAGTCAGCAACTCGATTCACCCAAACGTAAGGTTTACTTGTCAGCAGATTGTATGAAACGGATCTTAGTTGCTAAGGTAAATATTGTATTTCATGACTTTTTTTAAAACGTGGGATTAGAAACAATATGTGAATCTCATAACGAAACACATACCCATACAAAATCGTGTTGCTTAGCCCCTTGGGCCTATTCCCACGAAATGCCTGTTGGTTATGAACTGAAGGCATGATATTGATGATCAAGGCTTCTCAGCAGATTGTATGAAATGGGTCTTAGTTGCTAAGGTAATATTGTATTTCATTTTTTTTTAAACGTGGGATTAGAAACAATATATGAGTCTCATAACGAAACACATACCCATACAAAATCGTGTTGCTAAGTGTTAAGATCACATGTGGGAATTCTTTTTAGCCCTGGGAACGTTCCCTGGATTTGCTAAGATGAATATGAATGTTTTAAAACGTATTGGATTCCATTGATTGAACATAATCTAATAACAGAAGCTTCCTATATCATTTGATAATGTTTTCACAACGTAGAATGAAAATCTGTCATTCTCATAGAGATGCCTGTATAAACAAAATGAAACATGACTTTCCCAAGTCTTGATGTGAAAGATATTATCTTATGTATTGAAACCGTGACAAGATATGTTTTCGATGACTACTATGCGACCTCGATTATGGTAGGTATGGTCGAACTTGTTCTGTCATGATTCTCTAAGACAAACACACGCGCGTGTGTGTGTGTGTGTGTGTGTGCTTATATATATATATATATATATACAAGCAATTGGCTAACACAATTGGGTCAGAACGCGGAGATTCATTAAAACAATATAAGTTGATGCCGGAATTAGTATGTAAATTAACAAGAAACAGAATTGGCACAGACAAATTAAGAAACGTAACTAATGGAAGTAGTGTTTAGGATAGATAAATAAAGGTGGGGTATAAACTTAGGTAATCACTACATAAACAAGGGTTGTTTATATAAATAAACAAATAGGAGAGAAGTTGGGACACAAGCATTGTGACGTAAGAAGGCAGTTGTGCAATGACAGAGAAAGAATGCCTCTGTATGCAATTTACAGTGAATTGCGAAGGACTTCTGTGTATTAGAAGACCTCGCAATAGATGGAAGTATTAAACCTATTATTATACTTAAATTACTTGGTACACGAGAGGAAGATATTAGGAAATACATTTTTAAAAATTGTACTAGTTTTGAATGTAATTAATAAAGAATCATGTGCGTTCTCAACGATTTGTATGCGTTGTGATATTGTTCGACTTTGATAAATTTAGGTTTCGTTTTTATACATTCAACGCCGAGCTTATCAACGTCATTTCAAAGATATTATCCAGTGTATACCTGAGCGTCAAGGAGGGCTGTAGCCCGTATAGTCCCCCTTAGATCCGTCCCTATATATATATTATAACGTTCTACAGACCTTGGTGCAAGTTAGGTGCAAACCTGGGGCCCCGCAAAATATTCCCAATCGGGCGCGGCACCACCTAAGGCCGGCTCTGGTTGGGAATAGGGTGAAGGATGACTCATCCGACCATATGACACGTTTCCAGTCTCAACGGTCCAAGTTGCATGGTCGCGGCACCATTTACTGCGTGCGAAAGCGTTATGGTCCCTGATGAGCGGTTTGGCTCGTGCAACACGACCCCGTAAGTTCATGTCATGTAATTCGCGGCGGACTGTGATTGTCGAAACAGGGTGGGGGAGGTGCTGATTGAGTTCCTCCGTCACTTACTACGCAGTGGCACGACGGTTCTGCGTGACAATGCGCTTTAATACCCGGCGTTACCTGTCACTCATGATTTTCTTCCACCCACTGTTCCGCTTCCCCGATGTGGTTTTCCCGTGTGTTGTGTAGGCCGTCATCATCTTCGACACTGTCCCACGCGACACACCTAACACAGTAGAAACTGCCGTCACACTCACTCCACATAACCGCGCACCAACAATTTGCCCTCTTTGAAAATCTGAGAGGTCTCCCATTTTACACTACCTTCGTCTGCTGCAGCCACTGGACACTGCTGTTCCACTGCGCCTGACGTAGTATGGAGACCGACCTAACACACCACCATCAGCGGTCCGGTGCTGCGGGCGCCACGACACCACTGCCAACCCATACATCTGACGTGTTTCCATTTTTCTGATCACCATCTGTATGTACTACCATGAGCAAAATAAATGACGCGTCTCTTTATTTTGAAGTTTTTTGAAAATATCTTCGTTTTCTTTATATGTTCGAAATTTCGGAAGGTTTCCCCAGCAGGACAGGTTAATAACAAACCCGTTTTTAATATTTGTGTTAGATATTAGCTTAAAATAAAGAAATTAGAAGCAAAAAACATTAAATCGACAGAAATCTCGAGAATTACCAACTCTGCTAAAGTGGGAAATTTTCAAGAACACGAGGGAATTCTGCATTTCAACACGAAGCAGCGACATCTATGTCATTGAGAGAAATGTGGATTAAATCTACAAACTAAACTTTTAACGAATATTTCTAGTATGTCTTATTATATGCATTATCTGCAAACTCCAAATATATGAATATATGCTAAGTATTAACATAAAGATAGAGCAAATAGTGGAAATTATCTATGGAAAAGGACGAATTGGTAGGACGATCGTAATGAAATATCGTCTTTACCGGAACAGGCGCAGTTCACGTAAAAAAACAAATAGCTCAGTTAGTTAAAGCAATGAGTCTGTATGCTGAAGGTAGCGGGTTCGATCCCATGGAAGTGCCGTTGTCATTTTTATCTCTACACTACGGTTATTTTATTTATTTTTTTATGTGGGAAAGAATTAAATTGTAACGTATGTGTAAAACTCATGACGATACCAAAAAAAGAAAAAATGCCGTTGTCGCACTTGCATTAGCGTCCCTAATTTTGTTTGCAAACAGTTTCGTAATTATTTCCCCTGTGCTCACTGCTCACCATATGCTCGCTGGCGCATAACGAATGTTTCCCAGTAAATGTTAATTCTAATTTGGAGAATTTTATAAAGTTTCACAATATTTCTCACTAGATACTCTTCTATCCACGTGTTTGGATATTTTGATAACAGATGTCCCTATTAAATGTTTAATTTTCCCTAGATGTTTAATTACGGAAAAGTTTTACAATGTATTTGTATTGAATTGAAATTGTTTTGAATTTACTACATAAGGTAAGTAGACCGAAGGAGGAGAACTCAAGTAATTGATATTCTACGTAAAAGCAACCTATTGTAGAATGATGATGCTTCTTACCTTCAGCACATAATCTTTACGTTAGAGAGTCAGACAGAGAAAAATCCTGGTTTTTCCTCCTCTATGACCACCCATCTTAAACCTCTACATGTCATTGGTCGTGTTTGAGAAACTCACTGAGAATAAATTCAAGTCCAAGAATAAACTACTACTCATATATTTTTCAGGTCAATTGACTTATACCATGTTGTAAGGTCAAATATTTATTTATGAAGTGTGTACAAAATTCGCCAGGGTCTTTTCTGAGAAAATCGTCGAGAAAAAGTCACCTCCAAGAATAAACTACCCCTTGTAAATTTTTCTAAGAGAAATATCTGATACTGCAATATAGGGTTGTTAATTAAATATTGATTAATGAAAAATAAACAAAATTGTTAAAACCATTTTTGAGAAAATAGCGTTTTTCGATTTTCGGCTGTTTGTAAACCACACTTATTTTAGGTGGTAGGAAAAAATGGAAAAGCTCCTGTAAGAATACTAAGTAAACCCTAAGTTTAAAATTTGGTGTAGATAAGTTGAACGGTATGGCCTCTAGGCGAGTGCATATAAAAGTGTGCCGAACGGACGGACCGGAAGGACGGGTGTCGAAAAGTCACATTTTCGGTATGTAGACGCCATGAAACGTAAATCCGTTGAAATCTGAATTTGATATTATTTTCACAATCACTATATTTTCTTCTCTCTTTTGTCGCTCGAAAAAGAAAAGCCTAAGTTTACCACAAAAAGCTAGGGAGTTTCTAAAAAAATATTCAATTACAGGGCCACCGCACTAAACTTTTTCAATTCAATTTCTTAACTGTGTTAGGCCGCAGTTGTTACTGAAGTGTGTATTTGGATAATACGAATAAAATTATCGTATTATTCAAATACATCGAATGTCAGATTATCGAATAAAAAACTTCGATTGAAGAAAATCCACACTACAAAACTAACTCACACTTTGAGCACATTTTCATTAGACATATAATAGACCAATTAATGCAATCATTGTTTATGAAATATGAAAAAATCAAATGAGTCACTTTGGGAAAGTCGTTCAAAAAGAACACGTCAAGAGTAACCTACCTCTTGTGAATTGTTTCGAACAATGAGTTAAGATATACTTTTGGTTATTAATGAAATATTTATTTGCGAAATTTGAACAAAATCGCCTGTCGTTCGAGAAAATTGTCGGGGAAATAACCTTGACCCCAAAAATAAACTATCCGTTGTAATTGTTTTTCATAGAAATGACTTATACTAAAATATAGGGTTATTAATGAAATACTTATTTATGAATCATCAATAAAATTGTCCGAGTAATTTTTGAGAAAATCGTGAGGGAAAAATAACTCCCCGAATAAACTATCTCTTGAGGATTTTTTCAGGGTAAGCGAGTTATTCCATATTACTAGGTTTTTAATGAAATATTTATTTCTGAGTACGAACAAAATTGCTTGACTCATTTTTGAGAAAACCGTGGAGGAAAAACACCCCCAAGAGTAAACTACCCCTCGCATATTTTTTCAGAACAAACGAGTTTTGCCATATTGTTCGGTTATTAACGAAATATTTATTTTTGAAATATGAATAAACTCTTTTGAGTCGTTTTTGAGAAAATCGCCCAGACAACACTCCACCAAGAATAAACTACCCCTCGCATTTTTTTAGGACAAACGAGTTATGCCATATTGATAAGTTATTAATGAAATCTTTATTTATGAAATATGAACGAAAACATTTGAGTCCATTTTGAGAAAATCACTGAGAAAAAACTCACCCCCTTAGTATAAACTACCCCTTGTAGATTTTTCTCAGATAAATGCCTTATACCACAAAATAGGGTTGCTAATTAAATATTGATTTATAAAAAAAGAAAGAAAACAAGATCGTTAGAGCCAGTTATGAGAAAATATCTTTTTTCTATTTTCATCGTACAGGAAACTACCCTTGTTTTGGGAGTAGGAGGGAAATAAAAAAACTATAGGAAATACTATGAAAATCTTAAACTAAAATTTGGTGCAGATAAGTTGAACGGTATGGCCTCTAGGCGAGTGCACAGAAAAGTGTAGCGAACGGACGGACGAACAGATAGACATGTATCCAAAAATAACTTTTTCGGTGTTAGGGGCTATAATACGTATAAATTCGTTGAAATCTCAAATTTGATTTTTTTTGAACACCATACTTTCTTCTCTCATTTGTCACTTCTAAGTAAAAGGAACTCAGAACTACAGATAAAAGACACCTACTTTTACACATAGACATTATTTATTGATTTAAAACTGTTTTAGTTTGTGTCATTTCACTTCCAATTGAAAGGTTTTACAATGATTAACGGCATACCAATGACGAGACGGAAGTTTTCAGGAAGTAAATGCATTCAGAAGTCTAGATTGCATTACAGCTATCAGCCTGTTTTTATTTCTGCAATTGTTAACAGCTGTAATTTCGTCCAAACGCTACATGAAATAATTTTTGGTTGACGTCATTGTGTTACTATTTTAGTATTGTTCTTTTCAGACTTGGTTGAAGTTTTGTCTTAACGGTTATACATTTTTTTCTTATTTCATCGTTACACATAAGAATAAAATGTTGTGGTGACTGGATAGATTCGAACCTACGAACATTGAGTTTTTATTCTTCAAACAATTTACCAATGGACCAAGCTTTGTCCTCACGTTAACGTACGGTTACAGGGTTTATTACGATTTAAATAAAATGGCTGGCTGTTGAGTTTCCTGCCCAAATATTTCGATAAAAAATTTTCATTGCTTCGTACATTGTTTAGATACACATTTTAGGAGAGTGAATTTTGGTGTATATAATAATTTCATGCCAGATAAAAGCTGGATAAGTTTTAATAACATGTTTCATATGTAGTTCTCAATAATAGACTTGTTGTTCGGGATGACGTTCCAAGGTTTAGGATTGACTAGCAGTTTTTGCTATTAATATCCCTTCTAGCAATATTGGCAGTAGACAAAAGTTAGCCCGTGTTAAAGCTTTTTGCTCCTAATTTAGTTATTTTACTTTATTATTTAACGAATATATTGAAAATTGTCAGAGACACGTATGCAGTAATTTATTTCGGGAGGGGTCCGACTTCAATATTAGGATAAATTATAATAAAATTTTAAAAGATAATCCCCAAAATTAGGCTAAATTTACAGAAAAGTTGGGGTTTCAGAGGGGGTCCGGACCCCCTAGACCCACCCATAAATGCGTTCTTGTTTGTCAGTAACATTTCCTCATTTTGAAACCCTCAAAAACTTCGGATAGACTATATAAAGGAAAACGAGTTATTTTCGATGAAATATCACTTCAAGGAGACGCGTCAGTTTTATTGCACAGTGTGGTATCCCACGTTCACAATGGCAAGAGTTTCTTTCCTCTGATTCTCTGTCATTGTGCTCTATCGAAAGGTTAGGTTTGTAACATATTACTCCTACGAACAAGCATGACTGGCAGATAGGAATACTGAACACAACTCCAGAGAAATGCATGCTGGAACTTACGTTTATAGCTACGCTTTGGTGATTTGCCCTCAAGGTCAATCGAGTGGTAATTCAGTTCCGTCTCTGTTCTTAAGCCATGTTCGTATTACTTCGAACAGTTTTGATAATGAAAAGCATGCCTCTTAATATAACAGACTTCTTTCGCGTAAGAAATCGAAACTCAGTTGGTCAGAGCAACTAGTCTGTAAGAATTAGGTTGTTAGTTAGTTAGGAGCCCAGTACGAGTAAGGGTTTTTATTACTATTGTTTTTATCTTTTTTATGTGAAGAAAAATCAAATTATGACATCGCGATATCAAATGTATTTGATTAGGTAGCTTTGTCTTACCTAAACTTTAAACATCAGTAACCGTCGAAATTATTTCACTAACCGATCACTTACTGAACATTTCAAACACGTCAAACCAGTGGCATAAAATGAAGGTTAACCTCTCCTCCGCAGTCCTTAGTTATGCGTCCGTACTTTCAAGGGCGGACTAAGGGCCGGGCGACTGCCCGGGGTGCCAGAGAAAGAGGGGCACCAAAACGAGCCTCAAAAAGTAAATTTTACAATGTGCTTTCTACTGACGTTTTTGGTTTATATTCTTGTAAAGTAGTGGCAATTATATGATCTTTTTACATTTCAGTATGGAAGAAGAGAGTTTCATAGTACTAAGGGGGCTGTATCGAAAAATTGAGAGATGGCATGTAGAATAAAGAGTGCCGGGAATTAAGTATTGTTTGTTTGTTTGCTTGAGTTTAGCGTTCCACGGTTATGCCTTAATGGGCAAGGGAGATGTGGATACTAATTATAGTGGAATCCGAACCACTTTTATCGTTCAACAGTAATCCACCGGGAATTGGACCCGGTACCACAGAGGGCAGGCGTGCTAGCCACTAGACCAGAGGGGGTGGAGTTGGTATTGTTTATAGCGAGCCATATTCTTTGTGAAGTTTTCCTAGGTAATGGATTTCTTTTTGAAAATGGGTTTAAAACAGGGGCGTCATTTAGGGAGGGCAGGGAGGGGCATTTGCCCCCCCCCCTGAGTTTGAGATATATATAGATTTTATCATTAGAATAGTAGTAAATCAGTGAAAAACGCGAAATTTTACTTATATCAAGAGGTCTTGGCCCCCCCAAAGCAAAATCTGAAATGACGCTCCTGGTTTAAACTATTAAAAACACTATGATAAAATGTAAAATATAGGCTACTACTAGGGGAAGGGCGCCAAAAAGTCACTTTGCCCGTGTGAAAATTTGGCCTGCTCCGCCCCGGCGTACTTACTGTATATTTTTTGGCCTTGCAGCTTGTGCGGTCCCCACGCCTCATTGTTGCGGGGGCGCTATTTACGCCTACCTTTCGAACGTAATTCAATAACTGTTTAAGAAATTCTACCATCAGCGTGGAAACGGGAATATATTTTTCTAATAGTCCCATAGAACTTTCACTCAGAACGCCAGATGCAATTTTTCAGAGTGGGCTCTGGCTCATATTCAGGAATAATAATAATAATAATAATAATAATAATAATAATAATAATAATAATAATAATAATAATAATAATAATAATAATAATAATAATAATAAATATGAATGTATTTGGAGAGCCGAAATTATGTGACACGAATCATTATAGATAGAGCTTTAAGATGAGTGGTCATAGGGGAGGAAAAACAGGATTTTTCTCTCTCTGACTCTCTAACGTTAAGGTTATGTGCTGAAGGTAAGAAGCATCATCATTCTACAATAGGTTGCTTTTACGTAGAATATCTATTACTTGAGCTCT
This sequence comes from Thermobia domestica, assembly GCF_964235325.1. Lineage (NCBI taxonomy): Eukaryota > Metazoa > Arthropoda > Insecta > Zygentoma > Lepismatidae > Thermobia > Thermobia domestica. The sequence continues at coordinate 232,719,475 of NC_137461.1, read as the reverse complement.
CCTCCTTCGGGCAACTTTGCTTATGTAGTAAATTCAAAACAATTTCAATTTAAGACAAATATTTATAGAGAAAATTAAGCATTTAATAGGGAAATCTGTTATCAAAATATCCAAACTTTTTTTTTTTTTTTTGTATCGTCATGAGTTTTACACATATGTTACATTTTGATTCTTTCCCAAATAAAAAATAAATAAAATAACCTTAGTGATAAAAATGACAACAGTACTTCCACGGGATTCGAACCGTCTACCTTCGGTATACAAACTCGTTGCTTTATCTAACTGAGCTATTTGCTTTCTTACGTAAGCTGAACCTGTTCTACAGTAAAGACGATTTTTCATTACGATTGGGCTAACAATTCGTCTTTTTCCATAGGTAATTTCCACTATTTGCACTATCTATACGTTAATACTTAGCATAGATTTATATATTTGGAGTTCGCTGATAAAGCATATAATAAGACATACTAGAAATATTTCGTTAAAATTTTCGTTTGTAGATCTAATCCACGCTTCTCTCAATGACATAGATGTCGCTGCTTCGTGTTGAACTGCAGAATTCCCTCGCGTTCTTGAAAATTTCCCACTTTAGCAGAGTTGGTAATTCTCGAGATTTCTGTCGATTTAATGTTTTTTGCTTCTAATTTCTTTATTTTAAGCTAATATCTAACACAAATATTAAAAACGGGTTTGTTATTAACCTGTCCTGCTGGGGAAACCTTCCGAAATTTCGAACATATAAAGAAAACGGAGATATTTTCAAAAAACTTCAAAATAAAGAGACGCGTCATTTATTTTGCTCATAGTAGTACATCTTTAAAAAGTGAATTTTAATGCAAAATTGTTAAATAATTTCGTAAAGAATAAAAGTTCATAATTCTCTTCTTACCAGGGGCGGCTTGTCTATAAGTGCTGCAGAGCTGCAGGACTACCAGCTATTTTAGTGGAATAAATGTATTTTCAATTAAATTGAATTGTGTTTAATTTAATCAAGGTAATAAATAACGTGTAATGATGATATTTGGTCTAACAGTGTCCTGAAATTGTACTGCTGGATATGCTACATAGCGTAGAATTACTGGAAACACCTTCTGAAGCTTAATAATATTGCAAAAGCTGTGCACGGATTGCCCTATGCTTTAGCATTGAAACCAATATCTTCACCAGCCGCACTGTATTACGTTTTCCTTGTCTCTTGGGTAGGATTTACTAGAGCTGCACTTCCAGCAGCTCAGAACTCACGAATACTTCCGAAGAAGCCGAAGACACACGACGTGATGTACATGAGGCGCCCTTCTCTTGTTTTTGATAACGGAGTTCAGTGTAATTATTGCGCGCTTTAAAAATAATGGTATTCCATGTTCGAGTTTGTGCAAATTTTCTGAACAAAACACAATTTGTGTGACAATTTTAAGGAAACCATAAACCTTTTGGAAATTCTTCTAATTACCCGAACGACAATAGCTGAAGCAGAACGTTACTTCTCTAATTTTAAAATAGTTAAAAGCACAATATGTCAGGAAAGAATCAATGCTTTGGCTGCCTTATCAATCGAGCGTGATTTCATATCCATCATGCCGAACTTTAATGATAGAGTAATAGGACATTTTGCACAGCAGAAATCATGTTGGATAGACTTCATTTACAAACGATAAAATATCTATAATTCAGTAGTATTAATAAAATTTCTGCCTGTAGACATTGAATCCGAAATTGTTACGGTATCTGAAAACAGTATGTTTCTTACGGCATGAATATGTATTTTAAAAAATTTGTTACACACAACAGTGGTGTATTTAGGGGGAGCTATCGGGCTCAAGATCAGCCGAAATTCATTAAAACTTGTAGGCATCCCAAAAGAAAAATTAAGTGCTTATTCATATGTTGTGTACAGCTCCTCCCGAAACAAAATCCTAAATACGCCACTGACAACCAATAATCAAAACAATAGTGTTTTGCTTGCGATACAGTAAAGTTGTATACATGTTTGTTAATTTCAATTATAATTGTCATTTATAACGATTAGAGTGCTGAAAGATTATGTTGGTTCGTGTACATTTTATAATTAATTGCTGTAAACGGGAAATTTAACATACAAAAAAAAAAAAACTGTACAGAACTACCTCAGATTATGGTATCGAGCCGCTACTGCTTCTTACTAAATAATAGAGTAATAATTGTAAAAAGTAGAAAGTAACTATTAAGAGTAATAAGTATAAAAAGTGTGTTAAATACTGCATGTATCATGTAGAACATATACAAGTTGCAGATTAATTAACAACATTACACACAATGCAGCCAGAACATTATCTAAAAGGTAAACAATGCCTTCATTGCATAGTAAGTACTTAGCGACAGAAACAAATTTTAAGGTTATAGTATATCTATATAGAGGCGCGTACTAAGGATATAATAGTCTAATTAGCTATTCAATTAAATACTTTACTACGTGAGTGATAAGTAGATATAAAAGAAATTTTGTAGCAATATGTCACAACTTCGTCACACTACTCCCGCCTTGTTTGCTGCATCAATTCATAATTAATGTTCCATAGGCTAAAACTAATTACAATATTTTGCGCACTCTTGAAAATTAAACAAATAACTGCCATTAAAATGGTAATGTATATTGTAAATTCGAATAATCAAAGTTTGAAGCAATTGGTTATTTCCATTGAAATACAGATTTAATTAAAGTCAAAAATAAATAAAACATTGATATAAAATTATCCTTAACATACTATTTTACACCTACAACAGAATATTTTCTGAGATCCTCAACCGTGAGCACTATAACATGCCAAAATAAAATAAATATTGAAATCAAAATGTTAGAGAACTTGAGAGAAAGTACCTTCATTAATAACTGCATTAAGAAAAGTTCCCAGCTGAATACAAACCTAACCTATAACAACACACAAAGAAATAACTTACGGGTACTAATCTACGAGATCTCACTGTCAGATTTGCAGATTGTCCAGATGAAACTTAGACTCGAAGACTTTTCTTAACTTCAATTCGTGGAATTAGATCTTTAAAAAAATAATTTACAGACTACACCAAGAAATTTCCTGGAGATAAAGTAGACCAGTTAATAAAGATCTACAATTAAAAAAAAAAGAAAAAATAAAGAACAACTTGAAGATGAACTCCACAATGGCTATGCAGGCGAAAACAATCACTTGGATCGCCATAACCTTTTAAAATTTTTAGTAGGGAATAGTCTGGACTCAATTTACCGTAAGGTAACAAAACCTCCACGTTTTGTATTAAATTTTACCGAAGCTACAGCAACTACAGAAAGAAGCATGAGTACATTACGAAGAATAAAATCATACCTGAGGAATACTATGATCAAAAACACTTTCAAATCTTAGTTCATCGGCTGTTGAAAAGAAACTACTAAATGAGCTGTCATCTGATCAGCAGTCTTTAGAAAGAGTTATAAATGCCTTAGCGAAAAGAACAGAAGAATGGATTTATGTAAATATATATATATATATATATATATATATATATATATATATATATATATATATATATATATATATATATATATATATATCGGGTATTCTGGAAATAATTATTTCATTAACGATCAAAACATTGAATAACACATTTCTTTCGTAAATTTTGTGAAACGATTAGTGGGTACAGACTGTTTTGTATGATGATTTTCGTGGAAGTGGCTCTCATGGTTTTCCTTTAAATTTTCTTTTTAAAAATGAATATTTCAGTATCAACCCTAGAATATATCATTAGTAACCTAGAGTATTCAAGATTTTCCTTTTATATAATATATTTTGTTATGTAACTTGTGGTTATTCTCCCGTATTTAACGTACACATATTTTTCTGAATAAATTTGGCTTCATCCTGCGGGAACTTGGAAACATACCCACGAATTGGAAGACACGAAAATTTAGGTTCAACAATGCAATTGTGATATGTAGAAGAATTATTAACAATACAAAAATAGAGCATCATGGCCATACAGAAACAGGTTCAATTCCAGGAGGAACCCCACGTGGATTGAATCTTGCTTTATGTCCACGTCTTACTCTAAGTTCACGTCATATATAGCCTCGGTACTGAAAGGGGTGGTAAACTACCTACCAACCAATCAAAAAAATAGGTTAGATAAAGCCATCGACTCAGAAGTAATGAATTTATTCGTAGTTGTACTTGTAGCATATGTAATTGAAAACCAGTATTTTACTGTAAGCTTTCATGTATTGGGACATAAAATTATGAAAAGTAATTTTTTTCTCCTCTAATCTATATTATAAAACTGGAATTGACTGTTTGTGACTCTTAATCTCTGGAACCGCCCGACCGATCTCGATCAATTCCTTTTTTGTTGTTGTTGTTGTTGTTGCGGTTCTGGCCTGGGAGTGTTTTTAGCTATTCACTTTGTAGATAGAACTTAGGGATGGGCATAGGCACCGGAACCTGGGGGCTCAGACCCCTTCAGCCCCACCCAATACTACCGATGAGGGAGCTGAGCCCCCCTAATGTTTCAGCTCTGTTTTCGGATTTTTATTTCTTCCTAGTCTTTTTAAAAAATCACTACTCAGGTGCATCTTCATTTTCAGAATGTAGTATTTAGTTTTCTTTACTAAAATTAGTGTCCCCATACGACTATTGTTATGTTTCAGAATTTTTATTGAAAGGAGAAAAGATATAAACATTGTTCTTACTTTTTTCCCCTCCCGCTCCCAGCTTGAATTCTTTACTGGTCACTGATGAACATTGTCCTCCTGGAGCAACAAAACAGAGAGAGAATTGCCGATCTTTTATTAATATATGTGCGGATGTAAAGGACAAGTATAGCGGGTCTTTTTTCTAGAAATTCTGGAAGCCCCCTGAACTTTCCGCTGCTAGCGCTCGCCACACATGGTACTTTATATTCCTGGTTGCCGAAAATCAACGCTGCCTCCGTTTCTTTCTTCTGATTTTCTTTCTTTCTATATTTTTCGCATGTTGGGTTTTGGTCATTTTGTGGAGAAAATGCAGTGGGTAACAACGTATACTCCCTTGTTTTTTCCTCCAAAGATTTCGTATCGTTTCGATATTTTAGTTTATCGGTGGTGTTGACAGAAAAAATACATTATTGTAGTGACTTGTTATCGTTTGTTTTCTGGAAGAAGAGGAGTGTGAGCTTTAGTGAAGTGTTTTAGTTTTGTTTATTCATTCATTCATTACTTGCGGGTACACAGTGTTAATTGCACATTTGAAAAACGGATCTTTTGTAGTGAAAACGAAAAAAAAAATGAATCTTCTATGTCAATGATTGACAATAGGGATACATATTCCATTGTTCGATTATTTTTGACGCTACCATCCACCACGGACACAGCGGAGAGGATTTTTCTTCTTTAAGACAACTAAAGTCCTATCTACGATCTGATATGAGACAGCAACGGCTCAACGCTTTAGCAATTTTAAATTGTCATCAAGAAGTTTCTTCAGGACTCAATCTTGATCTTATTGGAGGCGAATTTATAATGCGCACCGAAATCCGCAGGCAAATCTTTGCTATGAGAAAGAAATAATTCTTCGTTTGGCGCACAAAACCTGCACCTGGATGGAAGAAAGTGTCAAGTAAGCGCAAGTAAGTTCAGATTAACACAATAGAATTTAATAAAAATTTAAAATTTGGTAGTCATATCTTAATCTCACATCTATTTTACAAGTTAATATAGGCGCAGGAAGTCTTACTCTATCATTCAAATATTAGCAATGTTTATACAGTCTAACATCTCTTAACGGACAGCTCCATAATGTGAACAAACTTTGTTAGTTCCTCCCTGCATGTATTGTTATGGAAGAGACTAATCCTTTTACGGACATCTCTCATTTACGGGCAACTAGTCATGTCCCACTGATGTCTGTTGAGAAATTAACTGAACCTATTATGCAATAAAAAAAAAAAAAAAACGCACCAAAAGCATACGCTCTAGTCACTAGACCAGCAAGGAGGGCTGCAACTGCGTTGTGACGAGCTGTCAGTAGTTCATTGTTAGCGCACAAAAACGAGGAACGTAAATGGGGAGAAAACGAATGAAAGCTATTAACCAGAAAGGGGGGAGGGGAGCTTAGGCTGCAAGGTGACTAAAGCCACCACTGATTAAAATCAATTGGTTTTCTACCAACTAATCATACATCTAACAAATCCCTTGTTCCTGTTTACGGTACTTGATCCCCCCCTCCAAATGTTTACTTCGTGCCGGCGCCTATGGGGATGGGGGTATAGAAAAAATTAATAAAACTCTTGAACCACCAGACCGATCTCGATCAAATTTTCAATATAGGTTTATACATGAGGTTTAGAACTGGGATAGATTTTGTCATCTCATTTTGGCGTAACAACGTAAGGGAAGGGGAGGAGGGGGAAATATATAAAAATCAATAAAAATAAAAATAAAAGTGACTAGGTTTCTGACTTAATAACTCTTGAATCACCTGACCGATCTCAATCAAATTTTTAATATAGATGTGGTTCAGGACTGGAAAGATTTTTACAATTTCACCTTGATGGTAAAATCTAGAGGAGAGGGAGAAGCGGAGGGGAAATATATGAGAATGAAAAAAAAAAACTTAATAAATCTTGAACCACCCGATCGATTTCGATCAAACTTTCAACATAGGTAAGGTTCGAGCCTGGGATGTTTCGTCATTTCACTTTTACGGTAGAGTTGGGGGGAGGGGAAGATATATGTTTAAAAAATAAAAATAAAAGTGACTGTTTTTGTAACTTCATCACGCTTAAACCACCCGATCGATCTTAACCAAATTTTCAACATAGATGATGTTCATTCCCGGGGTGGTTTTTATTATATCAGTTTTACGGTAGAACTAATGGGAGGGGGAGGGAGGAGAGAGATCCATAAAATTAAATAAAAGTTAACTCTTGAACCACCCGACCGATCTTGATCAAATTTTCAACATAGATGACCTTCGGACCTGGGATAATTTTTGTCATTTAACTTTGACGATGCAACGTAGGGGAGGGGGAGGGACAGATATATATGTAAAAAATAAAAATGACTGTATTTGTGACTTCATCACTCTTGAACCACCCGACCGATCTCGATCAAATTTTCAACATAGATGAGGTTTGAGCCTAGGATGGTATTTATCTACTCTGACGATAGAACTTAGGAGAGGGGGAAGGGAAGAGTTAAAAAATAAATAAAACATAATTATTCTTGAACCAAACGATCAACTTCGATCAAATTTTTAACATAGATGAGTTTTGGGGCCAGAGGTGTTTTTTTTTTTTTTTTTTATCATTTCACTTTGACGGTAGAACTTAGAGGAGGGGGTAAAAGGGGGAGATATATAAAAATAAATAAAACTCAATAATTCTTGAACCACCGGACCCATCTCGATGAAATTTAAAACCTAGGTGAAGTTTAAACCTGATATGTTTTTGTCATTTCACTTTGACATTGTAACTTAAAGGTGGGAGAGGGGAGAGACATTCAAAAATGAACCGATATTAGTGTCAAATCCATAGTTTTCGGGGTTGCTGAGATGAACAGTGACACTTCTGATGCCGTTTAAATCAAAATTCAGCCCCACAACTTGGGGGAGGGGGATATATGTAAGAATGTGAAATGACCAATAACAGTGTCGAATTCATAGTTTTTGGGGTCGCTAAGATGAACAATGACACTTTCGATACCGTGCCCCGCAAGATGAGGAAGGGAGAGGGATATATAAAAATCATCAAACATGACCGAAATCAAAGTGTGCTTTAATAATAGTAAAAAGAGACTGATAACGGAACATATTACTATTTTTTCTTAATTTAACCCAGCGACGCGGGTAATTGATGCTAGTTATTTGTTAATTTTAATTAGAGTTCATATTTGAGACAATGAAAATACAGTGTGTACGTAAAATGAATAGCAGGGTTCGAGTTTATTATAATGTTCCTTAGATGAATTGTTCAGTGCTCGTTCATGGCCAGAACCTAAGAATAAATATAACATTTTTTAAAGTAAATAATTTTCCTGTCTTTTCATTCGCACCGCCAGTAAAGTAGATGATGCCCGAACAGTTTATTCGGACATGCATGTATTCTAATTACAGTGTGGAAACAACTTGTCAATCTGTAGGATATATACCTATACCACGTGACCAAAGGTACTCACATTGATGAGTTGTACGGAAACTGTTATGGTTACTTCTTAATTGAATATCTTATTCATTTTTTGTGAATCAAAGTTAGGACAAATTAAATAGTTTAAAACCTCTTATATTCATTTACGTATAACAAAACTAATTTCGCGACAATACCTTATGAAATGTAACCGGAACGAAGCTATCAAGAATCATGTAAGTTTGCATGATTCCAATTCATGTTTGACATTCTATGCATATTGTATTTGACATTCTATACATATTGTAGATAATATAATTTCGACTACAAAATAATCAAACACTAACGAATTATTAATTCATTTGGAAAAAAAACTTTTAATTAAGATATCCTTAATATCATTAATATCCTTAAGATATCCTTATTGAATCATATTGATGCAGAGGATTCAATATCATATATAAGTAGATAGATAGATAGATAGATATTCCTAATTCTCCATCACATCACAAACTACTAAAGAACTCAACACTATTCCGCATCACATGTCAGATAACAACGAGCTTAAACATTACTTCTGTAAACTCAATTTTCTTGATGGAGGATCTTACAGGCTGTTCTTATCAAGTGAAGCAGAAAAGAAATCATTTTGTTAACTTAAGCCTCGGTTATGTTTACTTTTTCACACCAAAAGATAGAAACGACAAACTTCCTGATATGAATAATTTTTCGACTTCAACTGTTTAATTTAGTTTTCAAATGTTCACAATGCTTTCTTCATATTTTGTAACTAAGGTTTCAAGAGATTTGTCTCGGAAGTTGGATCTTCCAAACACTAAAATATGCAACATATTCCATCAATATCATATATATGATAGATAGATAAATATATCCATTTCCCACACCATCCACCAACAACAATTTTCTTCTATGCCATCGCTGTAATTCAATTTGCTAATTTAACATTCCACAGAATGGCGAGGAGCATAAAAATGATTCGCCGTCTCTCAGTTTATACCAACTCGAGTCATTTGAAAGTTCCAACTACTTAATGCAGCCTCTTTGGTGACTTCCTAAATATTTAACTTCTTTGCGTGTAGTGTACGTACGTATGTATGACACATGAAGAAAATGGAAGGAGAGCCCTGCGTGGATAACTTAAAGTGCTCTGTTGTGTTCAAACTGACAAATGAAGAATACGGAGAGATCCCTGGGTCTATAAACTAAAGTATTACTTATGTTGTGTTCAAAATGTGACTTACTTACTTTTACTAAGTTGCTTGTACGAAAGGATTTGTTTCCTGACAGTGAGAAGTGCAAGAAGTGTAGGCAGACAACTAGCACAGAGAATCGTGGAAGACCCCGGAGAATTAAAGATTTCTATAGGGATCTGCTCCTTCAGAATGCTTCGGAAACCCTGATATAATGTATAAACCCTCCTTTATTTTCCATTATTTATCCCATAACTGTCTTCGTTCATTTTCTCGATCCACTTCTTGTGCTTATTTCACAACTTCGACAATAAGGATGAATACTCTTAATTTTTGATAGCAATGTTGTACATTCAGTGCGTTTATTGCATTCCATGTGGTCTTTGAGTACTTATACTTTATACACTTGAAGATTTAAAAAAAAACGAAATAAAGAGTAAAAAAGTAATAAAAGTAAAAGAAATAAAACTAAAAAGTTTAAAATAGAAACCTTCATCCTTGACATCATACAATGCTTTCCTTTAAGTATGAGTTGATGTTCTGTGTTTTAATTTCTTATACAACACCGTAGTTAAAATGCACAGAAGCTAGTATATTTTCTTTATAACTTATATATAAATATATATATACACGAGGGCTATTTTTTAAGTAAGGTCCAATTGTCAATATAAAAAAACTAGTAAAGATACTGTTATGCATTTTTGGTTATTTTCACCGCGCACACTAAGGTATTTCCTACGAAATTATCATGTTTTTTTAAAAAACATTTATCATAGCATTAGACAAGTTTTTGTACGTCTATGTTGTAGAAATCACCTGTCTAGGATCGAAGCCAATCTTTGACGGTTGTTTTTACTTCTTAATCAGTGTCAAACGCTGATCGGAAAGAAACTGCTTCGGGCAAAAGAACAGATGATCATCGCTCAGCGTAAGTTGCAGACTATACGATGGGTAGTCCAGTATCTACTATCCAAAAAAACATCTGATTAACTTCTGAGTGAGCAGCGGAATGAAGGTGTGCATTGTTATGCTGCAAACAAAAAAAAAAAAAAAAAAAATGCCCGATGACAGTAAGCCACTGTGCTTATTCTGTACAGCACATCGAAGAGTTTTCAAGGTCGCGCAGTACACAGTTAAGGTGATGGTTGTTCCTCGTGGCATAAACACGACTAACAGAACACCACGGCAATCCCAGAATACGGTAGACATAATCTTGCGTGTAGATATTATCTGTTTTGCTTTCGCTTTGGCTCGACATATCGAGTGCCACAATTCCATTAATTTGCAACTTCGATGTTGGAGCCATGTTGGTAAAACATGTTTAGCCCCTTGTGACGATATGGCTTAACAGTTGATCTCCTTCCTTATTGTATCGGATCGAAAAGGTCACAGTACAATTCAGTCTCGTATTTTTGTGTTCCTCAGTAAGCTGTATTGGAACCGGTCATGCACAGCTTTCGGAAGTTCAAGATTTGAGAAATGGTTGTGTACACCACCGACCGTGAAACATGTGGAACTTCCAGTGATGTGAAAATTATGAAACTCCGGTATTCATGAATTTTTGCGCCAACTGCACGTACCACTTCGTCTGTGATCACAGGCAGTCGGCGGTTCATCGTGAGCATTGTCTCTCCCGTCATTGAACGATAGCATCCATTTGCGCAACTTGCTGTCATACATTGCATTCAGGCAAACATTGAATCACAGACCTTATTTCACACTTGAGCTCAACTTGATGAAATATTTCAACTGCCCACACTGAACCATACACACTTACGCTGCGATAGTAAATCATGTCCAAAGCATGATGGTAGAAAGTGCACAAGCGCATTTCAACAGAAACAACAAACATAGCCAATAGCTGCAGTGAAAACAACGCTTGAAGATTTGCTTCGGTCATAGGCGGGTGATTTCCACGATGTTAGTAAACAGCACTTTTTCGAACGCTATGATAAATGCTTAAACAAACATGCTAAGTAAAAAGTAGTTCAATGTGTACAGAAGAAATATATAAAAATAAATTACATTTCTTTACTAGTTATGTTTCTACGTGTATTGACAATCCGATCTTACTTAAAATAGCTTTTGTATAGAGGGCATTAACAAACTATACGGACAATGTTTAAATAGTGATTCCTCAGATCAAAAGAAGTGAAATAGTTCATAGGGCTATGAAAAAGTGTAGAGTTACAAATCTGCGTATTCGCTAGTGTACAGGCTTACCATTTGTTTATTTTGGACCCACCCTTAACTTAGAGCACATCTGAGAATTCTGTTGAAAACATGTATGGAAATTACTCCCTATAAGGAATCCCTTGCTCACACATCGGATTTTTGGACGAGGTATGTGTGACTTTCTTTATGTTCATATGCTGCATCACTGTATGATTTCTCGTATTTGAACTAATGCATGTGAAGATTAATGCTACGCTTTCAGAATGCCTTAGCTTTGTTGGTATAGTTCATTCATACCATACTGGTATGTATTAGTTGGAAGATTAATAAAAAGCAACGGATTAAAACTAATATTTACTTTATAATTGATTAAAATTAAAACAAAAAATAACTATTTTCGTACTTTGATGAGAATTGTTTTGAGTAGTAATTAACAGAAACAAGGCTGTGTTTCCATCACTATGATTATTGACCAACCAATAAAATTAACAGAAAAATCAATGACCAACGAAAAATTGTAAATGTGGTTTTAAATGCAAATGTTTCTTCACGCAAGTCCTGAAGTTTTACAAAATCCATTCAGAAAAAAAAAAAAAAAAAATCTCCTTTACTAACACAGCAAGTGAATAGATTGAAATTAAATACTAAAATATTAGAGATTTTACGAAAATAATGACAATATAATAAAGATGGAAGTTATACTCCAGACCTAGCAGGCCTCCGAGAAAGCCAAAAGTATTTCAAGTCTGTATTTGTTTTTCTATTCAAAGCAAAAAAAAAAAAAGCTTATACAAAAATTTGTATTCAAGATGGATGATACAAACACACAGGCGTGTATATATATATATATATATATATATATATATATATATATATATATATAGAGAGAGAGAGAGAGAGAGAGAGAGAGAGAGAGAATCAAGGCCGTATGTTGTTCTTTTCTGTTGATTATCAATTATCGAAAGCTTAAATTTATCTTCAGTGATCTCATCTCTTCTCAGTTTATGCAAACAAAAATTCAGGAATAAAATCTCTTATTTAGTACAATCTTATTTAAAACAATGAGTATTCTGCAAATAAAAAGACATTGTTTAAGAGATTTCTGTTTTATTGTTGTCTTTAAAATACACAACGAAGCTAATAAAAATTCCTCTTGTTTAAATAAAATCTCCATTATCTGAGATCTCCATATGTAACTTTTCAGCCACTCCTTCTGAATTAAAATAAACTTCAGTGCTCTGTCAAACACTGTTCCTTAGCAGTTGTTATAACTGCAATTTAATAAACGGTAATGAATAAACAGGGTGTCTACTAAAATTCCAATATGAAGTTTCGTGACTTTTTCGTGACCTTTTCTTTACCAAACCATAAAATTTTGAAACATTCAAAAACTAATAACAGTACCTATATTCTTTAGCACTTACCTGTTATCTCTACTATCAAAGGCTGTTCCCTGGAGCGATAAAAACTTGGTGCCCTCTCACAGTTGAATAAACTGGTTAGATGCGTACGTGGTTTCGGCAATGCGATGCGATTTGCATCGCTACTGTTCAATGATACCAGCATAAGGTCAATCTCAAGAGTGAATTTGGGTGCAAATTAAGAATAATTTTCATGCATGCCATAGAACCAGGCTTTGCTTGCGATTTGGTAGAATCTAAAGCCGACCATAGACATTTTTGTTGGTGAATCTTGATGATTTACAGAGCAAAATTTTCCCAGTCTTTACTTATATTTGTACAGGTAATAAAAAATTCATGACTCAAAAGCTAAATTTCGTGACTTTTTCTTGACTTTCATGACGTTTTCTGATTTCATGACTTTCGTGACCAATAGACACCCTGATGAATTGCTAATTATACTAATTTCATGTTGTTTATGAACTTAGAAACATGGCTTTTAAATTAGTTTGGATGTAATTATAATTCTTTACCTAAATGCACTTGTAACTTTATAGTAAATTTCTTTCTCTACTTTTAGTTAAATCCACATGCTTAGGTAAATTGGAAGTTTTTAATATCAGAGAAGTAAATATAAAATAGAACTTACAAAAGATCACATACAAACTAATCTTTACATAACTACTACAACAAAATATTGGGTATATAAAAAGTAAGTACAAAATTTCATTGTAAGTCACAAAGAAAGTACATTTTGTAAAACACTAATTGGAAATCAATTAAAACAAGCGTTTCCAAAGGCATCACTTTAAGATTTTGATACATGATGAGTTGATTGATGAACTAATATCCACAAGTGCATGTAAGGGTTAACATCAAAGTTATCGAGGACTTTCCGAATTTACATGATGATTCCATTTATGTACTACTATTCACCAGGGCATGTAAGGGTTAACATCAAAGCTTTCGAGCGCTTCCCGAATTTGTGAAGCGACAATTGCTTCCAATTGACTCACAAGGTCATTCTTGATATTTCGTACTATCCATGTTGTTACATAAGAAAAGAACCAATTTAGTATTCCCAATCCAGTCACTGATACTTGGATATCCCTGAAAGAAAAAATACGGTCAGTTTATTTTTATGTATTTTCATCTTTAAATAAATTAATATTATTAGCTTTGTATTCTTTTCATGGTTAGTAGTTTGACACTGTAATTTTTTTCTCTAATCAATAATTATTCCTTTTCAGTTCTATTCTCATTGACCGATCAGTCCTACTTTTCATCTACTTTCTCTCAACTCTTTCCACCTTTAATTTGGTAACATTGTATTGTGAACTAGGTGCTATGGAGCTAGGTCTGACATAAGAATACTTTCTCTGTAGTATTTACTTCCTTTTACTTACCCTCCCGATTTGATGACGCTTCAGTAGATTACTAGAGTAAAAAAAAAAAAAAATTTCTTGGTTGTGTTTGCATTATAGCACTTTTAGCTATTTACTGTTGACTAATTTGTTTTTCTATCTGTACTTCGATCTTTTTCGGTTCCAGCTATATGGGTACAGAAAGAAAAAGCGAGAAAAATTGGAAAAATCTACGTTTGCTTTCTACCTTCCTAATGATTCTCACTAATTCTACTATAAAGTTGTAGGAAAAGAGTTAATATTAATAAAACTTGTATCTCTTTCCTTGTGATTATAGGAGAAACAATACATAAGATATATATATATATATATATATATATATATATATATATATATATATATATATATATACATGTATACACAATCACTTTGTCTACTTAACCGTGGGATGTAAAACTTAAAGATTTCATTTCATTTTACTTTGTCTAATTATTCGTGGAAGCAACGTATAAACACAGGTTTCTCTATTAATGTTACCAAACTGAAAATAGAGATGATTTATTGGACACAGATAAAACTAATGGAAGCGGGGATTGATAAGAGTATATGAAAGCAAGAAAGTAATAAATGGAGAGAAAAGTAATAAATGTATAACGAGAAAAATTTATTGAAGAAACAATAATAATAATTATTCTGCAATAATATTATAGATTAATAGGAAAATAATTCTAAAATGAAAACATACATAACAATCAATATATCTTATTAAAGTAAAGAAAATGATGTGTGTGTAACTTTACGCTTACAAGTAGACCTCACCACTTCGCCGTTGCGTTAGCAAAAGGAAACAACTACTGTCCTAGAGTAGGGTTGAATATAAGATATTGACAAAAATTTTAGCTGCTAATGAGCACTAGAAATATGGGAAAAACGAAATAGAAACATGAGTGTGGGAAAGCCAAGTACAATATAATTTGATAGTTGCAAGACCTATATTTTTTCGAAATAGATGGAGGAACAATAGTTATGACTTCAACTATGTAAATCGAGTTAAGAGGGATGATTTTATGGCATTCCAGATCATGGCCGCCATCTTGAAATCCGCCATATTGGATCGACGTCAACTTTTTCAAATGGAAAGAGGGCCATGTGAGGTATCAAACAACAATGATTTTTCCCACTCAATGTCATACACTAATTAGTTTTTTCATATCTAGAACGGTTTACAACTTACAGTTCTTTCAATGTTGAAAAATTCGTTGTTTGTAGCAGATAACAGATAACTATAGTGACAATGAATATAGCTCCAGAGATAGCATTCTTACTGGACAAAATTACGGGAATGCAAGAAATGAAAGTCCTCAGCATTCATAATATGAAAGAGTGCTTCTTCGGCACTTCGAACCATTCGATCGGCTCATCAATACATACTGACTTACAAAATGCCTAGTAAATCATTCCTGTGAAACGAGGAGACTGAAATTGATTGTACACAAGGGAATGCAGAGTGACAATAGTATCTCTGTCATGTAGTTTTGAATGGAAATGTTCGTCCTTTATTGCATAATCACATATAGTACGCCAATGTTTTATATTGTCTAAAAAAAAATGCATTTAAAGGTTGAAATATGCCGGTGGTACCTTTTGGAATTTGTCACACTTCCACTGATTTCCCAGGTGGAGCTATTGTACTTCGCATCTCTTCATTATTAAATAATTCTCAGGTATCCAGCATAAGTGAATTCCTGCTCCCTGTATTCGACCAATAGCAATTCACATACCGTTCCGTTTCCACACTAGCTTCTTGATTGTTTATCTTATGATGTGCCACATCTAGAATATCCAGAGTGTATTCCATTTCGAATTTCAATTCTTCATCCGCTAGGAATCTAATTATGTCATCTGCGATTACTCTTTTCTGCTCTAAAATATTTGTTGCATTGTGCTTGAACCGTAATGTCTGTAACTGCTGCAGGAGGTACATAGCAATGTTTGTCTTATTTAACGCCATGGTGTGTCGTTTTTTAGTCTATAATTGTTATAGACTATACACACTCTCCCTAACACACACACACACACGCACCCCTCAGAATTACAGGCTTAATGCAATAAACGAAATAACTATTTCTCAAACACTTCCAAGTTCACGGGTAGAACTCACAGTGAGAATAATATATTTCCTGCACTTGTTTCCTTACAAAGAGTTTGTCGCTGTAGAATGGTACACGATGCACGTAAGCTTCTACCTTATACCGTAGCAGCTATGACCAGGAATGCCATTGGCAACCAATATTGCTATTCTCTTCATCGTGCTGCCCCAACTGCTTATAGTTTCAGTTTGAATCTACAAACGCACACACGAAGTGGCGAGATCAGAACCACTTTATGAATGCTGAGGACTTTCGTTTCTTGCATTGCCGTAATTTTGTTCTGTAAGAATGCTGTCTCTGGAACTATGTTCATTGCCACTATAGTTATCTGTTATCTGCTACAAACAACGAATTTTTCAACATTGAAAGAACTGTAAGTTGTAAACCGTTCTAGATATGGACAAACTAATTAGTATATGAGATTGAGTGAAAAAAATCATTGTTGTTTGATACCTCACATGGCCCTCTTTCCATTTGAAAAAGTTGACGTCGATCCAATATGGCGGATTCTAAGATGGCGGCCATGATCTGGAATGCCATAAAATCATCCCTCCTAACTCGATTTACATAGTTGAAGTCATAACTATTGTTCCTCCATCTATTTCGAAAAAATATAGGTCTTGCAACTATCAAATTATATTGTACTTGGCTTTCCCACACTCATGTTTCTATTTCGTTTTTCCCATATTTCTAGTGCTCATTAGCAGCTAAAATTTTTGTCAATATCTTATATTCAACCCTACTCTAGGACAGTAGTTGTTTCCTTTTGCTAACGCAACGGCGAAGTGGTGAGGTCTACTTGTTAGTATTGAAAAAACTAACAAACAATACATGGTATGGTTAATGAGATATATCGTCCCTGAGCCTCGAAAAACCGCTATGTGACATTTTTGTCGAAAATGGGTTATGTCATGCAAATAAACCAGAAAGTTGTCAGGAAGCGTCCCTTATAATGACATTAAGTTAATATTCAATTGTTTCGCCACAACAATGAAAAATTATAGATTGAAATTAAAGGCTTCTAGTTCTCATCACGTACGCATTGATTAATGTATACAAATCCTCTATGTGCTTATAAAGGCGCAAAACGCGCTACGTAAACACAAAAATAGTAATGTAATACTGTTGAAGCAAGCTACAACAATGTCCAGTGCATAATATACGCAGAACCAATTTTATTATATTTTTCAAGTGTTTCCGTGTATTTGACAAAATTTTTAGAGTTCGGAATGTTGTTTGCTTCTGGAAAGTTGTGGTTTTAACACATAGCGATTATTCGAGGCGCAGCGACGATATATTGGTTCTGAGGTGCCGATTCCAGAGAGTCGATAATGATTTCTTATGGCAATAAAAATATTTCGTTCATTGGCAATAAAATAATTAACAGTTTTACTTTGCTGGAAGATATCGTTATTTATTTATGCACTGTGTAGGTAACAAAATACACTGTTATCTAGCATTCTACCTATTGCTGTTCTTCTTTCCCTAATGGTGAGGGAACGCGTGCTTTTACGCAATATTACTTATGGTATTAAAGAAAAGTACAAATGGAAGACAATACAGAGTGGAAAACATCACGTAAAATGACCGTGGAAAACAATTGGTAAATATACGAAATGTGTATACTAAACGATGCACATTTAAGACTAGAGAAGGGGCAGTTCGAGGATAGGACTAAAATATAACATTTTCCGTTCCCTATTCCGAAACAGTTTTACGAATATTTACACACCGAAAAGTGTTGTTAAATACGTCGGTACGAGAACGGGACATGAATTTGAGCGCAACTCAATTATCGGTGATTTATGATATGAATCAAAAGACATAGAAGTCTGTTGGCATAGCAGACATATTTGCCAACATAGAAGTCTGAACAATACATGCATTCGAGAACAAATTTGAGGCTGAAAGACTCGCAACAACAGAAACAGTGCAAAATATGTTCTCTTTATATGAGGAGAAGGAAGATGAATTTTGTTTCTGATTTTTTTTTTTTTTTTTTTTGTGTGTGTGTGTGTGTGTGTGTGTGTGTGTGTGTCCAGACCAGGTTTGTTCCCTAGAGAGACGAAGAGCCGTTAGACGCTTCAGCATTCCTAAGTTAAAAAACAACACCCACAGTAACGTTATCGTTAGCAAAATTAAAACTGAATTCATCACGGCTGAGGTACAGTAGACATTTCATTTCATCCTACCACTTGCATCCTTTCGATCATTTAATAAGACTTTCATTCAGTTTCATTCTCCAATATAATTCCTTAATTTCTGTACTGATTTAATCCTTACTGAGTTTTTTTCTCACTTGCCTGAGCACCATCCCCATATTCCTTTCGTACAGTAAGAAGTATAAATCAAAATAAACCATGAAGATCATTAAACAACGAAAATGAGATATAACAGTAAACTTCAAAGTGAATGTGTCACGACGAAGTATGCTCTATATAACTACATAAAAACTGCTAACAATTACTGTGATTATTTCCTTCCAAAACTAAGAAATAAAAAAAATATTTTCGACCTATTACAGTGGCGATCCCTCTGAAACAGACAGCCTGTTGCCTATAAGATTAATGCGATTCTAAAACCTTAATCGAAAACGAAAACTGAATTTTCTGGAGGGAAAAATTAATTCGCTGACATACCGCAAGCAAGTACCGTGATCACTGCTGTCAACTGCACTCCAACATCTTCCAACATTCAATTATTGGTCGGTTGTGTGAAGGATATTTTCATATCAGATAATTTAATGTTACTGAGGTTGATTCACTTATATTAAGGCGAATTTGAATGTCCCACTTACCCAGGAAATGTGTTTACACACCATCGGCTGTGTTCGACCTACTGGCCATCTCCACTGACTATTTCCTGGCATCCCAGTTTCCACTGTAGGAGACCGCGTTGCTGCTAGATCCATGGGAATTGTATCCCACTCATTACACACTTTCCGCAGGCCGATGACGGTGCAGGCTCGACGATGTGAAGGTGTCACTTAAGAAGTCAGAAAGCACAATACTCTATTGGACTGGTGTCTGTATTCTTAATACAGATATCAAACAAGAGAACTGCCGAATTTCCATTTTACTGTTCCATACGGCGATAGAATTCCAGTGAAGTTTTCGTCGTGTGGCTTGATGGCTTGTTTTAACACACTAACACAGTACAACGTGGTTGACGTATTGTTCATATAATGCTGGGATTTCATGCTAATACATTCAATTAGGGATGAGTCTGACGCATGACTAGTACGTAGCAGATATTTCGCTCCATATTTCGAACGCCGTGTGTCCCTGTACGAGAAACCGACCACAATGATAAACGCTTTTGAGAAATGTTTCTAACTACTCTTGTCTGTGTGAGCTCAAACTCTGTGATGCATATTTCCGTATGAGGATCGTAAAATTTACAATGGCATGACCTATACGAAATCTACGCACTTAACAGATTTCTACGACGCGTGACGATGTAGGAAAGGGTCACAATGAACTCGTCTCAAAGTCTGTTTACTTTAGGAGGCATCAAATACACTCGACCATATTGCTCTACTAAGTGGCTACCGAGATATCGTTGCTTGCGTAGTGACAATCTTACGGTGATGAGTTACGCATACGCGGTACAGTTGCACATTGTTTTCGACTCAATCTAACTGAAACAACTTTAATAATTTGCCAAGCAATAAAGTAATTTGTGCAACCTTTGGGATAATGTTTTGTGTGACAGTATAACTTTCTAAATACAAACTTCGGAAAGGTTCAAGTTGACACATTCCTACTTAAATATTTGCAAATAGGACGACAATAGGATAGGTGGGTGTTAGGTGTTGCAAACTCACAAACTTGGAGATTTCAGTTTTGAGTATAAGCGAAACAGCCAATGAAACCACAATCACAACAGGGGGACATCACGTGAAATTGTGTTATTTTAGCGCATTGTATGTTATAATAAAGTACCATTGCTTTAAATGGATAACCTACCACTCAGTTTACAACAACAACAATAATAATAATAATAATAATAATAATAATAATAATAATAATAATAATAATAATAATAATAATAATAATAATAATAATAATAATAATTTTTGAAAGATACTAAATTTGGATATTTTGAACAGCTTCATATAAAATGCTTCATAATCTGAGTATCATAGATACGTATTTACATTTCGTTTTCAATGCTGTTTACTGTTTAAAATTCCTACTGGTATTGAGTAACTAAAAAACGATTAGACTGAGTAAATATTACTTACCCTATGTGTGTTAATTTCAAATCTCCCAAAGTTGTTATATATGTTCCATTTTCCATTTTTAGTAATTGGATTATTATGTAAATGGAATTATTACCAATATTTACTTTAATATCTCCAGAAAGACCCAAATTAAGTAATGTTGCATTATATTCATCATATCCGGCCTGAAAATGTAAGAAAGAAACATGTTGAAATGAAATTCACATAAATTATTCATTATATAGAACTACCTGATTACAATTATAGCACGGAGATTTCGTAAGGTGTACTCAAAGATAGCACACGTTCAATATCTGAACTTGTCTTGCTTTGGATTTTATTGTGGCTATATGAGCTTTTGTGTATAGGCTTTCAAAAGTAATGGCAAAAAACGAAACGACAGATTCCTAGCACCAAAACATGAAAAACTGTTTATATGATATATAGTTCGGAAATGTACAGGAATGGAGCAAGACAGCTTCAAATGTGGGGGCATGGTGGAAAAAAATCATGATTTTTTTTTAAAAATCATTTTTGTTGATTTTTTTTATTTAAATCGATTTTTTTGATTTAAATCAAATCTTTCTCCTCGTATAATACAAGTCGCGAACTGAAGATAAAGCATTAGGAATTAGTATTAAATGCTAATTATGCCATTTAAGTGAAAATATTGGGGTTGAATTTTGAATTATCCCGAATCGTTAACCTATATCAATCCCAAACAATGTTTCTTAACCCTTTTAAATTATGGCTCTTTTTAAAGGTAAATTATAGACTTTCAGTCAAGCAGCTACAGCATCATCCTTATTTATCCTAGGATCATGGTACATACATCACTCTCTTTAGAATAGAATAGCTTTTGAAATGGTAACATTCACATTTCCCTATCATATCCCTGAAGCGGGAAATTTTGAGAGTAATCGGCGTTTTTTTTTTTTTTTACTTTTTTTTTTTTTAATTTGGATCCCGCCTGTATTCCCCTGTGTTAACACACAGATCTCAAAATCAACTGGGAAAAACTAAGGGGTGTACTAAATGTGTGTACAAAATTTCAAGCTTCTACCTTGAGTAGTAAGGGTGAGAAAACTATTTGACAATGAGCTAAGAATATTCCTACAATGCCCCAAATGACCCGGATAGAATATAAAAATTTCCTCAAACATCCCTATTTATTCTAGGATCATGATTTGTACATCATTCTTTTCAGAATAAAACAAATTTAAAAACCGTACCCTTCAAATGTCTCCATCATGTATTTGGGCGGGTAAATCACGAAAAAAGGAATTTTCTGTTAAAAATATATATATATTTTAAATTTTTACCTCTGTGGAACCCTCCCCCTGTTTTAAGGCAGAGATCTGAAACAAACCTGAAAAATACTGAGGGGGTGCACTGAGTAAATGTGCAAAATTTCAATCTTGTAGGTGCGAAAAATAATATTCCCCAAATACTTCAGATTCCCGTATAAAAGAGGATCTCAGGTAAGAGTTTCCTGAGACATCCCTATTTATCCTAGGAGCATAGTACGTACATCATTTTCTTCAGAATAGAATAGCCTTTCAAACGGTACCATTCATATGTCTCCATCTGAGGCGGGAAAATCACGAAAAAAGCTATTTTTGTTAAAAAAATATCCTTTTTAAAAACATTTTTGCCCCTCTGGACCCCGCTGTTTCCACACAGAGATCTGAAAACATTGAAGATTATTAAAGGGTGCAGTAAACGAGTGTGAAAATTTCAGTCTCCTGAATGCAAAATGTAACCCGCCAAAAAATAATAATAATAGCATAACAAAAAATATCTTTTTAAATTTATGACGTCATACCTCAACGCAGAAAAGCGTGAAAGCATATGTAACGTGTTCTAAAATGCCTCCAGTCATGAAGAAAACGAAGTAAAAAGCCTTATTGGTACTCTTTTAATCGAACAATGAAATCTACCCTATCACCTAAAAATAGGTGACATAATTTAAAAGGTTAAGCATTAAGGAAAAAGTAAAGCAACGATTATCAAAATGGCACTTTTTTTCACAAAAGTTACTGATATTTGGCAGGGGCTTATTTTTAAAAACTATTACTAGCTTGCGGTATGAAATACATAAATTTCGCCTAAAGTTATAAAATTAGAAAAAAAAATGGAGGGGATAGGACCCCTCTAAATACACCCTACTATCTGGGAAAAAAAAAACAGACACGCACAAAAAAGAATTTTCGTCTTAAATGTCGATGGTGATTTTCCCGTTGGAATAGTTAACGATTTTAAAACCCAAACCCAATGATACGAAAAGGAGGAAGCAGGATTACTCCGTTACCTGTTCAAAACGGGATTTTCCCTAATCATGTTTGACATTTTCTTGACAAGCCCCATGACACTTGTTTCCATACTATACTCTACATTTGAGTCTCATTGTATTATGATTATTAACTTCCATAATCGAAATAACAGAACAGAAACTAGATTTTACTTATTTTCACTTTAAATTAATTTATTTCGGAATTCGATTTAAATCAACGATTTTTATTTGAAAAATCAAGTGATTTAAATCTTGATTTAAATCAGACTGATTTAAATCAATCCACCCTGTGTGGGGGTAAAGGAATTTCGCACCTGCTAGCGGAATAATGATATGAGCTGAAAAGCAGGTTCAGGAAGACACAAAAATCATATCGACTTGACATGTTAAACGCATGTTACATACCTGCGCTAGAGACTCTCAGTACGTCATTTAGGGATTCACCGGATGCCTGTACGGCAGCGGTAATGAAACGGTGCAGTGAAGATAGAAAACATACAAAAGAAAGTTGTTATTCATGGCACGATTACACGCACATGTACCAGGTTATCATAAGTATTGCTGTTCGAAAAACTCTGGAGATGTGACCACTTGACAGAATGCAACCAAACTTGATATGAGTACATTTGGGAACATGCAGAAGCGATTGGTGTAGAAAATAAATTTAGTTTCTATTTTTGCCACCAGAGGTAATTGTGGTGCTGTACAATATCAAGTAAGTGCAGCGTGGAAGAAAAAGGACACTAGTGATGCTAAAAGATTGATTGATTACCAATGCTATTAATCCGCATGGTCAATGGCGGATTTACGGGAGGATGGGGCTTTCAAGCTGAATCGTCCCTTTAAAAATCTTGGATATCTTACAAAAACAAAATTATTTGTTAGTCTTTCCTGTGTTCATAAAGTGCAAGCTCCCTCCAAAATTCTAGGAAAAGATTAGTGTCACATCTCGCCTCCAGAGGTTATTGTGTTTCTTTTCAGTGTTAAGTACGGTAAGTGTGGTATGGAAGACAAATGATATTATTGATATTCAATGTAAGAGAGGCCATAATTATGCTCCCGTGCGATGCGTGGCATTGATTTGTACTCCTATTAATAACCCCGTGTTTTTAGTGATGTGTTATGGTGATGATGGTGATGTAGGGTTCTGCCCAAAGGCAGGTCTTTGATGTGAAGGTCCCTGGGCTAGGAAAACCATGGTGACTAGTACCGTACGAGATGATGATGACGTTCTAAGGACAGGGCCTACAGGTTAACATGGGATCTGACTCACGTCTGTATTTACCGATAATCGAACCCAGGACACGTTGATCATAAGGCAAAGAGTATTAGAAGAAAAAAGAAGCAAATATCAGATCACCATCAATTCACTTCTGGCACATAGTGGCGCTCAAACCCTTATCACTGAAACACATGCAGGTGTAAGTAGGTACCTGAAGAGGTAATTACAGCCTTTCTTATCATTTAGCATCACTACTGTCGTTTTTCTTCCGGGCTGCACTTACTTGGCATTGCAGAGTGCCCAATTACCTCTGGTGATGAAATTGGAACTAATTTTGTTTTCTACATTAATCGCTTCTGCATGTTACCAAATATAATCCTACCAAGTTTGATTGCATTTTGTCGAGCGGTCACGTCTCGAAAGTTCTCTGAACAACGATACTTATTTTATGATAACCAAGTACAATAAGAGTCAAAGCAAAAATCACTTAGCATGGTTGCATAATCTTAGTGGGCAGTGGAAAATGGAGACAGAAATTTGCAAAGAGAGGGCAGAAATAAGAACAAGTGTAACTAGTCGTGTCATGTAATGCAATAACAGGCAGACTCTACAGCGATGTACTGTATTTGTAACGTATTATCTTACACAGAGTAACACTACAAACTATTAGGTCAACTTGCTGACAATAACCGTACCTAAAGATGTTCTGAGTGCTGTCCACCCACATCTATGCAACGTGCTAATCGTGACTCTCGAATGCATTCCATCACACCAGGTGTGTTGCGTAACTGTTCACATGCGGTTTTGTAAGTCGGCAAGTTCCTTTCCCTAAGTGTGAAGTTCCTTTCCCCGCATTCGAGACTGTCTAGCTCCGTCGCTGTCCACTTCCGAACTATATGTCATACAGACTTTTTTCTTGTTTTGGTACGAGGAATCTGTGGTTTCATTTTTCGCCTTACTTTTGGAACACCCTGGAGATATATATATATATTCCATTCTTAATTAGGGATTTTTTAATAACTATATATACAGGGTGTTAATGAATTATACCGACAAACTGTAAGAGGTGATTCCCCACATCAAAAAAAGAGAAAAAGTTCATATAGACCTGTGCGGAAAAATGCCTGCTTTCAGAGCTAGGGCTGTCCAAAATCGCGAAAAGGCCAAATTTCAAGAGGCTCTATTTCGAATTTGAGAAACTGTGGATGGAGGTCCTTATCAGAGTGAAGGAAGTCACACATACACAATCCAAAAATGCACATTTCATTAATTTTCAATGGGTTCACAGAATATTCCCTGTAGGATGAACTTCCCAGACATGCCATCAACCGAATTTTGACATATGCTCTAACTTTATGATTGGTACAAGGTATTCAGGCTTATTAGTGAAGAAAACGTGAAATATACTGCGACGAAATACATCACAACACACATTATTTCGAACACAAAAATACATGAAGCTGCCGGTTCCTAACACTTTCGACTTCCTTCCGAAGCTTTGGGTGTCCATTGTTGTTAAGATTTACTTCCTGCCTATCTTGGACCCTCCTTGAAACCAGGGTGTATCTGGAAACTCTATTAACAGCATGTCTGAGAATTACACCCTGTGGGGAATACTCTGTACACCTATTGAAAATGGATGAAATATGCACTATTGGATTGTGTATGTGAGACTTACTTTACGCTGATAAGTATCACCATCCACAGCTTCTGGAGTTCGAACTAGGGCCTCTGGAAAGGACCCTGCACTTTTCTTATGGAAAGTGGCTTTCGGCTAATGTTGTTGAAACTTCGCTGGTTGATAGTTCTTAACATGTGGATCAAAAGTCTCAATGGGCACAAAGACGGAAATCCACTTCTTCCCCCCAAAAAACCGCCTCCAATTAGCTGGGGGGGGGGATTGAACTGATTTCAGCATGTAAAACAATTTGTTGTTTTAATCAACTCAACAAGGACCCCAAACAACCACATGTTAGACTATCAAACTACCCCACTTGACACCGCCCTTTGCCCCCACTTATCTCCCCCCCCCCCCCTTCGCGAATTACCTTACGGATGTTCCATATTACTGTAGTTTATAGTTGCGCGTATGTGTTGAAATACCTACAGTTTTGGTCTCACCGACGATATAATGGGTTTCACGTATCGCTGATTACGAATCTGAGGTGAGAGTTCTAGAATTCAAGATGGAGGATCAATATGGCGGATCAAAAACACGAAACTCCTGAATGTAGTCACAAATAGCTGTTTACTAGGGTATTTTGGGTCGTTGGTTATGAATCTGAGGTCAAAATTCTTGAATTCAAGATTGCAGATCCAATATGGTAGATAAAAAGATCGAAGCCACAAATCGTAATAGACTAGAGGGTTTTTAGATCGCTGTTTAAGTACGCAACTTTCCTTGATACTTCAGCCACCATGTAGAATTATTCTGCACCCTTGCCCTTTATCAAAACCCACCACAGATATTCATCAATTATCTGTTCATCATTTTCATCATTTCGGTTTGCAGCATCTAATGTAGTACTTAGCAGTGAGTCATCGGGATATCTAATATTCTGTAAATGTCGTGCATGGCCTAAATACCACAGGACACTTGCAACGTGCGCACATGTACCAAATGTACGAGCACCGCTTTGACATGTACAGTAGTAACCTTGAATAACATTTTGATCATAATCCTGGTCATTGTGTTAGTAGACAGAGGATACCGCGATGCAATTCCTTTACTGGAATATTTAGGAATTGATCATAGAATGCCCGCACTCCTACTACCGCGTGAAAGACAACTATCAACAGAAGATGCGAATACTTCTCGACTAGTTACTAAAAGTCGATGGATAGTCGAGGCAAGAAACGGGCATCTAAGATCTGTTTTTAAGTTTCTAGCACAAACGTTGAATCTGCAACATGCAAAGAAACTGAATAGTTTCTATCGCATAGCTGGAGCTATTTTGAACAGATACCATCCCGTTATTTTCATGCAAGATGCAACCATTGAAAAAATGAAATGAAATCTTTGAGTTTTACGTCCCACGGTTATGCCGGTTAGGCTAAAGGAGACGGTGATGATGAGTAATGAATGAAATGGTGGAATGAAGAAAGTGGGAGGAAACGGGAGAACCCCGAGAAAACCCACGCACACGGTGTTTGTCCACCACAAAGTCTACTTGGCGGGGGCAGGGATCGAACAAATGCAACCATTGAATTAGCTAGAGAAATGAGAAATAGGTCAATCATGCCGAACGTTGTTAAAGCAAGAGTGGAGGTAGGTAATCTTATTAGAAGGAACGGTCAATGGGTACCACTGAATGATCAAGGCCTAATTGATTTCTCTGTACTTAACTAAACTACTTACGAGATTTGACTGTAGGCACATATCAAGTAGATCTCTCATCCTCTTACGTCCAAGATAAACTAATACGAGATAAGGATGAGCAATTCCAGCTTGACGAAAACGTAACTGAACCGGGATTCCTGCGCGTACGTCTCTACTCAAGGTTCCGCAATGCAACTAAGCATCAAGTTTTCATAGCATATGTAGCTAATGATGAAGATGACCAGGATTATGATCAAAATGTTATTGAAGGTTACTACTGTACATGTCAAAGCGGTGCTCGTACATTTGGTACATGTGCGCACGTTGCAAGTGTCCTGTGGTATTTAGGCCAGGCACGACATTTACAGAATATTAGATATCCCGATGACTCATTGCTAAGTACCACATTAGATGCTGCAAACCGAAATGATGAAAATAATGAACAGATAATTGATGAATTATTTTAACACCGTTCAGCATTAAGATATCTGTGGTGGGTTTTGGTAAAGGGCAAGGGTGCAGAATAATTCTACATGGTGGCTGAAGTATCAAGGAATGTTGCGTACTTAAACAGCGATCTAAAAACACTCTAGTCTACTACGGTTTGTGGCTTCGACGTTTTTATCTACCATATTGGATCTGCAATCTTGAATTCAAGAATTTTGACCTCAGATTCGTAACCAACGACCCAAAATACCCTAGTAAACAGCTATTTGTGACTACATTCAGGAGTTTCGTGTTTTTGATCCGCCATATTGATCCTCCATCTTGAATTCTAGAACTCTCACCTCAGATTCGTAATCAGCGATACGTGAAACCCATTATATCGTCGGTGAGACCAAAACTGTAGGTATTTCAACACATACGCGCAACTATAAACTACAGTAATATGGAACATCCGTAAGGTAATTCGCGAAGGGGGGGGGGGGGAGATAAGTGGGGGCAAAGGGCGGTGTCAAGTGGGGTAGTTTGATAGTCTAACATGTGGTTGTTTGGGGTCCTTGTTGAGTTGATTAAAACAACAAATTGTTTTACATGCTGAAATCAGTTCAATCCCCCCCCCAGCTAATTGGAGGCGGTTTTTTTGGAGGAAGGAGTGGATTTCCGTCTTTGTGCCCATTGAGACTTTTGATCCACATGTTAAGAACTATCAACCAGCGAAGTTTCAACAACATTAGCCGAAAGCCACTTTCCATAAGAAAAGTGCGGGGTCCTTTGGCTTTTTCGAAATTCTGGACAGCCCTAGCTCTGAAACTATGCACTTTTCGCCATAGGTCGATATGAACTTTTTCTCTTATTTTGATGTGGAGAATCACCTCCCACAGTTTGTCGGTCGAGTTCATTAACACCCTGTATATATATATATATATATATATATATATATATATATATATATATATATATATATAGTTACGAAACAATCCCTAATTAAGAATAGAATTTTGTTTTATTTTTCTTTGTTTTACTTCCTATCACATAAAATAAAAGAGCATAGATCATAAGTACATTCGCTACATGCTTCATCAGAGGGAAACGTACGGGAAAAAAAGAGAGAGAGAAATTAAAATACAAGGGTTGGATTTTTAGTAATAGCAACAACGGTATATCTTGAGAAGTAGAGTACTTACAAGGTTCGAAGTTTTACAGGCCCTCGATGTAATCACCAGCATTGTGAATCACGCGTTTCCAGCGATGTGGAAGCCGCTGGATGCCGTTGGCAGTGCCTATTCCCTGGATAAAGCGGATAGAGTGATTGGTCGCCCGGAGGAGATCATCAACTGAACGGAAGCGTGTCCCACGAAGTGATTCCTTCAGTTCGGGAAGAGATCGTAGTCGCAGGGACTTAAATCTGGAGAATACTGAGGGTGATACAGCATTTCCCAGCTCCAACAATGCAACAAATCAGTGACCGTACTGCTGAATGTGCCCTTGCATTGTTATGCTGAATGATGGGTGGGTTCGTCAGAAAGTTGCATTGTTTTCGTTTCACAGCTGCTCGCAGATAGTTTTGCAAAAATAGCAGCAGTACTCTGCACTAACGGTGTGTCGTTGGGGGTACGGTATGGTTTATGAGTACACCAACCCAGTCGTATGCAATGATGAGCATAGCTTTTACACTGGTTGGGGTATTCTGAACTGTTGTTTTTCTCGGTGACCCAGGATGACGCCACTCGTTTGATTGCCCTTTCAGTTGTGGTTCATACATTCTGGCCCAGGTCTCATCAATAGCAGTACGAAGACCTCACCTTCACGTTGATAACGCTCCAAGTCTGTTCGAGTTGGCACCATATCGCAGCCACATGTGTTGTTCCGTCTGATCATGTGAAACCCACCTTGAGGTGATTTTACACAATCCCAGGATTTTCTTCAAAATTTTCAGCACAGTCGAATGCGCTAGTCCTGTATCGTTGGCCAATTGACGCATCGCGGCCTTCCGATTCGCTAGCACCAACGCGTTCACGTTCTGCATATCTTCACTTACAGGAGGATGGCTGGAGCGAGGCATGTCTGTGACATTTTTCGTCCGTCATTAAAGGCTTTGATCCACCTTGCTACTGTACGGTATGGTAATGCACTTACAGCATAAACATCTTGCAATACTTCGTAGCACTATTTTGCATTCCTAGCCCTAGCGCATTCAATTTTCAACCAGCTCCTCTGATCTTGCTTCGTAAACACGAGTGTATTCCGCGAGCACTCACGCAGCGTGACTGTAGTCCACGAGCACTTACTCAGAACTGCCTTCAAACTGCTGGCGCGCATGGAGGGAGGTGAGTTCATGTGCTCTGAGGGAGAGTCGGCATCTAACCCACCGCTGGTATGAATTATAAATAAATTGCTTTTTCCCCGAGTATATGTATAGCAGTGTTGCCATTACTAAAAATCCAACCCTTGTACATAAAAATAACTGTGAAATGTTTCGTTGCTTGTTTATTTGAATCTTGAATCAATTTTCATATTGCTAAGGTTTAAAACAGAGAAAATTTCGTGGCAAAAAATAAAACGAAAGGGATGGATTTTGCGTTAATATATATGCGTTAAGGGTTAGGTGGTAGAGCAGCCATGGCTGAACCTCGCCCGCTTCAATAAAGACATTTTCATTTTTTTCATATATAGTTAGTGTAGACAATTTACCCCGATACGCCTCTCTAACTTTTAAACTAATATGTACATATGGCTCACATTTCTACCTACCATGCAAACCGCGAAAGTACGATATTGTTTGACATACACTGTGGTATCGGCAGGTTAACAGTGTTTCCAACCCATCATAAAGTTATATTTTTGAAATAGCATTACGTCAGGTTATTATATATTTCGAATCATTATGTATACCGTAAACTTACAATACTACACTTAATAAGCAGTGTTGCAACCTAAGGATGCTTTAGTATCCCAAACATTGAAAAATCACAAAATATTAATGGACTCTACGACAGTAATAACGCAAGTGAAACGGACGACAATTAAAAGTTATAATGGAGTATCAAGACAAGTGTTTACCTTGTATGTTTAAATGGTCCATCCTGTCTGTATAGCAAACGGAAGCTATGCCGAAAGTTTTAGATACTGAAATTAGAATAACGTTGCCGTACTGAAACGTATTACGTTTAAAAGCTTATGCCTTCTAGTGGTGAAAGGTATAACTGCAAGACTGCACGTTTGTTTGTTTGTTTGAAAATTAGAGAGCTGAAAATGTAAGCTAGTTTCAGCGTGTCTGTCGGGAACAATGGAGCTCGAGCGATTTTTTTAAACAATTTTAAATACAGTTTAATGCAAGAATAGTGCCATGATCGTTTAGAAAAGTGTTTCTTGAATTCTGTTCCTAAAAGCCCAACCACTACAACTGCTTTTAATTGGTTTGCGAAATTTAAACGCGGCCGACAAAGTATGAATGATAAGATTCGCTCTGGGCACCCTATCACCGTAGTTACGGATGAAAATATGACAGCGATAAGAAATCTTGCCGTATCAAGAAGAAGATCGCCATATCGCAGAGGAAATTCAGTTAATTTTGAAGATTGTATTAACTGCAGAACAATACATAATACGAGATTATCTCGGCCTTTTCAAGCGTTGCAGTCGCTGGATCTCACATGTGCTTACCCCTGAGCAAAACGATGACCGCGTGGAATGGTTAAAAGATTTTCACAAGCGCAAAGTAAAGACGTTTGTAATATCTTCACAGATAACGAAGCATGGATTTATAACTATGACCTCAAAACAATACGGAAGTCACCAGTATGGTATTTTGAAAATAAAAACTCCATCTTCGAAAGTTAAACGAGCACAGAGAGTGGGTAAAATTATGGTGGCATTTTTTCTTTCTCTAAGAACGGCCATGTAGCAACTATACAGTTAAATGATCGATGGACATTGACAGGAAAGTTGCACGTTACTTATAGCTTTCCGAGTGTCTTCGAAGTTTGGAGATCCGATCAACAAAGTCTCTACTGTCTCGCTCTCCATCTTCATCACGACAATGCACGGCTATACACAGCAGTGAAAACTTTGGAGTTTCTACAGGAAAGCAGAATCCGTATTTTACCGCATCCGGCTTATTCTCCAGATTTAACTCTGCGTGACTTTGCCTTCTTCTTGAAACACAAGAGAAAGCTACTTTCAAACAAATGAAGAGGCTATCGGAGAGCATAATAATGAAATTGTGATATTAAATATATATATATATATTTGACTCGTGGTTTTTAAGAATGCAAAAATATATTGATGCTTGTGTGGCCTATTTTGACTATATGGTTTTATGTAAACAAATTCATTTTTCAATGAGCATTTAAAAACTTTTGGCATAGCTTCGTACACATATATATATACGAGCGGCTCAGAGCTCAGGTGAATGGTAAGCGTCAGTTTTGGTGAAATTGAGTTATTAAGTATAATATGTTGTATCGAACTACAGAAGAGTGTCGAGGTTGTTTAATTTGGGAAATGCACCTGCAAAAAGAAGTTTGTTTGATATGTGTCATTGTATTGAATTGCTTGTGGAAAGTCCCTTCTTTTCCAGTTTACTCAAAACTTAGAAAATGGAAACTCTGATAATAAAGACAAAGATAAGAAAGTAATGAAATTAAATTTAGAGAGCAAATACTGACTTGCTGAATTCTACATATTGTTTAAGGTAGTTAGGGCTGCCATCCTTCCGGAATAAAACGTAGGGACATTTCATGCAGCTAATAGAGGAGAAATGTACTCGAATTAGCTTGCTATTTCCATAACATTGAAATATACGTTAGTCTTTCTAGTGAAGGGTGATTAATATCTATCTACAGTCTTTCTATTTAAAATGTGCCCTCGGAAAATATGTGAAACATACTTCAGCCTCACCCACGCCACCCTGTTACGGAGAAACTTTCCTTTGCTTTGGGTTAATAACCTTGTCTGCATCCAACCATTGAAGGATCTCGGTCACAGCAACTTGTCTCTCCTCTTTCGAGGGAGAAACGGGAACATACACGTCGACAGCAGCGCCAGAGACTTCAAGATTAAAGAAAAACACAGAACAATGGTAGGCAGGTAGGTAAGTATGTAATAATACATAGGCTACATAGTATTTAAGTTGGACATGTATGTTTCATTATATGATATGGAAACTATGATTGAAATTGTGTCACTTTCCTTTTACTAGTTAAAGCCGTTCTATTTCAAGTATGCCCCTGCTATACAACAATGAGGAAGCTAAATAATAATAATCACAATTTCATGAATAAATGAAATGAAATCTTTGAGTTTTACGTCCCACGGTTATGCCGGTTACGCTAAAGGAGACGGTGATGATGAGTAATGAAGGAAATGGTGGAATGAAGAAAGTGGGAGGAAACGGGAGAACCCCGAGAAAACCTACGCACACGGTGTTTGTCCACCACAAAGTTCACTTGGCGGGGGCTGGGATCGAACCCAGGACCCCAAGCACCAGAGGTGAACGCTCTACCACTGAGCCACCGCGGCCCCCAATTCCATGAATAAATCAACAAGTCTAGACATTTTAACGTTGTGACAGTGTCACACCGGGACGCGGCACGTTTTTACGAGCTCGGGACGGGTGCTAGTTAGTTTTGAATTTGCCCACATGGAGATTTTTATTAAGTGCTCAATTTGCAATACCGCTAAGAACCGAGAAATTGAAATTACACAGTATACGAAGTTAACCTTTACTTTCATGACAAGAACACAATACCTGAACTTCACACAAATGTTCATTGTATCAAAATGCTACATATATCAAGTTATCAGCTCAGACACTGTTAATCGAACATTTCTCTAGCGAGTACAATGAAAACCAAGGTGCCGAAACAAAAATAATGTTTTTCCAATTTGTCTACGATAAAAGCTTCACCATACGTAAAACTCTTCATCCAAAACTTGGAGTAACGCTTTTTAAGTCATTGCCAGTACCTATCATCTGCTTACCACCAATATGAAATACTGGTATCAACCTACAGTCAGTTAATATTGGAACATATATCTGCTCCATGATAGTAATGAATAAGAACTGTTAAAATGGTACCAACTATATATGTACCTTCCTTGATATTCCTGCTCAAACGAAATATAGAAGACAGTGCATTGTTGAAAGCATGCTTTCTTCGTTGATGAAAAATGAAATTTTTCAGTTTATCTCTCACGATTATGCTCTTTAGACTAAGGAAGACCATGATTGAAGCAAGTGAATGATAATGGAACAATTGGTGGAATGAGAAATTGGTGGCAAACGGGAGTACCCCGCAAAAACCCACGGATACGATATTGTCCACCACAAATTTACTTGGTCAGAGATCGAAACAGGAACCCCACGTACCAGCGTTAAGCGCTCTATTACTGAGCCACCGTGCGCCTCTTAAGTAACACAAGAGTAAGTTGTATATCTACAAATAGTATTCCTGATAAATGTGTCTACTCCTTCACTAACGAAACTTTTTATTTCTTCTTTTCATTACGCTTGAACTGAACGTGAAACGAAATAATATATTGACGCTAATATGACGATAAACTCACCAACAGTGAGAAATTTCTATACTAAAGCTCCTTTAAGAGAATACAACCAGTTAATAAACAAACTGTAAAATTCCAAAAAAAATTACTTACTCTGAGTTCTTCAAATTTGACACTGTCAACAACTACAGTGATATTGCCTCCGGAAAATGAGATTCTGGCATCACCTGTTCTGTTTACAGATGATAGTTTTTCAGCCCACCCTTTCGTTGCTTTAAAAGATCCGCAAACAGGTATAAAGAAACGCTGTAAGACAAAATTATGAATTTAGAGCTGTTATAGAAAACTAAGGAAAAAACAAAGGAACTAAACATTATTTTAAATTATGTTCGTTAATATTATGGAATTTTAGTAATATTTAATGTGAAAATATACTTAAATTAAAGATAATGATTACCATGCTGGTTACTGTTATTCTTTATTGATGAGATACTGAAAAATGAAAGAAAACCGTACTGTCGTGTCAAGTGCAAAACGCTAAAGTTGGTAAGTTTTAACTTGAGGGTAATCATGACCCTAAAAAAATCGGTTTACTTTGTAAAAATTGTCACTTCTCATAACGTAATTTTGAATACAACTAACAACAAATACATCATATACGTTATGTCCATCTACTTTATTCTGATCAAAAGCCAGTTTCAACAGTAATAGACCTCGCAATACGTTGAGGACACATTCTCCAATGCAGGCACGTAGCCAAGCGGAGTGGGGGTCCGGAAGCCCCTTCGAGGTCAGAAATGAAAAAAATTAAGGGAGGATAACATGAAATGAAACGAGAAAAAGACGAATCGACGTTAGAAATTTAAAAAGAAACTACAAGAAAGCTTTTGGTTACTCTTTCTTATGAGGAGATTTGCATTACTTGCAATACATGGTGGCGAGGTGAGTGGGATATCCTGGAAGAGACGGGGAATTTGAAATTTCCGGAAGTTACGCAATTTCTGCTACTAGTCAGGGAGATTTCAAACTTCTGAAAGCATAATGCCGGTTGTGTAACAGCGTGGACACTTTTGATCATAATTTTTCGTCATCGCATCCTTGCAGTATGAAACATGTTATCTCAAAAATAATTTTCTACTACTCCTTTAACCTGTCATTTGGAACAGACAGTAGTTGAAGGAATGATAAAAACAAAAATTTATGTGAAAAGAAAGTTCTGTTAACATTTGGTTCAACAGAGAAAGGAACGCAGATATTGTAAAATATTTTGCAAGACATTATTGAGTTTGTACACTCATGTCCAAAATTATTGTCGCATATGTCTAAATATGTTGTTGTAGGAGTATAATTTGATAACCAATTCGTCAGGTATCTCTTATAATGTTAGTATGTGTATAATCGGCAAAGACATGTAAGTGGCAAATTTTGTCAAAAGAACAGTAAATAAGAACAATAAAACAAAAATAAAACTTTCTTGTTCATTTAGCAACATTTCGTTTTACTCACTCTAATTTTCGTATTTATAATTCTTTTCCAATGAAATTTACCACAAATAGTTTATTTATATCCCTATGTACATACCACAACAAGAATTATAACTCTACCTGTCTCCATAGCCGAATGGTGAGGCTCCAAAGTTGACCATTTTCCATGTCTTCTACAATTCGTAAATTGTACTCCCCATCTTTGATGGCCCATTACTTGGCGGGAAATTTTTTTTCGACAAAACAAAAAAATTGTGATCGAACTACAAAAGAGTATGAAGGTTGTTTAATTTCGGAAATGCAAAAAGAGAAAAGTTTGTTTGATATGTGTCATTGTATTGAATTGCATGTTGAAGGTCCCTTCTTTTCCAGTTTACACAAAACTTAGAAAATGTGACATACTATTACGTTCGCCCGAGCCACTTATATACTTATATAAGAAAATATTGTTGTAAATCTCATAGAAATGTATAACTTTTGTGTAGTATTTTCGGCAGCTAAGGAGAATAGTTATTAATATTTTTATTATTTTACTGTTTTACATGGACATAAATAATAAACAAAAAGTATATAAGAGGCAACTTTGATAATGAAGACAAAGATAAGAAAGTAATGAAATTAAATTTAGAGAGCAAATACTGACTTGCTGAATTCTACATATTGTTTAAGGTAGTTAGGGCTGCTATCCTTCCGGAATAAAAAGTAGGGACATTTCATGCAGCTAATAGAGGAGAAATGTACTCGTGCTATTTCCATAATATTGAAATATACGTCAGTCTTTCTAGTGAAGAGTGATTAATATCTATCTACAGTCTTTCTATTTAAAGTGTGTCCTCGGAAAATATGTGAAACATACTTCAGCCTCAGCCCCGCTACTCTGTTACGGAGAAACTTCCTTTTGCTTTGAGGAAATAACCCTGTCTGCATCCAACTATTGAAGGATCTCGGTCACAGCAACTTGTCTATCCTCTTTCGAGGGAGAAATGGGAAGATACACGTCGACAGCAGCGCCAAAGACTTCAAAATTAAAGAAAAACACAGAACAATGGTAGGCAGGTAGGTAAGTATGTAATAATACATAGGCTACATAGTATTTAAGTTGGACATGTATGTTTCATTATATGATATGGAAACTATGATTGAAATTGTGTCACTTTCCTTTTACTAGTTAAAGCCGTTCTATTTCAAGTATGCCCCTGCTATACAACAATGAGGAAGCTAAAATAATAATAATCACAATTTCATGAATAAATGAAATGAAATCTTTGAGTTTTACGTCCCACGGTTATGCCGGTTAGGCTAAAGGAGACGGTGATGATGAGTAATGAAGGAAATGGTGGAATGAAGAAAGTGGGAGGAAACGGGAGAACCCCGGGAAAACCCACGCACACAGTGTTTGTCCACCACAAATAGGGTCCATACATTTCCCGATTATACACATGGTATCAATATTAGAAGTACCCTGCAAAATGATTATCAAATTATATTCTTACAAGAAGACAGTCATAGATATGCAACAATCATTTTGGACATGAGTGTACTTTTTATAATAGTGAATATGTACTTTTTATAATAGTTCAGGTCGTAATGAAAAGAAAATCGTTATACTTGAATGAACAGAGGAAGAACGTAAATATTGTAAAATCATTTTCAATACTTTTTTTTTTTTTTTTTTATTTTACTCGAGATTTCTTTGTAGTTTGTTATTAAAATACTAACCAACATAACCTCATTTTATTGTCCTAACAAACCAATATATGTTGATAGTAAAGTAGTTTAGATTGATTGGGCCTTCAGTGTTTCATGTCACGTGAACGCCAATGAACCACAAAATTATTCCCACAAAATACGTTAAATCGCCTATATGCGTGATTTCTTTACATTAAGATGAGTCTAAAAAACATTTCAAAAAATAAAGAAAAGTATCCCAGCTGGGCGTGAACCACCAACCTCATGATTACCAGCCGCGTGTTCTTCCGACTTCGCCACTTAGGCGACGAAGAAAACATCGCCTGTAGAGGGATAAATTTTTGAAGTCTTCTTAATCTGGAAAATCAGTGCTTCTTTAACCGTGTATATTAGACAATAACTGTTTGGGGAAGAGATAAAATGCATTCGCCATGTAATTTTATAACAAAATAACACGTGTCAATTTACTTTACTTCTTAGTTCTTCCAAATTAACTTTCTAATGACCGGCGACACTTGCCATCTAAATTAATACAGTTATACGCACTCATTTCAAGATGTTTCACTTCATGATGTAAAGGCAGGAATTACTCTTGACAACCTGAGTTCACTTTAGGAGCAATTCATCATGAAAAAATAATATATATAACCGCATGCATATCACTGGCGATAGTTCGTGTTGGTCCCTTCGCGATTCTCCGCGACGAATCGAAGGAGCGTAGACCAAAGTCCTCGCTGCTACGCGGTGGTAACTTTCAACACCCCGACTCTAGATATCTGTTTAAACTCGAGAAAATCCTGCCACTTGTGGTACACTAGCGGCAATCTTTCGACGCGTCGTTATATCGACGATCGACATTTACCGACAGGTGGGCCACTAGGTCTTAGCGACGTTTACGACATGGGGTCGCTACCTGAGTAGCTACTAAATCAATACTTACAGAAAATGCCAATGCTTTCAAAGTTATTACAGACAATGCCCCAATCCCCAAATGAGAATTTGGCAGGCAAATATATTAGAAATAGGAATCAAGAATAAATTTAGATTTCTGGGCTTTCGGCATCTATGACCATGTTAGCTCGTCACGTTTGAGGGATGTCCCTCGGCGAGCACACTATCCAGAAAAGGGAAAAAAGAAAGGATTGGGGAAGGAAGGAAGCGGCCTGGAACATATAAGTTAGGTACCAACTCGGCATTTACTGATGTGAATGAGGAAAACCTTATTCAGGATGGCTGGCATCAAAAGGCTATATACTTCTTTGACCCAGTGCCCCCACCGGGAATCGAACTCGAGACCACTCGCACCAAGAATGAAGATCTACAAGGTCAAGAATATATTTGGAATGGAGAAAAGTTTCGTTCTAACTGTAAAATAATGATATCATAAAATATGTAATTTAAATTATGGAAGACTAGCTGAATACTAGTTTCTCGCACGGGGAAAATAGGTCTATTTGAAATATCTGAATTTTTTGTCTGGACTCTCTTTCTTCTTTAGATGCATATTTCAATAGATATGGAATGGTAAAAACCAGAAGCGAAACCCTATGGAAGTTCACATCGGTAAAAATTAATATTTAGTAATTTATACAAGACTTAATATTTTACTATTGTGCTGCCAAAATGTCTTGAGGCGTGGCAAAAATGCGAACTAAAGCTCACACCCCGACACACCCACGCGTTGAGCCAATAAGGGTTCAGCAGCTGCTAAGCGAGAGAGCCTTAGCGAAAGAAAGTGGAATTCCTTCAGCCGATAGCAGCGCCTGAAACGGAAGACTAGATATCAAGTCAATGTGGTGTATTTATAATTCTAGTATATAGGTTGTGAGGACAAAATGTTCATAATAGCTTTAGCTTGTAACAATAAAGTAACTTTTAGCAACGTGACTTCCCTTAAAAGCTGCCAGTAGCAAAAATCAAGACATAACGAAGTGCTAAATATGTCCACTTGTTTCCCTCGTTCTCTAACCTATTCCCTATGATTTTATCTTCCCTTGATGTTCTAAGTCTATTGTTGGGCATTTTCATGCCTGGTTTTCCTTCCTAAGTTTATCCGCTTCCTCAGTGGAAATGTACGGTTTATGTCAATAGTTTACGTTAGAACCATCGAAAATATTTTTATAACATGTGACTATCAAAAACGAATAACATTTAAATGCAATACTGAATGAATGCATTGATACGGAGTGAAATTTCGAATTTCTGTTACTTTGTTATTGAAAGTACTTTAATAAAAGGGATACGAGACACATGAAATATAACAAGACAATGATGAGAAAGAATTTACTGTGATTGATATACAAGTACGTATCTAGGCTATTTTTCGACACAGTCGCCATGAATCTTCAGACATTTCTGGTAGTGTAGCACAAGCTTCCATATACTCTCTGTGTCAAACTATGGTCCCTGAGAGTGCAGCCAGTCCACAACTGATGTCTTGAGCACCGCACTTCGTTGAAATGCTTCAATGCAACCCACTTTTTTGGTGAAAATAATGAAGAAATTACGGGGGACAAAGTCGAAGCTGTAACAGGGATGAGTGAATGGTTCCCATTGAAATCTTCGAATTGTCTCAATAGTACGAGCGGGGGGCGCGGTGGCTCAGTGGTAGAGCGTTCACCTCTGGTGCTTGGGGTCCCGGGTTCGATCCCAGCCCCCGCCAAGTGAACTTTGTGGTGGACAAACACCGTGCTCGTGGGTTTTCTCGGGGTTCTCTCGTTTCCTCCCACTTTCTTCATTCCACCATTTCACTCATCTCTCATTATTACCGTCTCCTTTAGCCTAACCGGCATAACCGTGGGACGTAAAACTCAAAGCTTTCTTTTCAATAGTACGAGCAGTGTATGGGTGGGTGTTCTGACGGATTTATTTGTTTATTTCGCGTTCAAGAGACACAGTATTGTACATTTGCACATGCGGTATAGAACATGTCAAATCATATTAAGCTCTATACAATAAACTACTACAATAGTTCTTATACATCATATTAGTATTACTACATGATACATATTTATACATAGATATACACACCTTATCTATTTATCTACCTGGTTTTATTCATAGTGCAAGAATCTTTTTTTTTTTTTTTTTTTTTTGTACACGTTATGCTATCTTCATTTAGTATTTAGTAAACATGTATTTAAGATATTTGATTATAATAATATATGAATAAGAATAACTACTCATGTAATAATAAAATAAAATAAATACCTTCCTATTGATTCATACAACTACAACAACTACAAATGTCTAGCTTGAGCATGTTCATAAAATTCCGAGACAATATGAAAGCAGTGTTCTTGTACGTACTTTGTTATTCTTTGTTTAAAAGGGTGATCAGATTTTGAGTTTCTTATGTTGATGGATAAGCTGTTATAAATTTGTATTCCTGTATATTTTGGACTTTTTTGGTAAAGTGCTGTATTATGAATGGGAATTGGAAGATCGCTTTTGTTTCTAGTATTGCATGTATATGAATATTATTGTTGCATTTAAGAGACGTTTTAAGGTATTTTCTTATAAAGATTGCCGTTCGCAATATATAAAGACAAGGCAGTGGGCGAAATTTAAGCTCTCGGAATATTTTATTGCGTGATACTCTTGATTTTGTACCTTTCATTGTTCTCAATACCCTTTTTTGAATTTGAAAAATTGTCTTACTTTCTGCTGTGTTTCTCCAGAGTACTATTCCATACGTATGTAGATTCTCAAACTGACTGTGATAAATTACTTTTAATGTTGATAGGTTAAATGAAGTTTTCACACTTTCTAAGGCATAGTGCACCTTACAAATTTTATTTTGGAGTACAGATACGTGCCTATCCCACGTTAGTGTATCACTTGCCCAGAGTCCTAGAAATTTCGTTGTTCTAACGTTATCTACATATTTATTTTTAATAGATATGATTGGATTATTTACATTCGTATTTCGAGTCTGGTGGAAGTTTATTACTGAGTTTTATCGGTATTTAATTTCAATTTATTATTTTCAAGCCATGAGTTTAATTCTTCTATTGTTTGTTCGATACTAACTTGCATTTTACTGTAGGTATTCAGTAATGGCTAGAGTTGTATCGTCAGCACACATGGTTGGTTTGGCTGTTTTTATGTAAGCTGGAAAATCATTGATGAAAATTATAAAGAGAGTAGGCCCTAAAATCGAGCCCTGTGGCACCCCGCATTTTATTGGTTTGATGTCAGAGGTATACTT
Source organism: Thermobia domestica (assembly GCF_964235325.1). Taxonomy (NCBI): domain Eukaryota; kingdom Metazoa; phylum Arthropoda; class Insecta; order Zygentoma; family Lepismatidae; genus Thermobia; species Thermobia domestica. Next base: position 232,677,676 of record NC_137461.1, on the reverse strand, counting down.
GGAACTTGTACCCCGCTGATCCGTGTGATCAATTACTACGGTTTGATTTCTACCTTCTAAATAGCTTTGGAACCATTTATTTACAACTTCTCTTACACCGATATCGTTTAATTTTTCGAGGAGTATTTGATGCGAAACAAGGTCGAATGCCTTAGTTAAGACTAGAAAAATACCACTACATATTTTCCTGTCGTCTAATGCATCACGGATATAAACGAGATAATTAAATATTGCCGTCTTAGTTAACTTTTTGCGTTGGAAACCATTTTGAGCAATGTCTGTTTTATTATATTTTTCTAGGAAGCTTATTATAAGTTTTTGCATAGTTGATTTGATATTTTTTGCGAAAGGCGAAAGTAAGACTATAGGTCTATAGTTTTCTACCTTATGTTCTACCTAATGCCTATCACCTACTTTATGAATTGGCTTAATTCGTGCTAACTTTAATTTTTGAGGGAAATGCCCTGATGAAAAGGAATGATTTATAAGATATGTCAACGGTTCCTCTATATGAGCGGAACTTTCCCTGAGTATTAGCATTGGAATGTCATCAAAAGTACGGACCATTTGTCTTCTTGTTTTGAAATTATTTGAGCAACTTCGTTAGGTATTACTGGATGAAGGAATATTGTTTTTTGTATCCCATCTTTAGTAATTTTATTTCAAAGTTAGTACCCGTTATACATTTATTTCCGATTTCAGTAAAATAGTTGTTCATAATATTAGCAACTGATACTGGGTCAGTTATTTTAGTGTCTCCATGATTCAATTCAATGTTTTCTATCTCCCTAGAAGAGGCTTTACTATTTGTTTCACTCTTTACTATTTTCCGAAGTATTTTTGATTTATATTTTGAACGTTCAATTCGTTTGTCATAATCCATTCTTTTTGCTATTTTTAATACAATTCTACACGTGCGCTTGTAATTCGCGTAATATCTATTAAGTTCCAGGTTCGATAACTGTTGTTTAACTCTTTGTGTCAACTCTAATTGTTTTGCTGGACTTCTTTATTCCTGAAGTTATCCACGATTTTGCCATATGTTTGTAAATTTTATGAGTGGTTGTCGGAAATGCTTCATTACAGTAATAACCCTATACATATTAAAATTAGAAACATACTAGAGCGTAGCATTCCTCTCTGCCGATTTTGGATGGCACGCACATCGCAGATTATTCACTGTTTGACAATACACATCTGCTGTAAATTTTCGTCTTGGTTCCGAGAATTTCACAAGAACCACACCCTTTTGATCCCGAAACATGGTTGTATTGTATTTCTTCGATTTAGGGGAGCCAATGCACTGTCTTTGCATTGAATGCTGCTTCGACTCCCCAGTGGCGTACAACATACAGGTTTTATTCCCCCTCCAGCGGGCCTAAATATCACCGATTGCTCTTTGTGAGCGTCTGTCAGCACTTTTAGCATCTACCTCACACAAAATTTCCGATAACCGAGCATATCAGTCACAATTTCATGCACTATTTTTCCACACTTCTGAAAACTCTTTGGTGATTTCAGTTATTGTAAACCGGCGATTGGATCGCACTTTCTCGTTAATGAGTTAAAGCAGATATCCGTTTAAGCACTACGCCTTCCACTACGCTCATCGTCATGAATATTTGAACACTCTTTCCGAAACTCCTTGCACCATTGCCTGATCTTATCTTCACTCATTACTGTCGGTCCATAAATGGCAAACAATTTCCGATGGATGTCAGATGCATTCTGTCCTTAGGCGTTCAAACTTTGTATGAGAGATCTCACTTCACACTTGGCGGGATTTTGTATTACAGCAGCCATTTCACCTTACTGTTACTCGCACGTATGCAACTCTACTTGGGCGATTATATCTCTGTTGCAAGCACAGAATACTAGGGCATGCTCCTGCATATGATCAACTTCATCAATGTTGCCAACTTCGCGTAAAACAATTCGGCCCTTTTTCGGCATGAGTCTCTATAATAAAATGAAATCTTTCAATATAATGTCCCGCGCTATGCCCTTTAGGTTAAAGACGACGTATGATCAAGGCAAGTGAATGGTGATGGAAAAAACAGTAGAATGAAAATGTGGGAGAAGACTAGCGAAAATCCCGAGAAAACCCACTGACACTACGATATTTACCAAACTCACTTGGCCGGAGATCGAACCAAGAACTCAAGGCACTTAAGGTAGGCGCTCTATCACTAAGCCACCATGCCCCACGCCTCGTTGAAATATTTTCCACAGCTAAAGAAATTTACCTTCAGTTGAATAACCGTAATAATTAATAATGAATTCTTTAAGGTGGGTCACCACCCGGAAGTCAGTACATATTTTAGCTCATTCCCTTAACTTCTGCGCAATGAAACGTTACATATTATAAATATTGTACTATAAGATAGAGTTATGTTTCAGCTACAACACAAGACACTGATTCATTTGGTTGTGTCATTTGATACCGAAAAAGGTAACAAATAAAAGAAAATATTTGATTCGTTTTACAATTGGCACACAAGATGGCACTTACTGTTAGATATTACTAGAAATGCTCCGTTTTATGAAATGGTCATTTGTAGATAAGTTAAATGAAATCTTTAAGTTTTACGTCCCACGGTTATGCCGGTTAGGCTAAAGAAGACGGTGATTATGAGAGATGAGTGAAATGGTGGAATGAAGAAAGTGGGAGGAAACGAGAGAACCCCGAGAAAACCCACGAGCACGGTGTTTGTCCACCACAAAGTTCACTTGGCGGAGGCTGGGATCGAACCCGGGACCTCAAGCACCAGAGGTGAACGCTCTACCACTGAGCCACCGCGCCCCCCAAATGGTCATTTGTATGCGTAAAGTATTTTAAAGTAATGGTCTTATTACGAAATAGATATATTGTTTGATCGTTTTCCGTGTTATGTTTCACATTTTATTTAAATATTAATTTACATTTAAGGAAATAGATTTTGAGAAGAAACTTGCGCAGAACGCCATAATGCGTTGTCGCCAAATTTGTACGTTTACTGTGGTAGTCACAATAACAAAATTCCTGGATTCCAGCGTTGCACTTCGAGAAGCGGAACTTAGCTATGAATTACGATACGGTCAAAAACTAATTTTTCCAGTAAGTATCTAAGCAGAATTCCATGATTACTTCCTTTATTATCAGGCATCAGTAAACACTCAACACTATCTGGCAACGCCGCTCTATTCAAGCAACGTTTAGCATAGGACCGAGAACACCTAGTGATCCACCTTAAAAGAGAAAGCGCTCCATAAACAAAGATTCATCCACAAATATATTCAAGACACTGGAGTAGTAGCCTAGTTGGAGAATGATAAATATTATGTTGTTATGAATTTCGAAAATACTATTCAAGATGATTTCCTACTTGTGAAGTTCTATATAATCACTTCTTTCTGATAATTGCGTTGAGCATGACAGTCAAACAAATCCTGAGTTAAAAAAAAAAAAAAAAAAAAAACTACGTAAATTAAATTTTGTTGACGTACAATATGGAACAACTTTACAATCCAAATGCTCTCAACATTGAATCAGTTCCTCTTGAAAATATTACGTACAAATTATTATCTCGCTTCTGCTTAGAAGAAATTCAGAAACTGAAAAGAAGTCAGAGTCATACCTTACGTGTGCGCTGACTTTTTAAGATTCTGTAACATTAACTGTTTTATTATGATTATTTTACTTTTTATACATTACGGTTAATGCACTTTGTGGCATTTTATAACCCTTATGATGTATATTAGATGCTCACGTAAGACAAATTGTACGGTTTGTTTCTTTAAGAACAAATATGCTTTATCATATATGAGGGTAAGAAACAAAATTTTATATAGTAAATTGTATAGTGTAATGTTTACAAGATGATTTTGTAAAAACAAAGAATATTAATATCCCATCTATCAATACCAATTCTGGAAATTCTATCTCAAAGTGGTGCAGGAAGAAGAAAATTCGGTTATTATCGTTTGTTTCCTTTTGTTTTCGTTTTGTTTGTTTCCTCGTATGTTATTATTTACGTTAATATGTCAAAGTTTATGTGGCTATCTTTAGAGAGATTTAACTGACAGATTTTCTCAGAAATTTCTGCTGCAGTTGCTTGCTTCTGCATATCTGTGTTTTTAACAAAAACCTGCAGTCTTGCAAGTAATGAAGTTAGTACACTATGTGCTAATGTTTAAGCAACAATACAGAATAATGTGTTGAAATGAAAGCACGAAAAAAGACATAAGGATTATTTTGATTCCCAGAAAATCACATTTTATTCATTATTCCATGCACTAAAGCGGTATCACATAAGAGCTACTTTTTTTTTTTTTTTTAACGAGTTTCCAGAACAAAAAATTAAAGGCTTAAATATATTTGAAATCTTGGTAGTTGGTGAGTACTTCAAATTATATGCCCGTAGCAAAACTCCCTCTTTAGAAATTGATGCGTGAGTACATCAGGATTTTGAAACACGTGTTTTTGGATAGCGCACATAGTAGTTCCTAAGTGAAGTCTTGACCGACTACGGTCGGTTCCATAGTATTGGAGCTATGTACTTTTATTTTATTTTATTTTATTTTTATTTATTTATTTTTTTTCCATGTTTCGGCAGCCTGTAACTCCGAAATGACCGATTTCTGCACCCAGGTTGATCTACAGTTTTTGTCTTATCCCGGTGTCAGGCATCATCTTCCAAACGTTGTCAGGGTTGTTTTGAAATACCCTGTATATATGTTTATATTAGAGATGTCGCTAATCAAATATTTATTGAATGATTGAAAAATTATGGACTTAATTGATACTGAAATTTCAATTTTTACGTATTCATTTTTTATCGGCAGAAAATTATAATATGTTGATATCAATATGTTGTTATTTATGTTGATATACGTAAGATTATATGATTATTTCTTGGAGAAAGTTAATTGTTATCTTTTCACAGAACCTTCTTTTGTTTCAGTTCAGTGCTTCCAAACGTATGTGCCTTACATAATAATAATAAAAAAAAAGTCGTTTTCAGATGTAACGTATCTGAAGTAGCACGCAACACATAATGTTTAAGCAACATTGCAAAGTAACTCGTTATAAAATCTTTTAGATAAATAAGAAATGAAGAGTAAATTTTATGAAAGGGCCTATCCGGATGGAATGATGTGAACAGACTTTGGGGGAGATGGCTGAAATTCTGCTCAAATGCAAAAGAGACTACATTGATTTTTTATTCGAAAAGCAAATTGTCCTAAAATGGATGGAACATAGTCAAAGCAAGCACGAAACAGTAACATTATAGTGGGGTAGCATAATGATAGAATCATGCATATTGTGATAAGAACATAAAATTTTGCACAGAGCTTACTAACATAGTAACAAATAAATTTTGACGTAGACCCCAAAAATCTGACGACAATTTCCTGGAATTCCAGGCGTTGGAACATCTGGAGCACTGGAGAACGGTATGTTATCGCTGGAATAGCTATTACGTGAAAACGGCTTGACCTACAGAGCCAAAGTAAGACTCAAACGCAAGAGAAATAACAAGCCTTTAATTTAAATTCTATATTGTCTTAATTGAACATCATCCAGGGCCGCATGAGGAGCCCAAAATTCATTAAAAAAAAAAAAAAAAAAAACTATGGTGTACTTTTTATTTGGTCACTTCATGAAGAAAAGTTACATAAAATAGTAATAAAGTCAAAAATTTAAATTAAGTAAACCACAGTTTCTTGCTGTAGTAATTGCATCAGTTTATAGTCATTTACAAATACCATCATAGGCAGACAAGGCTGTGCATCGAAGGAATAGGTCAGCACATTTACAGATGTTAGTGCACAGAGATTTGCATCCAGAACGAACAAGTTCTTGGCAGTGCTTGGAAAGTTCTGGTAGCACAGACCATAAAGGTGTATACCCTGAATCACTTCTTTTCCAGCCCCACTGTTCAGGATCTGGCAAATTAGGTTGTAGCGCAGACCACTGTGACCAAATATATCCTTGCAAAATGGCTCTTTTCACATGTTGGAGAAGTGCAGCCTCAGTGGCTTTCCAACTGACGACATTTTTTTGTTACAAGCATTCGACGACAGTCGTTTACATTTTACAGGTTGCTGGTTCGATCATATAGGTACACGGTGAAACCTTGCAATTTCATGAATGTAGTATCGTCTAGTTTTAAAGGCGCATGTAAAAGTTCTACAAATGCAGCAGTAATTTCTAGATTTGTCCACCACGCTTCCCAAGCTGTTTTCTTTCCCCGACCTGCAAAGGCAGATACAGTATCGCATCCGGTGAATGCGTGCCGAAACAGAATGCAGTCACAGATTTCTGTCCCTAGTTTCTCCGCGTACTGGTGAATAGGAAAAAAGCGTTTATGCTTACCAACATCATAATCAACCAACAGGTGAAACACTAGTAGTTTGGAGAAAGCATGCAAAGCCAGGACATCTACATCTGAATCTACCGTTTTGATGATAATGGATTTATGGCCTGCTTTACTGGCATGTTTGGCATGCAGAAGCAACCTCGTATCGGCCTCTTCATGCGTGCACGGTGCTAGTGGACCGTGTATAGTTAAGTCAAATGTACCCCATATGTCAATATCTTTAGTGCAAATAACATTTTTCTCATTGGGTATTTTAGCCTCGTTCATAGATTCTGCAATTAAGTGAAAAAGACTTTTTTGTTCTCTCCATTCTGCAAAAACAGATTCCAATTTTTCGAGATGGGCGTAGAGTTTGTAACACGAACTCGTGATGCTGACCCTCGTTTCTGTCTCTCTTCACTTTTTAAGCTATCTTGCAAGTAACGATCAAACACCAGATCTACTCTGCTCTTCTCTGATAGAATGGATGAAATATAAGGATGTACTTTCATCTGCAAGTAATCATGGAATGTTTGTGATGGTGACGGCTTCAACATATGGATGATAGCAGAGCCGTCCATATCATACATGTATCAGGTGGAGGGGTAAATTGGGTGTCGCCGTATTTTTCTAAACATGTAACTACATCTGATTTAGTCCTTTGCGCATGAATCCATCTTCAGAAATTGACGGAGGATATCCCAGATTTTTATGAGCAAAAAAGTAGGATAGATCTCCCTGTCGACAATGACATGCTATGAAGAGACGACTGAAGAGAGCACAATCATTTTTAATATGGATGAAATATAATAGGGCGGTGTTCAGGATTGAGTTTTTCCATTGTCTTGCGACAAAGAGCAAGGTTATTTCGTTTAATTGGTTCAAACAGTAATTTACCGCACAGCTGCAACCGTTTCTGTTTAAAACTGTTATACTGATCTCTTCCAAGAGTTTCAGCAATGTATACCGACTTAACTGAATCATCGGGCATTATAGAATTAGTCGCAACACCAAAATGTTCATTACCTTCTTGAATAAAAGGATTGTTGCCATTCTCTGAGAACACACGTACTAGTTCTGTGACATAATTTTTAAACCGCATCATTCTTAGCGCCAGATGATTCTTTGTGGTGCATTCTGAGATCATCATTATCTGAGATCAATCCACACTCTTCCTCAAAACCCGATACAAGGTTGGCAATTACAGGTCCGGACATCATCCGTTTTAGCAACGCACTTGAGTTGTCGAGAATTCCAATTCCACCACCTTCAGACTTCACCGTCTTGTTGCACTGTTCGTGCATTTGATCATGTTCCATACAAGAATGTGGTCGACTTGTTTTGGAACCTACAAAAGCTCCACAGACAAATTCCTCATAAATGGCAGGATGTCTAACCCTAAGTTCCTGTAAAGATTTAACAAACACTGACATCCATCTTGCGTAGTGAGTATGGTCAAGAGAAAACATCCAAGGGCATACTTGAGATAGTGAGCTTACATACTGTTCAAAATCTGCTATTCGCACACTGTGTAGAAATTTAAGAGCATTAATTCCAACTGTGATACTGTGTACCAGTATTTAAACTGAACCGATTCACTTTGTCGAATATCAATCCATTCTTCAAATGATATATGTTTATCAGAACCAGAAGCCGCATACTCTACGTACGCTTTCCTTAGTATAATGTACAATGCTACTGATGTTACCTCATGCGCATATCTAGCTCACTTAACGTGAGAACCATGCAAACATTGATCGGCCTTTCCAGAAGTTGTTACGCCTGCCTCAACCAAAAGATCCGTCCATCCACTTCCAGTTAACCACGTGCCCAACATTTCCAGAGACGCCATCTCGATATGCAAAGGACCCATCATAATTATAGTTAAGTCTTCTCCATACAAATTGGCAGCATCCATTGTACTTGCTTTGCCATCGCATAAACAGGCTGATCACACGTAATGACAGGTACTTGAGATGGATTCAATGAAGATAAAGTTCTCTTTATTATATCAAAGCAATGCCGAATCATTGCAGGCGAATTTATGGAATCTGGAAGTAACGGAAGTAAAACACACTGACTTTTAGATGGAACCTTACCACGATACTCACAAGTATAAAAAGCTGTCCATGTCATGTTTGGCGTATTTACAAGACTTTCTGTTGCAACTGCTTGGATGTGTTCCAGCCACTTGCTTGACAATAGCTTACTTTGTTCAGGCAGTTCATCAGGATTTATGGTCGAAACGGGCACATTGGATTTCAGTGGAGTCATCCAGGGGACATTTGTCATCCACGCTGGTAACGCACCTTCTCATACAGATTGCGAGAAAGTTATTCAGTAATTGAGTAGGAATTTTTATATATTCTGGTAGCATAGAAACAACGAAGATTCTTGTGATATATAAATCTTCTCTCAACTCTGTTTCTGTTAAACAAAAACTTTATCAACATTACCTGAATATCAACATCCCAATGAACAGCAGAAAGACCGGCTGGTTATTTAAAGTTCCACCTTCAAGCTTCTTTCACACAAATGATATATTAAAAGGCTTTCTTGATGATAAAATATAATTTGATTTTTCAACACAACTCCTCTTTTGTCAAATATAAATAGATTTCTTCAGTTACGGCGCAAAGTTGCTATCATTACAACCACATTTTCAGCTGGGAGTCACTGTAGCCAGCCACTGCAATTATCTACAAACATCTACGTAGCCGCGTTTAATTTCTCACTGCTGCCTAAACATTTGAAACTGTATACTGAGAGGAAACTTACATGCCTTTGTTATGCTTCCTTCGGTGTCAGATACAACCACTGGGTGGGTCACTTTTGCATTCATTTTTTGCCCACAAAATGATAAAGTAAAATGTGATGGCTGCAGGCGTTTATTCAATACTAACATGAACGGAAACCAGTGGTGTAGCGCATCACTTTAAATGCACATAGCTCCGAGACTATTGATTTCATATACATTAAAGGGATATCAACGTAAAGCTTAAGGTTTTGCTAAACGATTTACAAGAGTGTTATTGCGATATCTGTTAAACCAAAGCTTCCAGATGTATAAAACCATAAAAAAACGCCATAGTTTTTTTTTTTTTTTTTTTTTTTTTTTAATGAATTTTAGGCCCCTCGTGCGGCCCTGGATGATGTTCAATTAAGACAATATAGAATTTAAATTAAAGGCTTGGTATTTCTCTTGCATTTGAGTCTTACTTTGGCTCTGTAGGTCAAACCGTTTTCACATAATGGCTATTCCAGCGATAACATATCGTTCTCCAGTGCTCCAGATGTTCCAGCGCCTGAAATTCCAGGAAATTGGCGTCGGATTTTTGGGGTCTACGTCAGAATTTATTTGTTACTATATTACTAGACTCAAAATTTTATGTTCTTATCACAATATGCATGATTCTTATGAATTTTTCCTCTAATCCACTCCACTATTAATGCCAATGGAAGATCAATGAAAAACAAATAATTCCTCCATTTATCTCAAAAACCAAACGTGGGAGATGGTTAAAACTCAGCTCAAATGTAGAAGAGACTATGTAGATTCTATATCCCAAAATAAAATTCTCCTAAAATAAAAAGTTACGAAACATGAACATTACTGTCAATGGAAAATCAATGAGAAAAATGAAATTCTCCATATATCTCAAAAACTATAAGGAGATGGCTACTTTAAAGCTTATTACAAAGACATTATGAAGAGCTTAAAAACGAGGTATAGCAAGTTAAGGTAAATATTGATAGAACATTGTCAAAAGTCAAGTTGCTTGAGTAGAATCAATAACGATAAAGTATATGCATTTTCTGCGAATTGCCCAGGGTGCCCCACGCGGAGGTTACGTGCTTGAAGTATCTTACATCTGGAATCTCCAGACTCGATTTAGCACGCAACGTGACTTTTGGCCTGATCACGTGACAGTCTGGTCTTTATGGCAAACCGGATAAACCCTTTGTAAATTTTAAAGTTGGAACTGGCGGAAAAGACAAGGTTTCCTTGAAAGATTGAGAAAATGAATTTCAAAGTGTGGAAATTAATTGCTATCAACATTTAAATTATGTACCATGGAATTTCTGAGGTCTCAAAATTTTATGATCTATTCAAAACCAAGTCCCTTTCTGTTTCTGTGCTTGATAGTTCAAGCCGAAATATTCTTGTATGTTTCTTTATGACTTCTGAGAAGTTGTACTGTATAAAAGAAGAATCCCGTAAAACAAAGGGAAATTACCAGGAATGAGTGAAGTTTTTTTATTATTATTATTTATTTTTTCTAATCTTAAAAATATAACATAATTTGGGACAAACAAATGAAAGGAATTTGAAACATCACTTCTGCGTAGTTAGAGAATATTTTTCAATTGCGACGATTTCCTCAGCAAATTTAAGAAAGCATCTAAAAGTAAGCTTCTTTCTCCTACTCTGGAAAGGACTACAGACATGTTCAAATTATTAGACTCACGCTCGAAAAATGCAAAATTGATGTAGGAGTCGTAGGAGTCCTAATTTCAGAGTTCTAGAAAATTTAATTGAATGGTTAAACCACCAATATAAGATCCTTCATTTGTTTACTGCACAGCTGAAGTGGTGATATTATGGTTGAACAGCAGATGGTATTAGTGAGGGGAGAAAATTCTGAAAGCAGTGTTTCAGTTGTAGATAGCTATTGTGGTTCCTATCAACAAGTTACAGTCTGAAGTGTTGTGGTTGCTGTCGTAGGAAGTTAACGATATTCAAAGCGTTCAACAGTTCGAATGGGCCAGTTTAAAATGATCGTGACGTGTTTCGTGTAGCAATCCTTTATTCTGTGCAATCCTGTGATTGCAGCATAATGGGAAAAGCAAAAGACCTTTCTCCGCATCAAATAGAAGTTAACAAAATACTTCTGGTGGTAATAAGAATACACGGCAATACATTGCTAGTAAAGTTGGGATGGAACAAAAATCTGTGAATAGAATCTCTGTTGCAATGAACAAGAGCCAAAATAGGGTTGGGAAGTGTGGGCGAAAACCAAAGCTATCGCTAAGAGGTATCAGAAAACTAAAAAGATTGGTTTTGGGAAACAGAAATGCAACTTCTAATAGACTTAAGCATAAGAATGGCTGAGTATGGCGCAAACATTTGGCCTCAGTGTTCGAAGGATTCTTTCGAATGCCGAGGGAATAAAAGCATACGGTCAAGAAAGAAAACAAAAATTAGAGTCTACTTATATCATGGCAAGGAAGCGCCTCGAATGGGCACGAGGCCTACAATATTGGACTGCTGACGATTGGAGAATAGTGTGTTTCAATGATGAATCATGTATCTTTGTGTCTGACGAATGTTCACAATATGTGCGACATTGACCTGGGAGGAATTCAAGTTAGAATGTCTTTAATAATCCATGAAGCATCCTACTTCAGTCATGGTCTGGGGTGTAATCTCTGTCTTCGGGTCTGGAAGATCGTATATAGTAGAGAGGACAATGAAGCACGACTAATACCTACAGGTTCTTCAAGAAGATTGCTTTCCCAGACTGCACTCTGGTTTGATGACGTACAATTTATCTTTATGCATGGTGGAGCTCCATGCCACCGGGCCAAAGCTCTGACAAAATTCTTCGAGGATAACGAAAGTGTTCTTCCGTGGCCAGGCATTAGCCCTGATATGAACCCGATTGAAAACTTTTGGAGCTTCATGAAAGAAAAGTTAGAGAAGAAGCACATTAGAACCAAACTTCAATTGATCAAGATCAACAATTTGTGGTATCACGAAGCTGAATTGAAGGCAAAATGTGCTAAACTCGTACACAGGATGCCACAAAGGATAAAAGACTTAATAAAGAATAAGGGAGTTCATAAGAAATATTAATCTTTGTGTGAGAGATAATTTTCTTGTAAGTATTCCATTTCATCTTTTGTTTCCAATTTGGATATAGACGCTTTATAGTAATTATATTTGAATGTTACGTACGCATTTGTTTTATTGATATTGAAAAGCATATACCACACCCACTAGAAAGTAAAACAGAGTTACAAAGTAGTAATTTGGACTAAGTTCGAATGTATATTCTCACGTAATATTGTTAAGAACAGTAAAATATTCAGAAACTGAATGTTGAGTCTAATAATTTGAACACGTCTGTATAACTTCAATCCTTTACATTTCATGTGACTGCAACTTGTTATTTTCTCTATAACGTAATTCAACATTACTGTGCTAGCTTTTGTGATGAAGTAACGTAACTGTCACGTAACTTATCCAAAACTGTAATTTTATAATATTTTAGGAAATATACACCAACGTCATATACAAGTTTTACTACTGAGGACATCGTGACTAGCTCAAACAGTTGTATGACTTCAAATATATGTCGTTTGTATGCCAATCAAGTAAATGTACCTCTGATAAGAAGTGTGTACAATTAGAATGTCAGAAGAAGGTAGTGTAGCAATGCCATACTGTAGAAACAGTAGTACAAGCTATGAATATAAAACTCTGTTTTGATCAAATTTTGGATTTTAACATAAATGGTGTCTTGGTACCCGGGACATTTTGAATTAATTTCTATTATTATTATTATTATTATTATTATTATTATTATTATTATTATTATTATTATTATTATTATTATTATCATGAACTACTCTGTAAAAATCTTTTCAATTTTACTTTCACTTTCATACAATCATTATAACATATACTAAGAGTTATATTAGCTAAAATAAACGAGACTTTTAAAAATTTATTAACAGTGATATGACATGGTTCCTATTGATCTGAAGAAATCTATTTCCCTGACTTTCATGACAGGTGTTGGACGACGTTGACATATAAATAAGAATAAATAACGGTAAATATTTATATATAAGAACATTTATTCCTTAGAGATAAATAATAATCAATTGCTCTGTACGTACATTCCACTTACCACCCATATAAATCTGAGCAACGTTCCACATTGTGATCATTAATGGTTGGCTAAGCTGAAATTGGTGTGCAATTAATGTTAGAAAAAATACATTTTATAAAATTTCCCCGACTTTCCCTGATTTCCAGTCTTTTTCTCTGAGTTTCCATGACCTGCACCAAGACTTCCCTGACCAGCAGGAATCCTGTATGATTTTAATTTTAATAATATTGCTTAATTTTTTTCTCTGTCACAGTGATAATGAAAATTAAGTAACAACCAATCAAAACAAGAAGAAATTGCCTTACTTGTACTTATAAAGTACAACACTAGTACTCATATTGCTTGGTCAATTAAAGGAGCAGTTCGACTTAGAAATGCATTTTTTACAATTTATTTCCATTTGTAGAGTTGAAAATTCTAAAAGGAATAGTGTTTGTTTGACCGCGATACGTTCAGTCGTTAGCGAGTAACAGAGGAAGAAAGATTTTGTGATGACGTCATTGGTGGTCAAGGAGCGAGAGCAGGCTTACATACTACACAGTGCCAAGCATTTCGTTTGTGAGAGGTGCGGTGGCACGTTCTAAGTGCGGTTTCCTTTTCCAGAACTGATTGCAAAGACTTACAAATATCATCTGCATGTAGAAAATGATACCTGATGGTGGGCTGTACAAACGTTTTTATAATATTATAAAACGTATCCTATAAAGCATAGGTTCAGCGTTTCAAAAAAAAAAAAAAAAAATCGAAACCAATATCATGTAAGCAGATGGCGGTCGAGATTGCTGCAACACCTAAGTACCTTTTCTTTAATCATTCTTCCGATTCCCAAACATAAGTATGTTCATTGTCACGTTTTGTTTCAATTTTTAACGCTGACCCTATAATTTTGTGCTTCAAGGTATGTACAGGAGCGCAACATATAAGGCAAAAATGAAATAACATATCTGTGCAGTTTGCCAGAATACGAAAAACACTTCACCGGTTAAATTTCTTTTATTCGCATAGCTGTCCGCGGAACAACTCTCATCACCCGTTTCATCATCATTGTCACATGATACAGAGAAATTAAACGACGAATCAATGTCTTCAGGAACAGTCATCGTAACTGAGTCCTTCTACAAGCCGGTATATTTCACTCCCTAATTCACATTGTACAACTTATTTCTAAAGCAGTATCTTCAGAATCATGAGTGATATCGTCTCTATTACTTTCTAATGCCTCGTCTTGACTACAACCGTCAATTGTACGATATGTGTACGTTAGTAACTGGACATAGTTCGGTGCTTGTTCAATGGCTCGGATTTTAAACCTTTCAATAATATACTTGGAACAGCATTCTTTCTCAGTTTGCGTGTAAATAATTCTCCTGGCATTAGCCAGAAGTGGATCTAAACGGTAAAATTTAGGGAGGGGGGGAGTCAGAACCCAGACTATGATAGGTATATCATGTTTACTAAAAACTTTCAAAAATATCTAAATAATAGCTTAAATCAATTTTGTCTCAAAAACTGGGGGGCCTAAGCCCCCGGCCCCAGCATAGATCCGCCACTGGCATTAACTTTTCTTTCAGTAAACTTGACTTCTCGAAGGCAGGCTCTTCAAGATGTTTGGAACACGAGTGATTCTATTTGGTACATTTTTTTCCCATTCATTTTCTTGAGCCATAATTTATATCGATCTGGTGATTTCTCAAGACATGGAAACGTAGAAAAAGATACTTTATGTCCTCAGCTTTAATTGCACAAGAATTACAACCGAAAACACAGCAGGTGTTAGGCATTTCTACTTCACTTCAGACACAGCACGCGCTGTACTAACACGTGTTTTCTACTTCACACTAGTGTTTCTTTTAGAAAAAAATTCCGGGGGGACACTTCGTATTCGGAGAGGCACACTATTTTTACACAGTACTATTATATTAATTATCTTATAGACGTATTATTTTAGTCTCCTCCGGGGGAATCTCTCAGAGCTCCAGGAGATAGTGTCACCCTAAAAAACATGTCTGGAAGAAACACTGTTTCGCACAACAAACGTAACTACTGCTCTCTCTCTGCTCTTTTTTTATACTAATGTTGTAGGATAAAGAACTAACTAAAACGTCCCTCAAGAATTCAACACAGAGCAAGACTGCTAACAAATCCAAAACACAATCTATTAAATCCAATGCACTATTAAAGGTTTATCAGCTGCGTACATTGCTGACTCACATTGAGTTTCTCGCGTATCCCACCCATGACGTCAGCATTTACGATTCATCAAAAACAAATCCCTGTAGAAGCTGAACGAGACGGCCTATCAAGATATAAAAAAATACGGGTCTCTTATTTTTTGTTACTCTTTCTATTGCACCAAACTTGCTTTTAACTCGAACTGCTCCTTTAAGTTATTGAATCGAGAAATACATAACTACAGCAAAGAAACAAAATATAGCAAATTACCGTTATACAGAAGTTGTTATCGATGTCAGGTAAAGGAATCCTGTCAAAACCACTGGCAATGAGCTGACGTTTGGCAGTAGAAAGGATGCTGTCAACAATGATGTTGCCATCAATTTCAACAGGAGTTGCCAGAGAACTATAAGAAAGAAACAGGTGGCATATGCTTTGATTACCAAATAATTAATATATTATATCAATATTAACAAGTATCCACCTACCACTATATTTCAAGTAAAATTAATTTGCTATTATGCTTGAATACGACTATGACCTGTACAAAAATTACGAAACTCCAAAGATTAGTTTGGGCACGTGGTTCTAGTTATTAAAAGAAGTCAAAATGTTTATTTAGGCCAAGGCCAAAATTAACGTCGTTTCATCAATACGGCTTCGCAGTAAGAGGGTAATATACTTTCACACCATATAACAAAACATTATTGATTTTACCAGTTGGAGTATGAATTAATCATAGGCATGTGTGGTCTAATCACTAAAACTCAATTTATGATTCTAGGGATACAGACCAAGGAGGTTCCCATAGACAGTAAAGAAATCTATGAGCTTCCAAGAGACAATACAGTATAACCTCAGCACAAATGCATTAATACATTATTCCAGTCAAAGACTGACATTGAATACTTTGAATTTCCATGATTAAGTAGTAAACTTTTCCTCGCCTGTGATAACGTGAACATTATCTTTTACGGCTAGATTTAGGAAAAAATCCATCTTTCCAATCAGCTTCCACCATCTCTTCAGCCATTCAAAACTCTTCTTATTTTATTTTATTTTTTTAAATATAGTATAAGGTTACTTTTTGACTATAAATGACTTATGAGTTAAACTTCCTACACTTGAACTAACTTAAAACATTAGTATTAAATAACAATGATACAGTTCGGCACTTTGAATAACAAACAAATACAAGTAAATGAATATCAAATTTGGTCTATCTTCTTGATGATCTACCACCCATGAGCCTACTTTCTTTTTTTAACTGTAGTATCGATTCTTTTTAAATTTAGTTTGTTCTTCTATCAAAGCTTAAAATTTTAACAGCTCTTGGTGCTCCTCAAGCTTTTCTACTTCTAAAGATAACCCTTCTTTTTACAGTGTTTCTGTTTGTTTCTGAATTTGCATGATCATTTGAGTTCTTTATATTTCCTGTCAGCAGATTAAATGGATGTTATCATTCCTTACGTAAGAGAAATTTTCCGAAAACTTTTGCACAATCTGACTACATTTTCCCTGACTTGTTTAAAATGTAACACATTTCCTTGGCTCTTGACATATTTTGAAGTATATATATATATATATAATCTTCCGCGACTTTCAAGATCAGTGTGAACCTTATATGATGAAAAATTACTCTTAATATTTTGCATTAAATAGTATTGACTTGTTCATTTGTGACTTTCTAATTTCCATACCGTCTTCCTCTAAGAGCCCTTCTCATCATCCGGCTAACTGCCGTGAACGGCGACGGCGAACTGCCGTGCAGGGTAGAAAGACATTGCAAGCCAAGGTTGGCAAAAACTATGGTTTTCAATGAAAAAAAAAAAAAAAAAAAAAAAACAATATTTCTTTTTTTCTTCTTTTTTGATTAAATCTTTTATTCTTTAAACCAGATTTTCTTTTGGTTTAAATAATCTGCTCTATGTATTACATTACATATACAAAAATAAGTTTGTTTCGCCTTGGTGTTATTATGCATGTCTAGGAAGTGCATAAAGAGCGCTGCCCGTGTCACACCCGAACCAAATTTTGCTAAAAGTTTTGTTTACTCAAAAACAATTAATTACGTTAACAGCAAAATACGTGAGAATAAGTTTTATGACGTTTCAAACCTACGTCAATGTCTATGTTTTGCTCTGACGACAGTGTTAACTGTAAAATAAGGGTTCCGAGTGAGTCCAATATATTAAGTTCCGGGTGTGACATCTTTGTTCTATGCGCTTTCTTTCTGTTAATTCATGATTGAAAAATAATTTGAAGTCTGAACGACATAAAAATTCGAAGTAAACCCAACCGCGATTTCTGAGGGTACTCATTGTGTTTCATATGTATAAGTTAGGGATGGGTGAAGATTTCAGGTCTCCTTCGGAATTACATTATTGATAAGTTTCAGAGCAATATTAACGTGAAATAGGTTAGACGCTGGGTTCAGTTCTGTACGGTAAGCTTACTGACAGTAGCTTTTCTTTAAATTTGTACATCACAGCAACTTGGTCCTTCTTCGCAGCATCCCACGGCAAAGGACCAGTTAACGGAGTTGACAGGACTGTTAACAGATCAGTTTGGAATACTGTTCTTTTAAAAAAGTACAATGTTGATTGATGACGCAAATTCTTTTACGGCATATGAAATAATGAGAGATGTTTGCTGCATTCTGGTTGCGAAGAAAGAAATTCAAGCCTGCAAGCCGATACTCAACGAACGCTGGAACAATCTGCACCGAATCAAAAGTTTGAAGTCCATGTATTCTACACCGATGACAAAACCTTCCTTACTGTAGGAAGAACTATTAGTTCCCCACCCAAAATCCTTGTCTTCTCTCGTTCTTCCATCAGAAATATTTCGCTTTTAGACCTCGTAGTTGTCTACTCAGATTCTAACGACGAGTCAAGCGATGAAGTTGAATCCTGTTCTATTCCTTCAGCTACTGAAATAAGTGAAGCGGATTTGCAGGCGAGGGAAATTCGCGATAGTGGAATTTTTTTAGTGCCAAAACTAACACAAATAAAAAAATATGTTTGGTCTTGCCAGTCGGGCGTGTCTGAAACGAAAATGATGAAAATTATATCTCTTGAACCTTTCGAAATACGCAGCTGGTAATAAAGAGTAAGCAGTTTCTTTAGATGAAATTAGAAAAATAATTTCTCCTCCGTAAATTGAAATGCAAGGCTAACACAGAATGGTGTATAACTTTCACGGAAGTTCCTGTATAAAATATTGTGTTACAAAACTAACACAGAAACTGCCATTTTTGTGATACTAGTGTACCTGTGTGACATAATAACGACTTAACATTGCAGTGTACGACAAGTTTAATATATAGTCATTTTTCTAGGAATAAACTGATAAACTAGTTAAATTTAAGAAGTTTAATTACAACTTAAAATGTATTTTTTTAAAAACATAATATATAAGTCAAATTTACTGAAAAGTAGCTTCAGTTTATTGAAGAGTTGTGTTCTATACCAGGTAATTTTTAACAGTCTTATGTGTATTTCAAATTAGGTGTTAGAAAAAAGACTGTGTTTAAACCTCCTGTTAAACCGTTTGCTCAAACTCGTAGGTATGTTTGTATTAAACAGAGTTAACTTGTAAGGTCTGCTCAGAGGCCACACCCGGAACCTTTTCCTAATTTTTTTAAAGAGTAAAATATAAGCATGTTTTCTCGAAAATATATACATCATACGAAAGCTTGAAATCTCCTCATTGTTCTGAAGTGTTTCACTGATTTGTAAAGTGTGAATATTCACAGACTTTTGCGACTGAAGAATGGTATTCGTGGTTTGAGTGTCCGTGTGCGTCACACCCGGAACGCACATTTATTATTATTATTATTGTTTATAGCAGATTGAAAAAAAAAACATGATTTTTTAAAAATCATTTTTGTTGATTTTTTTGATTTAAATCGATTTTTTAATTTAAAAATCCGTCTTCTTTTGGGGGGGGGGGAAAGGACTCGGTTTTTTCTGCTTCGCTTTTTGGGTTGGGAAATTTTGGGCTTTTTCCAAATTCTGCTTTAAATTGATAAAGCAGGTTTTGTTTCGCTTCTCTACAATACAAAAACTCATTTAAGTAGTAGTGGATGCACATAATAATACAAAACCTCGAAAATAAACATGAATTTCGAAAACATATTTCAAACAATTTTAATTCTTAACACATTTTTATTATGAATCACAAAAAATTAATCCGTGTATATAATAAGTTGCAGTTAAGTTTTAACTTTCATATGCATTACAAGCAATATTTTTTATTGTGAATTAAAAATACAAAAACAAGGAAAAACTGTTACATGACATACAGAATTTATTGTACTATGTGTGTAAGTTCAAACAAATAACGCATCGGGAAGGTAATAATATATTTACTGAACAAACGCACAAAACAAATTTAAGTTTCGACGCAGTAGCCTTCTCAAAAATAACATGTTCTTCTCTTCGTTCATTACGTATATCAAGTGGCTCAAGTGGTACAACGTTGGCTTCGCATTCGGGAGGTCATGGGTTCGATTCCCGCTTCCGACCATCCTGACTGGGGTTTTCCAGTGTTTCCCTCAGTCCTACCAGGCAAATGCCGGGTTGGTACCTACTAGAACAGGCCCTGGCCGATACCTTCCCAAATCCTTACCATGTTGTCAGATATCCAGTATAAAATAGCCTCTGAGCTGCATCTGGTGATAGTTAAATAAATAAATATCATTCCCTCGTCAATGTGTTATAGACTATAAGTTTATTATGTCTGACTTCCGAGACTTTCATAAAGGTTCGTACTAGAGTAACAATGAAAAATAATCATAGTTTTATGACAATTCAACGTATTACTTTAAAAGACTGAAAAAAATGCAATCTTTGTATGGGACGCTCAAAAATCACCTAATTTGTTAATGCACCTCTTGCTTCCGCCTTTGCTACCCCAACAGAAACTTCTTTGAAATAGAACACAAATGTTGAAAATTTATTTTCTATTCATTTATTACATACGTAATAATCTGTTACCACCTATCAGGTGCTTCGGACATGCAAAATCGGCAATGTCCCAAATTCTGTAATGCACTGACTGTTCCTTAAGCTTGAGTAGAGTCAGGAAAGTACTGAATTTTATGTTCAAGGATCATATGCGTAATACTGTTCATCTGAGCGTTTGGTTTTCAAGGCTCTGGAATATATAACCACCATCAGCGTTTGGTTTCTGAATTTTTAACATACGGAACTTCCTCTAGAAAAAAAAAAACTACGAAATACATTTAAGCCAAGCATAACAAACATGAGTGAGTGGTTAGCTTTTCCGCTTCTTTTAGGAAATCCGGGATTCAGTCCCGCATTCGACCATTCCGACAAAAGTTCTTAATTCCATCTGTGAATGTAGAGATAGTGCGTGTACTGTGATTCCTGACTGATTTCATTTCTTATGTTTTAAATTGTTGTTATTACTAATTACCAGCAATGACGGATTTGCGTAAGGGGTTAGGGTGGGGGTGTTTTTCGGACTGAAGCATGTTCTCCGAAATTACGGAATTTCTAAAACAAACGAAATTTTAGTTATGTCTTTACTCATAAACTTCAAGCTCCCCTCAAATGAAAATCAGGCATTTTTAGAAAAAACTAACCATTAATAAGAAAAACCCTCCCAAAACACTTTTTAAATCCTTACTGATTATATGTATAAAATGGTATTCCAGGCTGCATCCGGAAGATTATTGCTACATCATTACACAGCTACAGTATAACAGAAACGTGGAAGTATGCTCTGACGGATATATTAAAAAACACAAGTTTAACTATGTGCTAGAAATTAGAATACTAAGCTCTAAGAAATGAAACACGAACAACTAAAATGAAATGATCTAAAGAAAAAAATGTTGATGACTCAAAGTTATATAGCCTCTAAAATTGCTCTCAATTACTACGTACTTAATGTTTAATTCATAAAACATGTGCTCCATCCATCATGATGGTGAATTCTAGAGGGAAATATGACATTTAGGTCATGAAATTTTGTTTAACTATACAGTATACTATAAGAAAGCTATTTAGATAGAAAAATCATGAAAATGAAAAAAGCCAAAATTTCCGGTTTTTTTTTCCCTAAAAAGCCGGCTTTTTATATATATAAAAAAACATCAATTCAAAGAAGCTGGCTATTTTGCATCTCTAATCCCAAACACTGTTTCTTAAGCAATAAGGAAAAAATACAGCGACGTTTATCAACATGATACTTTTTTCCCACAAAAGTTACTCATATTTGGCAGGGGCATACCTTTATTTATATATATATATTAAAAAAAAAAAGCTAGCTTGCGGCACGAAATACATATAAAATAAGCAAATTTCGCCTTAAGTTATAAAATCTAAAAAAGATTTGTTTCGGAGAGGGAATCGGACTCCTTTATAAATATGCCCCTATTATCTGGGAATAATCATCCTCTGCATGAAACACTCGTTTTCATACTGTGTTGAACATACATTTGCATCTTATTGTATTGTGATTTCAATCCACAATTAAATCAATCAATTCACCCTGATTTATACGAAATTAAATCTAAGTTGAAAAACAATATTTTGAAGATAGTAGAATACAAATATTTTGCCATTGTAATAGCAGCAAAAACTAGCCTAACAGTCCTATATGTTTGCATTTCTTGTTACTAACTCAACAACAAATTACTTGCTGCGAAGATTTTTCTTCCGATTTATATGACTTCATCCTTAGCGAAATCCGTTTTACTACTTATAATTCAGGACCGCAGTGGCTCGGTGGTAGAGCGTTCACCTCTGGTGCTTGGGGTCCCGGGTTCGATCCCAGGCCCAGCCAAGTAAACTTTGTGATGGACAAACACCGTGTGCGTGGGTTTTCTCGGGGTTCTCCCGTTTTTTCCCACTTTCTTCATTCCACCGTTTCATTCATTACTCATCATCACCGTCTCCTTTAGCCTAACCGGCATAACCGCGGCACGTAAAACTGAAAGATTTCATTTCATTTCATTTTACTTATAATTCAAAGCCTGTTTGTAAAAGAACAATTCATTCTCCTCCCTTTACTTCATTTTCAAATTTTTCAATAGTCAATTCATTGTTTCACTGTTACACCTGATTCACCGTCGGTATTCCTTTACATACTTAAGAATTCTTCGGATAAAAAGGGCTCGGCTACCAAGAACAAAATTGCCTATCACTATTCTTGGAAACTGATTATAATGTTATCAAGTTTCATTCTATTTTTTTGTACAAACAGGGAAGAATTGATTTGTTGGATTGGTTCGAGACATTTTGAGTTACAATATCTGACTATTCTGTGATGTAAAATTAAACGTAACAGTTATTGTCCAGACTTGCTATTAAACTTTCAATCACCTTGTCATATACAGGGTGTCCGGAATGGGACTGACGGTTTTTAAAAGGGTATAGTTTCAATATGGTCAGAGATACAGAAGAAAAAACATTCATATTGAAGGAAAACTCAAAAAGTTTTGTTCAACCAATTTTCATACTCGAACAACTACCGGTGACGGCGTAGTTGTCGATAATAAACAGAAATGGCGTCGACAGTCGAAAAGGCGCAATGTGTGTGGTGGTTTACAGAGACAGAAAATGTTCAAGTTCAACGAAACTTTCGACGTGTTTACCACAAGGATCCTCCATCATGCAACAGTATTCAGGCGTGGAAGGATCAATTTTTATCAACGGGGAGTGTAGTGAAATAACACAGCGGTGGTAAATCGCGTGTGTCAGAAGAAAATGTGGAAGCAATAAGAGAGTGTTTCTCACGTAGCCCGAGGAAGTCAATTCGCGCAGCCAGCAAGCAATTGGCAATTCCAAAGTTAACTGTGCACGATGTGATACACAAACGATTACGATTGCGCGCGTAAAAGGTGCAATTGTTGCAAGAAATTAAGCCCAACGATAAGCCACAGAGGGCAACAGTTGCTACTGAAATTCTGCACAGGATTGATTATGACCATAATTTCTTATAGAACGTTGTTTTCTCTAATTAGGCAACTTTTCACTTGTCTGGCTGTGTTGACAGACACAATGTTAGGATATGGGGATCTGAGAATCCGCATGCGTACATAGAACATTCTAAAGACAGTCGTCCCAAATTGAATGTTTGGTGTGCTTTAACACATAATGCAGTTACAGGTCCCTTCTTTTTCATAGAGTAAACCATAACAGGAAATGTGTTTTTAGACATGCTTCAAAACTTCGCTGTTCCCTAGTTACAACATTTGCAACCTCAAGTGATATTGCAAATGGAGCCACATTGGAGCCTACAAGTGAGGGAGTACCTTGACACTGAATTTCCTGGCCGTTGGATAGGTTGTGATGGGCCAATTAGGTGCCCCCACGCTCTCCTGATGTTACCCCCCCCCCCCGGGACTTCTTCCTGTGGGAGTACGTGAAAGAACCTTGTGTATTCTGGTGAAAAGGTGTGTAACCTTGATGAACTGAAGAACCGAATTAGGAATGTGATTGCTTCAGTAACACCTTAGATGTTACAGATACGTAGAGAGAGATTGAGTTCAGGCTAGATATTGTAAGAGTTACAAATGGAGCTCACGTGGAGTCACATTGAGTTAGAATGACTTGGAAGTACGACCAAATAAACTTTTTGAGTTCTCCTTTATTTATTTTTTTTTTTTTTTCTGTATCTCTGCTTATATTAAAATTATATACTTTTGAAAACCGTCAGTCCCATTCCGGACACCCTGTATCTCTTTGCTGTAGGAACTACTTTTATGACTCAGGTCCTTATAGTATCAACCAGTACTGGAACTTGTCCTCTTGATCAACTTGTTCTTATCCTCATGTACACTTTTAAACTCTCCACACAAAACCAGAATTAAATAACTTGTCTTCTAAACACCTTAAGCTCTAAATTTTGATAGATCAGACTTCTTGCACGAACTACTACTGAACTTACCTTGATTTTGCCATCCTGCGATTTAAAAAACTGTTCATATAGCACTTGAAATTCATTTCTCATTCACTCATGTTCTTCTATAATGTTATAATCATTTTCGTATATGTTCACGTCAATTTTCTCTGTTTCTTTAGCAAAATATTCTAAAATGTTTGTGTCACATTCAGAGAGTTCGTATTTAACCTATTTAATTTTGTAATACACCCTTTGACTTTTTTTTTTTTTTTTTTTTTTTTCTGGATCACATTGCTCGTTTTCTTTTCACATTATTAACAGCCTTTGTATACATTACACGGATGGGCTTTCGCTGCTTATTTCACTTCCGCCATAATACCATTTCACAATATAACGCCGAACTGTATACTCTAAGTCGATGCACATTATTACGAGCGCTATAATAAGATGCGAAAAGTAACTCACCTACTGCATTTTTAAGCTGCTTGGTTAGGCCTAATACATAAGGAACATACCTAAATAATAGGTTTACTAATGCCGTAGTTGGCATACTTTGAACGTAATTTTAATAAAGTACTTAGTTCCGTGACTGGTGTGCGAAGTTTATACTTGTATGTAAATAAACATGATAAGTAGGATACTGATGTTCTTACCATTTCGCATACGTTTTGGGAGGTAGGGAATTTTCCACCCTCTATTTCAAATTAATACGTGATTTTTACTGTGTATTAAGTATATTCTTACCTCGTCTTTTAGTAGTATGTTTTGTGTCAACTTAATCGTGTTAAAAGAAGTTCAATATATCGTTTGGTTTTAGTGCTTATAATCTTGATCGTTTAATGAGTCAGAAATTATGATGATTCCTAGTGTTATTAGATTAAATTAAATGGACGAAAGTACAATGTTACAGAAATTAAAAGAAAACATATTGATAGTTATTCTAAACGAAAAACTCGGGTGTTCAGTTTGTAAAAATGTCGATTTTTATGTGTACACAAATCTCAAGGACTGAAATTATCAAGGAATGGACAGTGTGGTGTGTACTGAATCTTGTTTTGGTGGCAATAATGATATACTACTGAAGTGTATAAGGTAAAAAAGTACGAAAACAAAAACTAATACAACACATCAACTGTCCGTGAAGATAGACAAGAAAGCAAGGAAAGAGAACTCCATACATGGTAATTCGCTGTCTAAAAACGAATAAAGTCATCATAAACATAAAATTATAGTTTAAACTTGCCATATAGTCATTGGAAACAATTCTTGGTAAACAAGCCATATTAGAATTACCTCTTATGTATCAGAATCATATGAGGAAAGTATTATATACAGTGTAAAACATATATAGTTGTTCTTTTCACAAAAAAAAAAAAAAAAAAAAAAAAAAAAAAAACCTGAAATGAAAAAGTTTTACGTTCCATGGTTATGCCGGCTAAGCTAAAGAAGACGGTGATGACGAATGAATGAAATGGTGGAGTGAAGAAAATGGGAGGAACCGGGAAAACCTAAGCACACGGTGTTTGTCCACCACAAAGTTCACTTGACGCGAGCTGGCATCGAACCAAGGACCCCATGTACCAGAGGTGAACATTCTGCCATTGAGTCACAGCCGCCCCTGTCCTTTTTATAGTTGCATGCACAATACACATTGTAGTGTGAACAACATACGGGTAAATAGTCGTAAAACGAAAGTATCATTCTGTGTTATTATGCATGCGCTAAACTAGACGTCAATATTTGCAATCTGAAGAACGACAAGTCTTAACAATTGTGAATATACCCGAAGGAATAGAAAAACAGTTATTAAAAACAGAGACTTTACATGAATTAGTTGAGAAATGTGAAGGAAAGCTTATTTAAGGAAGTTTATGCATTCTCTCAAATTTAAATGAGCATAATTGTAAGAAACATGTTTTTAGTACAAATAATCACACGACATGGTGGCTCTTCTACCGATGTAAAGGCTGTCAGCCAATTCATATGCTGATAACATTAATTTCATGTTGGTATAAACTACACAACGTAAAACATTGCTTATAGTAAAAAATAAGACACAACATAAATTCTCACTCCTAGGTGTAAAACAAAAGTTGCTTTTGTAGTATAATCTGTTTGAGTAATGAATGGGGAATTTAGGTCATACTATAACACGAATAATATACCGGAGTTAGTTTTTTGGTTTAAACTTTTTTCTTTTTTGAAAAAACCAGGTGGTTTAAACCAGCCAACCCTCATTTGTAGGGTAGGTTTATAAACAAGAATAAAAGTCATATTGTGTTCAATCCCAGGAAAAGAGGATTACTGTTATTACTATTATTTCTTTTTCTTGATCCTTTTTCATTAGATTGTGTGGTAAGTACAGATTTTAAACCTGTATTTGTCTCTCTTTCAGGATAGGAGGTGTGATTTCCTTCTGAGAATCAAAGTAATTAATAATATAAAATTGTCTGATGGTGGAAGACTTCTACATATATATCGCGAACGTATTAGGCTATGTCCTTAGAAGGAGTCACTGACGGGGCAAGTGTTCATACAAGAAAATAACCCACTAGTTACGCAAGCAAGGGAATGTGAACATACAGATTACAATTTTAAATAGTTAAATCTTCTATTAAAATTTTCTAGTTTCTACCATCAATTAAATTTATATAAGTAATTGTTTCATTTTTTATACCAGAACATATGTACCGTGTTATGCAAAAGTGAACTAAGCGCCAAATTTTTAAAATCCACGTAAATGCGACGATTGGTTCCTGATAAGCAATAGAACGTTTTGCACAATCGAAAAGAGAAGAAAATCAACACCTTTCCAAAAAAAGAAACATAATTTCACTTTTGATTACGGCTACACTAATGCTGGACATCAACCTTTAAACGTAATTTTCTCAAAAGTATGAAAGTGGCGCTTAGTTCGTTTTCGCAGGACACGGTACATATTTAAAAAAAAAAAAAAAAAAAAAAAAAGATTTTGCATTCCCTAAGCACAGTTTTTGTTTGCGCTTCCCTCAAGTATTGTGGGTTACATAAGCTTGCGTTACACATAGTGTTTTCGAAAACCAACTGACCACCACTCGAAAACCCTAGGAATCTTTCCCGTTCATGGATTGACTTAGGAACATTCTATGCAAATATTAGAGCAAGTCAATCTCAAATCTGTAAGAAGAAAACGAAAAAAAAAAAAAAATCCCCTGCATTAGAAGCTGTTAGGAAGCACTAAATTGGCGCTAATTCCGATCGACTTCTTCAGAGATTCTTAAGAAAAAATGTGAGAATAATTATATTGTTTATTTATATCACAAAATGAAATGCTTAATATCCTTTAGAAAACAATTCTTTAATATTTTATTGGGCTGGGTTACCGCAGAGGCGCACCAAGTTACATGAGGAAGGATTTTGGCACGGGCCCACATTCAAGGTATCATTAGGCATTTACATGGTTTAGCTGAGGATAAATCATGGACAACTCCAGTCAAGACAACCGTCCTGACATTCGTTCGCAGGATCTCCCGAATGAAAAGCCAAAGTTCTATCACATTACTATTATTATTATTAATATCATACGAGCAAAAATAATGTCGACACTACATTGAAGAGAAGGGCGCAAAATTCCCAGTCGCCTCGCCAGGTCGCCATCGGCGACTAAAAATTTAGAGCTGGCGACCAGTCTTCAGTAGGAATGATTTCTACCTAAACTCATAGGGCTGCGCAGTTTATGTTTCGCACAAAAATAATTGTCACTGAGTGGGAGAAAACACGGAGTGTGAAGTCTTCACTAGGAACATGGGAAGCAAAGTCTTCACAACGTAGCAATTCGTACCTCCTTTCCCAACACTCAATTGAAATGGTCACATTTTGTGCAGTTTTACCTGTGAGTACTGCTTCATGTGAGAGAGGCTTCAGCAGTCTCAATAGAGTTAAGACTGCCTACATGAATCCACTTAAGACTGACACACTGGATGATTTGCTCACAATTTCCATCAGTGGCCCTTCACTTAAGGACTTTGATCCGAAAACTGCAATCGACAACTGGTATTTCAGTGCAGAGTGAGAGAGAGTGTTACACAAACATGAAGTCTTAGAGTAAAATATTTTTTAACATGTATATGAGTTGTCCAATTCAAATTGATTATCCTGAATTTAATTGTCTGTTTTTAAAATTATATGCCCTGATGTAATCTTTCTCTTTGTCAAAGCAAAGCCCCCGGTGGGGTGGGGGGCTCTCATAATTTGTATATGGGAGATATTGGCGATCATCATTTCTGATTTGGCGAGTGCGTCTGGCTTTGAAATTTTGTGCCTTGTTGAAGAGTATAGTTGAATGTTGGAGTACAAAAATATACTAGCATTTCTCATTTTCCATTTTGACTACTGCTTTTACTTATCTATATAACAATTATGAACTTCGCACGCCAAAGTCATGGAACTACTTTCGTAATATTCTGTACAAAATATGCCAACTACGTAAATAAGCACATTTAAGTATGTTCTTTGTAACAATAAGCAATAGTTTTACACAAGCACCCTAAAACTGAAATAGAATTACACTTCGTATCTTATTAGTGGACTTAATTGAAGACCTGAAATAAATTTCGATCCAAGTGCCATTTTCTGAAATTTCGAATTATAACCGGAATGATGGTCTATGAGCCAAGCCAGTTTAAGTGTATTCGGATCTAAGCGCCAAACCTGTGCGTAGTAGTCCAGATCATCGCCAATAGAATGTGTGAGGCGTATGTGCACACCATAATTTCTCAAGGAAAAACATCATTATCTCCAAACTGTTCAAATGGAACTTAAATCTTAATTTACTTCAGGTCTTTAATTGTGTTGTTTCGCTGGTCACTAAGTTCATTATTGACTGTTCCGAAAACGTATTACACTAGTTTTTATTAACCAATTTTTACTCCTTCCCTCTCTTTAGTAAGAATGATTAAATACCCAATTGACACATACTGATTTTTTTTTGGGGGGGGGGATCAAGGAGACGGTTCTACCAAACAGAAAAGTTATAGGTAAAATACAATCTGAAACATTTTTCGTGGCCTATGTTTAGCTGAAAGGGTCTAGCTCTTTTTTCTAATTAATGTTACGATTTTGGTAATTTCAATTCGTATTAGGTGAGGTTCGATTAGTTTATGTTATATTATGTTAGTATAGGGACCCAACATAATTTTCCAAAAAATAACATAATTTCGCTTATTTCTACTAACATTACGTTAGTTAAGGTTAATTTAAGTTAGGTTTGGTAAGATTTGGTTACGTTATATTACATCTAAGTACTTGCATCATCCATTTCTTCTGTGAATTTTGTGTTTTTGCTAAACACACTCCTTTTTCATGAAGAAATGAGAGTGTGAATACAATTACTGTCAGTGCAAAGCATATTAAAATGAATTTCGAGTGATAGTACTGTATGTGTGTGTGCTCTTAACTATCCTCTTTTATGCGCAAGCACCGTCTCTGACGCGCCTATTCCCTGCGGACGCACCCCCTTCCTTCCGCTCGGGCTCACTCATTGCACTTCTGCCCTTACTTGGTTAACTAGCACTCAGGCTCTTCTGCGGCTACTTAACACAAGTTAGTTTGTGTTTTATGCACAGTAGCTTTTATGCCATACGTCTACACTGCATTTATATTCGGCCCTCCTTAAGTCGATTTGCAAGTAATAAGCTTCTCATTTAGTGCATGCTCTGCTAAATATTGTTTCTGTTTACATTAGGTTAGTTTATGTTAGTGTACGGGTCCAGCAGAATCTCAGACGAAATGTTCGAATTTCGCTTATTTCTAATAATATTGCGCTAGTTTAGTTTTCGTTAGGTTCAAATATCATCTTCCATTTTTTTTTTTTTTTTTTTTTTAACGGACCCTTCTGCTAAGCATTTACTGAAGTATGCCAAAATTTCATAGCACCGTCTGCTCGGTGAGGATGTATGTTAATGTAACGATGCATGTGACTGTATGTTTGCGATGTGAGGTACCCGGTAATACATGTTAAGGGCGATATTGACGATATACCTTCTCTTCCTATCGAACGCGGGGAGGATTCTCTGGATTTTACATTATTGAGTGTTTTTTTAAGTGTGTATTGCATTATTTTTTAAGTACTGAAGAGAATAATGAAATATTAGTACTTTTAATTTGTGAAAGATTAATGAAATTGACAGTGGGAATGATAACCTGTCATTGATTCTTGTCCACTACAAGACATGAAATTATTTTATAGCTTTTACTTTTTGATTGACTTCTTGTAATGTTTCTTTTTGAATATAATTAACTAATCAGACCCTATACACATAACTTTTACAAATTCTGATTCATTAAAGGGATATGCCAACTACGGAACTTTACCCTACATAATTGCTGCCAGCTTCTTTCACGTGCTCAAAACTTAACAGGCCTACATTTCGAACACAACGCACTTTCTCTTCTCATTACTGGTATACACTGTATCTTTTTCTTTCCTTTTTTTCCATAGATTTAGTATATATACTAAATGTTCCATAAGCAGCCTCAGTCAACCGAAAACATATTTTTCCCATGTTATTTTTAGGGTTTAGGCACAGAACATAACTTTACAGACAGACACATTTATAATCAACAGGGATGCCAACCGCATAACGATGATTTTCGTGCGAGTAATTTCTCATCATTGGCCTTATTCCTTAACGATTTGAGTCAAGGTGAAAAAATTGCTATTAGAGTCAGTACTTAGGGTCGGTGCAGTATTACTATACGGATCCATAGATTTATAAATTTTATAGAAGAAATTTCTAATAATATTTTAATAGAGTAGTGCATATGTAATGGAAATATGGTGTGCAATTACCAGTGATGTGCGTATTTTCGTTTAAATATAGAAATTAAAGTCTAACCTCAAATGCACGTAATTTTCCATAAGCTAATTGTACATGCATTTCTAGTTCGTAAAATGTTTATCATAGGAAGCTGTGACACGAGAGGAGGACATATTTCTCAAGTTCTCAGAAATCGTCATCAGAAAAGAGTGCTACCGTCCAGATGACAGCAACATCCTACTCGTACTCCTACGACCTTACTCCTACTCCAACTTTTACTACTACTACTTACTCCTACTCCTACTACCCGTTCCTACTACTACCACTACTTACTCCTCCTCCTCCTCCTCCTCCTACTACTACTACTACTACTACTACTACTACTATTACTTATACTATGGATCCGTATAGTGAAACCAGGGCATTTTTTAAGCTACCTTTTTGTATCCAAATGGATACCCAGGCCCAACAGTTTGGATACCCAGTGCACTTCATAAATCTTTAAACTACTGGAAGAGTGTTTGACAATAAAATTACTAGAATTACTTGGTTTGCTTTCCAGAGATTCCCAATTCTCATAATCGCCCAATTCCAGTCTTCTCAAAGGTTGTTCTCTTTAACAAAGGGTGTCATTTCAGACTTCGCTTGAGGGGGGCAAGAGCACCACCGACATAGACTTTCACGTTTTGTACTAGTATATTAGTAGACAATGTATTAAAGAATGTGTACTCTGCAAACTCTTGGGGGGTGCAATTGCCCCCTCCTGCCCTCCCCAAATGACGCTCCTGCTTTAACCTAACCTGTTTTATCCTGGCCTATCATTTTCTGGCAAGTAATCATTTCGAGTCTGTTATGGGCAATATCGGTAATTAATATTTGTTCAGCAAAGTTTCTTACATAATTAATAGATGGCACAAACTTGTAAGAAAGTAAGGTATTGTCTAGCAAATACAAAGCGCTTTTTTTAACAATTTTTGACCCTCTTTGTTGCACAGTTATCTTCAGTGGCGGATTTACACTGGCTGGGAAGGGGGCTGAGCCCCTACTAAATTTTAGAATGTCTATAGAAAACGAATCAAGTGTTACTCATAACCTTCAAGCCCTCCTCTAAAATTTTGTGATTTCTAAACACGAAGTATTTCTAAGAGAAGCCCACACCAAAATATTTTTTCTAAATCTGTCGCTAGTTACCTTTGTGCCCATCCCTTTTTTCCCTTATACTCAGATATTATTATAGAATCTCTAATACTCGGATTATATTCACTGGTATTTTTCCGTTTTTTCTTCAGCGCGAGCTTTCTTAAATATTGCCAGAAATTTTTCTTTTTTCTTTGGTAATCAGTCAATGTCCTTTATTCGGTGATGGTAGATCATGTATAAATTGCCGTAACAGTAATAGAGGTGCTAAGACTGCTTATGATATTAATGCCTCCGTCAAACCTATGATAACCAGATAAGAAACTTACTTATGTTCTAAACATGTAAGAAACCAAGCAATGCAATTGAAGTGTGAGAATAATACTAGAAATTTACCAATTACAAGTGGAATAACTTTAAAACAGGAGAGAAACCAAACAATGTGAAATAGATTAAGATTTAAAGTGTAAAAATTATAGCAGAAGTGGAACCATTAATAAAAAGGCTTACATGCTTTGATTTAAAACATTGATAAGATTTAAAACATAAAAATAAATTTTTGAATACATTGTTTCTTTTAAAAAAAAAATAAAGTATTGGTAGTAATATTTAGTATTGAATACATACCTATACACATAAAATGATTTCATTAGGGAATTATTTAGTCAAGTTCACGTATTATTATTTCCTTGTTGAGTAATTTGTGTCTTGTATTGTGTGTTTTGTATCGTCTCCATCTGTATCAATCGCGTTTCTTTGTCGTTGTCCTGTCTAAGTCCAACTTAAAACTATAGATAAAAAATAAATAAATAAATGAAGGAAAATATCCAATTATGATAGGAAGGTGTTATCTTTAAGTACCGGACTGAAGGCGGATATGAGCCAAAATGTAAAAAAGAAAATGTTCGCTCCTGTATTGATGGCGACGTGTTGAATTGGAAACGAAACGGTTAGCAGAAGTCTGACAAATACGTTATTTTGTATGTCATTATTTCAAAAGTGTACATTATGCAAAAATGCACTTTAAAAAATCACTGTGCGTTTCAATTTTGCTATGTGTGTCAAGGGCCCTTTTGTGCCTGGATACCCAGTAGCGATGTCTTAAAAAATGCACTGAGTAAAACTACACACTTAGGGCCTTATGCAGAGTCGTTTGGCCCATGATTAACGTCATAGTAAAGCCTTGAATACTGCAGGAAACATTTGTCGAACTCTTTAGTACAGCACTAATCACGCATCAGAACGACTCTGCGTAAGGCCCTAGAGTGTGTAAAGCTAGTTGTGACATGTTACCTCCGTAACGAAATCCAGAATGTAGTATATGTAGGGTTGCCATATTTTAAAATTAAAAGCGAGAGATTCTAAACCGTAAGTATTGAGGCAAGTATTCAAAAAGAAAAAAAAAAACATATATATGACATGGTGACATAGTGTTTATACGGTTATCCTCTCTAAGAAACAAAATAATTTCTAAACTTTTATCATAAGAAAGCTGAAACATATGTAGGAATCTTGGTCTATCGCTTCTAAAATTTCTAATCATTTTTAAACATTGCTATTTACAGCATAAATATTTTTTAAAAAAAATATTAATAATGAATCTAATCTAAACAAAATACATAAAGGCCAGATTAATGTATAAACTAGGTAAAAACATAGACTTGTTCAGCTGAATTGGACAGAACGGTCATCAAAGAAATCCGCAATCATGAGATCATACATTAGTATTCATGTGTTGATCCAAAATGTGTAATATAATTATGCCACATTTTTTACATATGTTTCACTCCCTCTACCTTTCTTTACAAAATTTCGGTTGCATAAAATATTATCATAAAATTCTATGCATGATACGTCTTTCATATTGTACAAAACTATTAGTAGTAATTTGACAGTTTCTACGTTCATCTTGTTTCTGTCATTTGTCCACTGGACATTTAGCAAGGAAAATATTCTTTCAACAACTGCGTTGTGAGCAGGTGTTGCAAAACAATATTTCTCCAATCCAAAAAAGAAGCAGGTGTTTTTCGTGATTAAGAGATTATTAAGCAGGGGACGAATATAGAACCTGAAAATCAGGTGGTACCGGCTAAAATCGGGAAATATGGTAACCCTAAGCATATAACGATCACTTCCTTCTTGAAGTTTTAAGCTGTAACATTTTGAAACACAGCTTCTAAATCTCAACCTCGTCAGTAGTAGAAAATGGATCGATCTGGAACAGCATTGGCCAACATCAATCAATTCAGGAGCCCCTGGGAAATTGACCATCGTACACCGTGAGCCCACGGTCTTTTACGACCTCCATTTTAGGGGTGAATTTATTCCCTTTTATGAGCACTTTTAGGGGGTGTATTCGTTCTCTTTTACGAGCACATTTTAGGGGGTGAACTCGTTCCCTTTTATGAGCATATTTTCCAACCCTTACGAACACACAACGGAACATAAGAGTACGTAACACACAGCAGTTTTAGGGGGTGAACTTGTTCCCTTTTATGAGCATATTTTCCAACCCCTACGAACACATAGCAGAACATAACAGAAGAACAGATAACGGATAAGAATATGAAACACACAGCAGAACAGATAACACATAAGAGTACGTAACATAACAAGGGTGTACTCGTTCTCTTTTATGAGCATATTTTTCAACCCTGTTTTAACATAGCAGATAACACATAAAATTACGAACACATAGCAAAGCATATAACACACAAGACTACGTAACACACAGCAGAGCAGATAACACATAAGATTACGTAACATAACAAGGGTGTATTCATTCTCTTTTATGAGCATATTTTTCAACCCCTATTTTAACATAGCAGAAATTACGAACACATAGAAAAACAGATAACACATAAGAGTACCTAACATAACAAGGGTGTATTCATTCCCTTTTATGAGCATATTTTTCAACCCTTATTTTAACATAGCAGAAATTACACTGAGACTATGAACACACAGCAGAACAGATAATACATAGCACAGCTAATAAAAGAGCATGGCTTATTTTCCAACCCTTATTTTAACATAGCAGAAATTACACTGAGACTATGAACACACAGCATTCTAGGGGTGGACTCGTTCTCTTTTATGAGCATATTTTCCAACCCCTATTTTAACATAGCATAAGACTACGAACACATAGCAGAGGTGTATTCGTTTTCAACCCCTTAGCATAAGAGTATGTAACATAGCAGTTATGAACACATAGCAGAGCAGATAATAAACACAACCACCTCCATTTTAGGGGTGAATTTATTCCCTTTTATGAGCATATTTTCCAACCCCTATTTCAACATGACAGAGACTACGAAACATGGCGGACATAGCACAGGGGGTGTATTCATTTTCTCCACCCCTAATTGAACATAGCAGAAATTACACTGAGACTACGTAACACACAACAACTTCCATTTTAGGGGTGGACTCGTTCACTTTTATAATTACTTTTCCAACCCCTATTTTACCATAGCAGAAATTACATAAAAAATTTTTTTCAACCCCTATTTTAAGACAATGAATACCTAGCGATTCGATACGCGATTCGATACGCTCTTTGAACCGATTTGGATGAAACTCGGCATATGGGGGTTTTCGGACATGCTGATTACGAATATCATACTTATTTTTACCTGGGTCTTATAGTTTATGTGGGATACGCCCTTTGTATGACACTTAAAAACCCAATAACTCGAAAACGAAGCAACGTATTGAGGTGGTGTTTCCACATTTAGCAATAGATCATCAGGTACTACAAGTCCCAAAATTAGTGGTCATCGAGGTCAAAGGTCAAAATACTTAAAACCCAATAACTCGAAAACGAAGCAACGTATTGAGGTGCTGTTTCCAAATCTAGTAATAGGTCATCAACTAGTGCAAGTTCCAAAATAGTGACCATCGAGGTCAAAGGTCAAAATACTTAAAACCTAATAGTTTGTAAACGGAGCCACATAATGAGATGCTCTTTCCACATTTAGTAATTGGTCATCAAATACTACAAGTTCCAAAAATAATGACCATCGAGGTCAAAGGTCAAAATACATAAAACCCAATAACTCGAAAACGAAGCAACGTATTGAGGTGGTGTTTCCAAATCTAGTAATAGATCATCAACTACTACAAGTTCCAAAATAATGACTATCGAGGTCAAAGGTCAATATACTTAAAACCTAATAACTCGAAAACGGAGCAATGTATTGAGGTGCTGTTTCCAAATCTAGTAATAGATCATCAACTACTACAAGTTCCAAAATAATGACCATCGAGGTCAAAGGTCAAAATACTTAAAACCTAATAGTTTGTAAACGGAGCCACATATTGAGATGGTGTTTCCACATTTAGTAATTGGTCATCAACCAGTGCAAGTTCCAAAATAATGATCATCGAGGTCAAAGGTCAAAATATTTAAACGCAAATAACTCTTAAACAGAGTAACGTATTGAGGTGCTGTTTCCAAATCTAGTAATACGTCATCAACTATTACATGTTCCAAAAGTGCTGACTATCGAGGTCAAAGGTCAAATATTTAAGCTTTAATAACTTTAAACAAAGCCTGTGTGACCTATTCAGTTTTGTACCAAGCAGAGAGAAGTGAAGAAGGAATAAATTTGAGTGGCTTATTTACTTTTGTATTAATGAGAAAGAAATCAAAGGAACACAATTTTATCTAGCGCAGACTTTCTGTACCTTTTTGGGCTATTCAAATGGATTAACAAGAAAGAAAGCAAAGATATGCCATATTAACTAGCTATGTATTATTTAAGCAAAACGAAGGGCTACATTTGAGAAAGCGAACATGGATTATTTTACTCAAATTTGGATGGAGTATTTATCTTTGTAAAAACCAAGAAAAATGAAGAAGGTTCAATATTTCTATACAATTTTGTACTACCCAAATAAACGAAATTTTATTTTTGTACCAATCACAAGAAAATCAAAGAAGGGTCATTTTATACCTTTTTGTGCTATTCAAATAATAGAGGGAACAAATTTCAGTGGTCTATTTTATTTTTGTACCAATCAGAAGAAAAGCAAAGATATGCCATTTTAACTAGCTGAGAATTTTAAATCATCTTGTATTATTTAAACAAACGAAAGGATAAATTTTGTAACAACGAGAAATGCCATTTTATACCATTTTGTATTACTCCAATAAACAAAGGAATACCAGAAAAAAATAAGTGAAGAATGAATAAAATTTAGGTGGATTATTTTCTTTTGTACCAACTGGAAAAGAGAAGAAGAGCTACTTTAACTAGCTCATTATGTACTGTTTAAACAAACGAAAATTGACCATTATGTAACTTTTGAAATACTGAAATGTTCTATTTTTGTATCAATCAGAAAAACCCGAAGAAGGATCATTTTAACAAGTTCATAATTTCTGTAACGAAAGAATAATTTCGATGTTCTACTTTTTATACCAACGAGAAAAAATGAACTAGCTGAATATTTAAATATACGAAAGAATAAATTTAAGTGACCTATTCAATTTTGTACCAATGAGAAATGGCTGAGCAAAAGGCGAAGAAGGACTATTTTATAATTTTACTACTCAAATAAACAATGGAGTATTTAGTTTTGTACCACCGAGAAAAACAAAAAATTGCACCATTTTGGAGTATTCAAATAAACAAAGGACTTATAATTTGTGTCAACACAAAATCAATTAAACGAAGTAATGCATTTGAGTGAGCTATTTAATTTGAAAAACCGAAGTTGAGTATTTTATACTATTTTGTATTATTTCAACAAACAAAGGAATAAGCAAAAAAGGATCATTTTATATCATTTTAAACTAGTCTAATAAACCAAGGCGTAAATATGAGTGAACTATTTAATTTTGTAGCTGAGTATTTTCACGAAAGAACAAAATTGTACTAATCAGAAAAAGCGAAGAAGACCCATTTTAACTAACTGAGAATTTCTGTACCTTTTTGTACTATTTAAACAAACGATGGGATAAATTTGAGTGACCTGTTTTTTGTACTAACCAGAAAAATCGAAGAACGTCCAATTTAGCTAACTCAGAATTTATATACCTTTATACTAGGTCAATGAATGAAAGAACAAATTTGGGTGTTCTACTTTTTTATACCAAACAAGGAAGAACCATTTTAACTTGCTGAGTATTTTATACCATTTTGTACTACTCAAATAAACGAAAGAAAAAGCAAAAAAAGACCTTTTTAACTAGCGCAGAATTTCTGTAACGCAAAAATTAATTTGGATGGAGTAACAAGAAAGAAAGCAAAGATATGTCATATTAAATATTTAAAAAAACGAGGGGATAAATTTAAGTGATCTATTCCATTTTGTACGAAGGAGAAATGCCATTTTTATCTAGCTTAGAATTTCTAGTGCATGTTGTATTATTTAAACAAAACGAAGAGCTAAATTTGAGAAAGTGAACATGAACCATTTTACTCAAATTGGATGGAGTATTTAGCTTTGTATGAACGAGAAAAAAGTTAAGAAGGACCATTTTAACTAGTTCAATATTTCTGTACAATTTTGCACTACCCAAATAAACGAAATTTTATTTTTGTACCAATCAGAAGAAAATCAAAGAAGGGTCATTTTAATTAGCCAAGCAGAAAAAAGGAAAGAATTAACACTTTGTACTAATCAAGTAACCGAAGGTATAAATTTGTACTAACCAGAAAAGGAGAAGAAGGATCAGCATTCTATACTTTTTGCGCCATTTATTGGGGTGTCCTATTTCCTTTTGTACCAACGAGAACCATTTTTAACTGGCTTAGAATTTTATGCCTTTTTGTAAAATTTGTATCAAACCGAAAAAAGCAAGGAAATGCCATTTTAAATAGCTCAGCATGTTATAACTTTTTGTGTTTTTGGTCTACCCAATTTCTTGACCATATTGTACTATTTAAACAAAGGAATAAATTGGTGTGACCTATTCACTTTTGTTACAAGCAGAAAAAGGAGAGAACTAACATTTTGTACTAATCAAATAAGCGAAGGAATAAATTTGAGTGGCTTAAGCAAAGAAGGTCAATTGTAACTAGCCTTTTTGTGCTATTAAATTTGAGTGACCTATTGAAGAATGAATAAATATTGTTTGCAATTAAAAAAGCGGAGAAGGTCTACTTTCTGTACCAACCATAGAAAAACAAATTTGTTTGACCTATTCACTTTTATAGCAAGCAGAAAAAGCACGAAAAAAAGGGAAGATGGTGCTATATTTTGTATTATTTTTGTGTCATCCAGAGAACAATTTAAATTGACTCTCACTGACAATTCAGTTGCCGGTAATTCAGTATTTTAGCTCTAACTATTATTTACATGTGCTAGTCCAATGTTTGTAATATTACAATACTACAAATTGATTCATTTAACAGTTCAAGTTCTTCTATTCATACACAATCAAATGCATATGCTACAGTGGGCTCAGTGTCCATTTACAGAATTAAATGATTGTTTATCTTTCTCTAAAAACATTTCTACTATTTCTTTGATATAATAATCACACTCTGTAATGTATTCATGCACCAAATTAAATTTTTTCTCCAAAGTATTAAATATAAGTGTATTTAATATTGCGACCTTTAAAATGCTTCTTTAAATAGAGTTTATAGATTTTTTCTCTGATTTCACGTTTAATTAAGATCGTCCACACCTTTTGTAATAATTCGTAATCATACTGCAGCAAACAGTTGTGATCTTTTTCATTTTCATTATGTTTAGAACATGCTTCACATAATAATACTGAATTTGGTGTATACTCATTAAATAATTGTATAACACATTTATTACTAATACTTTCACTAGTACACCCGCACTCATTAGCTTCCACTTCAAAACAGGTAATATTTGAAATACTGTCATCATCACTTTCTGGGAGTATTTCATCATTATATCTATTATACCGTCTAAAATAATACACTTCTTCTATTTCCTGTGTTGGATATATGATTCTCACTTTATCACGTAATTCATCTAGCAAATCGGGGTCAGACGGGTGAATTAACAGTATAGGTTTTTCGTTTTCACGCTGAATTTCTTTTTCTCTAGGTGAAACATAAACATTCTCCATGCTCTTCTGCAAAAACAAATCAAGTGTGATACATCTATTTATATACCTACAATAAAAGAGTTCTATGCATTCTTTGTGTTTAATAATATGTTTCAAGGCAATACAAAATCATGAGGTATGTTCTATTATTTTCCAAATATATTCCATAAACTTATATTCCATTATAATAAAATCCATAAATGCAAAAATATATATTAGTCTTTTTAGATTTAGACGAGGAAAGAAAATTAAAAAAAATAATTGAATCGTTGAGCAATAGGCAGTACCTTAAGACCCTCACAATACTAGCAATACAACTGTTAGGTAGGGCATTCCTAACCTTGCTTAAATATCTGCAGCACTCTTTATAGATGGTGTGGAACATGGAACTTTGAAAACTTTTCTTACTTTGATTTGATCTCTTCTTCTGCTGTGATTCAAATTGGCCAAGCATGTTGTTTCTTCTTTTTTCTTTAGAACGCTAATTGCTGTTCTACACAATTATGACGCAATTCTGGTTTGTTAAATCTTACGTTGAAATATTTTATAAGCCTTACTTAGTGACGGTAGAGTCAATTTAAATTGTTCTCTGGATGACACAAAAATAATACAAAATGTAGCACCATCTTCCCTTTTTTTCGTGCTTTTTCTGCTTGCTATAAAAGTGAATAGGTCAAACAAATTTGTTTTTCTATGGTTGGTACAGAAAGTAGACCTTCTCCGCTTTTTTAATTGCAAACAATATTTATTCATTCTTCAATAGGTCACTCAAATTTAATAGCACAAAAAGGCTAGTTACAATTGACCTTCTTTGCTTAAGCCACTCAAATTTATTCCTTCGCTTATTTGATTAGTACAAAATGTTAGTTCTCTCCTTTTTCTGCTTGTAACAAAAGTGAATAGGTCACACCAATTTATTCCTTTGTTTAAATAGTACAATATGGTCAAGAAATTGGGTAGACCAAAAACACAAAAAGTTATAACATGCTGAGCTATTTAAAATGGTATTTCCTTGCTTTTTTCGGTTTGATACAAATTTTACAAAAAGGCATAAAATTCTAAGCCAGTTAAAAATGGTTCTCGTTGGTACAAAAGGAAATAGGACACCCCAATAAATGGCGCAAAAAGTATAGAATGCTGATCCTTCTTCTCCTTTTCTGGTTAGTACAAATTTATACCTTCGGTTACTTGATTAGTACAAAGTGTTAATTCTTTCCTTTTTTCTGCTTGGCTAATTAAAATGACCCTTCTTTGATTTTCTTCTGATTGGTACAAAAATAAAATTTCGTTTATTTGGGTAGTACAAAATTGTGCAGAAATATTAAACTAGTTAAAATGGTCCTTCTTCATCTTTTTTCTCGTTCATACAAAGCTAAATACTCCATCCAATTTGAGTAAAATGGTTCATGTTCACTTTCTCAAATTTAGCTCTTCGTTTTGTTTAAATAATACAACATGCACTAGAAATTCTAAGCTAGATAAAAATGGCATTTCTCCTTCGTACAAAATGGAATAGATCACTTAAATTTATCCCCTCGTTTTTTTAAATATTTAATATGACATATCTTTGCTTTCTTTCTTGTTACTCCATCCAA
Source organism: Thermobia domestica (assembly GCF_964235325.1). Lineage (NCBI taxonomy): Eukaryota > Metazoa > Arthropoda > Insecta > Zygentoma > Lepismatidae > Thermobia > Thermobia domestica. The sequence continues at coordinate 232,635,817 of NC_137461.1, read as the reverse complement.
ATTAATTTTTGCGTTACAGAAATTCTGCGCTAGTTAAAAAGGTCTTTTTTTGCTTTTTCTTTCGTTTATTTGAGTAGTACAAAATGGTATAAAATACTCAGCAAGTTAAAATGGTTCTTCCTTGTTTGGTATAAAAAAGTAGAACACCCAAATTTGTTCTTTCATTCATTGACCTAGTATAAAGGTATATAAATTCTGAGTTAGCTAAATTGGACGTTCTTCGATTTTTCTGGGTAGTACAAAAAACAGGTCACTCAAATTTATCCCATCGTTTGTTTAAATAGTACAAAAAGGTACAGAAATTCTCAGTTAGTTAAAATGGGTCTTCTTCGCTTTTTCTGATTAGTACAATTTTGTTCTTTCGTGAAAATACTCAGCTACAAAATTAAATAGCTCACTCATATTTACGCCTTGGTTTATTAGACAAGTTTAAAATGATATAAAATGATCCTTTTTTGCTTATTCCTTTGTTTGTTGAAATAATAGAAAATGGTATAAAATACTCAACTTCGGTTTTTCAAATTAAATAGCTCACTCAAATGCATTACTTCGTTTAATTGATTTTGTGTTGACACAAATTATAAGTCCTTTGTTTATTTGAATACTCCAAAATGGTGCAATTTCTTTGTTTTTCTCGGTGGTACAAAACTAAATACTCCATTGTTTATTTGAGTAGTAAAATTATAAAATAGTCCTTCTTCGCCTTTTGCTCAGCTATTTCTCATTGGTACAAAATTGAATAGGTCACTTAAATTTATTCTTTCGTATATTTAAATATTCAGCTAGTTCATTTTTTCTCGTTGGTATAAAAAGTAGAACATCGAAATTATTCTTTCGTTACAGAAATTATGAACTTGTTAAAATGATCCTTCTTCGGGTTTTTCTGATTGATACAAAGATAGAACATTTTAGTATTTCAAGTTACATAATGGTCAATTTTCGTTTGTTTAAACAGTACATAATGAGCTAGTTAAAGTAGCTCTTCTTCTCTTTTCCAGTTGGTACAAAAGAAAATAATCCACCTAAATTTTATTCATTCTTCACTTATTTTTTTCTGGTATTCCTTTGTTTATTGGAGTAATACAAAATGGTATAAAATGGCATTTCTCGTTGTTACAAAATTTATCCTTTCGTTTGTTTAAATAATACAAGATGATTTAAAATTCTCAGCTAGTTAAAATGGCATATCTTTGCTTTTCTTCTGATTGGTACAAAAATAAAATAGACCACTGAAATTTGTTCCCTCTATTATTTGAATAGCACAAAAAGGTATAAAATGACCCATCTTTGATTTTCTTGTGATTGGTACAAAAATAAAATTTCGTTTATTTGGGTAGTACAAAATTGTATAGAAATATTGAACCTTCTTCATTTTTTTTTGGTTCCTACAAAGATAAATACTCCATCCAAATTTGAGTAAAATGATCCATGTTCGCTTTCTCAAATGTAGCCCTTCGTTTTGCTTAAATAATACATACCTAGTTAACATGGTATATCTTTGCTTTCTTTCTTGTTAATCCATTTGAATAGCCCAAAAAGGTACAGAAAGTCTGCGCTAGATAAAATTGTGTTCCTTTGATTTCTTTCTCATTAATACAAAAGTAAATAAGCCACTCAAATGTATTCCTTCTTCACTTCTCTCTGCTTGGTACAAAACTGAATAGGTCACACAGGCTTTGTTTAAAGTTATTAAAGCTTAAATATTTGACCTTTGACCTCGATAGTCAGCACTTTTGGAACATGTAATAGTTGATGACGTATTACTAGATTTGGAAACAGCACCTCAATACGTTACTCTGTTTAAGAGTTATTTGCGTTTAAATATTTTGACCTTTGACCTCGATGATCATTATTTTGGAACTTGCACTGGTTGATGACCAATTACTAAATGTGGAAACACCATCTCAATATGTGGCTCCGTTTACAAACTATTAGGTTTTAAGTATTTTGACCTTTGACCTCGATGGTCATTATTTTGGAACTTGTAGTAGTTGATGATCTATTACTAGATTTGGAAACAGCACCTCAATACATTGCTCCGTTTTCGAGTTATTAGGTTTTAAGTATATTGACCTTTGACCTCGATAGTCATTATTTTGGAACTTGTAGTAGTTGATGATCTATTACTAGATTTGGAAACACCACCTCAATACGTTGCTTCGTTTTCGAGTTATTGGGTTTTATGTATTTTGACCTTTGACCTCGATGGTCATTATTTTTGGAACTTGTAGTATTTGATGACCAATTACTAAATGTGGAAAGAGCATCTCAATATGTGGCTCCGTTTCTGAGTTATTAGGTTTTAAGTATTTTGACCTTTGACCTCGATGGTCACTATTTTGGAACTTGCACCAGTTGATGACCTATTACTAGATTTGGAAACAGCACCTCAGTACGTTGCTTCGTTTTCGAGTTATTGGGTTTTAAGTATTTTGACCTTTGACCTCGATGACCACTAATTTTGGGACTTGTAGTACCTGATGATCTATTGCTAAATGTGGAAACACCACCTCAATACGTTGCTTCGTTTTCGAGTTATTGGGTTTTTAAGTGTCATACAAAGGGCGTATCCCACATAAACTATAAGACCCAGGTAAAAATAAGTATGATATTCGTAATCAGCATGTCCGAAAACCCCCATATGCCGAGTTTCATCCAAATCGGTTCAAAGAGCGTATCGAATCGCGTATCGAATCGCTAGGTATTCATTGTCTTAAAATAGGGGTTGAAAAAAAATTTTATGTAATTTCTGCTATGGTAAAATAGGGGTTGGAAAAGTAATTATAAAAGTGAACGAGTCCACCCCTAAAATGGAGGTTGTTGTGTGTTACGTAGTCTCAGTGTAATTTCTGCTATGTTCAATTAGGGGTGGAGAAAATGAATACACCCCCTGTGCTATGTCCGCCATGTTTCGTAGTCTCTGTCATGTTGAAATAGGGGTTGGAAAATATGCTCATAAAAGGGAATAAATTCACCCCTAAAATGGAGGTGGTTGTGTTTATTATCTGCTCTGCTATGTGTTCATAACTGCTATGTTACATACTCTTATGCTAAGGGGTTGAAAACGAATACACCTCTGCTATGTGTTCGTAGTCTTATGCTATGTTAAAATAGGGATTGGAAAATATGCTCATAAAAGAGAACGAGTCCACCCCTAAAATGCTGTGTTCATAGTCTCAGTGTAATTTCTGCTATGTTAAAATAAGGGTTGGAAAATAAGCCATGCTCTTTTATTAGCTGTGCTATGTATTATCTGTTCTGCTGTGTGTTCATAGTCTCAGTGTAATTTCTGCTATGTTAAAATAAGGGTTGAAAAATATGCTCATAAAAGGGAACGAGTTCACCCCCTAAAATGTGCTCGTAAAAGAGAACGAATACACCCCTAAAAACTGCTCATAAAGGGAATAAATTCACCCCTAAAATGGAGGTCGTAAAAGACCGTGGGCTCACGGTGTACGATGGTCAATTTCCCAGGGGCTCCTGAATTGATTGATGTTGGCCAATGCTGTTCCAGATCGATCCATTTTCTACTACTCTCGTCCATACGTGTTCTGCCAATAACTGTACTATCGTTAGGGAACAATGGCATATCTCAGCAACTGGCATAATTATGAGGTAGTAATAGGGGGCGATGTAACTGCACATTTTGATGTGGCTACTGACAAACGAACCGTTCATGAGTTACAAAATCTACTCAGACAATAACCATCAAATGGTTAACCGTAAACCAACTAGAGGCACAGCGTGCTTAGTTAATGCATTTACCAATGTAAAAACGGAATATTTAGCCAGTAATGTATGTAAACTTCCCTTCTCAGATCAGGGTGCCGTGCTAGTAAATCTAAGTGAAACAAAAGTAGAATCCTCCAATTTTAGTTTTCCCACCACTAAAATTATAGGAACTAGGCCCATTATAGAAACTAAATACAAAGTTTCATTCAACTATTATCGTGTATAAACTTGGATGTAAACATTGAATATGATAATTTAAATGCCAGCGATACAATTAATCTTTTTTTAAAACTAAGTTTCTAAATATTTTGAAATGTGTGTGCCTAAAAGGGTGGTCCGGTATACTTCATCAAAGAAAAGCACGTTAAGTAATAGGACGTGGTATACCCCAGAACTCTCTGCTATGAAAACTAAAGTAATGCAGTATTATAATATATATATATAAACTAAACGACTAGTGAATTCAGTGATATTTATAAGTCTCAGAGGAGTAATATAAATCTGCAATAAGGGTAGCGAAAGCAATATACAATGAAAATTGCATTGAATTATCATTAAATAATTGCAAAACTGCATGGAAGATAATCAACAAGGTAAGCAATAGTAATAATATTAACAATAATGTTACGCTGTCGCCTGATACCCTCAATACGTATTTTGTTACTTCCGTAGAGGAAATCAAGAAAAGCAATGCAAATTCTAATGTTAATATGTATCAATATTTAAGTCAACATAGTCCATTTATTAGTTCTTATATGACGTCATAAAAGTAGTAAAAAAAATGAAAACCTTTGACAATAAAGATATATTTAACATATCGAGCAACCTTGTAAAAGCTATCATTAATCACATTGCAAAACCTCTTACAATATGCTTCAATAAATGTTCATCTAAGATATTTTTCTTAAAACACTTAAAATAGCCAAACTTATTCCTATATACAAAACAGGAGATGGATCGTGTTCGTCTAATTACCGTCCAATATCTCTTATTACTGTTTTTTTTTTTAATTATGGAAACTATTTTTAAAGATCAGCTATATAAATATATGACTGAGGAAAATATAATTCTGGAAGCTCTATTTGGATTCAGGCCTGTGACATCCACAACAGATGCAGTAAGAATCATTAACGTTTGAAACTAAGGGTTTTGCACTAGCTACATTCTGCAATTTAAGTAAAGCGTTTGATTGTGTAAATCATAAAATCCTATGTGATAACTTAGCGTATTACAAATTTCATAGCAGCAGTTTAAATTTTGTAAAATTATATTTAAGTAAATGTAAACAGATAGTGTTAATAACATGCATTCAAACATCTTAGAAGTAAAATATGGCGTACCACAGGGTTCTATTCTGGGTAAAGTACTATTTTAATAATGATAAATGATTTGCCTCTAAATACTAATACAACATCAGTTTTATACGTGAATGACACTGCCCTACTTAACATAAATACAAACTTTGAAGAAAAATGAAATGAAATCTTTAAGTTTTACGTCCCACGGTTATGCCGGTTAGGCTAAAGGAGACGGTGATTATGAGTAATGAATGAAATGGTGGAATGAAGAAAATGGGAGGAAACGAAAGAACCCCGAGGAAACACACGCATACGGTGTTTGTCCACCACAAAGTTCACTTGGCGAGGCTGGGCTGGAATCAGGTGATTTTTTCTGAAGAAAACATATGACTTTAGTGGTTTTTGGACGGAAATGAAACATTTTCCCGACATTTAGGCCTCAACCTAAAATCAGACATTTCTTAAAATTTAGCATGTTGTTATGTACCACTAGACATAAAAGATATCGCTCTAATATTTTTCATTAAATGTAGAACCAGAGCATGATTCTTTGTTGTTGTTGTTGTTGTTGTATAAGGTATTTCTTGCTCGCTGCTCATAATATTGGTGGAACCTCGTTTACGCTCACTTGAAATCCACTTTGTGTTTATATCTGTTGATATTTTTCTTTATTAAAGTGTTAAAGCAAAACACTTTCAAAATTATTTCCTTGTTCTTGGTATTCCAATTTTTCTATATAGTCCATTTATCTAAACAGTAATATGGCCTGCTACTAATATTGATGTGAAAAGTAAGCCCGCTTATGTACATTGGTGGACAGAATTAACACTACTAAGAATAATTTTAATATCAGAAAATTATATATTTCGGTTAAATTATAAATTTGTTAAATATTTAGATCTGCTGTTTGTGTGAAGTTCAGAAGTTTCGCAAAAATAAAGAAACTTTGTTCATTCTCACTGTTGACCATCTATCTCCACGAAGTGGTTATCAATTGAACAATCTTTAAATAAGGAATATTTAACAAATGTACTTGTCACTAAAATACCTAAGTTGCTAATTTTAAATCGTTTAGAAATTATAACTCCGAAACATATATTGAAAAATCCGAAATTATTGTAAATATTTAAGTTTTTGGAACAATTATTCCTGCGAATTTGTGTTGCATAGGATATCGTTCATGTAGTACATAACATGCGTAGGAAAAACATTCTCATAAGCTTACTGTACACTGTCGAACTTTTTAAACAATCTTGAGAGAAAGAGGAATAATATTAGCTCCCGATCTGTAGAATATTAAATGCTGTAACATCCCTAGAATCCTCTGCAATTGAAATAGTGTGAAATGCATTTTTGATGTGCAAATTATAGTACAGTAAAAGCTCTTTATTCGCGGGGTATATGTTACATAAATAGTGGTCTATGCCGCGAATACAGAAACCGTGAATACGGAATGGTAATTTATATGGGATTATAGGGGATACGTTCCTAGGTGACAAAATAAAAAAAACAAATACATATATTAAAAAATCAATTTACTGCAATTGAAGTTTTTGACCATATTGATTAATTATTATCTTCAGACTTAGGCAATGGTTTGAAGAATTTTGTAATTTTTTCTTGCTTGGCAGTTTTTAAAAGCTCCTTCAATTCAGACTGATATTCTGCAGTGGCATTAGCAATTTGCCTCTTAAAAATAAGACTTCGTTTCATAGACGGATAAATTTTCACAAAAAAATCACAAAGCTCACATGTCATTCTTAAACCTTCAATAAGATTTTTCAAATTAAATGTCACGTTTCCAGTGCTTGTTGAAGCCTCTTTTTCAATGGGCTGTGAATTTAACATTTCCTCCAAGTCGGTTTCAATCAAATCTTCATCTTGCGATTCAAGCAATTCCTGAATGTCACTTGATTCTATCTGTTCGAACCCATCTCGTCCTATTCTATTCGCAATTTCAGCTATGTTTGCAGTCAAAGTTTGAATTTGCACACATTCTTCGTCACTTTCCGCAGTCAGAGCAGGCCACAGTTTTTTCCAGCATGACTTCAATGTGTGTGACTTCAGTTCTTACAGTGATTCTTTTACGTTTACGATGCATTTTGCTATGCCAAATTTCTTCCAGCATTCCGTAACATTCATATCAGGATTACGTTCCATATTATTAGGGATGCGCACGAGTCGAGTCAAGTCGAGATTTAAGCCAGTCTCGACTCGTCTCGAGAAAATGTTGTCTCGACTCGAAAATATGTTGCTGTCTCGACTCGTGTCTCGACTCGACAGCCTTTCTCAAAAAATTTGCTGGGGAAACACTAGTAGAAACTTCAGTTTTCGTGCCGGACGATTACCGAGACCTGGTGAACAAAAAACAAACAAACAAAAAAAACTCTTTTAACGATCAAATTAAAAAGAATACTTCTCCTCAGGTTAATATTCACTGAGAATATTCTTATAAAATTTAAATTTGATGGGTAAATCAGTGGACTTTGAATACATCCACATCGTATCCACTGAGTTGCGAAATTGTGTACCTCCAGACATGGGAGGCCGAAGAAAATTTTCTAGGGAGGCATCTTCAATGTTTGCTATATTAGTCTGGCATTTAATGTGCATGGTTTGTTATATTACGTATACATTTTCGTGAGCCAGGGAGGTTCATTCTTATCAAACACGGAGATTATGAAGGAACAGATCTACTGTACAAAATATAATAAAAACATCTCTTCGGATTTTTATCATCCCGCAGTCCAACCCCGAGACGGAAACATAAGAGATAGGCTTTTTGTTTTTAAACAAGATAACGTGCCTAGTGAATGCTTTACATTGTGAAGATTATATTAGTGAAAATTAAACGAATATAATTTTACAACTTAATATACATATTACTAAATATTGAGCTCCCCGTTGCTACTGTATATGGTTAGTGTATGCACCTTTCTCGAACGAGGTTTGATTCATAGGAGCTCATGTGTTTCAAATCCGACGTTAAACTGTAGGTTCACGTCTTGTAGAGCTTTGCTCCTGAAAACGACGCTAAACTATAATCTAATTTAATATTACTAAATATTAAAAAATAATGACTTACCAAGGTGACGTCAATTTGGCAGTCATCAAATCCATTTTATACTTTCACTTAATCCAGTGGATATTAATATAACAATTACAAGACACACGCGCATATAAATACACAGAAACAAGCACATACACACGTACACATACACAAATATGAACACTTCAAATCTATTTACATGTGGTGGACTGCGCTGCATCAAGCACTGTTATCTTCGTTTTCATCTTCTCATGTATCTGCATTATTTGATTCATCCACAGATTTTTTATTTGTACGCATCATTTATTTTAGCATTTTCGGGAGGGTTCAGGGTTCTTTCTTCATTTAAAGAGTCGGTTCTCTGCATTGGAAAGAGAATCAGGGGAGGAAGGGGGAATTTATACTTTATGAATGGATACCATTTTAAGAAATATATACAAAACATGCCGCTTCCGACGCAGCACTGAAGCATTTCTTTTAGCGGTGTACTACTAGTGGTCCCCCGACGATCATACTCCCTCCCCTCTCAAGTTGTAAAGTGAGAAGGGACAGAAACATCCCAGATAACCTCACACTCAGGGTTCAGTTGACAATAATAAAACTATGGGTAAGTAAACATCTTGTGCAGAGTCACGTTTTGCTTATTTTTGAACATTTCTGTGAATTCAACAATACAACAGCGGAAATACTAACTGGTTTTATTACTCCAACCATCGCTTCAACTAAGGGATAATTTCCAACGGTCAGTGAGCCATCTAAATTTTCGTTCTTTTTCTGTTCTCCAGAGGAAAGAATGAGATTTTGCCAAGATGCTAAAGTCAAGATGCTAGATGCTAAATAGGAGTGAATTATGCTAGATCTAGCGCCAAGATGCTAGATATGGCTTCACTGGCGGGCTTCGATATCTACAGAAGTTTCTTTCAAAGCATACAAAGAAACAATAGCACAATAGTTTCGATAACACCTGTGTGGACCTTCGGTAGGCTACACATCCGGTAAGAAGCTCAATCCTAATTGTAAGATTGGTAGGAGAGTAGTTTGGACTGCACCCGTGGCCAAAACAAAAGACTCGTAGCCGGCTTGTATAGATAATTGAATTCAAATTTTCAAGTATCCATTTACTGAATGCCATATCGTGTATGCATGCATTTGCATGCATTATTTAATAAGTAAATACATTACACACACGATTAATTATGTCAGTGATAAACGGCGTTTATTGAAAAAACCTTTCAAAACAATGAAGATTAATCAGACTGGAGAAATGGTTATCCTTCGTTTTCATTATCATTTGGCCATGAAACAAACGCCTGAAAGATCTACAACCTCTATATAAAACTATATAATGTTGGAATATATAACTCGTAGGGTATGATGCTTTACTTTTTCAAAAATTTCAGTACTTCTAGTGAAATGAAATCTTTAGTTTTACGTCCCACGTTTATGCTGGTTAGACTAAAGGAGACAGTGATGATGAGAAATGAATGAAATGGTGGAATGAAGAAAGTGGGAGGAAACGGGAGAGCCCCGAGAAAACACTAGCACGGTGTTTGTCCACCACAAAGTCCACACGGCGCAATCTGGGATCGAACGAGGGACCCCAAGGACCGGAGGTGAACGCTCTACCACTGAGCCACCGCGCCCCCACAGTACTTCTAGTGTACCCCTACAAATGTAATAAAGAACTAGTGGTCATGTTTTTTTTAATATTCAATTAGAACTGGACAATTTACACAAAATTTGGAATCGACAAATGAAAACGGCACGTTTCTAGCACTTGTGGGTACGAGATCTCATTGTTGAAAGGATTGGAGACAAACATATAAACTTTTCTGTAAGGAGAAACATATACGCGTAAATCTAGTATTTTAATATAGATATAATAATTGGAATAGTTTTATTTTCGAATGCTATTTTTTTAATATTCGCAATACTGAAATTTTTGAACTTACATTTTTCGCGTGTTTGAAAAAAAAGGAGATATCATTACTAGTAAAATTAACCTAATACAAACATATTTATTTTTTCAATTTTTCCGGAAAATCAAAAAAAAATGTTTTTAAAAAAAACAGGTTCCAAATTTCCGGAAATTTGACAACACTAGTTCAGACACACTTGTACTTTGCCCAGCATTAAAGTCTGATCTTAGTTCCAACGCAGTTCGCTGCCTGTTCTGTTTTACCAGTCTGCTCAGCCTACGACGTTTGACATCTGTAATGAGGTGGGGGGCACCCAACCCCTCGATATTTGGACGTCTTTTCCCCTTGGTTTCGCCACTTGTTGAAGACAATCACCACAGCACTCCTCGAACACCTGACAAGTCCTGCAGTTTCCGAAATTCTCGTGCCGAGTGTTTCTGAGTGAGTACTTTCTTCAAAATAATATTAAAAATTTTAAAAAGATTTTCGAGACATTCAAGTCGAGTCGAGATTTTTACCAGCTGTCTCGACTCGACTCGAGTTTCGACTTGAAAATTCGAGTCGAGAAATACGTTTGTCTCGACTCGTCTCGAATTTTACAAAGTGTGTCTCAACTCGAATCTCGACTCGAATTCGAGTCGAGATTCGAGACATGTCTCGATTCGTGCGCATCCTTACATATTATCCAATACGATTTTTAAAGGTTCGTCTAATGTAATAGAGCTTAAAGGCCTGGATTATTCCTTGGTCCATAGGTTGAAGCAAAGCCGTCGTGTTGGGAGGTAAAAATGTCACTTTTATATTTGGATGCATAGTTTCAAGTTCGCGACGATGACCTGGTGCATTGTCCAAAACTAGAACTGATTTAAAGTCTAAATTCTGTTTTTTTTTAAATAAGTTTCAACTTCAGAAACAAAACAATTTCTTAACCAGTCACAAAAAATAGCGCTTGTAACCCACGCTTTCTTATTAGCACGCCAAAACACTGGCAGGTCGTCCTTGTTTTGATTTTTTTAAACCCCGAGGGTTTAACGATCTGTAAAGCATCAGTGGTTTAATGACACAATCTCCAGATGCGTTAGAACATAGCAGCATTGTAACTTTATCCTTTGCTGCCTCAAATCCAGGAGCAGACTTTTCGCTTTTAGAAATGAATGTTTTGTTTGGCATTCTCTTCCAAAACAGTGCAGTTTCGTCTGCATTAAATACTTGCTCAGGTTTGAATCCTCCACCAGCTACTAAGTTCGCAAATTCTTCTGGATATCGTTCTGCTGCAGCAGTGTCTGCAGATGCAGCTTCTCCAACGATTTTAATGTTATGCAATGATTGTCCCACCTTGAATTTATTGAACCAACCTTCCGATGCTTGAAATCCTCCATTTGTACATTCACCACTACAACTACCATCAGGCTCTTTAAAATGAGGGGAAAGACGCTTTGCCTTCTCCCGGACCATTGGACCACTCATGGGCACCCTTTCTTGGTTGCGGTCTTCGATCCATAATGACAATGCCACTTCCATTTTTTCTATTGCTGGATCACGAACAATTTTCGCTGACAGTGAAGTTGAAGCTACAGACGACCTTATTTTATCTTCGGATTTTTTAATCGATCGTACAGTTGATTCGTTGACGTTGAATGAGCGTGATATGGATGCAAACGACTCGGTATTTCCAAAGCGTAACGATCAAGTATTTCTATTTTCACTTTAAGCGGTAACACAGATTTTTTTTCGTGTCGAAACTCGTTTCTCATTTTTTAGTTGACATTACTGTATAAATTAGGAAGACAGCGGTAGAGACGTGTTACTCGATCACAATTTTTGTAACGAATGGAAAGACGAAACAATAAAACACGCAAAGCGGCTGTTACCAAAGGACGGAACATCTAATAATGTGGCGGCATTTAAAAATATACTTTATTCATTGAGTAATAAGGTTGCTTTCATTCTGTTTGTTTACATTCTCAAAAACACCGATCGCGGCGAAGGCGGCTTATGTCAAAGTCCGAACCAATACAGCGGCGATATCATTTAACAACACACTTTAGGCAAAGTTGTAATAAGGTCTATTTTACATTTTATTAGTCAATTTGACGGCATTTACAAAGGATATTGGGTTGGATACCTATTGAAATCCTTTTTATTATTACGTATGTATGTACGTACTGATTAGATCCGCGAATAAAAAAATCTTTAGCCGCGAATATAGGAATTAAGTCGCATTTTTTTAATCGCGAATAGTGAAAACGCGAATGAAGGAAGCGTGAATAAGGAGCTTTTACTGTATTAAAATCTTCCTCCAATTGTAGACAGGACATTATAGGTGAGAGACAAAAGCACACTATGAAGTACTCCATGATTATTTAAAAGTCTTGAGTTCAAACAGGATCTTAGATATCCATTTTTCTTAACAAATAGTACTGGAGGATAACGAGTATATTGACTTTTGAGGATATATAGGATAACGAGTATATATATATATATATATATATATATATATATATATATATATATATATATATATATATATATATAAGGCCGCAGGACTGGGTATTGGACTTGAGTAAACGGTGTTAGCGCTTTTAGCTCTGTATGGAGTTCATACTTTTTTACTTTCCCAAACAATTCTTTGTACAAGCGAAGACATCTGCATAACAAAAAATCAAATCTAAAAGATTTTATTTAGTTTCTTGTTGCAGTTTTCTCCAATTCGATTTTTGATTTGCCAAACAATGTTTGTCCTTTTGGCAAAATTTCCGACTCAACATACTCTGATACAACTAAGTTGCTTTACAGAAGCAACATCTTCTGGAGAACCTACAACTTCATTTTTGTGTACTGTGAATTTATACATAAATGGGTTGATAATAGGAATGAAAATTTGTTCCTTCGATAAAACTGCTCTAGGAATTAAAAAATCCTGATTATTTTACTAACCGTCTATTAGGTTCTAATAAATTTTCTTTTCCAGCCCTGGAATTGATTAATTTAAAGGTAAGACTTAGTTTTATTGAGTATGGAAATACTTTGTGGTAACACAAACATGGAACCAGGACCGCGGTGCCTCAGTGGTAGAGAGTTTACCTCTGGTGCTTGGGGTCTCAGGTTCGATCCCGGCCCCCGCCAAGTGAACTTTATGGTGGACAAACACCGTGTGCGTGGGTTCCCTCGGAGTTCTCCCGTTTCCTCCCACTTTCTTCATTCCACCATTTCATTCATTTCTCATCATCACCATCTCCTTTAGCCTAACCGGCATAACCATGGGACGTAATACTCAAAGATTTCATTTCATTTTTATTTTGCAAACATGGAACCTAAACATTGTTCTAACAAATTACACATTTTTGGCGAGACCTTATAATCTGCGATTCTTATTCCTATAGGAATATTTGTTCTGCGTGGTCTACCAAATCGGCGCAAAGTTAGAGTACTTTTCTCCAAGTCAATCTGAAATTGCGAAGCAATAAAAAGCCATTTCCAAGTAACAATTATTATGGACTGAATACGCAGATTATCATTACTGTGCCCCAGACAGAAACTCTTCCTAATGCTTAATATCAACAGATTCCACTCACATCGCTCCTGATGTCTCCTCCGGAGCCATTGAAGCTTATTCTCTGTGTCAGGCCCGTATCCACGGGGGGGGGCAAGAGGGGGCCGGGCCCCGCCTAAATTTTGTCTGGCCCCCATAAAATGTGACGGTAGGCTTGCAAATGAATTATAATATGGTGATGAAGTATAATATGATTGGTCGCCCCCCCTAACTTCTACCGGGCCCCCATAAAATTTTTGGGCTGGCTACGGGCCTGCTCTGTGTTGAGTAGCTACCAAGATTAATTCATTCATTTCATATATTATCGATAAGAGACCAGTACATAGGGCTTGTCGAACAATATTAAAATATTTCAATATAATTGATATTACATTAATTTACAAAGTATCACTCAAATTATCATTAATATCATAATACATTTTGTTACATAAAAATTGAACAGTACATTTTTGAATTTCGGTATACTTTTGATATCCTTCAAATAAGCTTGTTATATAACTTAGTGGACATAGGTACGACATTTCTTACGCCAAAAAATTGACCCACTTTTCATAATCGATTGCTTGGCGATCTGCGTTTAAATAAGGGCCATGGTAGCTGTGACTGCAGTGGCAGCAGCTCCCCGCACATCGAAGGCACACGTCTACTGTGATAGCTTTCTGGCTCTTTTGGCTACACTAAGGATGTACCACTGACACGTCACTATCCACGTGACCATCAATTTTGTTGAAGAGCTTAGCCTGTTGCAGTCCTAATCTATGCCACACTCGAAGTTGCAGAACAAACATTCGCTGATACGAACTGCATTCGTGTCATCCGAGAACCTTTAAGGTGCATATTACTAGCATACACTAATAACATACACAGACACTAATATACATACTGACATAAATAACATACTGAGCTCCAGAACTAACCACTGGTGCTCAATATTGTTAAAGTTTCGGGATTCGTCACAGTAAACTTTTTTGTTTACAATAAATAAGTTGTTTTAAGATTCGAGCTCGACAGCGGATCTTTAGGTTTGCGATTCGCGTCAGATTATGATTGTCGCAAAGAGCTGTTCCGGTAGTGGTTGAGTAAGTTTCGAAGCCACAGTCTGCACGCTCCAACTCATGCCTTCATTCTACCACGCCTGACGTGCTATATTCGTTCACCTAATACACCAATAACAATTGTCAGGCCTTGTACTATCTGTCAGGAAAGTAAATGTACACCTATTTCTCGAGTCTGGCATTCCTGCGCTCCGTCCGTGAAGAGTATGAGAATTAAATCAATCAAATGTTTACTGAGGGGCAAAAAGAAAAGTTTAATCTGAATAAGACATTGCAGAGGAGCACAAGCTGTGAATACGAATAGCGCATAGTGTAACTAAAGGACGACACCGAAAGAGAAAGCCAGAAACAGCTCTTAAAATTAGAAAAAAGACTAAAAATTGTCGAAGTGGGAATATAAAACACAAATACAACAAATACGCCGACAACTAAACATTCACCACGCCATGATCTTGGCGTAGTGGTTAAGGTGCTGGCTTACAAATGCGATGGACGTCAGTTCGAATCCCCCGCAAGGACTTTTTTAAAAAATTTTATTAATAATACATACAGCTCATGAGAGATGGTAAAAGAGGTCGTATTTAGTCTTTCGTACCAATTATTAATGGTAATGTTTAGTACTGATAATACTTTTTGTCTTTGCATATTGCTTTTATTCTTGTCTTCATTTCGAAAGAGAAGAATATCCGAACAAATGCCACCAAAATTCCTCTTATTTTGAATGTAAAAGCCATTTGCAATTAGTGAAGAATAAAAATTGAACGTTCCGACGTAGCTGCAAAAAGTAAAAAGAAAAACATGGAAGTAGAGGGGATCGAATTCATACTCATGGCTATTAAAAATACAATTTCTACATGCTTTACACCTCCCGACCACGTTTCTACGTTAGCAATTAAGAGGTTTGTGTTTAGGTTAGGCTGGTCAATACGTTTTGCAAAGGCGCCCGGTTTAGCTCTGACGCACCACAGGTGCGAGCAGGGAGCAAAACACCTTTTCTGTCTCCCTCTGTGTGTCTATTTATCTCTCTCTCTCTCTCTCTCTCTCTATATATATATATATATATATATATATATATATATATATATATATATAACGCTATTTGTGAATGCCATAACCACCGTAATTTTCAGCGGACTGAGACGAAACTTGGCACAAACATTAATTGTTGAAATATCTTGATGAGTTCGCTAACCAGAATAATCAGATGAAAATGTTCAAAATGGCGGCCCTTCAAACTCTTAAAAACTTCCAAGGGAACCAAATTTCGCCCATAAATAAGTATTCAGAAAGTTTGAATAACTTTTCCTCTTTTACTGAGATATTTGTGTGCAGGGACTTATTGAAATATTGGACCCGATTAATCGCCTAAAGAAGGTTCACGCCCTTTCGCTACGGCCAGGTTTTTTTTTTATTTTGCAGGAGGGTGTTATTTTCGTATCGGAACAAGATGATTGTTAGGAACGATATGAAATTACACATTGAAAGTGAAGTAACTTGTGAAACGTGTTATTTCAAAGAATAATATAATAAATGTGCTTTCCCCTAACACAGAGAACTGTAAATCATGTATTTCGAGTACGGGAGCATGAATGTTGAAAAGTGTTATTTGATTTGCTTTTTAGTAACACATTGCATTGCAAATAAAGGTAGGCAACATTAGTGGTAAGTAAAATATTAATAATAATAATAATAATAATAATAATAATAATAATAATAATAATAATAATAATAATAATAATAGGTGTTGTTTGTGGCAAGGCAATATCTTCCTCAATTCTTCTTCAAACGTAAAAATTGTAACGCCATATCTCCCTTACAAACAAAATATTAGCAATTTATATCGAGAGAACGGGAAATATCAGTGATGGGAGCAACGTTGGACAGTATGCACTCATAGTAATCAGAAAAATAAGCGATTTCAATGCAAAATGAACGAAGAGTCATTGTCATGGGTAGTCATGGAGCCACGGCAGAGCCCTCTTTAGGCAAAATGTCGATAACTTATATCGAGAGAACAGGAGGTGATAGTGAGATGGACACTGTGGGCCCAAAAGGCGCATCGAAAAAAATTAGTGGGGGGGGCGCCAGCCAGCGATACTTATTTCCACATAATAATATAAAATTATATTGTCGAAATACACACACGAGTTAGCTAGTAATATTTGATATTATTATTATTATTATTATTATTATTATTATTATTATTATTATTATTATTATTATTATTATTATTATTATTATTATTGTTATTATCGACAGCGTCTTTTCATTACGTGTGCATGTTTGACATGAAGCCAAAGAGAAGATCCATCATTCGTAGAAAGAATAAGAATAGTCAGTTACTTTAACTGTGAACGACAGCGAAAAATACGAAAAGAGTGATTAGCTGTAGCGATAAGAAACAATATTTTTGTCTCAAATGGATAAAAAACCAAGCCGAGATAGATTCGAACTTGCATGGACGGCGTGAAAAGTCAGTGCTTTGTCCACTTTTTTTAACTGACTCACCGAACGTGTTTCAGTAACTTACTTATTGGTAATTTTACTTGCTTCACTCGTTTAACTTGCTTTTTTAATAACTTATAACGACACAGACACGAACACAGAAACATAAGGAACAGTTAAAAATCATAGATGCTCTCCCGCCGGGAATCAAACCCGGGACATCAAACACCAAAGTCGCACGTGCTAGCCACTAGACCAGAGGGGAGGGCACTGGTCACTCTGTGTGTCGTTAGGGATTAGGACCACTATATTGCCAGCTATCACTTCTGTGAGTTGTATACTATGATCACATGCTTCCTCTTTGCTGGAAGAGTTAAACCTACATTCTATGTAATACATGAGGTATTTAGACCTACATGCTCTTCATATAATGTAATAAAAGAGTCATGCTGGGAATAAGAAAAAGAACATTCCTTGGACAAAACGGAAACTATTGGCATCAGAAATATTTATCTACGAGGCATGCGCAGTAGTATATTTCAGAATACTTACTGTTTAGTTCAGTAAACGAAGAAAGTGGTATAAAAAAGCAAATATGTCGCGTCAACGAGATCGACCAGAGTTGACAGAGGCGGAAGCAGATGTGTAGTTATACAACAACTTGGTTAAATTGATAATTGGTTCTTTATTCTGTAGTAGATCGTATCACAACTTTACGATCACAACTTTACGGGAGAGCAGAGAAAGACTTACTAACGCTGTCATATAGTAAGCTTTAGTAACACGATCATATAGACTGAAATAGTGATGTAACTGTGAGTACTACAACTTGGATTTAACGAAAGCCGTTTAGATATTCAGTGGTTTGCAGGGTTGTATAAGTCACAAAAAGATAAGACAATACAATTCTTCATACCTCAGCTTCCAGTAACTAGATACATGCAATTACTGGTTAGATACTGAAACTGCTGTCGGATTTTAATACATGACGTATTGCAGGATACAAAATGCTTTGCATTACTTGTTTATAGACAGCTACTAGCTTAGTGTTCTGAAAGGTTGTGTATAAATTAGGGATAGCCAATTCCGGAATTATTACTTTCCGGTCTCCCGAAGGTAAAACCGGACAAATTTCGGAATTCGGAAAATTCCCATTTTGGAATAATTCCGGAATTTAGAAATTTCTGATTTCGTTAATATTCCGGAATTCGGAGCAATCCGGATTTTTTCGAAATCCGGAGTTTTTCTCAATTCCGGAATTTTCTGAATTCCGGATTCTTCCCGAGTTCCAGAATTTTTCTGAATTAGGGAGTTTAACTGAATGCCATAATTTTCCGAAATCCGGAAAGTGAAAGTTCCGCTTCTGAAAAATAAATTTATTTTGGTTAATATGAATAGTGGCGGAAATAAGTCTTTGACCAGGTAATGGCGACTGCTTTGAAAGAAATGGGGTGTATGAGAATTCAATCTGTCATATTTGTAGTTTCGTGTGGAGAAAATACAAACTTGTGAACCAGCGGTTTAAGAACAACTCAAGTTATTAATGTAAACTTTGGCGACTTCATAAAAGAAATACGAAAGACATTTTGAATCGAAGAAATATAACATACAAGTTTGCAAGCGGAGACAAAGAAACCTAACGTAACCAGACTAAAAACGAATCTTTTACCGCGTAGTGATCGCGGTTTAGTGGTCAAGGTGCTTGTGCGAATGCACATTTTATTTTTTTATTTTTTTCACTTTAGGATTTTTGATGGCGATTGATCGGCGATAACATACGTTTTATTATATTCAGATATTTGAATACTCGGATGTTTCAATACTTGAACTATCAAATCTTCAGGAATAATAATAGTAATAATAATAAACTAATAATAATTATTATTATCTCGTAGAAGATTAAAAGCTAGGAGCTAATTATCGCTCTGGTCATACCATTACAAGCAGAAACGTGACATTTGGAAAGAATATTTCGGTTTGGTTTAATGTTGCTCACGAGAAGAGGAGTTTCTCATCTCGTTTCTAAAACAAATAAAATATCATGAGAATTAACATTTTACATTCGAGACGGGTCAAGGCTAACTCAAAATTTTCGTCTCTCTTTGGAGATGAGAATCGAGACGGGACGAAAAGTATCGTAAACATTTCCCGTCTTGTCTCGATTCTCGAAATAGTGTATGTCCATTCTTTAAGTAACAATTGCTCTGTAGACTGAATCTCATAGGCTATTTCGTTACATTATGTTTCAGAGCTCATTGAATTATGCTCTGTGTAGGTATCTTGTAGCAGAGCTTTTATATTTACCTCTGCATATCCTAAAAATTAGTTTATTATATGCCTTACTGTTGCGTGATATTCAGTTATATTTATTACAGTTATTTTCCTTAAAACATACAGTAGAATACTTTCTACATGAAACTTCAACGGAACGTTGTAGTTTAAAATGTTGGTAGTTGCAGAGGTGTGTCTTGAAGGTACGGAACCCTTTCCCCGAAATCTCTACTTTTAAGTAAGTTTTGCCAAATTTCAACGGCAAGTTTAAAACTTTATTATTATTATTATTATTATTATTATTATTATTATTATTATTATTATTATTATTATTATTATTATTATATCAACACCGTGTATAATCTTTAAAAGATATACGGTTTGTATCTGAATAGTAAAAGCCAATTGACCGTCGATCTCGGTCGTCGAGAAGTCTTCAGGAGGGAAGGACATCGGTCACGTTCTGGGTTTGAGTTCCGAAGGGGCAAGTATTCGGGCTCGAGCCAAAAATTGTTAAAAGTTATAGGCTTCAGCCAAACATGTTCAAAACAGCTGGGACCGGGTTTAGACTTCTCAACGGCTCGAGCGGCTCAGCTTACAGCTCATTCACTATCGAACCGAACCGAGAAGTGAGCCGAGCCAACAGCTCACCCAACCGAGCCGATTTGAGCCATCGGCTTAGTTCAGCTGAATCGAAACGTGCCGATGGAAGTTTCAAATTAGCTGGCTTGAACCGGTTCACATGAGCCGAGTAGGGGACCCATCCCAACCGAGAAAGCTCGAGCCATTGGCTCAATTGAGCTGAGTCGATGGCTCGTTCTAACTGAGCCGGCTCGGGTCATTGGCTCATCCCAACCAAGCCGACTCGAGCTGTTCGCACAGTTGATACGAGCCGAGCCGGTTGATATCACTGGCCGAGTTGGTTTTTGCTTGGGCTCAAGAATTCGACAGTGCAGGTCTCAGCCTTGATTTTAAGAACTACAGTATATACTTATATTGGTGATTACGACATTTGAGGCTGTCACGTAAAAAAAATCTTGTCTTCTCGTTATCTATTAAATAGACGAGACGAGATACACTAAAATTGCCCCACGAGATGCACTAAAATTACGAGACGAGACGCACCCCTGTCGTGATCAACACTAAAAGTATTGCACATTACTGCTTACATTTCTCATGGCTTTCGCTTTCCAGTCTAATCAGTCCATTATTTCAAAACGAGTTAAAACGAACTGAACGAGCGAGCGAGACATTATCAAACTCGACTCAACTCGAAACTTGTCCTCGAAAACAGCTTGACCTTGATCGCTACGCGGTAAACGATTCGTCTTTAGTCTGGTTACGTTAGGTTTCTTTGTCTCCGCTTGCAAACTTGTATGTTGTATTTCTTCGATTCAAAATGTCTTCCGTATTTCTTTTATGATGTCGCCAAAGTTTACATTAATAACTTGAGTTTTTCTTAAACCGTTGGTTCACAAGTTTGTTTTTTCTCCACACGAAACTACAAATATGATAGATTGAATTCTCATACACCCCATAAAGATGCCCCACGAGATGCACTAAAATTACGAGACGAGACGCACCCCTGTCGTGAGCAACACTAAAAGTATTCCACATTACTACTTACATTTCTCATGGCTTTCGCTTTCCAGTCTAATCAGGCCATTTTTCAAAACGAGTTAAAACGAACTGAACGAGCGAGCGAGACATTATCAAACTCGACTCAACTCGAAATTTGTCCTCGAAAACAGCTTGACCTTGATCGCTACGCGGTAAACGATTCGTCTTAGGGTGGTTATGGCATTCACAAATAGCGTTATATATATACAGATAGATAGATAAATAGACTCACAGAGGGAGAGAGAAAAGGTGTTTTGCTCCCTCCTCGCACCTGTGGTGCGTCAGAGCTAAACCGGGCCTCTTTGCAAAACGTATTGACCAGCCTAATCTAAACACAAGCCTCTTACTTGCTAACGTAGAAACTTGGTCGGGAGGTGTAAGGCATGTAGAAATTGTATTTTTAATAACCATGAGTATGAATTCGATCCCCTCCACTTCCATGTTTTTCTTTTTACTTTTTGCAGCTACGTCGGAACGTTCAATTTTTATTCTTCACTAATTGCAAATGGCTTTTACATTCAAAATAAGAGGAATTTTGGTGGCATTTGTTCGGATATTCTTCTCTTTCGAAATGAAGACAAGAATAAAAGCAATATGCAAAGACAAAAAGTATTATCAGTACTAAACATTACCAATAATAATTGGTACGAAAGACTAAATACGACCTCTTTTACCATCTCTCATGAGCTGTATGTATTATTAATAAATTTTTTTTTAAAAAGTCCTTGCAGGGGATTCGAACTGACGTCCTTCACATTTGTAAGCCAGCACCTTAACCACTACACCAAGATCATGGCGTGGTGAATGTTTAGTTGTTGGCGTATTTGTTGTATTTGTGTTTTATATTCCCACTTCGACAATTTTTAGTCTTTTTTCTAATTTTAAGAGCTGTTTCTGGCTTTCTCTTTCGGTGTCGTCCTTTAGTTACACTATGCGCTATTCGTATTCACAGCTTGTGCTCCTCTGCAATGTCTTATTCAGATTAAACTTTTCTTTTTGCCCCTCAGTAAACATTTGATTGATTTAATTCTCATACTCTCCACGGACGGAGCGCAGGAATGCCAGACTCGAGAAATTCAAGTCCAATTAAGGTCCCATTAGCACCCAGGGTGGTTACGTAGCGACATAAAAATATCGAAATCAACCGATATTAGAGTAGAATCGTAAGTTCTCAGTGCCGCATTTCCCATTAGTCCAATTAGGCCCGTGCCTAGAGGGCAACATATTTGAAGAGCGCAAAGTTTAGGGATGCGCTCGAGTCGAGATTCGAGTCGAGACACACTTTGTAAAATTCGAGACGAGTCGAGACAAACGTATTTCTCGACTCGAATTTTCGAGTCGAGACACGAGTCGAGTCGAGACGGCTCTTAAAAATCTCGACTCGACTCGAATGTCTCGAAAATCTTTCTATAATTTTTAATATTATTTTGAAGAAAGTATTCACTCAGAAACAGCCTTGAAACCAATTCCAGCTTTTATTCCTTCAGAAAGGTACAGAACGCATAAAATTATTAGTTAATCTTTAAAGATCAAGATTTAATTTTCAGCTCAATTCAGTTAATTAGAACTAATAGTTAATGTCGTTGTATTTGGTTGTACTGCAAATATAATAATAATAATAATAATAATAATAATAATAATAATAATAATAATAATAATAATAATAATAATAATAATAATAATAATAATAGTCTAAATCTAGTTTGTATAAAACTATTGCGATAAAGTGAACTTCATAAATTCTCTGAATGAGGAGTTGGTAGTCTATAGTAATTTAGCATAGTTATAATTATTGTGTTTTCGTTCCCATGAACGCAATAGGATTACGTAACTTCTGGATTATTCGCTTGCCCAACTATTCTGAGGCTTTAATATGTTGCAGCATATCACGAGCTACGGATAATATATAATGTAACATTTGTTGTACATCACATATTATGATACAAACTATTTTACATAGTATATCTTATCTAATATAAATAAAATAAAGAGTTTGTTTGTGTGTTTGTCTGTCTGTCTGTGTGCGACCTGGGGACCAGACGAGTGGACCGAGAGTTCCCAAAATTTGGTCACGGGTACCTTAGTCCAGGCCCCAGATCAAGACGAAGCGTTTTTTTAAAATTTCGAACCAGGGGGGTCTCGGGGGGGAAGTTTACTGGGACAAACCTGGGGACCAGACAAGTTGACCGAGAGTTACCAAATTTTGGTCACGGATACCTTGGTCCAGGTCCCAGTCTAAGGTGAAGCGTTTTTGTCAAAATTGGAACCAGGGGGTCTCAGGGGGGCGTTAAGCGAGACATGTAATAAAAGTAATCCAAATTGATCGACATTAGTGTCAAATCCAGAGTTTTCACGGTCGCTGAGATCAATGGTGACATTTCCATCAGCGATGACTTGCAAATTTAGCTACTACTGTATGCGGGCCGGGTGTCAGCGGGTGAGGAATACCGAGACATGTATAAATAGCCCATATTGATTGATACTAGTGTCAAATCCATAGTTTTCGCGGTCACTGAAATGAATGGTGATACTTCCACAGGTGTTGACTTCCAAATAAAGCCCCCATGCGAAGAATGGGTATATTAAGCTAGTATTACAATAAATGGACTGCTTGGATGCCAAGAACTAGTACAGATAAGTACCATTCACTTCTATGAATAGGTGTTTTTTAAAAGGATATTTGTAAACACTAAGTTATATAACAATGAACTACATACAGTAGTTATGGTTTTGGTTCCCAACATAAAAGAAATATGGATTGTTCATGAGATATTGAACTTCAACTTTCACTCCTGGAAAATTTCAATTTTGGAGTTAAG
Source organism: Thermobia domestica (assembly GCF_964235325.1). Lineage (NCBI taxonomy): Eukaryota > Metazoa > Arthropoda > Insecta > Zygentoma > Lepismatidae > Thermobia > Thermobia domestica. The sequence goes on along the minus strand of NC_137461.1, from coordinate 232,612,056 downwards.
CCACTTGGCATCAAAGCAGTTCACTGTAAGATAAATACATTCCGCACATTAGTAACATAGTTGTTCAGGGGCCTTCGATTTCCATCCTCTCAAATGAAAGCTGAACGATTGCTTGATACATGCTGACTATATCGGAGAAATAGTGTATTAAGTTTTCGAGCTTTGGTGCGTATCCGTATTTACACTCTCATATAACTTTAAGTTCACACTCAAATCGAGCTAATTGTTTAATGCATTTCGAAAGCTTTTGTTTTTATGCAGCTCATTAAGGAAAATCTATTTCATAATCGTAACATTTATGTACTAAGAAACTATGAACGTAAAGTGGACTCGGCCTAGCCCCGTGACCGCTGACTCAGTGGCACAGCTCTCACCCTTGGTGTGTGAGGACTCGGATTCTGTGTGTGTGTGTGAACTCCGCGGCTAGTGTACGCGTCTTTGCCGTGGAAGACTCGGGTTCAATTCCCGGCGCGAGCTCATGTAGTTCGGATTCCACGTTAATCAGTAGGTCTACATTTCATATATCCTCGCTGCTGAAAGAGACGGTAAAGTCAAAATCAATTCAACAATATATATGTGTGTGTGTTTATGTGAATTTCCTCGTGGCTGTATGGTTAACACATACGCCTTGAGCGCGGGAGACTCTGGTTCGATTTACGGTGGAAGCTCATGAAGTTGTTACCGGTATCCCACTTTAAACTGTAGATCCATGCCTCATATAACCATAGATATAATATATATGCCTTTGATACACTTATTTTCCGACTTGGAAGCCATCGAAAATTTCCGGACACAGAGTCCCGTAGACCGAAAATGAGAAACATGGGTACAGAGTAAAACAGCCATAGAAATTTAAGCTTTTTAGGCTAACTTAATCCTTACATATAATGCAACTAGCTTGGCCAAGTTATAATGGAGGAAATGCTATCATTGCAACACTCTGAGAATAGAAAATGTTCGTCAGGTATTACTATCCCCCCTCTCCTGCAGAATGAAAACCCTGACAAACTCAATATATATATATAAAACTATTTTGTGTAATGTAACAAACAGTGGCGGATAGTATTCATGTTTCCTTGCAGAGGTCCTTACGAGGGTTCGCTTCCATCTTCCTCTCCCCAAGAACTAAAATAAATTAAAAAATTGGTATTACTTGTTAATCTTGTACAAAGGACGCAATTAAAGTCCCAGTGTAACACCCCTTCACATTTAGATTTTCCCCCTGGAAGAAAACCAGTTATTATTGTTTCTTGATTTCTCAGTCTCGCCTACATAAACATACGAATAGAATTACAGGATAGGACATGTTTAGAGTGCTTGCACGTGACATCTAACTATATTTCTTATCAAATGTGTCACAGATGAAAATTTCCGTTTGTACTGCCTCTATTTTCTGGTACATATGTTTCATTTATGTTATGTTACTAAAATTCGTTAGGAAACAAGTACAGACTGCGCCTGTGTGCCTAACAAAACGTAAATGTACTGGATAATTATTTCTTCACTTTCTTCCAGAAAAAAAAAGTAACCCATCTCATGTCGGCTAACAAAAGGAGGTAGCGGACCAAAGATAGCCGTTGTTTACCTAAGGTCGTTACACAGCAGGGGTTTCATTCAGTCAGAGGGAAAAGAAAAAATAATTTAAGGTTTCTACATTTGTTTTGAACTGCAATATACTTCTTCCTTTTATTTTAAGAACCATTTCCTTCTCATTTGTCTGCATCAGAAAAAAAATGCAAAAAAATCACTAGAATGTGCCTATTTACCCAAAGTACGTACCAGATCACTAGTTCAATAGTAAAATCATTAAATCTAGTACGAAATCATAAACGTGGCATCCCTGGGTTGGAGCGAAAGTAATTGTTGGAGTAAAAACTAGTCCGTATTTCTACTGCGTTCTGTTGTTGAATTCACAGAAATGTTCAAAAATAAATTCAAGAAGTAAAACACGATCCTACAAAAGACTGTTTACTTGCTCACTGGTTTTCGTATTGTGAACTGAAACTCAAGTGCGCAGTCATGTTGAATACTTCTGTCCCTTTCTACTTTACAACTTGATGTGGGATGAGGGTCAGGATAGATATAGTGATATACCGCTAAAGGAAGAGCTTCAGTACAGAGTCGGAAGCGGTATGTATTGTTTATACTACTTACAACGTTACCCCCCAAATAAAATATAAATTCACCCTTTCTCCCTTCCCTTTTTCGAATACAATGAACCGACTCTTTTGCTGAAGAAAGATGTTAAAAGAAAATTGAAACATCTGTATCTAAACTTTCTTTGAAGCGCAGTCTTTTGTATTTGTAAGATTTTGCGAGTGTTTTCGAGATAGCCAAATCTTTTACTATGGACTCCTGCTGCGAACTGACCGTGAGTAAACACCCGATCTCGCTGTGCTCAATTTCTCTGGCATACGTGAAATGGGTTTGTTGTTTCCAAAACAAATAGGAAGTTACCGTGTGCTTTTGCATTTCTGCACGCACACAGGTACCATTGTTGTTTTAATGATCAGAAGAAATATCAAAACCATCCGATATATATGATACGAAACAGCTAACAGAGGGAGGCAAAGATAAAAGTAGGCCTATACCAAGTTTTCCTCGTGATACCATTATGGAGAATGAATATTTGATAAAGTCACGTAGATGCGCTTAAACCTATTCCATATGTCCTTATAACTTTTCTGGTCTCATCAATTTCTCAGGAGAATACGTACAACATATGTCCAAATTCCATATATACTCTTTCTAAACTAATGAGTAAACTCATTAAGAACACCAACTGATATCAATAAACAGGAAAGAAAACAATACTTTATACTTCTATCATTTGGTACACATCTCTATGAAGCACAGCTTGTTTCTTTTCGAAATAGCTCCTTCGTGTCACAGCTGTGGTTAGTTTTGTTCTGTGTTAGGACGAAAGAGAGAAATGCAACATTTGCTTCGCGGTGAAGTTATATATATTATTAAGATGAGCGGTGATAAGCGAGGTTTAACAAAGAGTGCCTTTCGGGTGCACAATTTAACGGGTAGTTGCAGTCCGTGTTGAGAATCGAACCAAAGCTATGTAAGACATGTTATGACAAATCCAAAAGGTGTGTTGTATCGGTGCAGTAACAGTTTTTCACGTTTTTCAAAATGTTCCAAAACCCAAAGAATAATCTTTAATTTCTGATATTTTAGCCGTCACAAATTATAATTTTATAATGTAGTCAATGTTTATAATTACTGGGCAGTTGGGCGTTTAAACTAATGACATCATAATTCAAGTTTTGAGTTGAATTGATTCTGAGTTTAACGTCCCGTTCAGCAGCGAGGCTATGTGAGACGTGGACCTACTGATTAACGTTGAATCCGAACCACATGAACTCCCACCGGGAATCAAGCCGAGGTTTCCCACGCCAAAGGCAAGTATGCTAACCGTTAGCCACGAAGGAGCTCCACCATAATTTTAGTGGACGATAAGAAATATCTCGCCAGTGCTTTTACAATAAATAAAATTTTATAAGTATTAAAGAATAGTGGTAAGAGATTTTATAATAGCTCTTTTATTTATGAGATATGAGTATTTTGAAAAAAAACAACTAAGAATAGGTTGGCGGAACCACAAAAGACTCGTAAAATAAACTTTCTTATAAATACATACGCACCTTACTCAGCTTTTATAATTGCCATGCTTACGTTCTCCATAAAAACAGAAATTCTCTTTTAGTGATACTTTACACAAGATCATGAAGTGGGTTCAAATTTAATTAAAGGCAAAATACAATACAATAATCCACAAATATTGCCTCAAGTGAGTTTAAAAATTTCTAAACACTAGTGCGAAACCGGGCTCTGCCGTTGCGATCGATTTACAGGTCTTGAGACGAAAGTACGAAGGGACTTACGCACACACTAAGTAGAAACAATTAATATGCCTGTAACTTTCCCCCAAATGGGTGTATCTTAAAACTAACCTCACCTTTTTTTTTCTAATTAAATTCTAGCCCGAAATTATGTATCATATTACCCTATTCCCATTTTGAAAACTTGACCTTAATTCAAAATGGCGGATTTCAAGATGGCTGCCATCAAGGTCATATCTACCATACGACTTCCCCCCAGGACTTATATGTATCCACATGGTTTTTCTTCACTTTTCTTCATTAACGCTCCGTTTACAAAGGGTAGTAAGGGACTTCTGTAGTAATCTCTCACATCACAATTCTTAAAAGTTATTAAAAAAATAGAAAACATGCACCACGGCAAAAATTTGTCCTCAGAAGTAATGATGCATACATGCCTTCTATCAGCAAAAAAAGTTTCATTGAAATTGGAGCCGGACATTTGAGTGATGTCCCTTGTGGGATGTGATTGAACATGATGTCAGAACACATCGCCCCCCTTCCCGGAATTTACGGGAATTAGGTGACCTGAGTGAGCACATGTGGTGCCAGCTCTCTCCAGCGACCTATCAAGGATCATTGCGTGTATGCCAAGACGTGTCGCCGTTTTTATCCATGCCAAAAGTCGACATACTGACAATTAGGTAGGTAGTCATGATGGTCTGGCTGATGTGTGCGTATATTTTAATTCGTACATTTTGTCTCGACTCGAATTTCGAGACGTCTCGACTCGAATTCGAGTCGAGTCGAGACAGAGACTGTCGAGTCGAGACACGAGTCGAGACAGAAACATATTTTCGAGTCGAGACAACATTTTCTCGAGACGAGTCGAGACAGGCTTAAATCTTGACTCGACTCGACTCGAATGCATCCCTAGCAAAGTTTAAAATTTTATTTTTTTTTCGTATGAAAAAGTTAAAAAAATCGAGAGCAAATATACTATTTCATAAGCAATCCTCTTTTACTATTCTAATATATTTAATGATAGCGTAAGAAATCTAAAAATAATTCAGAACATGTTTCCCATTTATTTTTTGTTACGTAGTTGTAGCTATAGCATCTAGTAAGTGGCATTTAACTGCAATAAATTCACTAATTAAGCATATTCGAATTAAGTTTTATTTGTAAGTTAGGGATCAAGGGGCGGAGAAATATGTAGTTGTTGGGGGTGCCGAGAGCAAAAGTGCGTAGGGACGCCGAGCTTCTAAATGCAGCACTAGTCGCTAAATTAATTGGTAGAAATTTTAATGCCATTTAAGATCAAATGTAGTCCTAGCGGTGGCAGTATCCGTTTGCTGCACTAGGAGGAATGAAAGGGGCTGACATCAAAATTATATATATAAAAAAAAGACTGACATTAGTGTCGAATCTATAATTTTGGGGGTCTCTTAGATAAAGAGTGGCACTCCAGATGCCATGTAAGTTAAGCCCCCATTAACACCCTGAAGGAGTGTGTGAAATTTGTGACATGTAGAAATAATTGAAAATGACCAATGTTAGTATACAATCCATATCTTTCGTGGTCCCCAAGTTTATTGGAAGCAGTTCTGATTACCTTTAAGTTTGTTCAACTTCCAGTAGGAGTAAGATTCCCCAGCACATCTAATAAGGAGAGTCGAAGGGAGTAACATATACAATGATTCAAAACGACCGATATTAGCATAGAGTCCATGGTTTCGTTATCACCGAGATAAATAGCACTACTTCTGAACGAACATGTCAGCTGGATTTTGAATTTACAAATGCAGCATCGAAGGCATTGCTCGCAGAGCTCTATGTATTTAATGTTTCTGTATAAATGAATATTCCAGCGTATTTCTGGAATGTCTGGGACAACCTTTACCAAATTTGGGGGACATAGTACTTTCAATCTAAGAAGAAAATATTGTAGTAGTATGAAGTTATAGAAGTTGGGAGGTGTGGCATGTAAAAATAATGTAAAACGACTGATCTTAGTGTTCCATCCATAATTTTCTCGGTCGTTGAGATGGATAGTGATGCCCCCAATGGAGGTTACATCTAAATTCATCCCATCTTCACAGGATGATGGCCAGAGATGGAGTGGGTCAGTGGGTCAAGTGGGTCAAGTTTTCTGAGTGGGTCAGTGGGTCGTGGGTCAACAACATGTGACCCACTGTGACCCATCACCCACCGTGACCCACTGCGACCCACCACCCACCATGACCCACTGTGACCCATCACCCACCGTGACCCACTGCGACCCACCACCCACCATGACCCACTGTGACCCACCACCCACCGTGACCCACTGCGACCCACCACCCACCATGACCCACTGCGACACACCGACTCAGTATGATCTACCGACTCTCTCTGCTCACTGCATTGTTGGCAGTATCTTCTGAAGACTGGTAAATTTGTCTCCGTTTTACTTTCAAGACCTTCATTTCCCTTCCTTTTCCACTTGTTTCTGTCTACTTACCTGAGGTGAGTATATCTAACCAAGTGAAAAAAGAACTTCAGGCACTTTTGGATATTGATATTTTTAATAGTAATAATAGCAATAGGACTTACACTACAACTTGGCATTCGAGACCTGTGAGTTTTTAGAGCTAACTACTGGAAAAAATACATTTTTGAATCACTGTAATATATAAATTATTTATAAAAAATGGAATGCAACTATGTGTGCCTGACCATCACGGTCAAATTGCAAAGTCAAATGAAATTACTTTTGGTATATAGTTAGGCCTTAATCCAAATTGGGATGTTATATTGCTTTTATTATAATGCATAATATCCTAAGGAGGTAGTGAGGATCCAAATTTTTGAAAAAAAAAAAAAAGAGTATCTCGCAAGCCGTTAAACTTACGGAGCTGAAATTCAGTGTATTAACTCTTTATTGAAAAAATAAACAGAATGGGCGGTATTCAGAGAGAATTCCTTAATCGAAGGTTAGTCGCAGACTAGTTAGTGAGCATACTAACTCTTAACTAAGGAACGTGCACTTTTTGGTATTCATAGTCTACTTTGAGTACAACTAAAATGATGATTTGGCTATGATTAACTTATAGAACCCCAATGCATCGGTGATTAAAATAAATGTGGCAACTACGGAAAAGTAGATGAGCGCGTGCGTAGTCTGTAAAAATGAAAATACATGAATTACGATATACGAAATGTTGTGTCGCACGCTAAACCGTGGGTAAAAATTAGTCTCTGCTGTAGATTAATTAGTCACATGTGATTAACTTCGTCCAATTCTACGTCCTAATCAGAGTCTCTGAATACAATTTTGATAACCACTAGTTAGTCAACCTCGTAGTATGGTGTTAATCAGACGACTCTGCATAAGGCCCAATGTGTCCTAGCATTTTTTTTAAATTCTCCTTTATGTGGGGGGGGGGGGGCACTTTCTATATATGGAAAATTGGTAGTGAGTTGGTTTGTAAAAATGATCGAAAACGATCGATGTTATTTAAGAAAAAAACATCAGAAACAAAAAATACAGTGCTTGGCTTCATATATCCATTGCTTTCTGCTATAATAATTGCTGAAGCTTATGTTTATTATATGGAGCGCTCACAGCACAGGGCAATCAACCCATAAAGTTGTGAGAAAAATAGGCATAAAATTTGTACTGTAAGCTTAATTACACGGAATTTGAAATTTGGATTGTACGCATAATTGTATGGAAAATTTTACACTTTTTTCCACTTTACGTTGGTCTACTTACTTTGATTTGGAACTTTGAAATTTCATCCTTTTTCCACTGAAAAGTATTGATAATTCAACAAGGAAATAATTATACTATGATAATTTAATTTAAATTCATCGTAATTTGGCACATGGCAAACAGCAGTGTGGTAATTGAAGTTGAAGAAGGAGGGAAATTCCCGTTCACCTCTGAACACTTTCCAGGAACCTCGTTACCTTTCGCTTTCTAGACGGGGGAGGGAACTTGGTAATGGTATCAAACCTTCGTGTGTAATTACAAAAATTAAATTTATAAACAAATAAGAAATCATCAGTTTATCAGGCTTTAATTGATAATTTATTCACAAGATTCCCTATCAAAGGCGTGGTGGATGAAGTTTCTGTTCTACATGGGTCGACATTGCCAACTGACATGGTCGATATGGAAAAGATGTTGTATGGTGTTAGAGAGATGATACTTCTTGCTGAGTACTTCAAACCTGACCAAGAAAAATCGTTATCAGACTTAAGTCTAACAAGTAGATTGTCGATGAGAAGTTGCAGAAATCGGGTAGAAGTGTTATCAACTTCCACGACAGAGTGCGAACGGGGATTTCCCCTTATGAATTTACAGATGACTGATATTAGAAATAGATTAAGTGCTCAAACATTGTCTAACTTGTTGTTCATCAATGTTAATGACCCACCGCTAGACAAGTTCAAAGTAGACGAGCTAGTTATTTCTTGGCTGAAGGATGGACATCATTCCACTGCGGATGATTTACCGCCAAAAAGTTACCAACAGGAAATAAATCCGATTTCAGATTTGTTTTAAGGTGGAAAATTACGAGTTACGGAAAATATATACTTGTATTACTAATGGCTTATTTGTGTTATTCAACTTTGTACCTACTTTTTAGTAAGTTCCTTCTTTGCTTTATGTAAACTACTTTTGAATAAATATTCATAATTGCAATTATGCATATTCGTAACTTAAATTTAACATGGTGTTTTAGTGATTACACAAATTACAATATTGAGCATACTTTATGGAGATGCTCTCACATAGGGTACCCGAGCACCTTTATACCCTATGAACAACTGATTTTTCAAGTCTTTTGTGAGAAAAATACTGTGAACTGAGAAACCATAACCTTTTTCCATATTGTACAGGGGTATTTTCCTGCGAATAGAAGTTTCTTGTGGAATGCGTTCAGAAATTAACACTTGGAAGAATTAACACTCTCTTAGTACAAGTATATTTTAGGCACACACTAATTTCCCCCCACCTCGAACTGTTTCGATTTCCTTACTGACAAACACTTTACCATTTTATATCGTAAAGGTCAGATCCACCGTTATTGTAACAGAGTGGTGCTTGAGCGATTGACTAGAAATTCAAACTCCGATTAGTGACAATTTCACACTCTTGTTTTATTACAAGTGTAAACTCTTTAGTCAGTTCAGAAGAGACCGTGGATCGTGTTCAGAGTTGATGACGATGGATTTGGTGAGTCAGAGTAGGTCAAAGTGGATGAGAGTGGTTCATGGTGGGTGGTGGGTCAGAGTGGGTCATCGTGGGTGGTGGGCCAGTGGGTCGTGGGTCAAGTTTTCATTGACCCACGCCAACTCTGATGATGGCCTGGGAGAGCTAAAAATAAAATCTCAAAAATTACTTAAATATTTGTCGAATTCATAGTTTTCGGGGTGAGAAAGCGTTTCTAATAACTTTGGAAGGTAATTTGTATCCACTTCAAGATGGGCTTTTTAATCATATCAATTTCTCACCTTAAGAAGAAATTACCATTTCAACTATGATATTAAGCCAACCTTCGCAATCGATTAAAAAATTATGTGGATGTATGTTTCGTTTTTTAAATGAAACAAGGCATGTTAAAATCAAAGATGGAGTGGGTCAATGGGTCGGGTGGTAAGTGGGTGAAATGGGTCAAGATTTGTGAGTGGGTCAGTGGATCGTGGGTCAAAAGGACGTGACCTACTGCGAAACACCACTCACCGTGACTCACACTAACCCACCGGGTGGCCACCCTTTTAGTCGAAAGATATTTCGTCCAAAGAACATTTCGTCCAGACATTTAACCCAAAGACATTTGGTCCGGGGAAATTTGGTCCAAAGGACAATTCGTCCAAATGACATTTCGTCCAAAAGACGATTGGTCCAAAGGACATTTCGTCCAAAGAAAAATTGGTCCAAAGGACATTTCGTCCAGAATACAATTGGTCGAAAGGACATTTCGTCCAAAAGACAATTGGTCCAAAGGACATTTCGTCCAAAGACATTTGGTTCAAAGGACATTTCGTCCAAAAGACAATTGGTCCAAAGGACATTTCGTCCAAAAGACAATTGGTTCAAAGGACATTTCGTCCAGGGATGTTTAGGTCAAAGCACATTTCGTCCAAAGAATATTTTGTCCGGTAACGCTTTGGGATCAAGGGTTTGTTTCTATTAGAAGAGTAAAAGTGATTCATATAACATTATGACTCAGTAGCTTCTTATTTCTAAAGGAAATTTGAAACAGAGATTTATTCCGCAATTTTCATTTCGATAGAACAAATAATGCTGAGATATTCAGAAAAACGTAAACGCCTGAAAACAAAATGGTTGAACAACAGGAGTGAGGGAAAGGTTGCATTGTGAAGTATGTTGCTGTAACAACTGCTAACATGACATCTAGAATTTTCATGTTGTGAATGAAATAGTTCTAAAATAAGTACCGGTAACTAAAATTATTGGAGTTTAAATTTTAGTAAGTTAAATATTAGGTATTCAAACCCTTGTGCTACAAAAATGAAAAATTATGTGTCAAGTATCTTTGAAGAAATGTTGAGAATAGAAAAATACACATGTGTGAAATATATTCTTAGTGTCCAAAGATAATACTCTTAAACAGTCACATTCTTGGCTGCAACATTGTGAAAAGTGATTGACAAATATAAGATGAAAATCGGAACATTTCGTGTAGAATATGCGTATCTTTTCAGGTTAACCACAAGTCTGGTTTCTATTCGTAGACTATTGATAGTGTGTAACTTCGGCAGACGTTTCTATATAATTAGTGAGTTGTATGACAAACCAGAATTGTTAACTTTTCTTGTATTTTTATTTCAGTGTTACTCCTTATGCAAATACAGTATATATTTTTGCTTTCATATTAATTTTCTCGGTACAGCACAGTACATTTAAGATATCCATTGCAAAGTCTCAAACCAAATACAAGATTCACATGACCATGCGGATGCAAAGGTCAGACCCACCGGTATTGTAACAGAGCGGTGCTTGAGCGATTGACGGTAGAATTCAAACTCCGATAAGTGATAATTTCACAGTCTTGTTCTATTTCAAGTGTAACCTCTTTAGTCAATGAAGAGAAGGACGTGTATCATGGGTCAGAGTTGATGACGTTGGTGGGTCGGAGTTGGTCACAATGGTTCAGAGTGGTTCATAGTTGGTGGCGGGTCCATTCTGTATTCTACCACTAATTTCATAATTCACAATCACCCTGTCCTTTAGCTTAAAGACACAATCGTAGAACGTAGAATTTAATATTAGTGATGTAATAAACCCGTAATGGGGCGCTTCTTGTTTTACCTTGGAGCATTATACTTTTGCAATGGTAAGACAAGTGTTTACCTCTTCTGAGAGTTTCACAGTTTCACATTTCTAGAGGTGGTCACAGAGTTTTCAATGAAGGATTTATTATCATCTTGAACGCTCGCTATTTTGCACAAGTTAGCATAAAGACTCGAGACTCTTACCATTTTTTTAATTTTAGCAATACTTTTAAATGACATACTACTTGATTCCCCTTGCCATTTTCAAATTTTGCGTAGCACCCCTCCTGAGACCCTCCGGGGAACCTTCGGGCAAATCTTTTTCCTCGACACGGGGTACCTTTGAAATTATAAAATACATGTTTTCCAGTTTTGACATCTGTTTCAGACTTTTATTAGTGCAAACGGGCTTCATGGATACCATGCTTCTTTATTCTCTTAGTTTTTAGATACAAGCTCCCATGCCGTAAGCGTCAGTGGACCACCGATGCGCAACTGGCGACCTTTCGCCGAAAGTTGGTGATCCCGCAGCTACGATCCGTGGTGGCCCCACTTCCGTTTTGAAAATTATACCACCAGCGGCAGAGACTCGACGAAACGCCAACGAACCACAAAATTCCTCCCCCTAAAATATGTTAAATTGCCCATATGCCTGATTTGTTTATATTTAGGTGAGTGTAGAAAACACTAGAAATCTTCTGACTTCGCCACGGAAACGATGAAGAAAATCTCGCTTGTAGAAGGATAAATTATTGAGGTTTTAATTTAACCAATCAAACAAATCCCTCTATCTCGAGTTCTGTGAGATGGTACTGTGAATCGTTTCGAGATGTATTGCATTCTGGTGGGGTACTATCTATGTGCAAAATTTGAGAAAATCGCCGACGCGCACCTTCGGAGCCTCTCCTCTTTAGAGCAATGTTGACCAGAGATGGTGTGGGTCAATGAAACCTTCATCCACAACATACTGACCCACGACCCACCGTGACCCACAATGACTCAACACCCAACGTGGCCCATTCACCCACCATGACCCACTCTGACCCACCACCAACTATAAACAACTCTGAACCATTGTGACCAACTCCGATCCACTAAAATACATCGTCATTAAGTTTGATCCATGATCCACGCCATCATCTCTACTGACTAAAGAGGTTATATTTGTAATAAACCAATTTTTTCCAGTAGTTAGCTCCTCTAAAAACTCACAGCCTGCATCTCAAAAGCCAAGTAGTAAGTCCTATTGCTATTGTTACACCTGAAAATATCAAAATCCAAAAGAGCCTGAACTTCTTTCTTCATTACAACCAAATGAAAAAAAGAAGAAAAATGGAGGTCTTGAAAGTAAAACGTACACAAACGTGCCAGTGTTCAGAAAATGCTGTCTAGAAGGCACTGAACAGAATGGGTTGGTTTGTCAATGGGTCAGTGTGAGTCACGGTGATGGTGTTTCGCAGTGGGTCACGCATTGTATACCTACGATCCACTGACCCACTAACAAATCTTGACCCATTTGACCCACCGACCCACTCAATCTCTGATTTTACATTTAGTATATCATTTAAAAGACGAAACATACATCTACACATTTCTTTCTCGATTGCGAAGGCTAGCTTGATACATATACTAGTTGAGATGGTAATTTCTTCTTAAGGTGAGAAATTGATACGATTAAAAAGCCCATCTTGAAGTGGGTACAAACTACATTCCAAAGTTATTAGAAACGCTTTCGCGACCCCAGAAAACGGTTACTTCGACAAATATTTAAGTAAGTTTTTACATTTTATTAATCATATCTACAAGCTCCTCATCCTGTGAAGATGGGGATGAATTTGGATATAACGCCATTGAGTGCCTCACTACTCATCTCAACGACCCAGAAATCAATGGATAACACTCTACAATCAGTCATTTTACACTATTTTTACATGTCACTCCTCCCAACTTCCATTCCTTGAGGTATCTGAATTTCACAATTTTTTTCTTAGATTGAAAGTAATATGTCTCCCATGTTAGGTAAAAGTTGCTCCAGACATTCTGGAGTTTCGCTGGAATATACACGTATACATACATCAAAACATTTAGAGGTGTGTGAGCAACGCTTTTGATGTTGCTCCTGTAAATTCAAAATCCAGGTGGCATAGTCGCTCATGCCAAAATGCGGCATTAAATGACATTGTGTTTGTAATAGCGTCACGAACTCAAACTATGGATTTGACACTAATCTCAGTCACTTGAGACATTTTATTTTTCACCCTTTATCGCCCGCCATGATGATGAGTTTTGAATCGATTGAGTTGATTTTGAGTTTAACGTCCCGTTAGCAGTAAGGCTATATGAGACGTAGACCTACTAATTAACGTAGAATCCGAACTACATGAGCTCTCGCGGGGGGCCGAATCTAGGTCTCCCACGCCGAAAGCGTGTACGCTATACGCTTAACCACAAAGGAGCTTTACGATGAGAGTTAAAGTTTCACTTTAACGCTTTCGGAGTTGTAATTATTAATATCTGCAACAACGAGAATTATAGATTCGACACTAATATCGATCGCTTTTACTTTATATACGAGGAGAGATAAAAAAACGGGAATTGTGCTGCAGTGGGGAGGCAGAGTGGGCGAACCCATTGTTGTACCAGTTGTCCGTTACGATCACGCCACCTGCGTCAGTGTGCGAAGTTGTGTCGCTGTGAGTGCATCGGTTCGCTCTTGAGAGATTTTTTAGTAAAACAACTTTTTCCAGTACGGCGAAAACGTGATGGCAGATTATCGAGAGCAACGGGCGGCTGTGAAATTTTGTTTCCTGTTGGGGAAATCGGGCGCGGAAACTACTGTAATGCTGAAGACTGCTTATGGGGATGCTGCCCTAAGTAAAACCAGCGTATACGAGTAGTTTGCACGTTTTAAAAATGGAGAAATGTCAATTGAAGACCAACCCCGTTCAGGACGCCCCTCAACGGCAAGAACTGACGAAAACGTCGAAAAAATCAATGCCCTCGTTTCGTGAAGACCGTCGTCGAACCATTGATCAACTCTGGAGATGTCTGAAATATCGTAGAGTTCAATTCAGAGGATTTTATCAGAAGATTTGCACATGAGAAGTGTTGCAGCCAAATTTGTCCCTCGCCTTCTCACAGACGAGCAAAAGGAGCGTCGAGTTGAATCATGTGTTGAACTTCAAAATCAGCTCAAAGAGGACCCTGACTTTTTTGCCAAGGTGATTACTGGTGATGAATCGTGTGCTATGGCTACGACCCCGAATCAAAGCAGCAATCAAGCCAGTGGAAGACAAGTGGCTCTCCTCGTCCCAAGAAAGCTCGCAAGTGAAGTCACACATCAAGACAATGCTCATTTGTTTCTTCGATTGCAGATGTGTTGTGCACGCGGAGTTCGTTCCCCCGGGTCAAACTGTTAACCAGGGGCTCTACTTGGAGGTTTTGAAAAGATTGAGGGAGAGTATCCGGAAGAAAAGGGCAGATCTTTGGCGCACAGGCGAATGGCTCTTCCATCATGACAACGCTCCGGTCGACACCGCCCTCTCCGTAAAGCAGTTTTTGACCAAAAACGGCATGACACCGATTGTGCACTCCCCTACTCACCGGATCTAGCCCCCTGTGATTTCGTTTTGTTCCCCAGACTCAAACGTGACATGAAAGGAAAGCGTTTTGCCACTGTGGAGGAGGTAAAACAAAAATCGCTGGAGGTCATAAAGAAGATCCCTATAGATGATTTTCAAAATTGTTTTGAACAATGAAAGGATCGTTTGCAGAAATGCGTTGCGGTCCATGGACAATACTTTGAAGATGATGAAAATTTGGTGTAAAAATATTAAGAAATAAAGAAGTTATGACGAATTTCCAGTTTTTTGGGTCCCCCCTCGTATATCCCCCTCCAACTCCCAATAGCTTACCCCGAGAGTACTTTTTTAGACTGTAAGCACTATATGTAGGAAGTTTGTTTACATGATGGACCATACACACACACAATAGAAGGCAGAATAGGATTTCTTTCCAAAGGATTTCAGTTCAATAATCTGCAATGCTTTTGTATTTGGATGTGGTCCCTTTCTCTCCGTCTCTTATATATATATATATAAGAGACGGAGAGAAAGGGACCACATCCAAATACAAAAGCATTGCAGATTATTGAACTGAAATCCTTTGGAAAGAAATCCTATTCTGCCTTCTTTCTAAAGTATAAATAAGTCTCTTAGACATGACTTCGTGTTCGTAAATTTCCTGTTTACATGGATTTGGGGATCGTGAATTTTGTGTCTGTAACGAAGGTTGGAGTTTGTATAATAATTTCTGTTTATACCCGAATAGTCTCTTTACCTTTCAGAAAGCGTAAATCACTTGCTGTAATGAGAAAATTGAGAAGTAACTTCCGTATGACAAATAGCTGCAAATAAATACACTACATAATTTATTTATTGCGATGATATTATTTTCTTAATTTGTATTTAACATTCACATATATAATAGAATACCAACGTACTGTGAACACCTGTTATATTTTAAACATAATAATCACTATGTTCTGCAATGATTATATGTTATATATATATACAACTGACGTATTTTAATGTAATTATTTTATATAATTTTTCATGCATTGCGGAAAATAGAATTTCATAAAAAGAAGCATTGACTCGAATGGGAATCGAACGCTCAACCTTACGAGTAGAAATCCAACGGCTTACCACTGAGCCAACAAAAGCGCTGTTCTAGCGATATATAGCGGCATTTAAGATAATAATGACATTCATATCCACTGCAAATGCTGTTTTTGTTCTACTTTGACTTTTATTTTAGTACTCAGGCGAGAATTATATTCTATGTCTTAACTTTCAGCATTCTTTTACATATGGAAAGATTCGTTTACGTATCTAAATGTTCCATCAAGTATGGAGAGCAAAATGACAAACAAGCATGTGCCGACATTAATACAAAGTTTCGAAATATTGTATCATTAAGTATTTCAATCAATGTTCATTTTTTTATACACTTGGTAACAAGTCCTATTACATTTAAAAGAAGAAAAACACATCTGCAAAAATTTTTCCCGATTCCAAAGGTTGGCTTCGAGGTTCGAACCTGGTTTACTTTTTTTCCGAAGATACCCGAAGTTGGACTTAGAAAATGTTTGCCTCGAAACAGCAATAAAGAATGCGCTCAACCTTTTTGAGACAAGGTATACGTATACCAGTACTACCACCCTACACATCTTACGGGTTGCAGACTACAGGTTCCCATTATTATGATAGCTATATAACTTTAGCGTAAAAACATGATTAAGAATACAAATGATTGTTTTCTAGCATGCATTATACGTATAAAGGTTGGCGTAAAACAATGTGACAAAATAATTTTTCAATGTTAATACTCGTTAATTCTTCAAAACATAAGTACGATATAGCAAATCGAGTACTCAACTACCGTAAATATTTGGAAAAAAATAAACATCACATAATGCTTTCTGACAGTTTTGAACGTCCTTATTCCAGTAAGTATTGAAAGAAGTATTTTTTTCTTGATATCATTTAACCAGTGGCGGTTAATATTAGTGTTGCAGCGTTGCGCAACGACCAAAGTATTTAAAAAAAACATTATTGTCAATAGTAATAAAGAACAGAAAAAATACTTTTTAATACTCGCATATATACACTTTAAATAACATATTTTTTATTTATGTAACTGTCCGTTCCGTTAATCCGTTTTAAAAAGCGAAAAATAATCCGCCACAGAGTCTCTCATTTATATTGTGTTGCAGCGAGCATACAACGACCAGATTCCTTCAGCGCGGCAATTGGAGCAAATGTTAAGTCTCCTTTCCCCTATCTCAGAAGTTAAAGGGACTGGTCGTTGCAGTGCTTCTACAACACAGCACGGTTTCCAGTGAACGATAAGGTTTTTCGCGCTAAATAAGATTTCTGAATTTTATTTCACTGGCAATTAACAAATAGAATTTGTTTTTATGCATTCATATTTTTAAATTACGGGACCATACTGAAGCCAATCAATATAATGACAATTTAAAAAAGTGATTGCAGAATTACAAAATAAGAAAGAAAATATCTAGTAGAGGAGAAAACAAATGAAAGTAGACCCACATTTACAAGTTAATTCATAGCTTATATTGATAACGAAGGCTTCTTCTACAGTAATTTGTGAATCAAATATTAATAAGTCAGTATGTAGAATCGCTCCCCCCCCCCCTTCTGTGGATAGTATTTTAGTATAAACATATTTCTTTTATAAAATAAGTATATTTTATATTCTTGATAATTTCCACATAAAACTGTATGATGGGGAACGCCACATTGAATTTGGGACTAGTTAGCAATGCTCAGGGGCGTAGCCACGAGGGGGATCTACCGGGTCCGGACCTCTCAAAAATTTCGAAACTTGACTAACATTTGTAGACTTTCCTAACGAACTGTACTTGTTTAACAGAGAAACGATTGATGTAGGCTAAATATTTTATTTTACGCCTCATCATGTACTCTTTCTTTTCTTATAAAAATAATCGTTCTATCATTTTTTCTAAAAATATAGGTGACAGTAAGTAAGAATTACTTATCGTCTTTTCGGGTGCAGTATAAGACAGATTCCATATTATGTAGAAGTATTGGACCTCCGTCAAATACTTTGGATCCCTCTTAGTTAACATTTCTGGGTGTAGAACTGGCAGTGCTGTTTGTTTTGATGTTCTTTGATTTTTGGTTTCTGTTACATGCTGATCCTTCATCTGGCGGGTTTCGAGGTTTCCTTTCCAGAACATATCACATTGATAAGCATTGTTTCGCCTCATGTGGAAGTATATTGTGTTCATCGTGCATTGCGTAACAACCAAGACGGATGATTTGGAATGTAGTTTTTTTTACGCACGTGTGTGTGTGTGTTGATGTATGGAATGTGACATTCGGAATTCATATACCAGTACCTCTTTTGTATCAGCTGTTTTGGTTTTTAATTATTAGGTTTAATTTCATTGTGTGTGCTTTAATTCTGTAAATAACCTGCAAATTCTGAATGAATTGTATAGCATGACTTGTATAAATAACTTACAAAAAATGTTGACCAGCTTTCAACTGAGGGAAAATTTGCAATTAAGACTTAGACAAAACAAGCAAAGGGCAATTCAGGGGAGTGTTCGAAAAAAATCCAGTTTAAATTTACAGGATATCTTATGGCAGTAGTGTTGTTTGCACCAGATACATTTCCTTAATTTATTTTAAATTTTCCTGGATAAACTGTGAATAAAGTGTGTTCAATGTATATACATTTTTTTATAACACTAATCTCTGCTACGAACTCTCTTCAGTCAACGCTGAAGAGGAATTCGGACCACTGTCAGGAACTGAGTTTGCTAGAATGAATCGTTTGCAATAATCTAGAAAAAATATTTAGCGAATCTACAAAGCTTCTGAAATTAATATTAACTGTACCTATGGCGTCAGCAAAAGACGAAAAGTTTTTTTCCACATGAGAAAGAATTGGCACTTTCAAGGAATTGCATGTCCCAAGAAAGGTTATCACCATTGGTTATGCTTTCCATCGAAAAAGATCTGACAATAAGAATACCAGAGTTCAACCAGCATGTATTAGACATGTATTTGCTCCAATCAAAGAGAGGATAATGAACTTACTAATTAATTAAGGTGATTAATCGGATAAAATGTTGTGCATTTTTTATTTTTTTTAAAACAGAATTTTATTTAATTTAACATGTCGCATAGCATTTGCATCTAAAGTTATGCTGATTAGTCAATGAGTCAACTATATCTTCTGTCTCTTATCGGTCGTACTGCAACACCCGTAACCACAATCCACCGGCCGCCACTGCATTTAACATTTGTAATAGATACGTAGCTCTTCTAAGCAGGGAACAGAGCGCTAGTAGGCAAGACTTCACTGGTCATGTTGACAATAGTTTTTACAGCGATTTTGAGTTGTATCAATTTTAAAATAGCATTTCCAGATCATTGGAAATTTTGCTTATTTTGACAACTTTAAGACTGTGTATCAAAACCGGAAACAGTACTGTTATTTTTTTAGCTTGTTAGGGATTGCGGTCAGCACACATTTCAGAATTCCTCAATGGGGATTTAACACGGTGGGAGGGGAAAACTAGTACTGTGAAGATATTGGTAAACCACACTGAGTATAATAAGAAACATGGTCCCCCGAGGAAAGATTTCGTAGCTGCAGACGGGAATTTTTCTCCAGTTCACCACTTAAAATCACCTCTGATCATAATCATTAAAACACCGTTGTTGATGACGATAAATTCGAATCACATCTATTAATCTGGATATCTCGGCATCAAACATCAATAAGGGTTTAAATTCACTCCCCATCATTAGGATGTCTTCCTAATTCGTCTTGGATGCCGTTCTTTATGAATGATTTTATATCCTGATCATCTGGTCTAAATGCAGAACCTTCATTATGAATATCGTTTTTCTCATTGTTATCAACATGTACACTGGTAAATCACTCACTTCTTTTGTGGGGACTTTCTGGTTCTACGGGAGCTGCTGGAAAGTTTTCTGAAACTACTTCTAAGAGAAGTAGCATTCTGCTATTATAAAATTCGAAAGGATAGATCTTTCCATGTTTAAATTATTTTTAACTGTTTGTTTTAAGCCTATTCGTTTATTTTTACACCAGTTTGAAGAAGTACATCAGAAATCTCTGTTTGGTATAGGTGAACATCTGCTTCGGGAGACGCAAATAGCTCACTACGCGTCTTATTTTGAGAATAAATACAGTCATTATGTGTTAAATTAGATTGAGTAAGGATAATGAATCATTAACTCGACATTTTTACTGAAAAAAAAACACAGTTTGGTGTGCTGAGTGGGAACTGACGTTGTGGTAGTGAACAAGGATGAGACGATTTAGGTTTGTTTTATGCAACTCATTGAACCTCTGGCGAAACGAATTGCTGTATTGCCATCAGCATTTACGGTCCTATTCTAAAGCTATGCTTGCCACATGTCTAGTATAGCCGAAGAAATAAGCAATATTTTGCTTGGCATCACTCCTCGACCTAACATTTTTTGTCGGTTTCGGTTGACTTAGAAATACCCAATGGATTGCTGTTTAGTTTCGGATTCGTATGAATATATCGAAGTTTCATCCTGTGTAACGATATAGTACACCAAATTTGACATGCCTTGGTTGAATCTTTCGAGCATTTCTTTATAACAATTGACATGAGCCTGTTTTTAAGCTTCGATAAAGGGCATCTTCAGTGACTCGCTTCTCTTTTGACCGGTGAGTACAAGGATCGATATGATGGGTATATAGATTATATATCCATATACACTGCGTGTATATATAGTAAGCTCTGTAGGTCATGAATACGTTAGTTTCGATATCGCAAGTAAGGTGTGTTCGAACAGGAGTCGAGAAACCGACCGACAGTCCCGACAGTGTTCTCGGGTCATCGTGCCCCACTGGAGGGGCTTCCGGTGGAGATCTTTGGGTCTATTCTCATCTTCTGACTCTGCTGCATAATTCTATGCCGCACATTACGCATGAAACTGCAGAGATCCAGCAGGATCTTCAGCACGTATTGTTTATTTGTGGGGGCACGTGTCTCCGGTGACCGACGGGCTCCTCGGACATGTGGGTGTAGGAAGAACGTGTAGGCACGTTAGTTTTTGAATAGCATTTGAAGAAGTTGTTCCAGAACCAGGGCCCAAAACAGTCACTGCTGATAGCTCTCGGCCACTTCGACCCAGTGCGTCAGCAGAGCTTGGTGTATATATATATAAATATATATATATATATGTGTGTGTGTGTGTGTGTGTGTGTGTGTGTGTGTGTGTGTGTGTGTGTCAGGAGACAAATTGAACTGTGCCTCCCCCATAACACATTTCTAGAAGTCCCAGAATGGGTTCCAACTGGAACCAAACCAAGCTCAGCTGACACATTGGTTGAAATAGTCGAGAGCGATCAGCAATGTTTGGCCGTTTTGAACTCCGGCACTGGAACAACTTTAAATGTGACATCAGAGTTTGCATATTTGGAAGCTAGCATGTCTTCCCGTTCTCTCCATACCAACAATATCAGAGAGGCCCGTCGGTTACCGAAGATACTCGTCCTCACAAGTAAACAATGTGTGCTTCTGGACCGGTTCTCCAATTCTTGTGAGTATCCTGCTGTATCTCTGTGATTTCATGGGTAATGTGTGGCACAGAATTACGCACCAGAGTCATCAGATGAGGACAGACCTAAAGATCTCCACCGGAAGCTTCTCCAGTGGTGCATGGTGACCCGAGAAGTGACTACAACACTTCCGGGACCGTCGATTAGTGTTTCGACTCCTGTTCGAACACACCTCACTTTCCAACATCGAAACCAACGTATTCGTGATCTACAGAGCCTACCGGTTCTCTACATACTCATATCGAATCTGGTACTCACCGGTCAATAAAGTTGGGCGTCAACAATGCATGAGTGGAGATGCCCTTTGTGTGGGATTCAACGGATTGAAGTTTTCCTATATATATTGTCAATGTTCAAGGTTCCTGAGTTTCACAGTTGACATGCTAATCTCTCGCAATCATTTCACGCTGAGGTTCAACACTAGAGTCAAGTCTATTGGCAGTTATGAACGTGGCTGGCCGACCTTCACAAAATTTATCACTGAGAAATATACTACCACGCTAGAATTTAGGAAACCGACTGTATAATTCCTGTTGGATGGTGTTTCATTGTCAAAGGTCAAATTAATTCCCTCGATGTATTATTTTAGTGTTAAACTGCATTTGAACTCATAAAAAGTCAGTGCCTGAAAATATTCACGAGAAATTTCCATTTCTCACACAAAACTATTTCATTAAACTGTTATGAGAAATAAACGAATAGGATTAACAGTCAAACATGATAATATTTAAATTACTTAAACACAGAGAAAATATTCTTCTAAATTTTATAATAATGGAACACTTGTGCCACTGTTAGTAGTAGTTTGCGGGAACGTTTCTAGTAGCTCTCGTATTTGACCCTAGTCGTTATAAGAAGCGTGGTCTTGTAACCCAAATTTCTTAGAGAAGAGATATTGTGAAGGGAGAATGGATTCTGAGGGTTCATCTTATATGCTAATCTTCTCTCTCCCAACTGTATCGTATTCAAGCCTTGATAGTGGTTTATAGGTCCTGTTCTTAATAACCTTGCTGCATGAGGACGGGAATAAAATGAAACTCGAACTTATTCAAGCATATACAGGCCCGTAGCCATGGAGGGGCTAGATGGGGCACTGCCTCACCTAAATTATTTTTTGCCCCCACTAAAAAATTACACTGAAGAGAATTTTCAAAGTGACTTAAAACCAGTGATATTCTTGCAATTATATTTACCAAATTAAATTCAATTTTGCGGATTCTACTCATTTGTGTGTAATTTTTTTTATATATATATTTCTTGCTAGATGCACCAAACATCTTCCTTTTTCTTTATGCATTTCAAGAATTTCAAACCGTACTCTATTAATGCAACCATGACAAGCATCCAAGAATACCAGGTGCACTTTCAAACAACAATATCAGTCCACAACGTTAGTTGTGAATATTAATAAACTGTAGTGTCTCGCTTATTTTGGAAAGTAGAAAATTGAGTGCAAACCTTGAATAAAACATATACTTTTATTTAGTATTAATATAATCTAAAATTTTTGTAATATAATTTTGTTCTAATGTTTAAAAAATAAATACTTCAATTTTAATTATTAATATGAAACAAAGTACCTCGCAAAGAGCTTGTATTAAGGACACAAAAATTTACGATTTCGATAATTCAACAATAAATATACATTCTGTAAGTATTAAATAAATGTACAATTTTATGGTGTTCTTTGATGTCTTTGTCATTGCCCCCCTTCCCCTAATAAATCAGGCTGGCTACGGGCTTGAGCATATGTGAGTGTTTGAATGTGCTGTGCTACAATGTGAATACAGGAATGAGGATTTAGAATGTTCTGTGATGTTGATCTGTAAGTTGCTTAGGGTTTCTAAATACCTTACGATATGTTAGAAAAAAAACAATTTACTCTTTTTTTCTATCCTCAACTCATAACAATGTATTTACTTTTAACGATGGCAGTTCACATTACATCCGTAGGAGATCGTGCCTTAAAATAAATCGATGGTAGATTGATGTAACTTTAGCTAACGTCAATTTTAGGAACATTAGGATGAGGTTTCTGACTCTTATAACCACGTATGTTCTTGCATACACTGGCACACATATATATATATAAAGACACGTAAAGATAGGCTTCAACTTTTGCCTCTTACTCCCCATAAAATATTAAGTTCCTACGCGCCTGCTTTCTTTATAAAATTAAGAAAGAACTTCTGTATATTAAATGAACAAATAAAAATGAAAGATGTTGAAATAACTATAAAAAATAGCGTTAATATGTTTTGCGTTAACAACTATATATCAATCAAAATCAGTCTCCTTCCTTAAGATTTTAATAGTTACGGACTATGGTTTGTCATTCTACTCGAAGTAAACTACGAAACAGATTAATTCCATATATAGATTACTAATACCTGAGATAAGCTGTTGACAGTTTTATCACAGAAATGATGTCATTTGTCTTCGATGAGACCTGAGTGCGTAATTGCTCAAGGATAGATATTCCACATACATACCTATAAAATAAGTGTGTTTATAAGACTACACTCAAAAATATTATTTATTTCATTTAAGCTATCATAAGAGAAAGTACAAATACCACATGATTTTTTTCTTAGAAGCAAGTGTTCGGATGGAGCAGAAATAAACTTCATTTTTCTTCTGTCAAAATAAGTGTTTATGTAAATTTTAACAATTCGATCATCATTGGCTTCTCAGGAGAATGTACTTAAAATTATTGTAGTTCGTGAGATTTTCCTGCTCTGGAAAATCTCATACTTTTACTTACACGCATCTAATTTAAACCCGAATTAAAGTAGAAGTGCCAATTATACCTCATTTGAATTGCAATTAAGTGGTCTTTCCTTCGGTGTAAGACTAGTTTGAATACTTCTAAAAGCACTTGGTATCGATATAACAGAAGAATTTTGAAATTTCCCTATGGGAATGTACGTTTCTTGACTTTTTTTCGCTTATAACTTAGTTCTTTTAAATCCATTTATTAGAAGCCCAATAGTTGTGTTAACAACGGCGTAAACGGCACGTTTTGTTGATGGGGTAAAATCAAACTTGCAAGTTCCACTTCCAACCTATTCTACCCGAGAACTTGCACGTCAATAGCCAATCTAGTGCAAATATTCTATATTTTTTCTCAGGTACATACAATTAGTTAAAAAAAGAATAAAAACTATAGGATGCATTTCGTACATAAAGTGATATATCTTAATTGGTTTGTGTGTCTCACACGTGTCAGAGATATGGTTTCCAAGTAATAACCGAATAAATTATGATTTTGTAAAACGAAATTTTCTAAATATCCCTCAATTATGTCTTTCATAAGGTGAATTCAAGCATAACATATATTGAACAAAATTTATTTAAATTGCAATTCGTACGGGGAGTAGATTGTACCTAAACTCTAATTAGAACATGCATGAATAAACATTAAATTCCAATTTAATACATTCAATTTTCAACTTTATCATTACAAGTAAAAAAGTACTATATTTTTTCTAACAGGCACTGTCAAAGCACTGAACACAATATTCATCTAGTACGTTTAAAGTGCAATGAGGTATGCTTCAGTTCCTTTTCGTTTATCTTTGACTTGGTGTTGCCAAGATACAGGAAAATAAAATTAGGAAATGTAGTTTTTGTAGGAAAATTTCGAAAACTTTCTCTGTTAGTTTAGGAATTCTTTAAATACAGTCTTCCAAAAGTCCTGCAAAAAAGTAAAAAGCTGTAACTTTGAAAGTACTACTTACAATTTTGTATTTTGTTTGTAATGTTTAGTGGAAATGTTAAAACTTTTGTTGGCAACAATGAGCGGATGTAAGCGTTGACGGGAGTTCTTAAGTTGACACAACCAGAGCAACAGGACATGACGTCACTTAATGTCGTCACTACCGTGGAGTACTTCATGCGCAGTGTATCCATAAGCAAAGCAGCTCTGTTGACAGCATTACGGCTGAGTTAACATGCCAAGGTGGATTATAATTTAAGACATACCTGGAATTTGTTCGTGTACTGGTGGACAATAAAAAACACATTATGTTGTTACAGTGGTTGTGTGAGTTGCGTTTTACATTCAACAAACGAACAAGATTATACACAATCAGTGCACTGAATAATGCGTAAATAATTGCGGCTTGTACCATCAAAGGCGGGAAGAACGCCGGGATTTTTTTAAAATAAATCTCATTTCGTGCTGCGCACTGATACGTGTATCAA
The DNA here is from genome assembly GCF_964235325.1 of Thermobia domestica. Classification (NCBI taxonomy): domain Eukaryota; kingdom Metazoa; phylum Arthropoda; class Insecta; order Zygentoma; family Lepismatidae; genus Thermobia; species Thermobia domestica. Next base: position 232,586,545 of record NC_137461.1, on the reverse strand, counting down.
GATTGAAATTTCAGGTTTCCTCAGTTATGTTCTATTTTATAAGTGTACTGACATTCATGATATATCAATTTCTTTTAGCACCAAATGAACTCTTGTAGGTTTAGTAAGTGTTTTGGAGTAGCAGAAACGGGATTAAGAATACGTGGACATTTTTAAAATTACAATTTACAGGTAAAATTTGTTAATTCAGAGCAAAAGACAAATGTTTAGGAAATTTATTTATGAAGGCGCAGAATATGTAAGTCATCTGTGAATATAGATACAGCAATAAGATGTTGCTTTCATTTCTATGAAACTCTCCATAAGGGCGTTATTCCAGGGCTGCAAACTAATGTACAAGGGACTTGAAATATGACTATTTCGCTGCCTGAACCTACCCTAACCTAACCCGAACTACTGCTACTCTATTACTACTAGTATACTATTATTACTACTACTACTCAACTACTACCATTACTGCCTTACTATACTACTACTACTACTACTACTACTAGCCTATTATAATACTATCATTACTACTACCAGGGCCGAAACCAGATACAAAGTTTGGGAGGGCCGTGAATATGTTACGAAGGGCCGTCATTAAAATTATCTTATAAGTATATAAATTGTGTTTTTGTATTAATAAAAATTTTTATTGAAGTCTGGAGGGGCCACAAAAAGTTGAGGGGGACCTGGTTGCGGGCCTGGCTACTACTAAACTACTACCCTACTACTACTGCCTTACTACTACTATACTATCAATATCATTACTACTATTACTACTACTAAGTGTGCACCCATGATTTTTTTTAAATTTAATTTTTGAATAATTATCTCTCGTAGCGCCCCTGAATTTTACCTGTTCCTGGTGGATCACTGGTATACGCCAACACATGTACAGTCTAGAAGGCGTGATGACACTATTTTCATAAAGAAATGTGAGTTTCAAAGTAATATGAATTTGTCCACGTATTGTTGATCTGAACTGCGGAAACTGCTCTATTCCAATTTAAGGATGCATATTAACACTGATGTAATAAAGTAATTATGCAGCCTATACCTAAGCTACACGAGGTTTACGTTTACGCACCCACTGGCTCAACTTTTGAAGTATTTCGTTTTATTAGCTTATCGACGTCGACCATACCCTAAACGCCGCATGGACGAAGTCGCACATAGTACGAACTATTCGCAAAATCAAAGTAAGCGAATCACTTATCGACAATTTTCGCATTTATTACTGCCTTAAAATGGAAAGGTCATTAAGTGACATGAATTCCCGCCTATATCTGTGAGCGTTGTGGATTACACGTACAACATTTAATGGATTTATCAAGAAATAATGAACCCACAGGTTCAGCACCACATAACTGCATTACTTATGAACAAGGAATCCCATCAGGGGGGGCATGGTGGGGCGCTCGTCCCCTAAGAGGAAATTGTACTTGGGAATATTGAAAACCCAATAGAATTTTTACATTACTTACAGCAAAATCTGAAACTATATTTGAAACGTCGCTTATACTTGCCCCCTCCCCTTGGAAACCACAACATGAGCGCCCTTGCTTATGAACTGCACACTAAGAAAAATCCGTTCCCCGGACAGCGGTATATTGTACAAATATACGAAATCCTCTTGCTTACTACAGAAATCAGTATGGAGCATATGCTACATACGCACTGCCCTTAGATATTACATCATGCCATTGCAGGATATCTGACACCTAACAGTTTTCCGTATATCACCTATGTTACATTCTGCAACTATATTCTATTCTACTATGGACATTCTGCGTCGATTTGTATGTGAGATCCTGACCGCCTATATTGTTTCATACGGAAAATACGTATAGATGAAACACTTATACGGAAAGTATTATAAAACATGCGTTTTCAGTTATACGTTTGCTGTACGTTAAGTCCAAAAACTACAGGAATTACGCATGTTATCTACCGTTTTAAGTACACTACCTACATTTTTTTTTTCTCAGTATGTACTTTGAAAACTAGCCATATGTCGGATTACGGGGAGAAAGCATTTTTTGTTGAAAATCATTGCTGTTTTCTTAAATGTTTTTGAGGTTAATCTACCTAAAGCCAAACATACCACTAACTAAAGAGTTTCAGACAGTAGGCCCTATTGTTGAGCATGAGTAGTCGCTAATGCTCTTGTCTTTGGTCCTGGGCTCGATTTCCGGCAGGGACAGTCGATCGAAAAGGTGTAACAGCTTTTTCAGGCTAGCTATCCTAAACGAGGTTTTTCCTGCGATTTCCTCATTCACACCAGGTAAATGCCGGGATGGTATCTAATTTACAGGCCTCAGGCAGCTTCTTTCCTTATCCGTTCCTTATATCCCTCCCTCGTACCGTGATTGTGTGCTCGCCGAGGATATCATCCCTCCAACGTGACGTGCTTAAAGCCATAGATGCCGGTAATGGCCATGACTTGTATCAATAAATGAATAAATAAATATTGACGAGCGAGCGCTAGCAAGCGAAGTCGGGTTAGAACGCCGCAATGCACGTTGTATTCGTCCATTCTAATTAATAGCTAATAGTAATTGCAAAATTTTCCATTCCGCACACGGCATTTCCAGTCTACTCAGTTCACAAATTACTCACATATCAATATCGATTATCTTTCCGCAACATGAACTCATTCCACCTATAAAAATTGTATTTTTTCGTAGTTTTGTTCCCCCGTAATCCTACAGAACCCGAGAAATATATTACATACTTCTTTCGTAAATTTTGCAAATTCAAACTCATAAAATAGGACAGCACCATCGTATTCTACATACAGTAAACGTTATATTATTTTTAAAAATTAGTAGTACAGTCTTCTTTCACACGCAGTCATTCATTTTAATCATAAATTACTCTTTCTATGTTTATGTATTCTACACCTGCATCCATTTATCCAGCGCCGTAACTTAGATTTTTCTTGGAAGGGAGGTAAGCATTAATACGCGTTTTTGGTGCTCCTAGAAAAAAGTTGTTTCTCTAATTCTTGGGCTCCCTCTTTCCATCTTTCTCTTACTCTTTATGGGCCCGGGTCGTTAGTTACACCTTTGGGCCCGTTCCATACATGACAAATGAATTAAGGGGACAATATTGACAAATATCAAAGCCATACGAATAAACATTATTTCTAGGGCCCCTAATAATAAACTTTTTTATTGAAATGGACCAACGACTCATTTTGTTTTATTTACCTTTTATGTGTTGTTTTGTTTATGTAATGTAGTGGACATATTCGATGCTTGATTTATAGTTTCATGTTCGTATCGTATACGAAGTAAGAAAATTTTGTCTTAAAATGGGTCATCTCGAATGGCAGGGAGCTTCCTTGGGGATCCATTTGCCCCCTCCCTCCTCAAGTTACGGCCCTGTCACTTATCACATACTAGATTGGTAGAAAGCCAAAAAATCTAAGGGAAGCCCGGTAGAAGTTTGGGAGGGGGTCCCGATCCAAACGTATTATAGTTAATCATCATTATAGTTGATCATCAGCGCACAAAGTTTCCGGTCGCCAAGTTGCAATTGGCGACTAGAAATCTAGAGCTGGTGACCAGTGTTTAGTAGGAATGGTTTCTGCCTGAACTCACAGGGCAACGCATTTTCTGTTTCGTAAGAAAATAACTGTCACTGAGTGAGAGAAAACACGGAATGTGAAGTCTTTCTTTGTCAAACCAAAGGCCGTTTGGGGGGGGGGGGCATCTCGATGTGTACGTGAGAGATACTGGCGTCCATTATTTTTGGATTGGCGAGTGCGTCTGACTTTGAAATTTTGCACCCTGTTATAGTTCATTTGCAAGCGTACTGTGAAAATTTTAGGGGACCAGTAAACATTTAGAGGGGGCCCGCTCCCCTAGACCCAATGGATACGGGCCTGTCACATACTAATATGATGTAGACCTATCATTAATTTTTATGTCAATTATATATTGTGGATCTCCAAATTTTTTGTAGCAACAAATCTTCCGCGGAGCACATCATCAAATTTCGCGTGTGGAGATGCTATGTTTTCATACAAATATACAAATATCTCTTTAAGTATATTACTTCATTAACAGATAATTATTTTTAAACATATTTTCTTTACCAGTCTGTTACTCAAGTATAAAATTAATAAGTTGACGCCAAATCAGTTGCAAACACTCCTCAACTTATTATCACATTTAGTGACGTCATATTGTGTGGTGCTCTGGTTTTGTCAACTTAAGATCTCCCAAGCGTTGACATCATATCCGCAAATCACTTGACAAAGATGGCGTCTACTCAAGAGAAAGCGCAGTGTGTGGCGTGGTTTTGTGAGTTAAAATCTAGTGTTTTGGTGAGAAGAAAATTCCGACAAAAATATCAGAAACAATCATCTGCAGATTCAAGTATCAAGAGATGGTACGATAACTTCCTAGCTACCGGAAGTGTCTTGGACTTGCCTCGTAGCGTAAGGCCAACAACCAGTGTTGATGTGATTCAGTCCGTGCAGGAAAGAGTGTTGCAAAGTCCAAAGAAATCGTTGAAACGCAGATTCTTGGAGTTGCAAGTGCCAAGGACAACGCTACACAATATCGTTCGTAAGAAAATGATACAGAAGTTTACAAGCAAAAACCGAAAGATGTTCAGGACCTCAGGAAGAAGATACGTGATGTGACTTTTAGTATTACGGATGAAGCATGTCGAAATGCCATTCTTGGATTCCCGAAAAGACTTCAGCAATGTTTGGACATAAATTGTGCTCAGCTGGAGGTTTGGCGTTGAAAAAATGCTTGGAAACAAAATTTCAGACTTTCTTACAAGTCCACTAAAAGTTTTGTACAAATAAAATAGATGGTTACAAAGCTACAGCTTTTTACTTTTTTGCAGGACTTTTGGAAGATTCTGTATTTAATCTACATTTATACAGAAGAAAAGACCAGTTCTGGATTAACCCATCTGAAGGCACGGGACCAGAAAAAATATGTGGCCCCTACTGACTTCACCTAATACATTTCTGTGAAAGTACAGTACCTAGGTAAGAAAGTTAAGGGAATATGTTTCATATTTTTGTCATATTTTATTTTATGATGATTGTATCTTCATGATTCTTTTCAGATAGTAAGGCGCGCTATACATTACGAGATCAATCCTAGGAAATATCTTAGGATTTATCTTCGGAAAAATGTTATGACATATCTTGTAGGAAATCTTACCCTTGTGTGCCATACACGTGAAGATTTTTCCTGTCTGACCGAATGACGTATATCAACATTGAGAAATAGTTCTATTTAATAAAAGTATAAAGTTGAAGAATTACTATGCTAACCACACTGCACATCCCACTGATATTAATATCAGGCGCTATATTGTTAAATTGGATACCTCTAAAAAGAAAAAAAAGCATAAGTCAGAAGGGTGCTGGTATACTTTTGGCGCACCACATTTTAGAAGATTTACAAGTAAAATTTAATACTTTGCATGAAAAGACATATTTATAAGGAACAATTTTTTTGGAAGCAACATAATTAAATACAAAGTAATACACCTGTATTTTATGTTTACAATTGTAGGGTTACTAGTGTAAAATCATTATAAATGTTTTAACGACGGTTAAAATAGGTGAGACAATGTTTAGCAGAAAGGGTCCAGCTATTTTTTCTAAGAAATGCTACAATTTCGGTAGTTTATATTCACATTAGTTTAGTTTAGGTTGGTTCAGGTTAGTTACGGTTATGTTACGTTAGATTATATTAGTACATGGGTCCAACACAATTTTCAAAAAGTGATAGAATTTCGCTTACTTCTATTAATATTAGGTTAGTTTAAGCTAGTTAACTTCATTAGGTTAGATTTAGTTAGGTTGTGTTAGGTCTAAGTACTTGCATCTTCCATTTCTCCTGTAAATTTTGTATGTTCTGCTTACTTCTGGACCCCTTCTGCGAAACTTTTACGTAAGTGAGTGCATATGAAAGTTGACCGGTGTTACTATTTTCCACCACCGGTGTATTTCTGCATAGTTTACAGAAGCTATAATTTATGTTTACGAGTGGAGCGCTACTACCACGATACCGTGACAAGTGCTATTCAAACTCGTATCATTGCTAAAACGCACTCGTTTTCACTACATCAACTGACGCGCCTGCTTCCTTCGCTCGCACCCGCTCACTGACGCTCGGGACTTCGCTTAGCCCTGCTCTGACTCGGTTAAATAGCATTCGTACTTTCTAGAAACAACCTAGCACAACTTGGTTTGCGTTTTTTGCACTATAGTTTTTATACTATATATATCTTGACCCCGTATTTGTACGCAAATCGTAAAAGAATTGTAGTTTATCAACAATTGCTTTTGTTGGTCCCCTTCAGGGATTTTATCTATGCTATGTAAGATATTTTCATGCCGGCCAACGCAAATCATTTAGGAAATAGTGACAAATTATAATTTTTCAACAATTATTTCGAGTGGTACATCTAAAGTAAACCTGCACGATCAGAAGATACCTCATCATTTGTGTTTTCATTTGTTTTGTTTTCACTTTCTCTCACCTGATGTCGCTTAAATCGAAATCTTACGAATTTTCTTTCCGAAATAGAGCGTGCTCTAAACAAGAGAAATCTCATAGGATCGTTCAGAACACAGGAAATGACATGGGATCTGTCGCCATACACGTTGAGATTTTGACTCTAGGATAAATCGTAAGAGATTTCCTAGGATCTATCTTATAGTGTATAGCCGGCCTAAGTTGAGAGTTTGGTCAGAAGGATGGAGGCCCTTGTTCACCTGGAGACCCGGGGTTATAGCCCCCCTAAGCCCCTCCCTTAATCCGGCCCTGGAAAAGATGCCTTATTTCCAATTCAAATGAGGCATAACTCATATTTCTTAAATTTAATTAGAGCTTGAATTGCTTACATCTAAGGAAAAGTCTACGATCTTACCAGAAGAGAAAAAGAAGGTACAAAGAGCAAAAATTTCAAATACGTATTTCTACGAAACCAAAAGTTTGTATAAGCTGAACACTTATTTTATTGAATATATATATATATATATATATATATATATATATATATATATATATATATATATATATATATATATATATATATATATATATATATTCACTGTCTGACGTTTGCTTCTTAGTACTGACATCGTTATTTTGTTCACTGTTTAAACAAGTCTATCACTCAGTAAGTATTGTTGTTATTTATTTTATTTATTTTCAAATTTAATATAGGGTTTCTTCGTATTAGTAGAACGCAAGATAAAATTCTGTACTCAATTATTTTTCGTATTAGGTATAATAAATCTCTGTTCAAGATAATGAATACCGACATTAATTTTTGTCCTTTATTTCCATTGGGTTTAATTTTATAGTGATTCAAAATTTCAGCATGTTTTCGACTTGAACTATTTTCTTGGAAATTTGAATAAAAGATATACATTTTAGCAAAAAATAGGTTTCGTTCAAAAATCTTTGATCTTTTTAATTTTAAATCTTATATTCTTTCCTGGCTTGCCAAAACTGACGTATATAAGCTTCGTACGTATAAATCGATGAAAATGTAAATAATCCATAAATTAATGTGATCTATATTATAATGTATAACAATAAAAATGAAAAATTATTGTAGTCGTTATGAAAAAGAGTAGAAGTGGACACAAAGTGTTCACCTGTTTAAAAATTCATATAATATGCAAACTACAGAAGTTAGAACGAGCGGTTTACGCTATCACTTAGTCTAATGTTTCTATGATCTACCGCTTCATGGTATTGCCATCTAAGTCACCTAATCGCACTGTTACTGTTAGTCAATTTAACAATTGATGTTCATGTAGCAGAAAGTGAAGTGCTTGTTCTGCTACTCCGAAACAAAATCTCCATTTACGGTGCGACAAAAGTTCATAAGAGGACAAGTACATGTATAGACAGCATCCACCACATCTTAACAACATAAAAGTGGGATATGTGAATTCCACTCAAACGGGAAGTGTTTGTAGATCGTGATAGAAGTAGTAAATCACGTGTTAGTAAGAAACGGGTGGGAAATGGGCACCATGGTTTCATTATATTTCCACGGAAATCCTTGTGTCAATCGATTTGTGAATTGAATATGGCGAAGTCTTCGGTGTTGAGATTAAACTCCAGCAATTATATGCACATAAGGTCCAAACTGTTCCACTGGAGTACATTTGTTCATATTTGTCTCACTGTAAGTTCCATGGGCGACTGATTAGGAGAGATAAACCAATACATTGTCCACCGACATAATACTTCCAATACATCGTCAGACATAATACTTCTTGACTTCTTTCGTTGAAGCAACGTTAACATTGAAGATTTATGCAACAGCTGTGACAAATGTTTGTACACTCAAAGAAATAATAAGCAGTGCAATAGAGACAGTAACAGAGAACATGTTGAATATATGTATAGAATTTAAGTACAGATTTGATGGCAATTAATGAAACCCATATGAAAGTTCTCTAGTCAGGTAAAAATGTAAATAAACTTTTTGAGATTTTCTACAATTTGAAGTGGTTCCGCACATCATAGTCGCTAATGCTCTTGCCTTTAGTTCGAGCATACTGAGGGTCGATTCTCAATGGGGACACTTGTTTTATACCAGCCATCCTCATTGAAGCTTTTCCTTGATTTTCCTAATTTACACAAGGCAAATGCTAGGATGGTACCGCACTGCTTCCTTCCTCAATCATTTTTTCACTCTTCCCTTACCCGAATAGTATGCTCGCCAAGGGACGTTATCCCTCACATATGACTGGCGTAAGGTCATAAATGCTGGTAACGTCCATAAATATGTATAAATTTATACTTGTATATAAAATAGTGTATGTGATCAGATTTTCACATAGAAAAGAGTTGCTAGAGCCAGATTATTGGGAACACAGATAGATTTTCACTAGATCTACAGTATTTCTGTACAAAGCCCTTTTCTCATTTTCAGATTGAAGGGAGAATCGGATTTGGGATTGAAAATACATGCGAAACCGTGTATACGTTTCTCTGGTTTTCAGAAACTTCTTGCATGTATGCAACCCACATTACGCTGTGATTGTGATGGCTTACATAACAATATAGAATAAATACCTGATAATGGAGTAAAAACATTTTTTCCTTCTTTTTTAACCGACATTATCAATTAAGAGTCGGCAACAACGGTTGCTTACACTTTTTATCCAGGTTCTATTAAGAATCGTCAACGACGACTGCTTAAAGTTAGTAAATAAATAAAATCCCTATAGTTTGCAGTAATACCACGCGCACCTGCTGTAGGTTTTGTAGTTTGTATGTTATTACCTTTTCTGTTTTCGTAATCAGATGGAGACTTTTCGTCCACCCTGTATGAATTAATAATGATTAAACATTGGAATTAGAGTTACTAAAGCATGATAACTTTGTCCAGGTATATTCTTCTGAAGTTCAAACATGGTTGAAGTACCTACGAAACTCATCAAAACTATTCTACGTTACAATAAAAGTAAGTTTGAGTCAGACGATATATTTATTGTGAAAATTTAATCCTTAAGCACTATGCATTTTATTTCAAAAATTACTTTAGCTTTCGTTGTTTCAATAACATGATACAATGTTACTACCGTTTATTTCGAGTGTCCACCACGCATAATAATTATTTTTCTAATTTTTAATTTTTTATCAATTTTCCCTCCGTATCTGATAAAGTATCTAGCGAAGGAACTTAGATACTTCTTTTGTGTCATGTAATATTTATAATCATATATATATTGAATGAACACATGTAGGGCAGTTTGTTCGCTTTTTAAAGCAACTTCAATAAAAGTTTGTGCTCCTTTTCGTCTTCTTTGGATTTCTTTAATGTCGAAATATAATTGGAGATTTATAACTTCGTTGAACTGAAAATCGTGGTAAATAGCATGTGTGTGTTTTAGAAAAAGTTGTAACGTTTAAAAGAAATATGAAATATTTTTATAATATACCTGACAAAGACATCGTTTGAGATTATAAACTATCACTCGACTAATCATGTAATTTGTTAAGACAGAAAGATTGAATACGAATAACGAAGAATCTTCCAATTCACCGTGGAAAACTATCGATCTTGTAGAAAAAGGCGATAAAGACATTGTTGTGAAAAATAAATTACCCAGTAACGTTTAACTTCAACCATTCCTACGAAAAAAGTCACATCTAAAAAAGTGAATATGTAAAAACCGGCCTATTTTGATTATCTAACGCCGCATAGATCGTCGTTTTAAGCTTTCACGACAAGATTTCAATATTTCTCTCTAACGCGTTCAAGATTATACGTCGTGTGTTTTTAGTTCTCTACCAACAATCGTTTCACTGGGTTTATTACCAGCTTCCCCAGGGTTAGTATTGATCCTTTATCGTACTGACTCTGAGGAGATTGGCACTAAGATTAACGAAACGATCATAAGCTGAAAATCTTACCATTCTGGTAGTTGTGATTCTTCCAACCTAGTGTTCATTTTAAAATCCACCTACTGTTCTATCTTCTATTATGAATAATAAAATAGAGAGTAATTTTAACTCCTTTTTTTTTCTATTTGTATTAACAATCACTGATATTAATGCGAAGTTCAAGTTACCCTTCATGTGCTCCAAAGCACACAATAGCATACTGTAACATCTTAAAAATATTCATCACAGGTCTTCTTCGTGTTTATCAGACAAAGATATTGAGACATTTTATTAACTGGACCTTGCGGAAATAAAGACTCGAGGTCTTAACAGGCCATAATGTCATGTCTCTCTACATACACTCCATTTCTCTTGCATTTTTAAAATCTTACGTAATTTACTTTAGAATTATTAACATTACTTTTCCTTCTACCTTAATCCTTATTTTATTTATTATTACTGGGATTAGGATTGTTATTTGCACAACTTTTTCTCCAAGAAATGGTTTCCATGAAGTACCCATTGTACCAAATGTTGACTCCGAATTGGTATAGAGGTAGTTTTTGAACATTTTTTCTCCATTTTCGGAGCCTAATTCCTTTTTCTCTCCATTTTACTGCTAAATTCTAAAATCTTCCAATAAATAAATAAATAAATAAAATAAAATGAACAATATCTATTATGATTTATCTTTAAACAACAAACTTTCTGAAGACGAAATTAGGAAGAAGGTAATGCTGGTCTTTGTGTTCACTCAATAAAAGAAATTCCCCAATTTTCAAATAATTTCTCGAAAAATTTACACGAATGTCAACACCAATGAGAGACTATAAGAAAACAATGTATTAGGTCATGAAACTGTGTGTGGAAAGTGTCGGCTTCCGTTATGGAAGTCATACTAGATGAAACTACAGACATGATTGAAGAGATGTTTTAAACATTTTGTTATTGCCCGTCACTACTGGTGCAAATGCCGGGGCGATGAAGGAGATATGTCCCGCAACCTTGAACTGGGGGTACTGTAGCCCCCAATTATCCGATTTGAATTTCTTTTTTGCCGGAGAAATGTCATGATTTGAGTCCGACTGCCACAAAGGAAAGTGAGATGACATCGATGTTGTCCCAGAATAAGCTTCAAATCTGCAAGCCTCCCAATGTTGAAGACAACTCTGATCCTTCACAGCATTGTTTTCCAACTTCATAAATATTTTGGACATCGCTTAAAAGTGATTTGGGAACGGTCATACCCGTCCCCCCAATGTTGAAGACAAATTTGCCCCGCTGTCCCTCACAGGTGAAGAATGAAACCTATGTTATACAAGAGGTATAAATTTGAGAATACTAATGTCTGTACAATACAAAGTTCGTAAAAGAGTTTTGAGGTTATTGATCAGACATTTCGTATATGGTTTCTGCAGTTAAGTATAAAACCTATGTTCCTTTAACATATTTGACATATTCCCATCATAAAGTTAGACGATCTATTAGTAATAATTACGATATTTAAGTCAGTTCATCTCTACCCGGAAAAAAATTGTTCTGAACGGCTTTAATTACATTGTTGCCTGCAAAGAAACCACATCTCTGATCCTTCCAAATTTCTCATTCAGTACTCGCTGAGGATCATGAAGTGAGTATGTCGTCTTCTGTTTGAGAATTTTGGGAAGATCTAGTCGTGTGTGCTTTCTCTTATGGTTTTTCTAACAAAACAAAACCGCAAAACGTACTTCAGACATTAAAAAAAAAAGTAAAATAAAATAAAAAAAATCATACATTGTGAAATTGACGAGATCTACAGAGTTGCCGCTCAGAATTATATGATTTGCTCAACTGCTCTCTGATGTACCTACGTACATAAGGACATTTTAACACCTACAAAGACTTTATCTCATAATAGGAACATATTTTTAACAACTTATGTGCTCAATATACGTGACTAAGTATAATTTTATTCTTCTTTCCCTTCTGTGGTGACGGCTCTAAAAACATATATAATCTCTCTCTCTCTCTCTCATTTTTTTGTAAAGGGAGAGAGACACCATAAGAAATATATGTACTTTTTATTAATATGTTTTCGATTTGAAAAAGAGTAGTCTGAGTGAAATAACATCTTTTACGCTTCTTTCTCGCCTTCTTTTTAACACTTTTCTCTCCCTTTTTTTAAATGAAAACTCTCCATAAAATTATAATCATGATTATTAAGTTTCCATGTTTTTATTTCTTATCCTAAATATGTAACAATTATTATTACCCACTCGTTATTATTATTATTATTATTTATTTATTTATTTATTTTTTATTTATTTATTTTTGTTAAATTCTTGATCGATTTAAATTTTATCCATTTTTTTTTATACAAAGCATATCCAGAAAGTAAGAACTGTTTTTAAAATGCACTAAAATAGTTTTGTTCCAGCCAAATTTATTTTTACATTAAACAACACATCTTAAACTATTTTTCGACATACTTTAAAGCAATGCCCAAACACTTGCCAGAGCAAGGGACCAACTTGTCCAAACCATCCTCAACGAAACACCCTACCATTGTCCGACAAGTACGCACCGTTTTATTGGACCGTCACCACCAGAGCTGTAGCTACGGGGAGGTGAGCGGGGCGGTTGCCTCGGGCGTTGATAGCAAGGGCCGCCGAACGAGCAAGAAGAAAGAAAAGGTGTTGGAAAAGAGTAAACGACGCAGCGCTCCGTAGAAGAATTAGCGCCCTAGTTGTCGGTTTGCAAAGAAATAGTTTTTGTAAAAGAATTCTTGCTCGCTCCGTTTGCAATTCAAACGTTTCAATAAAAGTTACAAGTTTTTACCTGTTACTTAAAAAAAAAAAAGTTATTATATATGATTTGTAAATGACGATATGATATACAAGGTGCCGACTAATGATTTCTAATGTACGCAGAAGCGTTTTCAAAATCGGAAACGGTCAAAGTGTGAAATACGTTTTCGGTGTTGTATTCTGCGGAGTAGGCTACACGATGATGAGATTGAAGGTATGAAAATGAGAGGAGTGAAGAAATGCATGCAAACTGCTGTTAGTGCGGGAATATTAAGAATGAAGGTAAACAAGGGAAATAATAACATTTTCGAACTTGTAGAATAGAAGCATAAGGGATCAGGACTTAACCCAACGAATTTCGTCTTTTTCAAACACTGATCACTACCAGTGGTTTGTTTTTTATTCCATTCTCATATGAAATGATTCCAATTTGAATTCATTTATTAAGAACATTTCTCCATCAACTACTTGTATTGGCAGGACATATTTTGTTCATACATATCTTGTTGTGTTTTGTTCCATCTATCTACATACATACAACGCACACACACACACACACACGTGGTCTGATTGGAAAGTTTAAAGACAGTTGGCAACAATGCTCAGGAGGAGTAGATAAATCGCCCGGTAGCATGGAAGCGGTGGCTTGCTGTGTACTTCAGACATGTTAAAACACGCACCGAGATATTTTTATTCAGTACGGTTTTAGCAACCAGTTGAGTTCGGGCGTGTGTGTGTGTGTGTCTTGGCGGATTTTTAAGTGCGCAAAATGGAAGAAAAATTGGAACAACGCGTTTGTGTGAAATTTTGTTTTAAAACTGAGAAATTTGTTTCGGAGACTTACGAACTCTTAAAAACAACTTTTGGAGACAAATGTCTGAGCCGGTCAAACGTGTTTATCTGGTTTCACAGATTCAAAGATGGCCGCGAGTCAGTAGAGGATCATCCCGTCTGGCCGGCCTTCAACATCAAAAACTAACGGAAACATTGCGAAAGTTGGCGATTTAGTGCGCTCGAACCGTAGACTTACAATTAGTGAAATGGCTGAAGACCTGAATCTAAGTTTCTATGCGGTTAAGTCAATTTTAACTGATGATTTGAACATGTGTCGAGTGTCCGCGAAATTCATTCCAAAAGTATTGTCACACGAGCAGAAACAACACGGGCTTGAAGTGTCCCAAGAACTGTTTAATCAAGCAAAAATGAACTCAGATTTCTTGAATAGGGTAATAACAGGTGATAAATCATGGGTTTATGGGTATGACCCAGAAAAAGGCCCAATCTTCTCAGTGGAAGAGCCCAGATTCACCAAGACCAAAGAAAGCGCGATAAAGTAGGTCGAATGTGAAGGCAATGTTGGTGTTTTTTTTTTTTTTCGATTCTAAGGGTTTCGTGCATCATGAATATTCCCTCAGAGGAATACTACAAAAGTGTTCTTCAGCGTCTGCGCGAAACTGTGCGGCAGAAAAGGCCTGCTCTCTGGAAAGAAAAGAAGTGGATTCTCCACCACGACAATGCACCAGCGCATTGTTCGTTCTCGATCCAGGAATTTTTGGCCAAATTCAACATTCCTATACTTCCTCAACCCCCGTATTTCCCAGATTTGGCCCCGGCCGACTTCTACCTCTTTCCTAAATTAAAATTGTCATTGAAAGGGAAGAGATTTGACTTAATTGAGGACATTCAAGCAAATACGGAGAGAGTGCTTCACACCATCACGGAAAATAATTTTCAGGAATGCTTCCAGAAGTGGAAACACGGGACTATCGGAAACTATCCAATCACGCCTTATATATATATATATATATATATATATATATATATATATATATACAGTGCGTTCCACGAATAACACTAAAGCTCGTCTCCTGAAGAAACCACGGCAGATAGAAACATGGAACTTTTTGTAACCTTCAAGGGACATAAAAGAATCACATTTTGCTGATACTCTCCAGACGTGATAGAATCCTCCATGACGTGCGCTCAAGGGGGGTTACAGGGGATAAAACTACAAAATTTCAAATAGCAACCCCCACTGTGTGGTATCTCGTTTGAAAGGTAATTACGTGGAGAGACCAATTTTGAAAACTGAATGTCGCTAGCGTGTCCGTATCCAACATGGCGGCCATCTGTAAAGTACGGTTGAAGTATGTTCCACATGTTCATGATGCTCCCATAATCTACCCTTAAGCCAAGTGTTCGACAATAAATAAAGCTATGTCGTTACAACTTTCTCTTTAAAAAATATTCAATGTGTTTTCGTTCAGCAGTAATCTGAACTTCTTTAAAGAAGTGGAGCGAAAAGTACAAATGTAATGAAAGAGTTCCTAAAATTTTTAGTTTAAAATTGATTTTGAACTTATGAACAGTTAACCAATTAGATATTTGCATGCAAGGTAGAACGAACGTTCAAAAATACCTTTATAACATCTTTTGCTTCAAGGAATACGGAAATATAACTAGTCGAAGGTTACTTTTATTGTATTATTATTATTATTATTATTAATGATAATAATGATAATTTCCAAATTACTTTCGTGACCATTGCAATGGAAAAATGTCGGAAAAATATGAATGTCTGAGGTTAAAACAAGAAACAGGAAATTCTAACCTTTCTGTTCCATATACCATTTAACATATGGGTCTCAATATCGTGCACTCTTCGCTTTGTGAGCCACAGTATTTACATTTTTGCGACAAACCTTCAAAATCTGTCTTTTCTCTTAGCACCAGTAACACTATGACACTTTCAATTATATGTTCCAGTACAATTTCATTCAAGTGGAAAAATATACGGAAACAGAATGTTTCATGTCAAAAGGCTTTTACGTTGCATGTTCTAGTAATTTTATATAAGAAGTGTTTTTAAAGTAAAAAGAACTATAATTTAAAACATAAAGTTGTATGTCTAATAGAAAAATGCAAAACATTTCTTACGTTATAAAGCATAACTTTTTTTTCGGACAATAGAAACTTTTGCATGTACCTTTTAGCTCCATTAGAAAACGTAGAAGTACTTTGCATCTAAATATAAAATTTATTTCGATTATAAAAGAAACAACTCATGTTTTGAATACACCAAGAATATGACGAAATATGTGTCCTATCTATATATGTAACTCGAATGCATGTGCTTGTTCGATCACGCACGCTTCACTCAGATGCAAACATAAATTACGTCTAGAGAGGCTCATTGCGTAGTAAGAAAGATAAAACTAATAACTGACACGTGTTTCAAGTCAGCCACTACGGGTGATGACGCTATAATCTTTTTTAAAAGCCATTTAATGTTTCGAACTTACTTGTTAGTGGTTATACGATGCTTACGCGTGACAAGGCAAAGTTGTTAAGTTCTTTGCGTTTAAAATTACAAATTTTTCAAGCTACTTAACTGTAAATAATGTTTTTTTCTCTTTCTGGGTCAGGAACACATCAACGTGAGGGGTCCATCGGAAACGGAAATCTCGAACTGTGTAATTCGACAAACGTTTGTAAATTTTCTTAACAAAACAATGCTTGTTTTAGCAGATAAATCATTACGTAACATGAAGATTTGATTCTATACTTCAACTGTACTATTTCTTTTCTAACAAAAACATTTTTTTCTGAAAATATAAATGAAAATACTTAAAAATTATTTATCAAATATTATTTATTAAAAATTAATATTTGATATCAAAGCTCAAACACCTTACTTCATTGCTCTTCGCTTCCTTAATTGCCTCACGCATGTATGGCACAGGATTATGGGGCAAATGACTTGGCTTGATTTTCTGAGCTTCATCTCAAAATAAGGAAAATATGCTTTCTGAACAAATTCCAATATTTGTCAGCAACTTGTACTAATCATGTAAATAATACATTTGTAGCAGAATATATCAGTACTATTCACGTACTATCCTGCTGACATTTTACGAACAACACTTCGATAAACTCTTACAATAATGAAACAACGCCACTGACAACTCGAGTGAGGACCTAATTCCAGAATTTGCATGCATTAAATTGTAGACTTCCAATGCAATAACGAAACAGTGGTGTTCAAGAGCATTCTTGCTTTCTTCTACTCCACCTTACAAATGATGTTCCCTCATTTAGAAAAGACATTCTGTAACGTTGATTTTGCATCGGTTGCTAGTGGTAAATACTCTGGAGTAAGTTGGGGGGGGGGGTTGTATAATAAACACTGAGGGAGATTGAAAAATCGTATTTCATTTTCGGGTTTAGCAGTGCCAAATCACTAAAGGACACCTTCAGTTTCAAACTCCAGAACTCACGTGGATCTGCGATATGCACATTTTCAGTAGAAACAACTGTAACGCTTTCAAAAACACCTTATGAAAAGATATTATATGCGATGTTTTTGGTTTATTCGAAGTATGTATAACATAATGCATAACTACAGTGTTTTAAATTTGTTTCCGTGTTGATTTTTTAAGTTTTCTTAAGTGTATGCGCAAGTCAACAAGTATTGCTGTAACCTTGTATTTTTGGACATTATTTTAAGGTAACACAACGAGAAATATCAGACATGTCAGAAGAGTACGTTTATGTTCCTAATAGAAACTGATCGTTTCTTTCATATTCCCCACTTGAAATCAGTGTAATCATAGTTGAACAAAATTTATCACGATACCTTGTTTGTTCTACATTCCTGTCTCGCCCGCGGAGAGGTCTTCGAGGCTTCCAGCAGGAAGTAAGCTGATGTGTTCGGTTGTATACTGGAAACGAAGCCCTACATAACAAAATGGACAAAAACATCCAGTCAAAATCTCCTATTCTAATTTATGTATATAAAAATTAACATAAAATAGAACACAAAGAACATGATGAGAAAATGGGAATGTTTCATTATGAAACACAAACGAAAATTCGAATATCAACATGATAAAGACAAAACAATTGTTAAGTTTTCTTAATACATTCAAACTGACAAATCGTTAATTAAAAGTGAAAAGCTGAGGTGTGAAGTCTACTGAACTGGACGAACAATAGAAATTTACTTCACCGTTATTTTAACAGAATCCCTACTGACAATACAAATCTTTTCTGTAAAGACAAGTATGACTCGAAGAGATGAACAAAGAAAGGGTGGGGTCGAGTCTCTTTTAATTACTGCTCAATGTGATCGCTAAATTGAATACAAATGTAAGTAAAGGTGCATTTCGCCATGATAAAAAGTACTTTAGTGTTTCAAATAATAAGAAACGTACAAAGGTAGTGGGTATACTACAAGTAATCAAAGTTGACTCATACATCTAGGAACAGAATCACTGTTATATTTGTATTTTGAAATATATTCTAATTTCTTAGTTCAATATACTAAATAATTTCTTCTTCTAACACGGGAATTTACCTATAATGTAAGAGTTTAAACTCTTTAATCAGTGAACAAATTGCAGACGTGGAGAAATTATTAGCAATTTTAGAATTTTCAAATAAAAATTGATGAAAGTCACAAATTAAAGAAAGAATACGTGTGTAAACGTTTTAATATATGAATAATTTTGTATTCAACTACATTCTACGTACTGTTACAGCATTTCTATACTTTGTATGGAAACTCTTGACTTGACATAGTATTTGTTTTGGCATCTATTCTCTTAACGTACAACAAAAGTTCTTTATTTTTGAATCATTGTGCCATCACAACTTCTATCAGCTGGTTTCTTGAAGTTGGATACTGCTCCGTAACGTTTTTCTTCAGAAACTCTATAGGGTTCATATCTGGATTGTTTCCAGGCCAAGAAAGGACTCTGATGCCTTTCTGTTCCAAAGTTTTGTGACATGGTGCACCATCATGCATAAAAATCGAGTCCCCAGATGGTAAACATTCACGCAACTGTGGCAAAAGATGTTCTGTGACGAATTTTTATTTTGTCCTGCGTTCATGTTTCCTTCTACTACATAGAGACGTCCCGTTTCTTTCACACTAATGTAGCTCCATACCATCACTCGTGTTGGATATTTCACACTTTGTCTTACGCAATCTACCTTAAAGACTTCGCCTTCGGTTCTCCTCACATACTGAGAGTTCTCTTCTTCTACGAAAATTATGGTCTTTTCACTGAATACAACTTGTGGACAAATGACCAAGTTTTAATGACTTTAAAGTTACTAAAGTCCACCTGAATCACATAAAAATTCGTCCAGTTCCAAAAATACAGGCAACCTGTACATTTGCGATCTATCAAATCACACTCAAATGACAAATAAAATATCAACCTTTCTTTCCCTAATCACCTGTAGTCCAATTCTGGTGATCTCTGGCCCACTGATACCGTTTCTTCACCATCGCCGGAGTCAATTTTGGTTTCTTCCTCGGATGCCTAGCTTTCAGCCACTTCTCAAACAATCGGCGACGAACAGTTCTGGATGAACCATGGACACCAGCATTTGCGAGCATTCCCTGTAGTTGTGCAGAAGTTGCTCGACGATTTTTTTCTTAAGTCCCTTACCAGATAGTCTGTCTGCATAGGCTGATAGGGATGATTTTCGGTTGCAAGCACCTTTCCGTTTTCGTGAAAGTGCATTCCACGGCTTAAGTTTTGTGCAAATCTTGTAACATACAATGCACTGACCTCTACGTTTCTGATAATCTCCAACTTGAACATGCTTTTCAAGTTAAACAGAGTCCGAATTTTCGTTCGTTTCTTTGGTGACACATCTTTTCTCTTAGCCATTGCTCTAAAACTACAGTTCACAACGATTCAAAGAATCCTCTTCAGGCAAACATACAAAATCGCAATTGGACCATCCTACATGTACACAACACACTCGTAAATGAACCAGTGTTTCAGTAAGTCCTTTTTATATCAAGAAAGGCTTTTAACTGAACAATATCAGCGATTTTTTTCCCGGAAGATGAGTTTACTTGCCCCCTGCGCTTTTCCTCCATTCAAACATTCCTCGTCTGTAAACCATGTTCTCATGTTGCGTCAGATTTCTGGATGAATCATCACTCACCTGTCATGTAAGAATTCGTAAACAACTCATAAATGTCGCTCAGTGATAACATTGTCATATGGTGTCTCACAAATGACTAGCTCTCTTTAACAAAATTTAGGAAATACAATAAATGTACAAATTTGCACGAATTTCAAAAAATTGCTAATAATTTGTCCACGTCTGTATGCCCAGTTTAAAATTACATCTTTCCTCCTATGATCATCTTTCTCTCTTGTAGTAGTAGTACTAAAGTCATTCCTACGTGTTCACGAAAGCTTCATTGCACAATTGTATACATAATTGTGAAGTTAACTACTAAAATTGTTAAAATTTGCTTTAAATAAGTGAAGACTACAATCAAGACCGTCTTAACACATGCAAATTCACTTGATGCAGAACTGCATTCACTTAGACCCACGAGCTCCATGACTAAAAGTGTCTCATGCTAAGATGTGTATGTAAAAGTGACTTGCCATAAATAAATATTATTAGACTATACTAAACCATAAAAAAAGATTTGCCTCCTATGGAGGAGTGCCCTCCATACTTCCGGCAGAACTCTATCTCGACCTACAGCTTTCACTATTATCCATTTTCTTTAAACCTCTTGCTATTTCCTGTCCCTACTAATTAATATTCCTTGTCAGATTCCCGGTTAGATTCACAACAAGGGTCATTGTTCTACAGTATCAACTTTTAGTGTTACAAAGCAATTTGATTCTCTCTATTTTCTCGAAAATTACGCATGAGGTTGCATACTAACGCATATCAGTTTGTTCAGCATAATAAGACGTATTGATTAGTATATGCCTTACTTTTCGATAAATATTTTTCCGTTAAAGACTAATAGCCTACTATTGAAAAATTCACAGATGAAGAAAATGAAAATAAATGAAACGATTGGTAATACTTCTGAAAATATGCCCATAACGATACTAATTAAACAATGTTATATATGTGTTTCACTACATAGAGGTAGAATTTTGAAATCCAAATTTAGTTTAAAAAGAAAATAAGATGAGCAGAAACATTCCTGAGTGTTTTGTTAACAAATAGCAGCTTTTTCAGCATGCTCTACTGGCAGCATAAATTTTGCAAGCTTTCGCTTAATGCTACTTGAAGTTCGTAAGAAGGAACTCCATAATTTATGCCATTTGCCTAATATTACTAGGGTCATTAAGTCTAGGAGAGTTAGGTAGCAAGGTCATGTAATCAGAATGGAAGAAAGCAAATCGGAAAAAGATCATTAGGAAGACCTAGACGCAGATGGGAGGACAATATTACGATGAATCTCGCAGAAATAGGAATACAAAGTTAACTAAGGGCAGGAGTCAATGGAGAGCTTTCGTGAATGCGAATTGGAACCACCAGGTTTCATAAATCATAGAGTTGGTTAGTCTTAATTCGAGCATGTTTCCTCATCGTGTAGAAAATATTGGAGCTGAAAGAGCACCTCCATTAATTATTCATAAAATTACCCTTTCGTTTGTATGTTCTTTGCCTGTCCTCTCAGTTGTATATTAAGTTGTTGGTTACGGATGGTTAGTGGAAGTTTAGAGGGAAGTAATAGTGCGTTTGAAGAAGTATACATACCTAATGGTTTTGTAGTCCAGCGTATTCTTTTCTTAAATTTAGTAAAGAACGACTGTATACGAAGGAGGAGTATATCTTATATTTTTGAAAATGATCTAGCTTATATCCATACTCACACACACAAAAATAGCATTACATCACTGATTTTCCTCCTACTGAGGAACGCTTGCACCCATCCCAAATTGTTTGTTTCTGAGTCCAGTGTTTTGGGTATGGTGTTTCGCACCAAAAAATTAAAAATAAACAAATTATAAAATATAAAACCCTCTAAAAGCTACACGACGTTTCTATATTCTTATTTGTTTTGTTATAATTTAGATTCTTTATTTAGCTTCTGACGAAGAATTTGAAGCTTAAAATATATAAAACGATAATCATGCCTGTTGTTCTGTATGGTTGCGAAATATGGTCGCTTACTCTGAGGAAAGAACATAGACTGAAAAGTATTTGAGAACAAGATCATGAAACGAATATTCGGACCCAAGAGGAACTTGAATGGAGTAGGGCGGAAACTTCATAATGAGAAACGACATAATTTATACGGTTTACCAAACATTATTAGGGTCATCAAGTCGAGGAGTCTCAGGTGGACAGGTCATTTAGCCAGGATGGAAGAAAGTAGGAACGCTTTCAAAGTCTAAACTGGAAGCCCAATCGGTAAACGACCATTAGGAAGACCTAGGCACAGATGGGAGGACAATATTAAGATGGATCTCGCAGAGGTAGGAATACAAAATAGAAATTGGATGCAGTTGACTAAGGATAGAAGTCAGTGGAGAGCTTGTATATGAAAATGGCATTGAACCTCCGGGTTCCATAGACCATAGAGTTAGTTAGTTAGTTATTTAGCTTCTAGTTTCACTTTTTCATCATACGAGTCATCACGCACTTCGGTCGAAAATAATGTAATTTACTTCACTGCACATTCCTCTTCAGTTGGCCTCATACAGATCCTACAGTTAGTGTGAGTACGGTATTGCTAAAGGAGCATTGTTAAATCTCTTCTTGAATGAATGACCCACTTATTATCTATTACGGTAAAAAAAGAAAAAAAAACTTTCATTAACGTAAATATTCTCGTGAAAAGATCAAATATGATGAAAGTGAGACCAAAATTCAACATACTGGAGTGAATAATATTGGATATCGAAAAGACAAGTGTTGCGATTTCTGTAGTCTAATTTCTTGTAATTAAAAGAAACTGATATCGATAGTGCGGACGCTGATTCTAACCATTCAAATGGCATTAAAAACGCAAATTATTTTTGTAACAAAATGAAAAATAGTTATTACATACACAGCCGGACACGGTATGGACATCAGCATGTTATTTATTAATAATCGATCAAAGGGAAGGAAATAAATAAAAGAGACAAACAGACAGACAGAGAGAGAAACTACTGAAATTAGCTAGTAAATGTTGTTGGTGAAACTACTGAATGTTGATGGTGTTTTGTTGCACTGCAACATATATCTTTTAGAAATGACAAATGGTTAATCAATGATGATTAATGAAATATCTTTCACAGATAAATCTACATATTTATGATTCTGATTATTTTCGCCTATACGTTCAATAAATGTACGTATTTAAAATGCATTCTGTTACAATTTAATCTTATTTCCACTACAGTTTCTTAAATCCATGTATTCATTTAGAATTTTAACGGTACAGTGACAAAGAGTCGTGTTAGTTAAAATAATCACAGTTTAACCTTTAAACTACGGAGGTAAATTCTTTAACCTTTAAGCTACATTTAAAGCGTTTTCGTAAGGGTTTACAAATAAGTCCATTTCTTCACTTCTATTTATCAAAGACACATGAAACAAAACGTGTTACAAAAGTTATTATAGTACCATTTCGAAATCGAAATATCCATAGTTAAGGCAAGAAACAGGGTATTTTGAAAACAAAATATCCCGTAGTTTATAGGTTAATAGTTGCGTAGGTACTGATAAGTTTACGAAATCAGTTAACCACAGTTATCCTCAACTGTACGACTAGGAGCAGATTCAATGTCTGAAACTATATTTATTTCAGGCATATTTCTCTATTTCTTATTATTTTATTACTAGCAACATGACAGAATAACGTTTCAAACAATATTGCTAAAATTTCCCCTTACGCCTAAATTTTCTTCACTTTTTACGGGGGCGGATTGAGCATTAATATGTTTTCACTAATATATTCTGACAATCTAATTGCAACTTAAACTGTGCTTGTACTATTTTAATCTTTATTTTCTTCAAAATAGACAGCGATGAAACTGAATATGAAAATGTTTTCGTGTTCATTTTTAGGACAGGAACAATAAACACATTTAAATTTGAGTGTTAATATTAGTGTAACCGCACATTGGTTTGTGGAAAAGCACTAAACCTAATAATAATAATAATAATAATAATAATAATAATAATAATAATAATAATAATAATAATAATAATAATAATAAAGAACTGTATTAAAATATCAACCAGTATTCATACTAGGGATGGGCAAAACCGGTTTTTATAAAAACCGAAAAAAGGTTTTTATAAAAACCGAAACCCGAAAAACCGACATTTCGGTTTTCTCCAAAACCGGTTCGGTTTTCACCGAAACTGGTTTCGGTGAAAACCTTTCGAAAACACACAAAACTATTTCTGTGGAAATGGATTCGGTTTCCGGAGAACAACGAAATACCATTCTGGTCAGAAATAGAACAAATTTTGAAAAAAACCGGAATCGATTTTGAAGAAAACCGAAAACGGACCAGGTAAAAAAACGAACCGGTTTTGGAGAAAACCGATAAACCGAACCGGTTTTTCTAAAAACCGAAAACCGAAAAACCGGTTTTTGTGCCCACCACTAATTCATACTAGAAACAGACAAACAGAAACTACTAGAATAAAACAATACCAATCAACAGTAGAGCATTAGGCCGGACAATCAATGATAATATCAGATACCGGAATGACCAACAAGGTGTTAGGAAGAGGCACTTGAAACATCTAGTGTTGAAGAAATCACATAAAGAAGACACAGAAGTGCGCAATAACATGCAGAATTGTAAGAAACTTCAGACTGCAAACCGCAGAATAATGGGAAGATATACAGAGAAATAGTAACATATTTGGATGGCTTGTATATTACTATTGAGTTACTATATTATATTGTAAGAATCCGCTAGAAAAATGTATACACTGTTTAAAAAAAAACATATATATCATATTTCTTAATTTTTGTTCAAACTTGTATTACAAACCTTCAAGTAAGCATATGTTTACATTAGATGTTAAAAATGTTGGCCGTTGGCGGCCAAACACTAACAGAAGGACGAATGGTCGCTACAGCTACAGCGGTCAATGTATCAATGTAGACCTGGGTCGCGGTGACTCAGTGGTAGAGCGTTCACCTCTGGTGCTTGGGGTCCTGGGTTCGATCCCAAACCCCACCAAGTGAACTTTGTGGTGGTCAAACACCGTGTGCGTGGGTTTTCTCGGAGTTCTCCCATTTTCTTCATTCCACCATTTCATTCATTTCTCATAATCACCGTCTCCTTTAGCCTAACCGGCATAACCGTGGGACGTAAAACTCAAAGATTTAATTTCATTTTCATTTCATTTTTATCAATGGAGACCCATGCACATGCCTCTGTAATCTTATGGCGAAGGTTCTCAAGTATGCGCAGCTTACTTCGGTACACTTCATCTTTCACAGTTCTCCACAAGAAGAAGCCATGGGGTAAGATCTGGCGAACGGGGAGGGAACTCAATGGGCTCTCTTCGTCCAATCCAATGTCCCTGAAGATTGTCATCAGAAAAGCTCGTGCTTCTAGGTGGATAGTGGGATAGGGCCCCCGTCGTGTTGGTAGTAGACCTCATCGTCTCCATAAAGCACGCGTACATTTAGTAGAATTAATATACGTAACATTTGCAGGTGCGCTTCTCCAGTGACTGTATCATCAAACCCCGAGCTTTAAGTTCACACCAGACAGTAACCCTTGCTGGATTGACAGCCTTATCAACATAGATGTGCGGATTTTCCGGTGCCCAGTAGGCACAGTTATGTCGATTAAATGCTCCATTTAGTTTAAACTGGGTCTCATCAGACCACACTACCTTCGTCACAAACTGTTTATCGTTAGTTATCATTTGCTGATACCATTCACAAAATTGCATTCAACGATCGGGATCGTCATCATTAATGACAAGTAGTAATCGCGGAATATAACATTTCCACTTAGCGTTTTTCAATGACAATGGTGATTGCCAGCACTGTCAATGACATTACATGATTACAATGCCGACATTTGTTGGGCGAAAAACCATACTACAACATACTTAAATTTCAGAAGAACAATTGTCAATTCCAGTATCCTGATACAGGATGACAAAGAGTGTATACACTTTTCTGGCAGACTTTGTATATTGCCTGCTCACATGAGAGGTAAAGCAAATAATAATAATAAACCATCTGTAGTGTGTAGCGGGCCGAAGGTTCGGGCTCAACAACTAGTAAGACCAACGTAAACATTTAAGCCTTATGCCGTTCCTTAAGTCGAACGGAACGTAAAGGCACGAGAATGTGCACGTTGTTATGTGAGGGAACCTAGAACACCTCGAATCCGTTTCCCAACAAAGTTGTACTGTTAGCACGGTGAGGACCCAAGGAAATAAACTGCTTAACTGGCAACGTTTCTTTTCTCATTTAACATACGAAGGTGCCTTGATTGAGAAATCCAAACACAGAATTTTATTTCTCTAGATTTCGAGATATG
This sequence comes from Thermobia domestica, assembly GCF_964235325.1. Taxonomy (NCBI): domain Eukaryota; kingdom Metazoa; phylum Arthropoda; class Insecta; order Zygentoma; family Lepismatidae; genus Thermobia; species Thermobia domestica. Next base: position 232,560,076 of record NC_137461.1, on the reverse strand, counting down.
AATATCTTATTATAATAACTGTAGTTCCCATCCGTTCTACTTTCTCATTTCGTTTTCTTTCCTTCTAGGTCAAATATACAGGAAGTAACAAAAGTAATGGCGAAAAATGAAACCACAAATTTCTGGCACCAAAACAATATGAAATATATGAAATATAGTCTGGAAATGGACAGAGACGGAGCTAGATAGTTTCGAATGTGGGTGAAAAGGAATCTCACACCTGCCAGTAGAAAAATGATAGGAGCTGGAAAGCGGGTTCAGAAAGACATAAAAATAATATCGGTTTGACATAACTACGCCAGAGATTGTCCATACGTCATGTAGGGATTCACTGAATATCTGTACGGCAGGGTAATGAAACGGCGCGGTAAAGATGGAAACCATACAGAAAAAAAGTTGTTATCAATGACACGATTGCATGCTGTAAACGACACATGAACTGTGTTTTAATTCAATTTACATATTTAAATTTTGCGTGAATATATGAATAATTTTGCCATTTAATTAGTGATTTGCATATTAAGTTTAATAGAATTAGCATACGTATCAGCGGGAGCATGTATCTTTTATTGGTATTTCTATGTATTTATATTGTGTATGTCGATTATGTAAATGAGCATTGAGTGACAACCGTATGAGACATCAGATTGGAGCAATGATATTAGAATATAATTTAATATTGACTTCGAAGAAAACAGAAAACTCTATAGTTTAGATACGATATTTTGCTGGCAGAGAAGCAGTGAAGGCTCACAGAGAAAAAAAAAACTTTAAAGATAGCTTGTGTTCCTAACGGAGTCTTGGTCTCCCACGTCGTGAGAAAATATCAGAAACAAGGTAACCATCTCTATATGGGTGGAATACCTATGAGCTCCAGTTGTCACATGTATGGATAGCTGGTATCACTTCCTAGTGTATTTGTAGGTAGGAGCATACCCTGCCAATATAGCGACACAGAGTCCATGAATACAATGCTTTCAAAATCATAAAATTTTTAGCATGTCTATGAGAGAATCCCGAATACAAAGAGGTGCTATTTTTTTTAGACACGCCTACTTTTGGCATGTTAGGCTCTGAAAGCGTCGTTTGGTCAACGGACTAGCGTCAGAGAAAGGGAAGTTGACAAATTCAAAATTGTGGACGAGTCCACTTAAGTTTTAGTGGTAGACGTCGAGAACTCTGTTTCTCGTAGTACAGTGACATCCGCTACATGTCTCTGCTAAAAGATTGTTTCTTCTGCTCCGCTGATAATAGTATGTGCGATGTAATGTAATTTTGTGATGTAAATAAACTTTCTGGGTGTTCCCGTAGTTGTAGATATATAGTAGCTCGATATATATTTTGTTTACAACATATGGCTTGTACTAATGACAGTTATAGACCTAGCTGATGGTTGTGGAAGGAATTCAGAAGACGAACACACACCTCAGTTTTGTTTTTGTTTTTTTTAAACCTTGTCAAAAGTCATTACTGTTAGCAGAGAGAAGGGAATTCTCAAAATGATTCTATATTGCTTATTTTTATGTGTTAGGCTACGTCAGCCTCATTCAGGGTTCATTTTATATATTAGTATTTTTGTATAGTTCATTTAATTTGTGTCATTAATATGATCAATCAAAGTATAAACCATATCCTTCAATGCATCTGTTTCAGAGAATTGCAATATTCAATGTCACTTGGACAAGCAGTTACGGGGGTCGCCACTAGGTGGGACTACTTGTCAAGTTGTGTAGGTTAACTTGTCAAGTGATCAAATGAGAATAATTTTGTTGTTTATTTTAATTTTTCTAACTATATTCAGCACTGTGTTAGTGAGTGTGATATACAAACTGAAAGCTTGTTTAATAAGCTGTCTAACTCACATAGTGACTGTAAACGATGTCATTGAAGTGAAATATAAAGTGCAAAAGCATTTGAAAAAGTGTTGTGTATTGAAATATTTAGGTCATGGAAGGCCTACAGGTGAGTGACATGCCTCTCACCCCTATTTTGGGTGAAGCGTGCTAAAGTGGATTGGCCCAACCCAAAAGTTGGGGCGAACAATGAACTGTGAGGGAAATATAACATTACGGGAGACAGTCAGAAAGGCAGTTGCTTCTTAGATCGGGAATCGTGTACGTCAGACACGAAGTTCGGAGTGAGTGTTCTAACCGTCTGTACTGAAAGTTATCATCGACACTTGTTGTGTTCAAACATTTATCGAACATGTCAGTGAGATAGTTTTAAAACATATACATAGTGTGTGCGATATATAAAATGTGCACTAAGTACTCATTTACCACTATTGCATCTTCGTAACGCTGAACTCATATTCTTTTGGTAGAATGAGAGCGTAGAAGGAACGAGTAACATTTATAAAAGTGCGGCTTGCGAACTTGACTGCAAAGTTATTTGTTATTTATTTTACTAAGTGCACCATGTTCGAAGTATTGCTAGTGTGAAGAGACAATGCTTTCACCTATATTTGTGAAGTGCTTCACACAAGTTTAACTTTTGACGTTTTACGTCATACGCCGTAAGTGAATACAAGAGACTGAGCTTTATGCTTGTATAACTTAGGCGCGGTTAGTACAATATAACTCCAGTGCTCCATAGAATGACTGACTAGGGTGAACTTTCAGACACAATTCAGTTAGTCAAGATTGCCGACATGCAGAGGAATACACACAGAACCGCAGCAAATGCAGCAGAACTCCAGAGTTAGAGGGAGAACGTCCTGTAGGAGAGTGTAGCAGCACGACGGGAGAAGACAGAGAATGGTCGCCGGAAACGGAAGAAACACGACAAGGAGGTGTATAACGTGGTAAAAAGGGAGAGACACTGCAAGTAAGAAGTTAACGGCGAAATGAACAAAACGTGCACGAACTATTAAACAAAATGAGAGCTCAGAGCGTGTGATATAAAATTTTCAGAGAAAATAATTTTATTAAAAAAAATTTTTTTTTTCTCTCAGGTCTCATTGAGAGACCATGCGCGCGCGTGTGCTTCTGTAAATTTCAATAGTATGTGCATTGAAGTGGTGCATTAAATGGATATCACTGGAAATTTGAACTTCTGTATTGTTTGCAGTATTGGCCGAGAGGTATGTGTTACCCTTTAGTCCTTTTGTTTCTTTTTCAGGCCAGAAGCTGGGTTTGTGAATGGATCATGAAGGCGATATGCGTATTTTGGGTATCTTTCTCATGCAGGATGGGTGTTAAAACCACAAAGTGCTTGAAAATTAGAGTTTCATGCTAATAATAACCTTGTTTTACTTTTCAAAATTTTCATTTAATTAAATTACAGACTCTACCGACTGAACTGATTTAGTTAATTAACTTTGTAGCTGGAGGTTGCATTAATTTAAAGTAATTTTGACAGTAAATCTAACGTCTCCTCCCACATTTGCATTTTATCATTTTAATTAATTTTGATAATTTTATTCATATTATGCAATCTCACTTCCTCCCGCTCACAATGCACATGTACAATGGGAGTCAAAGATAAGTGCATTTAGCTTGGTAGCATAATCTCAGGTGGCAATGGAAAGCAATATACCAGATAGAAACACTCTGAGAGAGGGTAGAAATAAGAACAAGTGTAACTAGTCTTGTCATGTAATGAAATAATAGGTAGAATACACAACGAGCTACTGCATTTGTAACGTAGTATCTTACACAGAATAGCACTACAAACTTCTAGGTCATACGTGCCAACAATAAACGTACCTACAGAAGATGCTCGGAGTGCTGTTCTTCCACATCTGTGCAACGTGCTAATCCTGAGTTTCGAATTCACTGTTCCACCACTCCCGGTGTGTTGTGTAACTGTTCGCACGCATCTTCAATGCGGTTTTGTAAATTGGCAAGTTCCTTTCCCTAAGTGTGAAGTTCCTTTCCCCCTACATTCGAAGCTGTCTATCTCCACCCCTGTCCACTTCCGGACCGTATGTCATATAAACTTTTCTCTTGTTTTACTGTCAGGAATCTGTGTTTCACTTCTCCACATTACTTTTGGAACACCCTGTATATATATATATATAAAAACTGGGAAGACGTGTCTTATTTTAAATGAGAAATTCATATACTAAATTTTATGTTTCTAACATTCAGAAACCCCGAGATGTGAACAATTTCACATAATAATTGCCACCCTTCTTTCCTCCCTTTCTATCGAATTTCTAAAAGAAAAAAAAAAGGTCTTCACTTCTAAAAGAAAAATCAAAAATGTTCAAACACGCCTTTAATTATTTTAAGTTAAAAACCTAAGCGTTAATTTTAATGCTTCTAATCTTAAGAGTTTTGAGATTTGGCCACTTTATTTTAATAATTACAATTCCCACACATTTATCCATTTTTTTTCTTCTAGACGGAAATACATACATACATACATATATATATATAAATGCTGACACATCTTTAACTATTTTAAATGACAATCTAAATAGCAAATATCCTGGACTAAATCCTAACAAGGTTCTAGATATGACCATCCAATTATAACCTCACCGTTTCCCCTTTTTCCTTTCCTTCTAGGGTAAATATAAAACATGGTGAAATACCTATCTAATTATTGTATTTTAAATGGTTAGATACGTATTTCACCGAACTTCATGTGTTAACGTTAAGAGATTCCAAGATATGGGCCCCTTATTATAATAATTGTAATTCCCACTCTTTTCTCTTTACATATTCTTCTCTTCCTTTGTACAAAAAATATCAAAAACACAGAAAAACGTGTCTAATTATTTTAAATGAAAAGTTCATATGTCAAATTTCATGTCTTTATCTTCAAGACATGCATATATATATATATGGACATTTTAAGATAATAATTGCAACCCCTTTTTCTCCCATAGCCGTCAAATTTCCAAATCCTTCTTTAGTGAGATATTACATCACAAACCCTATGTCCTGTTAAAATTTCAAGTTTCTAGCTTAAGAGATCTAATCACTGCGAAATTAAAATACCGATAATTTTACAATAATTATGTGATATCTTCAAATAGATATAAGATAATCAAAATGTGGAACAAAAGAGCCCTAGACAATATTATTTTGCACGAGATACCGTTATCACGAATCACCTAGAAGTATTCCGTTTGCAGCCATTTAGAAACGCGAAAGTAAATGCCGATTTTCTAAATGGCTAGAAATCGAAAGCAAATAAATGAGTCGTGATAACTGTATCTCGTGTAAAATAATATTGTCTAGGAAACTCTTGTACCACTTTTCAATTATATTTTATCTATTTGAAGATATCACTTAATTACTGTAAAATTAGCGGTATTTTAATTTCGCTGTGATGGGGCCTCTTAAGGAGTTTGGCCTAGGCATTGATCAAGCAATCAGTCAGTCAGTCAGGACTTTGCATAAACATTATTCTTCCAGAGCAACGTAGCTAGTAGTTTGGGAGACCCGGGTTCGATTCCCGGTGGGAGCTTATGTGGTTCGGGTTCCACGTTAATCTATAGGTCCATGTCTCACAAAGCCTCGCTGCTGAAAAGGACGTTAAACTCAAAATGAACTCAACTCAACAAGTAGCTAGTAGTTATGGATTTTAGCTGACGCGTTTATCAGTCAATTCAACGTTTAGTCGCAAGATAATTTTAGTTGATGAAAGAGTAAATGGAAGTTTACGAGTAATGCCAACGAATTCTTCAATTAAGAATGGAATGGCCAATGAAAAACGCTGAAACAGACGATTAACCAATCAATATATCGCAAACAATTCCCAAATACTGTACTACGAAAATGGCTGCTATTATTATTATTATAACTTCAATCTACTTTCATTAAGTTCATTAAGACAATCTGTTTCAAATTGTCTTGCGAGTGAATTGTGAAATTCATGGATAAGACGCTTCTTATTTGTATATAAAGTTCAAAAGAAATTCCTAAGAATTATGTACCCATTGTGCGATTTATTTGTACATTCGACGGATCGAGAGTCAAAAGTCATCGTTCTATCAACATGGTGTCATCAATAGCTTAAAACCTGAAAATGCTGAAGAAACGGACTTGTGAGTCTCCAACAAAATAGAAAGTCAATGTTTATCCTTCCGTGAAAAATTACTTTTGTATTCTCCAAGATATCACTGTTGTTTATATGGTTTGTAAGTTCGTTTAATCACTTCTTGTATTCGTTAATATACACTTATTATCGAAGACAAAATTCTGATTTTCTAGTATATAAATTTACCAGTAAGTAGAAGTAGTTTTCCAACTTCGAAGTCTATGAAAGTGGGGAATCCATTTGTGTTTGACTCAGCTGAAAAATATAGACTCAATGTGCTTTTATTTCCGGACTCCTGTAATATATTAAATATGAAATACTTGCCCATTTTAAGTATTAAATCGGAAATAATCTTGAACATTATTGTACGTATAATTTATGTGTTACATTTCTTTAGACTGTCTGATCTATAGAGTTTAATTTGATGTTCTGAATTTTAAAGAGTCCATACTTACTGATAGAACCTCATTAAAGAGCAGCCAGTAAGGTAAGAATTCACGGATCTAGTTCAAAGTTGTTACACAATAAGACGATTGTAGTACGTCGTAGTAATCCCAACATCACATCTCTAGGATATTTCAAACATGTTATACAGGGTATCTAAAACATATGATATTTTAATACCATGTGTAAACATCTCAAACTGGTGTACGGGAAGCAGATGGAATTTCAGATTCTGAATGACTATCTGGGTTTGGTATTCCATGTCTAGTGTAGGTTTTAGCGTAGTTAGAAACTGATTATTGCCAGATGCTGACTGGAAGCTAGACGATGAGTCACCATGTCTCATACGTACTCTATAGGAGTTAGATTCAGAGACCGAACAACTTTGGATAGAAGATATAAAATGAGACTGAGTAGTATAGAGACGAAATTTATTCTGTTGGAAAATATGTCCTCCAGAGTGTCCAATTAAGTCGGAGGACACGGTTCACGACATCACCAATAAGCGACATTTTCATCGTAATCTTATGAATGAAAACTAAAAGCTACTGGGATATATAGCTTACGTCCTAGTTATATAACGTTCACCTTAGAGAATGCAAAATGTGGATTCTGCATGTCAACAGCGAAAACCGTCTGGAAGTTCTCGAACAGACATGCACAATCCGCCATTGTATTCGAAATAGAAACGACCCTCATCGCTGAATACGCTCGAAGTCGCTTAATTGTGTAATAGTGTTTACTGACTTCATTCCGGAATTCTAGAAATAGACTGTGGTCCACACAGGGCCCATATCCAGGGGGTCTAGGGGGCGAGCCCCAATAAATTTTTACTGGTCCCCCTAAAATTTTCACGATAGGCTTGAAAATTAACTATAATATGGTGATGAACTACAATATGGTTGGATAGGGCCCCCTCTAACTTCTACCGCCCCCCTACATTTTTGGGCTGGCTACCGGCCCGAGTCTACACACAATAGATTCGCTCACAAAACTATGCTTATCATATTGCTTGATTGTTTTCAAACAACTAGCAACATGATCGCCTTAATAACTACGACCAACTGTTCTCTTCGCTACCCGTTGTGCTGGTGCATTCAAAATAAGATCAGCATGGCCTCTATAGGTACACATTCCGTGGTGTAAATTTCGCTCAAGTTCGTACAATGTATACAAGTTATTCTTAAATACGTTTTCAACAACTTGATTAAGTCTTGTGATAGAATATTGTAATTTAGAAAGATAAATAGATAATAAATAAAATAGGTAGGAAAGAGGAACACTTACGTACAACAGAGACCAAAAATAAAAATCAGACAACTTGACGATAGACGAGCGTTCATGACTAAAATTTAAATTATGTATCAACTGCTGCTATTCCACAAATATGATGTACTATACAGTAAATAAAATACCGTATTATAAATATTATTATATAGACTATAACTATTATTATTATATTAGTATTATAAATATTTATACTGTACCGTATTATAAATAGTAAAACACATGCTTGCGAAAGTATATATAATTAATTTCTTTTTAAAAATATTTAAAAATTATGAAAACTTATTATACGTTATTCCATTTTGAAACATTGAATATTGTTGATTAATTATTATTTCTCTAGAAGTAATTAACTTTCAATTGTTTTGAATCTGTGTGCTACTTACATTATTTATGGTTTATGTTTTCTTGTAGTTTTGATTTAATACATTTACATTGTCTTTGAATATTTATTTTATGTATTACATTTGAATCTCTGAAACGTTCCTACATAAAAAATATAACACTCTAACCGTTAACGTATAATTGCTTCAACAAATTATAAACACGCATTCCGACGGAAGAAGGTCATATTGTACACTCAAGCACTTACCGCTTATAGAAGAAATTAAGAACTTTAATTCGATTAACATCATATATTAGGTGACGCAATTGAAAGTCAAATTAAATAAACTTATTTTATGATATACCTACGCAGCTCAATAAGTACAACGTTAAAGTTCCACTCACCTTCAACCACCATAATTGAAGCCGATAGACTCGTTAAAGGAATAGTTATTTGAAAGATATTTACTCTGATTTTAAACGTGCTTATTATTATAATCATCTAACTTTCGCGAAGGGGTAAAGGATCGAGCGGCCCTCGGTTGCATAGTCAGTCCTTCTCCCCGACTGCCACCCAGACATGCTGTATTTTAAGGCAGGTCTAGTAATATAAAATAATAATTTTTCGCGAAACTAACTGCTCGCTAAAAATTTCTTTTTTTCTTTTGCCCAGCAGTTTCGGGTTCAATTCCCGGTGGGGGCACTAGGTCGAAAAGTGTTAAAGCTTTTTCAGGCTAGCCACGCTGAGTGAGGTTTCCTTGGGTTTTCCTCATTCACATCATGCAAATCCTGAGATGGTACCTAATATATAGTCCCATGCTGCTTCATTTCTTCTCCAATCCTTTCTCCCTTCCCTTTCCTGGGATAATTTGATAGTCGAGGTACGTCATCCCTCATATACGTGACGGGCTAAATGGTCATAGATGCCAACAGCCCAGAAATCTAATTTCTAATCTTAATCCACTTGGCCCCATCCCGCCATGAAATTAAGGCTAGGTCGTCACTGGTATGGAATATTTAAGAACTTGAATACCTAACAGGACTCTAGTACCATTTGGCTACAATATGAGTTAGAAAGTTTAGTCATAAAATGAAGGCTCACTTCGTGCACTGTGTAATTTCTAATCTTTGTTTCCTGACATAATTACGGTCTCTGCGCTTAACAAACGAGCAAACTTTATAAAGGTAGATGCTGAGTACTTCCAATTATATGCTCATAGCCAAACCCCTCTATAAAAATTGTTGTGGAAGTACCTTAGTATTCTGAAACATGGATTATTAAATAGTGCATATACTAGTTCCTAAGTGAAGTCTTGACCTGAACGTGGTAGGTCTCATAGTTTTGAAGCTATGGATCTTTAAAGTTATTTTTTTTCATGTTTTTGGAAGTCTATAACTCCGAAAGGAAGCATTTGCGCATCCAGGTTGGTCTATACTTTTTGTCTTATCTTGGTGTCAGTAATCTCCTCCCAAACGTTGTAGGTGTTGTATTGAAACACCCTGTATATATAATGATCGAAAATGAGCGATATCAGAGATCGCTTAAGTAATAGTAGAAAGTAACTGACGAAAGGAATATATTACTATTTTTCTTATTTTAACCCAGGAAAGCGGGTAATTGATGCTACTACATTAATAATTGTCATTACATTTTTGTCGCTTTGCTTTTTATAATCATACTCATTTGTGATATACAAAAATTATTTGTATTTATTATTTCATGTCCACGTAAAATAGTAAAAATTATATTATTATTATTATCTTTCTTTGCTGAGAAACACGTTACACAAAAGCATAAATTATGAAAATTATAACTAGTTTCAAAGTTGATTACGCAAAAAAATCAAGAAAGGAAAATAACAGAAGAACACTCTTCCGTATATCACATCATATCAAATACATAACAATATATACTTGCCTTTATCAATTCGACTGTATTAATCTAGGTTTATACTCAAAATGCTAAATTCGATTCTTTTTTTGTGTGTTTCGTAGACTGATCAAGTTTTGTATTAGAAAAAAAAATGTTTTAGAAGTTAAAAAACCAATAAATGTAATGAGTAGCAAAGAGGAACACTTACGTAGAACAAAGAACAAAAATGAAAATAATACAACTTGACGATAGGCGAGCGTTCATGACCATACACACAATATTTTGAGTTTCAGCAACTACTGCTTGAGTTTCACCAACTTTCAATCCTTCAAATCACGTTATGGAGTTCGTTGGGTAGTTAAAGAAAATAAACAAAGACGGTTTATTAAAGAAAGAAAGAATAAAAAAAGAGAGAGAAATGATGACGTAACGACCTAAATGATTTTAACATTCAAAGATCTTGAAACTGCTAACCCACTCAAAGAGCTGTTACGCAGATGTCCTATTAAGGTTCAAATGAGGTTAATGTTACAAAATGATGCTAGTTTCTTAGGCTTCATATAGTGGTAACTGTTCGTATTCGCATTATTAAAGGTTATACGTCAGAACAGCGACGCAAAAACAAGGTAGATAAACACCAATGGCCAATAACAAATAATGTTGAACTCAGTGCCGCTGTCAAAGGGAATTGGGATCTCAGGGGAGCGAGACATAAAATCATTCACTGTCAGTAATTATTATCTATATACCTTTCGCAAATATTTACTAAGGAATTACTATCCCGATAAACGGCACAAAGGACTTTCTACCCGGTAAAAGTTCATAGGGAATCATTACTCCTACGAAATTTTAGTTATTTCAAGTATTCCCAATTCTACTCATAAACAACACCTACATTTACACTAAAGAATCATACAGCACAGAGAACAAAAACATAAAAATGAAGGTGACTATGTTTCTGACTTCGTACTCTTGAATCACCTGACTTATCTCGATCAAAGTTTCAACAAAGATGAGATTCGGACCTGGGATGGTTTCTATCATTTCACTTTGATGGTACAACTTAGGGGATGAGCGAAAATGACCGATATTAGTGTCGAATCCATAGTTTTCGGGGTCGTTGAGATAAGCTGTGACACTTCCAATGCCGTTTATATCCAAATTCAGCCCCGTAAATTGGGGCAGGGGAGGGGTATATAAAATGATCGAAAATGACCGATATCAGAGAACACTTTAGTGATGGTAAAGAGTAACTGACTAAAGGAACATACTACTAAAATATATTATTTTAACCAAGCGAAACCGTTAATTGACACTAGTAAATAATAATTGTACTACAAATGAAATCTATATTATTTCATTTATTACAAACTGTAACCAGCCAATACCAACAAGCACTTCAAACAGGCATCGGCAAGGGTGGTTGAAATTCCTCACGAAACTACTTTAATGCTACAAAATATTTATTATTTGAGAAATTTTAAATTTTGGTGAAATACCATCTAAATATACATTAAAGATACGCTACAACGGAGGTAACAGTTCCCTAGGAAATTTTTATTGAAATCTTTATTGTCATAAAGTGAAATTTACAGTTTAATCAGCCACGTTTGTGCTCAGAGATTAAGGGAGACGGTGTTGATTATAGTTAATGTAAAGGTGGAATGAAAAAAGTTGGAGAAAATCGGAGAATCCCGAGAAAACTCACGCATATTGTGTTTGTCCACTACAAACTTTACTTTGCACGAACTGGGATAGAACCAGGGACCTCAGGCACCGATTCAATACAGAGCTACTAAGGAACGTGATCATTTACGCATAACCTTTCAAGAAAAAGAAAGAAGTTTGCATAATCAAACGGTTTCTCTTAACTTTGTTTCAGTGTTTTGAGATTTAATTTCACTTGTTTTGCTACGTACAAACGGTACTCGGAACAAGAAAATTAAATGGTAATATCTCAGACACAGAATGTCCGATGTTTTATCTTTAAATTTTCACATTTAATTTACATTAAAGTAAAATTAAAAGTTTACAGTGTAGATCATTCTACAGTGTTCGTACTTAAAGGCTGATCGGGTTATATCCGACCAATAGAAAAGGGCGTGTTGTCATCATCACTGGTTGTATTTTACCGGATCATCAGCATTCTAGACTATCGCCCGTTATCGTAATTCTCACTCCAACATAATACGTTAGAGAAAAATCATCTTATTCCTCCCGGCAGCATTTTTATGGGCCAGTGAAAGAGGTATTGTTTTAAGAGTTCAAATGTGTTGAAATCCACTGGCATGGTGTCAGGGAATGCCATGAAAGGGAGCAATATGAATTCTCGTTTATGCTACATGTCATAATAAATCCTTGGGAATACGGATCAACTATCTCTTCACTTAGTTCTTGTTGGCTTGATAGCGATGGGATGTGTTCGGAAATAGGGAACGTGATGGATTCCTGTAAGTAAGCAGGTTTTACCTTCACATTTTCGTTTACCCTAACAGGTTAACCCATACATTTTTTGTAAACTGTTTTCTCTGACATTCCATGCCAAAGGTTTACCTATTTTCCTGACAAAATTTTGTTTATTTTTTCACTTTTTCGTAATCCCATAATTTTTAAAAAATAAAAATGAAATCTTTGAATTTAACGTCCATGATTAAGGCTGTTATTCTGACATATTTCATACTAGCATCAATTACCCACCTCGTTGGGTAAAAATAAGAAAAATTAGTAACATGTTCCGTTAGTCTGTCACTTTTTATTACTATATATATACTTTCAAAGTTTTGACTGGTAGACCCATAGGAAAACGACCATTAGGAAGACCTAGGCGCAGATGGGAGGATAATATTAAGATGGATCTTGCAGAGATAGGAATACAAAGTAGAAACTGGATGCAATTAGCTAAGGATAGAAGTCAGTGGAGAGCTTTTGTGAACGCGGAACTGAACCTCCGGGTTCCATAGGCCATAGAGTTATATATATATATATATATATATATATATATATATATATATATATATATATATATATATATATATATATATATATATATATATATATAAAGTTGGCTCGTGACAGCGAGATGATGAAAACCATCCCAGACCCTAATCTATGTTGAAAACTTGATCGAGATCTATCTGCTAGAGCTAGAGAAAATCACAACCCTTTTAAATTTTGATTTTTTAAAGGTAATTTTTAGGCTTTCAGTCAAGCAGCTACAGTGCCAACAGTATTGACGCTAGGATCATGGTACGTACCTCTTTTTTCTTTTTCTTTTTTCTTTCTTTCTTTCTTTCTTTCTTTCTTTTCTTTCTTTTTTTTTTTTTGTAATGAAGCAGTTTCCAACTGCATCAGTCAAATGTCCCTATTACGTACCTAATGCAAGAAATTCCCGCTTAAAATGGGAAAAAGGGATTTTCTTTAAAAAATCCTCTTTTATCACGAATTTCTTCGCTCAGGTATATGACACGCACATGCGAATGGTACTAAAAAACTTTGCTTCATTGTGAAAATAATGAGAAACGAAGAATGTACGGGGAAAAATAGTCTTGACGCTATAGCTGATTAACCAATTTTTCTTCGATAATACATTTTCAGTCAATTTCTATCCAATCCGCTTCAGTATAAAGACTAATCATTGTAGGAACATGAAAAATACCTCGTCTTGTTTGGCATGAATTGGCCTCTCGAACGGTACAACTTGCATATCCCTATCGTGCACCTGAGGGGAGAAAATTCCCCCAAAAGCGAAGTTTTTGTAAAAATCCATTTTTTCCATTTGGGCGGGATTTTCCCGCTTCTTGTACATAATAGGGAAATTTAAGTGCTACATTTGGAAACTCTGCTTTATAACGAAACCAACGAGGTACAAACTATGTTTCTAAGATTAATAGAGATACGTCAGGAATTATTTTTAAAAAAGCTCTAAAATTTACCCTTTTTCAAAAGCCGCCATTGTTGTTTGTGACGTCACTGCCCCTAGGCATCGCACACGTGACTGCAAAATACCATAAAATATGTTCTTTGATGCTTCCATAGTTGAATAAATGCAAAAAAAAAAAAAAAAAAAAAAACTGGTATGAAAAGCTTTACTAGAGATTTATAAAGCAAATTCCGAAGGTCGACGCCATGGCTTGTGGCGTACACACACACACACACACACACACACATATATATATATATATATATATATATATATATATATATATATATATATATATATATATATATATATCCCTCTCCTAAGTTGACTCGTGACAGTGAGATGATGGAAACCATCCCAGACCGGAAAACCAGAGAAAGTCACAAACATAGTCACTTTCATTTTTGTTTATAGATTTAAGATCTCTATCTGAAACTCTATTTAGTTTTTTAAAGATCCTATTGAGAATGTAGGATTTCCTCTTTGTTTGCTTTAAAATGCGGTGATCATTTGATTTGCTTACACGTGATTCTCTAGAAGATTACCGTCAATGTTCGTAGGTTTTAAGAAAATTTCCCTTGACTGACACAAATTTCCCCTTTTCTTATCAAATTTTCCCTGGTTTGTTGTGTGTAGAATTTCTATGACAAAAAATTATGTGATAGGACTAATGTAGTTATATTAAAGGAAGTGCCAACCACATTTGTTTTATTCATTTCTTTTTGTTTCTATTTTGTACTTCTTTCTTCACTCTTTTAACAAATGTTACACACATACACACACACCACAACAATGGATGCAAATTATGATGCTTTAAACATAGACACATATACGCACAAACTATTATATTGATTCATTTCTAAGTACAAAGGGGGATACAGACAAACGGAGACATGGCATGTAGATGAAAGAATGGAGGGGAGTTGATATTGGTTATAGCCGTTAATGTTCTTTGTAGAGCTACTAGTGAATGCAAGAGAAATTGCAGATTCTCGAATTCGACCCCCTATTTCCAAGTGAGTTACAATTACAACCACGGAAAGCAAAACATCAGTTTGAATATGAGGCCCCTGATGAGCACATTGCGATTCCCAAAATTTCTTTAAAAAGTAGCGTTTATTTTTATGTTTTGGATAAAGCCATGGTCTTTTCAACTAAACCTCCATCATGATCTATTTGGGTTTTTATACAGGATCAAAAATGAAGACAAGGGTTCCCTGATGAAGAAATGTGCTGTTCTTCAAGTGGCTTTAACAGATGAAGAATATTTTGATATTGAGAGTTTCCAGCTTTAACAGGAACTATTGGTTTTACTCTCTCTACTATCAGATGAAAACGCTAAACGCCCACTTGAAGTATTACAATACTTGCTGACTGAAAATGTCCCTAAGTGTATCAATTGGACTCAGAATTGCCCTCGCTCTTCCTGTCAGAATGGAGTCAAGCGAAAGAAGCTTCTCAAAATTAAAATTAACTACAAATTGAGATCTACCATGTGTAAACCTGCCATACATTTTTCATGAGAATACGGGACACCTTCTATCTCCCCAGCCCCCATCCAAACTTTCAAACACAATGCATTTGTCCTTCGTGACTAAGTGGTTAGCGTACACGCCTTTGGCGTGGGAGATTCGGGTTCGATTCACGGTGGTAGATCATGTGGTTCGGATATCACGTTAATCAGTAGATCCACGTCTCATATAGCCTCTCTGCTGAAAGGGATGCTAAACTTAAAAATCAATCAAACAAACAAGACCTCCTATAAGTATTTAGCATTTATATGAGTTTTTTTTTTCCTCTGAATAGGCTTCCCAAATAATATGAACACGGTAGTGCGTATTCCAGAATGACTTTAAAAATTAAGTGTTGTTGCTACAAATAAAAATAATAATGTAAATAGGGTTATCACATACAAAAAATTAGTACATAAAACTTTACTGAGATATTACACGAAATATAATTTTGTTTCCTTAAAACAATGAACGTTACGTCTTGCTGTACCAAACAATAATGAAAACACTCATGAAATACAAGAAATATAACAGTAACAAACTTAATACGATTGTACCATATCTCAATATAATTTATTAACAAGAATAAAAAATAACATGGAAGTCCCAATTGCATATTTAGCATATATTGTTTGTATGACAGACACACAAGGAATCCTTCAAGTTACATAGGCCTATAAACCTATCACTAGAATTGATTTTTTCTCAGAGTTTTATTGTTGAACAATTGATCGTACATTTCAGCATGCGCGCCGACTACTTGGGTGCTCCGGAGCTCCCGCACTTACACAAATAAATTTTGAGAGTGCGGCACACCCACAAGATTTTTAGTATGGAACCGTGTTTTAACCTGTTTCTCTTGCGTTTAAGGCAGCCGTGTTACCGACTGAGCCAGGGCAGCTCCAACTCATCCTTATGGTATCTCTATATTTTACTTTATCACACCACAGCCCTTTATGACAGTGTTTATAAAAGATTTTAACTAAAAATAAATCAACCAAATATCTAAACTTTCCTGAAATCATATAGGATATAACGTCACGTCATTGATATGCACCCACATAAATTTTGGAAAGTCGGCGCCGTTGCAATTCAGTGTATGAAAAGTGAAAGTTTTGCTTCAGAATTAAAGCATTTGCAATAGTGGATTTTGAGATCTCACATGTATATTTGTTTTCTCACTAGACTAGTAGGGCCTAGTAGTTATTTTTTTTAAAAGGAGTTCGATTCCTGCATTTGACCCTGGAATGCAGAGACAAAATTCGACAATTTTTTTGGAGGACTGTTAATATAAATCTTTTCTTGGGAATACTGAACACAGCCACCCAGCGATCTTGTGCTTTGACATTTGCGGTATTCCATTTATTTAACTCTTCTGCTACAATACGTTTAATAATAGAAAACTCGTCAATGAGTGTTGTGCTGTTAACTTGCATATGACCTAAATTTTCTATTAATGATATACTTTCTTCAACATTTGATCATTCAGACTGATTTCAAAGTACACAAAGTTAATGTGTTAAGATCTGAAAATTGCTTTCCCCATGAAATTAGATAATCATATGATACAGTGCAGAATGTGTGAACATAATCCTGTGTACAAAATTTATCCTGAGCTTGTTTGGCATATTCATACATGTCCTTCAAGAGAGATTTAGATTTTAGACTCAAAAAATTATTATATTTCCTATTGTTCACCTTCATTGTGAGAAGTTCATAACATGCTAAAGCATCAGCAATACATACATGCTGTTTTCCAATTTCTCGTATACTTCTCTCAAAAATATTCAGCTAACTGTGCACAGACCACAACCATAATTCTGATTCTTCACCATTAAAAATATTTCAAAGCATTATGAGATCTTAACTCAGGCAGAAAAAAGTATTTTAGAGCAAGATATAAACTAACAATTCTTTTAAGAGTCGGCAACAGTGCCCAGCCACTTTGTGCTACTGTAACTCAACACTTATTGAAAATTCCCAAAATTCTTTGAGAATTTCTACTAAATTTCAGAACTTTTAAGTGTACCCCATTTTATGGTAAGAAATATTGAACTAGAACTGGTAGGAATTTTTACTGATTTGTGGTTAGTGGTTTCGATGGATAAACAGGACGGAAGGGGGCCGTGGTGGCTCAATGATACAGCGATCACCTCTGGTGCTAGGGGTCCCGTTTTCGATCCCAGCCCCCGTCAAGTGAACCTTGTGGTGGACAAACACAGTGTGCTTGGGTTTCCTCGGGGTTCTCCAGTTTCCTCCCACTTCCTTCATTCCACCATTTCATTCATTTCTCATAATCACCGTCTCCTTTAGCCTAACCGGCATAACCGTGGAACGTAAAACTCAAAAATTTCATTTCATTTATTTTCGGGCGGAACTAGAATACGGGACATTTTCCTGTCCCGACAACATTTGAGGGGACGTGGGACACTCGAGTCCAAAATTGGGACTGTCTTATTTTACGGGACATATGGCAGGCTTAACCATGTGCCAGGAGCGCCTCGTAGCATTCGCCATGATGTCAATTGAGTTCGACATTCTTGGAAACATTGGCGTAGATGTCATTGTCAGAGGTTTTGCAGACAAAAAAGCTCGGAAGGTTATATTGTAATTGTTGTGAGGTTCTGAAAACAAATGTATTTAAAATGGTTTAAATTTTGTCAATTTTTAGTAATAGTGGAATTTAACTTTTTATTTTGTTACTTAAGTTTTGGTATGCTATAGGCCTGAGGCCAAAGTTTACAAAATTAGGAAAGCAATTTGTGTAAATTATTCTAGATTTTAAGGTACTATTTTTATGGAAGAAAAAGATATGGGCGCTTTCTCATAAAGTACCCTAAATTGACTTTGATGTGGTTTACTTACTAATCAAACTAACGAAAGTTAGAGGATTTCTAGTACTTGATAAAACCTGTTATTAAGCTTTAGTGTTGTAAGAGGATTCAGTTTTTGTACAAATTCATGAGATAGATCAATGAATGCTATGGACTTCAGCTATTAGGGTCCAGATAGAAAGGATTGTTTATGTTGCTTTGCGTAAAACACGTTCAACATGTGAAATGCATTTATTGGTGTTTCACATTATTAGAATAGATTGTTACATAGTCGGATATATGGTAGAATGACTCCTGATGTTATTGATATAACGAAACAATTGCCAATATAGCAGTAATCATGTCACAATTAGTAATATTCAATAAATGCTGTTCGATATTGTTTTTGTTTATACATATCGGTACATAAATAATAATAATATAATCACAATGTAATTGATATGTCTATTTTTAAAGTATTAATATTTCTTTTTGAAAATGGTTTTAAAATATTAAAATCACTGTAATATAGGCTAGGACTAGCGTGGAGGCGCCTTAAAGTCACTTTGCCCGGGTGAAAATTTTGCCTCGGTCCGTCCCTGCTACTGGCAACAAAACTGAAAATAAACAAATGAACTGGAAAGAAAACGCAAACAAATAAATGGGTAAAGACACGAATCATGACAGTATCAATCTATTATTATCAGGTTATCTTAATACCTTCTCTCTTTTCGATTCCCGGCGGGAACTTATGTAGTTCGGATTCCACGTTAATCAGTAGGTTCACATCTTGTATAGCCTTGCTGCTGAAAAGGGATGTTAAACTCAAAATCAACTTAACATTCTCTGTTAAGGTCGCAGGCTGTGAAGCTCAAGAATCCAGAGTGGTTTCTGTTGAGTTTCCGAAAAATCCTAGACTCTCAATAGTGGAGAATCCGAACCTCACTATACAGTGATCAAATTATTACCCGAGGGCATTCGTAGGCAGACAGTCTCATATGTATTAAGGATAGAGTTGGACGAACAAGCCGCCACAAGTCAACATCTTTCAAGTAGTAGTAGTAGTAGTAGTAGTAGTGGTAGTAGTAGTAGTAGTAGAAGTAGTAGTAGTAGTAGTAGTAGAAGTAGTAGTAGTAGTAGTAGTAGTAGTAGTAGTAGTAGTAGTAGTAGTAGTAGTATGTAGGCAGTAGTGATAGCTCAATGGTCGAAGTTGAACGATCCCTCTGGCCCATGAAGTTAAGATGTGGGTTATCCTGTGCTATGATAACACAGCAAGCTATTAATGGTATTAATACCATCATAGTTGAATGCGGCTCTCTTTTGCACATTGATTTCACACATATACACACACCCATTACTGTCGCGATGATGTGTCCAGGACGAACATAGTCTGGAGGATCCGTAACAAAATCTCAAAGAATCGTGCAATTTATGATACAAGCGTCAAATTTTACATACGGTTTATAGACATCATAAGAAACAATTCTAGGGGTGGAGCCAAAAAATATCACGTGATTTCGTCGAGATAGCCTCCATATTAAAAATGGCCGCTCAGTACATATAAAATAACATTTAATTATATTGTTTAACATGTTAATGCATTTTAATTTTTAAATTATAATCTATTTTTTCACTTATGCTCTTGATAAAGGTCATTTGACACTTGGCGTGGTAAAATGTTGAATTTAAATGTTTAATTATGATTTATTTATTTATTTTTATTAGTTGTTTTACAGTTATTTTGCCTGCTATTTCTTTTGTCTTTCAGTGTAACTCAGATTTTGTTTTCGATTTATTTCAGAACTGAACTGCAGCTAAAATGAAACGAAATTTCAAACTAATAGACAATACTGAGGTTTCCAAACCATGTGATGAAATCACAAATTGGGACCTTTGTCTTTTTTCCGAAGAAGTAACAAAGGAGAGGCTGACCTGCCCTGGTGATTTTGCAGGTAAATCATTAAATGAAGCTGCTCGGTTTTCAACTATAGCGGAAAATTTAGTAAAATTTGAAGAAATAGAGTCACTACCTTCTGGGTTTAAAATAAGAAGGCTGGATGAAGGACAAGGTATTAAGTAAACATTTATGGATAAAAAAGACAAAATATCATAAAATGTTTGTTTCTTCTGCTCTTTGAAATTCAATAAAATTAGATATAACAGGGTAATTGAAAGAAAAAAGAAGAAGAAAAGTGGAAGTCAAGATAAGTCAGACGTATCTGCATCAAGTGAGAAAAATACCAGACCAAAGGACTCACTTTCAGTCAGTCAAGGTGGGTGTACATTGTGCTTCTTTTGTGATGAATCAGTGGATGGAAAATCACAGTAATTTCAAAAATCACGAACACCTAAAATAGATAATCGTGTGAGATCATGTGCTTTTACTCTTCAAGACCACAAATTAATTGCAAAGCTAAGTGCTGGTGATATGTTTGCTCAAGATGCAGTGTATCATGCAAAATGTCTTGTGGCCCTATATAATCGTGAAAGAGATTTAAAATTAAGATCAGAAGAATACGCTCATACATATGAAAAAACGCATTAGCAAAACTTTTAGTGTACATTGAAAGTATTCTTGATGACGACGAAATGTCCCCTGTGCTGCAGTTGAGCCATCTGAAGAAACTCTATTGTCAGAGAATTGAGCAACTGGGTGGTGACCCAAGTACAGTGCATTCAACGCAGCTAAAAGAGAAAATACTTAATCATTTTCCAGAACTCGAACTCCATGGCGCTGGTCGAGAAGTTTTGCTTGTGAGAAACAGTGATATAGGAGAGATCCTCAAGAAAGCCTGTTTTCATAATTCTGAGTTAGATGCCATTGTTTTATCTCATGCTGCAAACATAGAAAGACGAGATATTTTTAAACATCCCCAGTTTCAATTTAAAGGGTCATTTGAGGATAAGTAACAACAAAACAGTGTACCAACGACATTGTTAACTCTTATTGGAATGATATTATATGGTCCTAACATTGGAAACAAAGCGGATTATATGTCCCAAGTTTGTCTCTCTCTTTCACAGATTTTATCCTTTAATTGTTTTAAAAAACGTAGAAAAGTTTCACAGCATTTAGTCCATTCTCCAAATAGCGAAACGCCGCTGCCCCTTTCATTAGATGTATGATTCACTCATATACAAGATCAAAACAAACAGTTGATGTGTTGTTTGAATTAGAACTTAGTGTATCTTATGACAGAATTCTCTGCCTCTCAGCAGAATTGGGTAATTATGCTATAATTCATTTCATGGCAGTAGCTCCCTTACATTTGAAGAAAAATGTTTTTACTACAGCTGCAATTGATAATATTGATCATAATCCTTCATTTACATCATCTACTACTTCATTTCATGGAACGGGAATATCACTGTTTCAGCATCCAGATACTGAACATTTGGATGAAGAACAAGTTGAAGAACGTGTAGTGCACAAATGAAAAAAGTTGATGAAACTCCCAGAGAGTTACACTCTAGTCAAGCCTATATTTTCTCCAAAGATGAAACACTCCACCTAAAATTGAGACGATAGCACCATTAGAAATTGGGAATGCTGAAAATGATAAAGAAAGTGAATGATGTGAACACGTTTACCGTACTACCGAAAAAGAAGATTCACATCTGACTTTAGATTGCACATGGGCATCATATCGTGCTTCTAGAAAAGAAATGAAAGAAAAGAAAGGATGTCAAGTTCGAGATGGCGACCTTTATCAGTTTTTCAGTCATGAGCATCAATCATTTCCTCCGTCACTGGCAGGGTGCAATGGAAGAATTCGGTATGGAGGTAAATTAGACATAGTACCATGCCTAGAAAAACTTATTTCTTGCAGTGAAGAAGATAGTAGTGAACCTCATCAAGCTGGACCTGATGTTGAAATGATTATTCTTGATGGTGCAGTCATTGTGCACTTTCTGACACCCGAAGCTACAGATTCGTTTGCTGACTATATCAAAAAGTTCATAAACATGATTAGAAATCGATTTAAAAGACAAGTGAAACGTGTTGACGTAGTGTTTGATACCTATAAACCAGATAGCTTGAAGAGTTGTGTTCGTGAGAAGAGAGGAACAGGCATTCGAAGAAAAGTTGAAGCGGATAAAAAGGTGCCTAAAAACTGAAAGGACTTCCTTCAAGTTAATGAAAACAAAACAGAATTATTTCTTTTATTGGCAAAATTTGTAAGTTTAGCAGAATATCCAGGAAAAGTTGTTGTCACTAAAGGAAACAGTGCCGTTAGTTCACAACCTGCGGATTTAAGTCGAATAGTACCATGTTCTCAAGATGAAGCAGACACAAGGATATTTTTACATGCAGCAGATGGTATAATAGAAGAGTATCGAAATATACAAGTTTGTAAGGTTGACTCAGATGTGGTTGTGTTGGCAGTCAAGCAAGCAGCTAAGTTGGAATATGATTGTTTGTAGGCATTGTATGGATCAGGAAAACATATGCGTTACATCAAATCTACAGCAATATCAAAGGCACTGGGAACTGAGAAAAGCTCTGCAATAATTGCTTTTCATGCTTTGACGGGAAGTGACACTACATCTAAATTTGCGGGTAAAGGTAAAATATTAGCTTGGCCAGCCTGGAAAGCTTATGATGAGGTTACGTCGGCATTTCAATTATTATCAAGTGCTCCAGATGTAGAAGCCGTGAAGACAGTGTTTCCAATTGTTGAAAAATTTGTTGTATCGTTATATGACCTTTGCAGCATAGATAATGACATAAATGTAGTAAGGCAAAAGATGTTTACACGAAAGAATCGTGAGCTTGAGCTTATACCTCCAACTCAAGATGCTTTGCTTCGAACAGCTTATCAAGCAGGACAGATTTGGGGAAGATCACTTGAAAAAGAACCTGAACTTCCATCTCTGAGTATTTGCGGATGGACACAAACAGAGGAAGGAAGATGGATACCTCGTTGGATAACAACTCCACTAGTCAGTGAGTCTTCAAGAAAGATATTGAAATGTAATTGTTCCAAAGTGTGTTCTGGAAAGTGTAGCTGTTTCAAAGCTGACTTACCATGTACAGCTCTTTGTAGATATGAAGAATGTGAACGCTGAATATATATACACGAAGAAAGAATGTAAATTCCAATTTTACTCTCCTTCATGTTTTAACATGAAGTAAAATTCTCAATTTTGTTGCTATGTGATATGTTTTATTGTACAGTTTTGGTATTGCAGAAATCTTATATACAAACTTCAATTTCCACAGGCTTGACGTTTAAAGTTAGAAAGATAAACTTAACATACTTAATAGTGCTATGAATCCCATTCTGTTAAATCAAGAACAGGCCGT
Source organism: Thermobia domestica (assembly GCF_964235325.1). NCBI lineage: Eukaryota > Metazoa > Arthropoda > Insecta > Zygentoma > Lepismatidae > Thermobia > Thermobia domestica. The sequence continues at coordinate 232,536,603 of NC_137461.1, read as the reverse complement.
CTGATAGTATTTCTAAGCGTATATTAGCAAATAGTGACCTCAAGAACATATATTTTGATACCCATCACTCTATAGTTATGGCATTATATTAAATCTGGTCACATTGGGCGCCATGTTGAAAAATAGCAAACAAAATAAACTAAATAACAAACTAAAATATACAAATGTGTAAATTGTTCATTATTTGGTCAATAGTAATTAAAATAATATTGTCACTTGTACATAAAAAGAAAAATATAAGCTATTTTCAAGAAAAAGCACCTTTACGAGATTAATTTTTCAATATGGCCGCCATTATGACAAGAGCGCCAATTTCGATTGGCTCCACCCCTAATATTGTTGTTTACACATCAATTATTGTGTACTGTAAATTTCATACTTGTATCAAAAAGTGCACGATCATATGACCGATCCTCCAGACTAACAGCAATTTCCTGGGAGAAAAAGGAGCCTTTTCACTGGGTCACACATACATCTCCGTTTGAATACTATATTTATATTGCGCCTTTTAAGATCAGGAAGTGTTTGTTACGCTTGCCTATGTTTAATTACAGTTGTTCACTCCAAACTATTTGAGTGCTGCGTTACCGCCCTCTGGCAGTACTACTCAGGCATCGAACCGAAAACGTTGCTGGCCCTACTCAGAGACCAAGCCACTGAAATTATAATAATTAATTATTGATATCCTGAGGTACAAATGATGCTAGTTTGATAGCACCCTCCTCTCTCTTTGTTAAGGTCACAGTTTTCCCGAACGGCAGTGTGTATGTATATGCAATTAGTTGGTGTTTAACGAAGCGTTTCATTGCCAGTGCTGTATAAGAGAGGACCAACTTTTTCAAGTGGGATCCAAATCACTACGCAGGTATATTCGAGGCAAGTGCCATAAGCGGGAACCGAACCGAGGACAGTGCACACTAAGAATGCACGTTAACCACGACGGTACACAATGGGTATACATCCATTTTATGCAGTGTTCGAAGTGGAAGAAAAACAGAGACGATATGTTTTATTACCATTTTGACTTTACATACCGTCTATCTAAATGTTGAAAGTCAAAGAGGGTATGATGCCGGAAAGATTACATTTCAATTTACACAACGACTCAAAACCATGAAAGAGTTTATCCGTGGTTACAAAGGGGCAGACAGATTGTTTGCTTCCCCCCAAACTTCTCAGAAAAATATATGTTGTATTATAGAGAATTATACATGAAAATGATTAAAGAACGAGTTTTTATATTAACAATTTTTAAACAATTTCCCGCGGGAGAACTTGCGACTGAGGAGTATTCCAGACTTCCGGATCATTGGCGTCTCTGGCATGTAAAATTTGGGGGGACATCAAAGGAAATGATCTAACTGCTAGTATCTCAGCGGAATTTTAGATTATGTCACTTCAAAATATTGGGGGGACGCGTCCCCCCGTCCCCCGCCAGAGACGCCCATGCCCCGGATAGTCCACCCTCACAGTAGACAACCCTAAATCCACGAAGAAACAATTGAATGACACTATAAAATATAAAACGCTTAATATAAAACAATAACCAAAACAACAGATTTGACATAAAACACTTAAGTAAAACAAAATACTTTTTTTGATTGCACAAACTATATTTTTTCTCGTAAATACCCGACTCAGTTATGTATTTCTTTATCATTGTAGACACAAAAGGAATCCGGGCGAATTCATAACAACACTTTCCGATTTCAGTTTAAACGAGTCGCATTTTCAATATATCCTTTTGTTTAGATTGGGCCCATGACTCATTCCTTTCTGTTATGTGGCCCTTATCTACAAACAACAAAACCAATACGAGTTCTTGCATAGGAGCAAGGAGTGAACTTTTTTGTAGACACTTCATTTTAAAAACAAGAGATAGGAAAAGGTAACATAAATGTCGGTGTTGCCAACTTAAAATCGTCGAGGTGCAAAACTATACGCCAATCATTGGGTATAAAAATAGATTTATTAAAGGTATATTAGCACCCACTTTCCAGTGACAGCATGTCCTGATCACCGAAAAACCAGAGGCGGTATGTATTCATCACTGTAAAACCAGAGGCGGTATGGCATACCACCAGAAACCGTCTCACTTCGACCACTGATTGTATTTTTGCAAATATTCCAGGCGTTTGAAACGTAATGGAGAATTGTTGCCGATAGAAACAGTGTGCATGAAGTTGTCTTCCCAGAAAACAAAATTTGCAATTGTGGGGAGAGTGTCTTGCTGTGATATCTCCCTTAGTAACTGATTAGCAACTTAAATATGATAAGCAATATTGTATTTTTAAGTATTTATACTTTACTTTAAATCTCAATTCACTTAGAAGTACAAAGACCAAAGATCTAGGAAAATACGATTAAGTCCTTGAAAAGGTTAAATATTGTAAAGTCAGAAGTGCCTATATAAACAAACGCTTTATTATAATGGGATTTAGAGTCTATAAAGATATGTGACCGCAAAGTATAATAGCTTTATACTTAGATTATAATTATTATTGATAATCACATTCTACCGGGAGCAAAATTCATAATTATATTCTACCACGTACTTAATTCGTTGCACTGCTCACAGAAATATAGCTGCAGTTTATTTGTGAGAACTTGGGGTGACCTTACCGGCCACTGTCCTTCTAAATCAATGGTTACCAAAATATCCACGTAAAAATGTTATTATTTCATTTTATGTATGGCACGTTGTACTCCCTTGTTGCAATCATTCAGCTTGCCCACTAACTTCTAAACGCACTGCGAACTGTTGAATAATGTACGCTATACAGCTGAGTTCAGGGCCTGTCCTAGACAATTTGCCCCCCCCCCCCCGTGTAATGGCATCATTTGCCGATCTCCTTTCTCCAGAAAGAACAAATCTTAAAAAGCCATGATTTTAAGTATGCTACCTCATCATGAACAACGCAGGGGAGGGAAAGAGCACTCGCACTCAGGAAGCTCTAAATACTACAAATAGAATGTCGTTGTGTCTTTTTTCTTTTTTAAATAATAATCTATTATGTTAGTGAAAAATAAAGAAAACACTGCAAAAGGAAAGATGGTAATCCTTTTTATACAATTCAATATCGAGCTTCGATCTCAGTATATCAGTTTGCAATTCCAGTGCAACTACCTATCTTATCTTTTTTTCTTGAGTTTCCTTCTACATATGTTATTTTTTTTTTTTAAAAAAAAAACTTGTTTCACCTTCAATGATAAGGAGCTTATTTGTGACAAAGACAAGACTAGTTTTCACATCAAAACTGTGATAACTAACTACATAGGACAGGTGTTCGCTACTGTTCGAGAATTGAGTTCTTGTATTTAACAATAATGAAGCAACGATTTGTTTGACCGTCATTATCCATATCATTAATGTGAGCAAAACATGATTTATGAATGTAGTAGGGCCTATTCAAATAGAAGGTCACCTTAGTAAATTTAAATACCAACATCATAAATTCTGTTCCCAATAAGAAATATTTTAAATAATATATTTCTCACATTTTGCCGCCCGTGCAAATGCACGTGTTAGTCTACACATAAGATAGAACCGGCCCTGGCTGACTTTACTATGTTTTCGAAAACAGTTGGTCCAATGATTCACGAACAGGAAACAAATTACACTAAATGTCAATTTTCTGTGAGTCCAAGGGAATCTCAATAAACAGTTTTCAGTGAACCAATGTCTAGTGTATCGTGAATTTACATGACCCGACAAATGTAACCAAGCTTCATCCGCGAAGAATGTCTTTTCAAATACAGAAACATTGTTTCGCGAGATTGATGAAATCACCGACAGTATTTAACTTGATTATCGCTGTCACTTGGTCGCAGTTTATGTACCACTTTCACGAGATAAGAACATAATTTTAAATGTTGTCATTTAAATTGAGCCATATTTAGTCGTATCTGCTGTGAGAAGTGTCCAAGTTCTTTCCGTGGTGAAGGTTGTAATCGTGCTGCAACATCCTTCAGAACATCGTTCGTCAAAAAGATCGACCTTCCACTCCGAGGTACTGCCGTGTTCAAAAAATCTGTTGATTAATCCATGAATTGTTGATTTATTCACTTTCTTACCGAAACGATGCTGAAATCGGAATCCGCTTTGCCAACGAGTTGCTACAAGAAGTCGCTATATGAGAGATGAAATGACTCCAATTTTGCTTGAATAGTCCCTTAAAAATTATTCGTGGAATTCTATTTTTGTCCTTCTCTCTCTCATATATATATATATATATATATATATATATATATATACTATATATATATGTGTGTGTGTGTGTTCAATTCAAGCTATAATGCTATCTACGCTACAAAAAGTAGATGAAAGAATCATACGTCACTAGTAATAGTTTCACTTTTAATACAATATATATTTTTGACTTTATGATGAATTTTACTTCAACGAAATCAAAAATGAGTTTAGAAAGACGAACAAAAATAAAAGTCTACACAGAAAAAGAGACATTTGACTTTTACTGTCGCTGCTACAGATAATCATCTTGCTATCTGTAAGTATTATTTGTGCATCTAAACGGAAGCTCTGCAAAGTACAGTACAAAGGTTGAAGTTGGTCCCCGTTAGAGGGCAAGAGATAACAGCAATCAAAGCGAGAATATGGAGATAAATGCTATGAATTTTAACGGTTCGTCAACATTTGCGCTGATTCAAATAAGCAAAAGGAAAATGAACTGATTCGATCTAATAGTACTTGATTACAGAACAAGTTGTTCGTAGTACAAAAGTCGCTAAATTTGTAAGTAAGTCTCCAAATTGTCATTCAAACATCATCAAAAAGTCGTTAATCGAAAAAAAAAAAAATTCGCTATCCTGGAAGTCGAATCCACTAGATTTAGCTACTTTTCCCCCAAATTGGCAACACTGATCGGAATCCTCCACTAGTGGCGGCTCCGGATTAGATCCATATCAAATTATTTACAACATTGTATTGTTGTTTGTTTGTTGTTCTTTCAACATACATTATCTTGAATTACTCACCCTTCATTTCTCTTGTTCATTCTTAACTGTTAATTACAAACATTTCTTATTTTATACTTTGTTCGCTTGATATGCCTTCGTCTGTACTGTATTACAGTGCAAAATTAGTACCTTCCAACTGTTAAATGTTGTAAACTACGCACTATTCAGAAGTCACGTCAACAATAAATCTTTACCTTCTTATGTTTTTCACCAGTACAGTGGTGTTTCGTGACATAATTTTTTGGTAGTTCACAGCCGTTAGAAACTTCTAATTCTAGAATTCTTTCAGTATTCTAAATAAGGACGGTAAACACCAGAGCTACTAGAATCTTCGGACTCCTAAGGGAGACAATAGCATATTCAAGTATCCTAAAATCTTATGCAATCACTCAAAAGTGAGCGACTGTAACTTCTTTTTCTACAAGATTATTATCATCCTTAATAGAAATGACCATGCGAACGAATCGTGATAGAATATTGGACGTACTTATCAGGCGCGCACCCAGAAAATTTTGTTGAATGAGTCCAAAGTTTGGGAGAGAGTCCAATACTATAAGAGACTACATTTATGTACGATTGATCCGATGTAATTCTACAGCCGAGAAACGATATTAAAAAAAAGGAAATCTTTGAGTTTTACGTCCCACGGTTATGCCGGTTAGGCTAAAGGAGACGGTGATGATGAAAGATGAGTGAAATGGTGGAATGAAGAAAGTGGGAGGAAACGGGAGAACCCCGAGAAAACCCACGAGCACGGTGTTTGTCCACCACAAAGTTCACTTGGCGGGGGCTGGGATCGAACCCGGGACCCCAAGCACCAGAGGTGAACGCTCTACCACTGAGCCGAATACTACTCTACCACTGAGCTCTACCACTGAACGGTGGAATAAGGATGGATATAAGCTATAGTTTTGAAAACGGTCGAGCTCATACCTACAAAAAATTCTAGCAGTATATACCTGATGGAAATTGTGGGAAACACATTTATAAATCAATCAGTATACCGCCACACAACACGTTTCAACTTTTGCTACTTTGAAATACACTGAGAGAATAATGTTTCTGCGCAAAAGTACAGTCTCCGAAGTAAGTTACGCCCCCCTCCTCTACCAAAGAAGAAATCTTTCTCTGTTTTTTCATAAGTGTTACAGATTAACGTACGTTGCTGCAAATACCAATACTCGTCTTTTTTTCTATTTTGCATGTGTTATAAATGAATGTTGAAATAGAAAATTCAGTTGCAAAATTTTATTCAGGTTCTCACAATACAGAAGTTAAGAATTTACCTTTGTGACAATGTTACCAAGTACAGTATGTTTTGATAAGCTATTTACTTTTCTTACAAACATTCAGTTTATTTAGGCAGGAAAACCGTAGTCTAAAGAAAAATCAGAGATTATACGTACTTGAAAAGAAATCTTGCAAATAAATTAAAATTTAGTTTTGTTCTGCGTTAACTTAAGAATCTCTGAAGAAAGGTCCTAAACATCCCACTCCCTTCGGTACGACCTCGGATAGCCATGATTTTGTTTGTTCCATTAGTTTATTTTCATTACAACAAATGTAGGTAACTGATTGAAAGAATAAGTTGTATACTACTATATTCTTCTATTTTAATTGCAACTCAGTCTTTGATTATGTTTGAAGTGCCCCATTACTGGAAATTATTCAACAATAGGTGTGAACGCTGTTCGTTCAAATCAGGAGACTCTAGTTCCTCCTCTCAGCAACCCGCGCTTCCATACTGTACTACACAGATCAATCTATCACGCTCACAGCTTTGTTGTGAACGTAGTGTGATGATGGAGTGCATATATACAAGGGGCAATAATATTCTAAATATTATTAAATATCTTAAGAGGCCAAAAACAGCGCACGATATTTGGTGGTTCATATGCTCTTGCGAACTACGCAAGGCGACACCACTATAAACGACACGCTGCTATAGTATTATGTATATAAATAAAATTTAGAAGAGAGATTGGAAGCGAGTCTCCTTTGAAACACATGTCCCTGGGAATCATAAATTAAAAACCGTATACGAAAATACTTCTTTCCTCTACTAGGGTGTCACAGAAGGTGATATTTATATTCAAGAAATATGAACTTTTCTTAGCATGAAATGTATTCTTACTGGTGTAGAAAATGTTTCTTAAATCGAGGAGTTGCATTAATGGGTGCAGATTGACTTTGAGAGGACTGAGTATAACTACAGCGTGTGCAGATATTTCATAAAAACTGCAATATATAAACCACGAATTAAATGTAAAAGACAAAGTAACTTGTGCTACGCTTGACCACTGCGAATCTCACGTAGACAACATGAGTATCATCATAGGTATTTTGACATTATTGGAAGATCACTTGCTGCAATTGAGAAGCTTCCATGCTCTACGGTCTTCCGCTAACCTTTTCGTCTTCACGTACGAGTTTTCTGTTTTGATATCGCGTATTAGTTGCAGTCCCCTTCGCCACCTCCCTCTCTTTCCTGAGACCATACCCTCTAAAACGTCCCTCATGATACTGTTAATTCTTATCCATTGTCCCAACCAGTTTCTCTCCTTTTTCTTAATCATATCTAACATTGCTCTTTTCTCACTCACCATTGCTAACAAACACACATTCGTTTATGCTTGATCCAGCTAATTCGCTCCATTCTTTTTCATACCCACATTCGAGAGCTTCCAGACGTTTCTAATCTTAGCCTAATGCCCATGCTTCTGACCCATACAGTACAATACTCTACATGAAGTATTTTATGAATCTTTTCTCAACTCTTTAGTGAAGGTCCCACGAAATAGTACTTTCTTCCTCCTAAAGGCTTCTTTCGGCATTCCATCCTTGATTTTATTTTACGTTCACCTTTCATACCATTACTAATAATACTACTCAGAAATGAATATGGAGGTAATTTAAATACTCAGTGATAAGTAACGTGAACTTCGAACAGTGGGTGCAGGATCCATTCGTCTGGGGATCTCGATGCGTTGCACCGCCACGCTGATTATTACGGGAGCTCCTTCGTTGCTAAGCGGTTAGCGTACGCGCCTTTGGCGTAGCAGACCCGGGTTCGATTCCCAATCGGAGCTCATGTCATTCGGATTCCACGTTAATCTGTAGGTCCAGTCTCATATTGCCTCGCTGCTCAAAGAGACGTAAAACTCAAAATCAACTCAACTCAACCGATTGTTACGGCTCTGGTAGAGAAATATATTCTTATGGCGGTGCCAAGTAAAATATTTTGAACCCAGACCAAGTGCTGGAATTTTCTTAAAGTAGGTGTCTTGGCTACAGATATGTTGAGCCGCCTCACTCCTTCCTACTTTTGGCGCTAGGAGTGCATTGGACTAATTTGTACCGCCTCACTTTTGACAATGTAGGTTTGACCACTTTTTTGTGGTTCTCCAATCTTTGGCAGAGATGTGCTTAGCTATATTGACGGGAGAAATACTGTAACTGTTCATCCATCAAATAATTAAGACATTTTCCATTACATAAAAATAAATGTAAGCATTCTCGTTTCTAGAAGTCATTGGCGTAGTTGGCATACCTTGCATCCTCCTTACTTTTGGAAACTGAAAGAAACACCTGTGGTCCAACGGTATGGTATGTTTCAACAGTGTTTTAGGAGAGGTCTGTCCCTTCTCTTGCTTGCCTATGCTGTAAGGTGATGAGACCTTTCCTTTAAAGAAATAAAAGTGTTTATTTATATAAAAAATGATAAGATTATCACTTGAAGTACGTTATCTGAGTTTGCGAAATTCGTTTGTTGTTAAACGAAAACATTATTATCTCAGTTTATTTGTCACGGTCTCTATGGTTAAGCTTAATTTTAGTCTTAGAAATAATCCGTAATGGAAGTAACACAATTGAAGTGTTTCCCGTTGTTATTCTTGTTTCTCGTTTCGACATTTATTTGTGCCATCGAAGCTATTATATATCCAGATATCAGCCCAGAGGCAACCAAGTTTTACGCAGAAGGGTGAGTTCTAGTTTTTATGTTGGAAATATGTAACTGTAGTTCTGAATCAAACTGTCAACATCAATGTTTCTTTCAGAAACAATGTTCCGAGGGGGGCACTGCTGGTACTATTCAGTTTATTATTATATTATATAGGTATTGTTTTGGTCTCCTCCGTGGGGCACTCTCAGAATTCCGGGGGTCAGTGCCCCCCAAAACATGTCTGGAAGAAACACTGGTCAACTTTATCTCCGTAAGACATCAGCCACGTGCTCGTAAACGACTGTTCAACGCTTCCTATCTAAAATTAGTAGAGTATCCGCGGTGTTGTGGAACACGCCTACCAATACCAACCTAATATTCTAGTACTGATTCCTAAAAACAATTGTTTACCTTGTTCATACAGCAAGTACTGGATTTGTGAACTTTATCTGCACAAATACCTTAGTATTGTCTCCTGGAAAAACTGCTCCAACGTAGATGTGATTTGTACCGATATTCTTTTTTCTTGAGAAGTTCACTCACACGTGATTTATTTTTAAAACAGTGAAGTCCTGTGCACATATTTTATTGTATTTTCACATACATTAGGCTACTTCTGGTCATACAGTGTGTGTGTAAGAGTAATGATCTTGTAATTTTTACTTATCTGTCTGTTCATGTGTCTATCTATCTGGGAGACAAAAAATCTCAACTATGTGATGAGTCATCTTGAATTTTGGTCAAGATATAGAAGGTTGCACGTTAGGAAACGAATTTGATGATGGAGGTGGTCCATTCACTTGACCTAAAGATATGGTTCCCAATGTATTCTTATAGGTAATTATTATAAGACGAATTACTCCTTGGCAGTATGTAACCCAAAATACCGAAAAATTAGATTGATTGCATATCTTTCAGTCACTTTCAATATTGTAACCAAACAGTTTTATGTGGTATAGTAGTGATGATGCTACTTATTTATACGGTATACTGGGCAAGTCGCATTATATTGATTTAAAGTACTATTTTGCCCAGTGGCATAGCGCAAATATAAACTTAGCGACTACTATTTTCTTTATTGTGTACTGATGGTGTGCAGCTGTAAGATGGACCAATCCCACTATTACGGTATTAGATAATTTTTATTATTTTGATCAGAACGTATTAAAAGTTTGTGTGAGAAAAGTATGCATATGAGCGTAGTACGAGTGAACCTAAAAAACATTCCTGTATCCAAGGGCGCAGATCCTGGCGGCCGAGGCCCCCCCCCCCAAAGCTCATATGGGCCCCCCTATTGTATTTATGAGTATACAATATTTGGCATAATTTAAGTGTAATTTGTCTTAAAGTCTTCATATATATACCTTCTGCATCTGAATGGGCTCCGCCAAATTTACAGAGAAATCGGCGTCCTTGCCTGTATCAATCAGTTATTATTGTTATATTATTAAAATTTCTGTTATTTCGATTAATACTTTGGGTAAACAATGAAAAAATAATTCGATATTGAGTTAGTCTTACTATCTGGAAGGCTTTATATGAATTTCAGAATAAAGTTTGTATTTCTTAATAATAAATCAAACTTCAAGCTAAGGTGTTTATCATAAATGCGATAGGATAAGCTTTAACATTTCATAACCAACTCTTCCTTAAAAATGCACCTCAAAATTTATTCGGAGTAGGTGTAAAACTTCCTAGTAGAGTAAAAGAGAATAACTTAAAATAGTTTCAGGATACTACTCAGAAACAGTTACAATTACTTAATTTCGTAATTTTCGGCTCTATTTGAGATACAATAGGTTTTTAATCAGCATTGGGGGCCCGGTGGCTCAGTGGTAGAGCGTTCACCTCCGGTGCTTGGGGTCCACGGTTCGATCCCAGATCGCGCCGTGTAGACTTTGTGGTGGACAAATACCGTGCTCGTGGGTTTTCTCGGGGTTCTCCGTTTCCTCCCACTTTCTTCATTCCACCATTTTCACTCATCTCTCATTATCACCGTCTCCTTTAGTCTAACCGGCATAACCGTGGGACGTAAAACTTAAAGATTCCATTCCATTCTTAATCAGCATAATCCAAAAATATAGATATTTGTATAAAATATAACATAAAGTTAAGAATTAAAATACCTGCTGAAGGTACTTTTCCTTCCCATAAACTGCGGAGAAAAATTAAATTTCAAATGAAGCTTCCCGACAAATTGTTTAAACAACAATTCGAATACAAAATACAAGATTTTTTTTTTTTGAAAATATAGCAAACGCACTAGAGTTAGTTTGTTTCTTAAATAATAATCAGGAACTAAAAGACAACGACAGTGGCGGATCTAGGCCAGGGCCGGGGGACCTAGGCCTCCAGTTTTTTTAGTGACAAAAATAATTTAAGCTATTATTTATATACTGTATTTTTGAAAGTTTATAGTAAACTCATAATATACCTATCATAGTCTGGATTCTGGCTGACTCCCCAGTGTTTACCTTCTAGATCCACCACTGGACAACGGTGAAGCTGTTAGTGTATTTTGCTCAATTTCTACAATGGTGTACAGAAATGAGGGAATGAATGTAAAGTATGATCCAAAAATGTGAAAACACTGAAATAAAATGTGAAACCTCAGCCTATAGATGCAATGTGGCTGAGAAAGGACAATCATATCAGACCATAAGAACCTCTGCAACCATGTTAAAACTATCATACTGAATTTGAGCTGAAACTCTGAAATAGGAATAGAAGTGACACGATTTTCTTGTAGCATATGCTCTCAAAAAGACAGCACAGAAATTATTTTTGTTCAAATATTATTCATAACGATCAATTTTTATTTCTTCAGAACGTCTACGTTTTTTTTTTTCGGAAACTTCACTCATCTTCACGGCGCAATATCTTACATCTGATTAACCTTTAAACTACGGGATACTTTGTTTTCAAAATACCCTGTTTCTTGTCTTAACTACGGATATTTCGATTTCGAAATAGTACTACAATAACTTTTGTAACACTGGCTGTTTCATGTGTCTTCGATAAATAGGTGTGAAGCAATGGACTTCTTTGTAAACCCTTACAGAGCTCCGTAGTTTAAAGGTTAAACCCTCCGTAGTTTAAAGGTTAATAGAATTTCAACACCTTATTGCACATCTAAAAGCTTCAAATGTCAGCTTTCAAGTACGTTAGGCTTGACTTTCTGCAACTCATATACCCTGAGTTTTGATACACTAACATCATCTCGTGAACAAAAGGCTCAATATTTTTAAACCGTGATATTTTTACGATTATTTCCCTGTTATATTTCCCTGTTATAGACATTCGATGTGTAGAATTTAAATCTTCTATGCGGACGACTGCAGTTTCGAACATAAATTATTGTCAAGTCTATATAAATGGTTCAATTCTGCTAGAACGTCTTCATAGTTTAACAAATATTTTAGTCAACTTACAATAATATTGAGTGTTATTGTAAAAACGATATATGATTCACATTTTTGGGAGTTCTTATATCAGTGGATTTTATCTGAAAGAGGCGAATTACTCTCTCAGTGGTCTACTATCTTTCAACCAGGGCCTTCCTGTGGGTTGTAAGCTCTCGGGGCGAGAATTCCAAGGCGCCCCCCCCTAATCCGTTATGAAAAACAATAAAAGTTTATACTGTACTCCTAGATTTAAATATGGAATGTAAGATCGTAATGTAAGATAAAATAAATTAGAATTATGTCAATTTTTAAAGTGAATGGCTTTTGTAGTTAATACATAAAAGTTAATGAAAACATTATTTTGAATTATTGAATTCGAGTGCTATTCTTGCTTATTTTGAATTTGGTAGGCCTCCACATCAACATAATAATAGCATAGAATATTCAAATATTAAATTCCAAGATTAAAGAAAAAATCTTCTCACAGGGGGATGGAGAGAGTTCCAGTTGAAAAATCCTAGACGATGTTTTTCATTAGCGGTAATTTTCAAGTTCAATACTCTATCGGGAGTCCCTCAAGGATCTAATCTAGGTCCTCTGTTGTTTCTTCTTGTTATTAATGATATTCCTCTGTGTATTAAAACCTCTGAAATTCTTCTTTTTGCCGACAGTCTCAAATTATACTCCAATTCAATTGATGAATTCGTGAAACTTCAATAGGATCTACAAAGAGTTCAAATATGGTGTGATAAGAATAAATTAGTCCTGAATGTGTCAAAATGTAAATCTGTATTTTTCACGATTAAAGAAAATTCAATTAACTTTACCTATACAAGAAGTGGCTTGCTCAATACGTTCACGCAATAACGAGTAGTGCATACAGAAACCTAGATTTAATTTATAGGATAGAGTAGGATTTCTACAAAGACTCAACATTTATAAGATAATATTTTTTGTCCGCAAGGTCGAAATTAGATTACAGTTGTACTGTTTGGACACCAAATGTCTCTAAATACTCTGATGCAATAAAAAATGCTTGCATACAAGAAAACCGGTTTCTACATAAAGTATGTCCCCTATGAAAACACAGTAACGAATTTTAGTTTTCAAACGTTATAAAAAAGAAGCTGGGTATTTGATCTGTTGTTCTTACATAATTTATTAAACGGTAAAATTAACTGTCCAGAATTGGTATCAGAAGTAATTATTACGTGTCCCAATAGGTAAAACTACAACAGCAAATATTGGGACATTCTGCTATAGAAAACCAAGAACTAACATATTACATAAATCTCCTCTGTGGAGAATGTGTGCTTCATATAACAAAATAATTAGATTTCATGTAGTAGATATATTTAGTATGTCGAAAACAAGTTCAAAACAATCGTCAGGCAATAACTTCTGCATAATTAAACGACGTATATTTGTGTATGTACATGTATAATAGTGTATGTTAGATAATTATGTACACGACACTATAACTGGGCATTAAGCCTATTGTACTGTTCTTATGAAATAAATAAATAAATAAATTTTACTTAGCCGTGGCCTGATCATCAATAAAATATCTAAATTTACATTATTTTTTAAAAATATTTACCAGCATAATCTGAATTCCTTGATTTTTTTATTTCTCGTCTCGGTGCCCCCTTGGTCGCGGCGCCCGAGGCGATTACCCTGCCTACGTGACAGCCCTGCTTTCAACTAAGTTTTTTTGTGCTGAAATTGTGTTGAAACATACCAAAATTCAAAACCAATCATTGTAAGAATAGGAAGAAAGTAGCAGATACAGAATTTATGATCCACGAAACAAGAACTTGAACGTAAAAACGAGTACTGGAAAAATTGGAGAAACTTTTCAAATGTGTGCATGCTTAAAAGTCTCCTAAACACAAGAAAAAATAGGTTTCTTGCTAGCTTTTACTGCTTATGCTGTATTGTGGTTAAAATTGAAATTGAAAATGGTGGAAGATTGGCTTCCATTTCTGCTTGGAACAGAGGAATAAAGACACAGATGAAAGAAATTCTTGCGACGCTGAATTCATACCAAAAAATATTTTTCGTTATCTCTTCCCGTTTTTGCTTGGCAGAAAAATGGTCAGACGAATATAATGGTTATTTAAGCCTTCGTCTGCTTAGACCCTATGCATAGCAGTAGTTCAATTAAAGTCCTGTGGACATAGGCGGAGCTATGGAGGGGCATATGGAGCATTGCCCCCAACTTGTTGACAAAAAATAAAAATGCCACCCATAAGATCCTTTAATTCTCATTTGTCTCTATCGTGCCTCCTCAGAGGCCAAAGGTCTGCCCCCATGAAACAATTCCTATATCCGCCCATGCCTGTGGATAATGTATATAGGATGTGACAAAGCTCACGAGTAAATATACGAAAAAAAAAAAAAATTAGAGAGGATTGAGAATGCACTATGTGATTTTTAATCTAAAATGGTGGAAATTTCTATCACACCAGCCATTTGGGCTTTGCAGTGGCAAAGCATTCCATGTTAGATTACAAAGCTATGTTTTTAGTCCAGCAATCTCTTCGAACCCAACGATAGAGGATGGCAAAAATGACAGACAAAACGTGCACATTGTTCGTGTAATGAGGGCCCAAGAGAACAGGCTACTAAACTGGGAATGGAGCCTTTTCTTCTAACATAGCGCACCTTACTACTGTGAAGACGAAACAAATGGTGCGATTTGAAAACTTCTAACAACTCTTTATCTTCCCATGTTTGTACGTATATTTACGCATAACAGAGTTGATCTATGGCCTCAGACTCTCTATATACACGTGGGTAGGTATGTATGTTTGACCTAGAGACCTGCACGGGCCGAATTTTTCGGCCTGAGCCCAATCCAGCCCGAATGTACCTAGGCCCGGCCCAGCCCGGGCCCGAAAAGTTTTGGAGATTTTTGGCCCGAGCCCGGCCTGGCCCGATAAGTTTTTTTTTTGAAAATCTTGGCACAAGCCCGGCCCGGGCCAGATAAATTTTAAAAGTTTTTGGACCGACCCCGGCCCGATAAATTTTAAAAAAAAATTAGCTCGAGCCCCAATCTTTCTCAAAATTTAGTATTAAACTTGATCTAACCCTCAGAAACATTTTCTAAACTCTGGTTGACAACCTGACGCTTGCCTCCCGAATGGTACCATTGCCTCCTAGAGCTTTGCCTGTTATCGAGAGAACAAAAACTCCATTTCCTGTGACAAAAATCTAACTTAATTGATTTTAGCATAAAGTGACGATGGCAATATTGTTTAGCGACAAGCAAAATTTTCCCACCCCTTCATGTCATATTTTTGGTTCAGTGAAGATCAAGGTCAAAGCTCAATTTACCGCGCAATGCCTGCAATCCTCTATAGTGAAAGTGGAGCCGCTAAGCAACACAAACTGTAAATAGCTATTGCATTCTTTGTAACATTTTTCACGGGCACACTTCTTCAACGTTTGGCTTTATTCCAATTATCGTTTAACGAAAGTCAATAATTATTAAAGAATTGCAATTAATTGGCCTCAGCACGGCCCGACCTGAAGAGAAATCAGTGTCGGCCCGCCCAAGCTCGGCCCGGCCAAAAGAAATAACAGAGTCGGCCCACCCAAGCCCGGCCCGGCCTAAAGAAATAACAGTCGCCCCGCCCAAGCCCGGTCCGTAGACCGGGCCGGGCTTCGGGCCTCGGGCTTAGCCCGGCCCGTGCAGGTCTCTAGTTTGACCATCAACGATTCTAAAAAAAAAGAAAGAAAAAAGAAAAAAAGAAATTATACAAGTATTTGAACTGCCAAGAGCATTAAATTATAGGTGAAAGCATATCTATTTTAATGAGCGAATCTAAGCGGCTCCATTTTTGCATGTTTTCGTTATTAATGAAGCCAACTGGTGCTGATAGTTATAGTCATATCAACAGTTATTTACACGAGCACAGCGAGAACCATTGTACTTACGTTAGTGCTTACAAGGGACGTATGCAAATCGTGACAGCTAGATATTTATGAAAATTGGTACCCTGACTAGTTGTGGATCGCTAATCACCATGGTGATAGTCACTCGGTGCGGAAATGCCCTCTTTACCTGCTATATATAATACATATACCAAGCAGTGACCGTTGAGACTGTGCCGAGTTATACATCAAACTTGCCGGAAAAAGGCAGAGAATGAAAAATGTATGCAGGTAACCTGATCCCTACGGAAGAGGGACACGTGACCAAGAACACGGCAGTAGTGTCATACAAGCAGTGTTGTCATCCCAACACAAACTTCTAGTTTTCCAAATAGAACGTATAACATTTTATGGCATTAAAACAACCTGTAAAAACGTGAAAGTAAATAAGCAAAATGTGGGTTATCAGTGTTGCCTAATAACGGAGATATGAGGCTCTAAATTGAGAAATTATGGGCTCCATACAGAGAAACGAACCAATGTACAACAACAACAAGACTACAGAAGAACAAATGTACATTAGGTAGTAAACTACAGCATCAAGTGTCTAACGGGCTTGTTACAGGATTCACCCAAAAGATGTCTAATGTTAGAGGAGCTGTAGAAAGAAGAAGTCCTATGTGACATATTGCAGAAATGGGAACAGAAAGTCTTCCTGTAGCGAAGCAATTGCAATGGCGTTTGTATGGAATCAATATGTCGAACCGTTCCGAAGAGCAATAAAACGAACTGTCTTAGGGTTGCAACACTGCATAAAATCCTACATGCCTTGCAAACCACAGAAACGACGGCGTAGCGCCTGAAAAGAGTACAGAAAAACTGTAGCACGAAAAGTAACAAATCTGTGACAAGAAAGTATGTCAGAATCGGTTCGCTAATGACCAGTGATAGGTGTCAGTCAAAAGTATAGATAACGTTAGCATGTGAGACAACGATGAAGACAAAACACACAGCATTCATTTTACCAATAATATACAGGTGTAAAATATTTTAACAATATATACCAATACATACAAGAGAAAGCCATAAATAGTATGGCAAAATACGTACAGTCCGTAGCAAAAAACCTGCAACATGAGCATGTAAGTTTATTGTAAAACTACGCCTAACAGCCAAGGAAATCAACATAACGTCTAAGTGGCACGAATCACGCCAGGAGAAACCTCGGCGCCCTATCCTCACACTTATTTTGGAGCAAAAGACTTCGCAGTTTCACAATAAACTTACTTGCTCATGTTGCAAGTTTTTTTTTGCTGCGGACTGTACATTTCTCGCCCTAGCCACACACTCGATATGTTTTATCAAGCCCGTTAGTCACTGAATGCTATGTTGCTGTGGGATGCCCACTCTACATTTGTTCTTCCTACAGTCTTGTTGTTGTTGTACATTTGTTTGTTTCATTGACAGATCCTATAATTTCTCAACTTTAGAGCCTCATATCTCCCTTATGTAGCAACACTGGTAACCCACCTTTTGCATATTTCCTTTCACGTTTTATGCCAATCCTTTTAATGCCATAAAAATGGTATACGTTCTATTTGAAAAACTATAAGTTTATGTTGGGATGGTAGCACTGCTCGTGTGACACTACTGCCGTGTTCTTGGCCACGTGTCTCATGTGGTTCGGATTCCACGTTAATCAGTAGGTCCATGTCTCACATAGCCTCGCTGCTGAACGGGACGTAAAACTCAAAATCAATCAATCAATCAATTGGCCACGGGTCCCCTTCCCGAAGGTATCAGGTTACCTGAATACATTTTTCATTTTCAGCCTTTTCCCGCTATTTTTGGTGTATAACTCGGCACAACCTTACCGGTCACTGCTTGGTATATGTATTATATATACAGGGTGTTTCAAAACAACATCGACGTTTGGGAGGTGATTCCTGACACCAAGGTAAGATAAAAAGTATAGACCAACCTGGGTGCACTAATGCTTCCTTTCGAAGTTATAGGCTGCCCAAAACATGAAAAACAAAAAGAACTTTAAATGCCCATAGCTACAAAACTATGAGACCTACACAGAGAAAAATCCGTTCTCCAGACAGCAGTATATTGTACAAATATACGGTATCCTCTTGCTTACTAGAGAAATTAGTACGGAGCATACGTTATCCGTATGCTACATAGGCACTGCCCTTAGATGTTACATCATGGCGTTGCTGGATGTCTGACATCTAACAGTTTTCCGTATATCACATGCATATACTTATGTTACCTTCGTCCACTATATGTTATATACGTCCATTTGTATGTGAGATCCTGAATGCCTACATTGTTTCATACGGAAAGTACGTATAGGTGGAACACTTATACAGAAAGTATTATAAAACATGCGTTTTTCATTTATACATCTGATGCACGTTAAGTCCAAAAACTACAGGAATTACGCATGTAACCTATCTTTTTAAGTACGCCATCTACAATTTTTTTCTCAGTATACCGTAGTCGGGTCAAGACTTCCTGTAGGGACTAATATGTGCGCAATCCAAAAATACGTGTTTCAGAATTCTAAGGTATTCACGCAACGATTTTTATTGAGGTAGTTTTTTATTGAGGCATTTAATTGGAAGCACTCACCAACTACTTCTTTAAATTGGTTACGAAAGTACCGCAGGATTCTGAAACTTGGATATTTGGATAGGACATATACTAGTTCCTAAGTGAAGTTTTTACCCGATTACGGTAGGTACCATAGTTTTGAAGCTATGACCTTTTAAAGTTCGTTTTTCCACGTTTTCGGTAGCCTATAACTCCAAAAGGTAGCATTTGTGCACCCAGGTTGGTCTATACTTTTCGTCTTATCTTGGTGTCAGGAATCAACTTCCAAACTTTGTCGATGTTGTTTTAAAACACCCTGTAAACAACACATTTCCGCACCGAAGTGACTATCACCACAA
Source organism: Thermobia domestica (assembly GCF_964235325.1). NCBI lineage: Eukaryota > Metazoa > Arthropoda > Insecta > Zygentoma > Lepismatidae > Thermobia > Thermobia domestica. The sequence goes on along the minus strand of NC_137461.1, from coordinate 232,517,440 downwards.
TGATCAGCGATACACAATTAGTCAGGGTACCAATTTTCATAAATATCTAGCTGTCACGGTTCGCATAGTCTCTTGTTAGCATTTTTCCCTTTTATATTTTGTATTTTAACGAAATATTTTTTCTAAATGTTTGTTAGGTTACCACGAGATGATAATGGAAACATTTTAGTTCGTTACATGGCGTCAGTAGGCAACGGCCATGTCTCCACTACAGTATTTTCTACAACAGTATATGTATCAGGAGTCTACAATGGAGGAAATGTAACAAGCCATCGTGCTCGCATTCCTTCAATGGTAAACATCCAGATAGATGAACAAAGCAATTTGGAGCCCGCGGGTTATACCATGGATGTTGAGAAAGGTACTTTTTCCAGTAGCTTACGAGTACTGTAGATAAGTAATTTCTATCATTTTCATAATGTATGTAACAGTATTGCTATTTGTTACCTTTACTATTTGATTAGCAAAGGTAACAATATATTAGGCTTATTACTAAGTGTAATTAATAATATTTAATGCACTTCAGTTTTCAAATTTAGCTTCTTCTCATTTAAGATGTTTCATCTATTCCCTTCTGTTTTCAGTATTTGAATATGGGGTTACGAAGTAAACTCTATTCTTTTGGATCTATTTGAAATTTCAAAGTTTTCCTCTAAACTTATTAGATTACTCATATTGTAATTAAATAGAGTCACATATCCATGTGTTTTCTCAGGATTCTTCAATTTTCTTACAAATTTTTATATCACAAATTGCTTATCATTTACTTCCATTAATCGTCCGTCTTGTTTAACCTACAGGACATAAATGTAGGGGCGTAAAACTGAAATTCTAAGTAAGGCTCACTTTGTGTTCTGGTGTTAAAGAATAGGAAAGGAAAGGATCATTGTACTTCGTGCAACTGAAGGTGCAAATTTTTATTAATAATTAAGGATTTAAAGTGTAATTTTTGTAGCTTTATGTTCCGCTTTTAATATTAAGACTCATGTTAATCTATAAATTAATGTATATTACCACTGGAATTCGAAGAGCTGCCATCATCAGCTGCAGAAGGGAGAACACTAGACATTTAGATATGGATGATTTTTAAGATTCCAAAGTTAAACTACAAAAATGTTCCAGTCTTAAGTTTAGTATTATTTCTGTGGAGTAATCTAAGATTTAACTTAACGATTAATGCAAATAGACGCGTACCATTGAGTCTTTTACGTTTTTTTTTTTCAAAAAACACAATTCGTTTCACTAACTGAATCTTTTGTATTATCTCAATGTAATTGTGGGTCATAATTGTTCAATACCAAGTTCAAGTACAAGGTGTATCAGAAGGACTTTACAACTGTAAGAACTCATATTGATTTATTGATTTAACTGTCACACATGGTTTTGGTATCATTATGTACCGAAATACATCAAGTGTTTTTACCTTATACCTAAAGAAGATCAATGTGGCTTCCGTTGGTGATGCCGCACACATCGTATCTGAAGTCGATTTCTTGTAACATCTCCATGCAAACTTCCTTGTGAGCAATTCTATCAGTGTCTTTTAATTCTTGCACCATTTGTAATTTGTATGGTTCGAGATGCAACCGTTTTTTCAACTCACGCTAAGCTTTGTCTCAGTTGCTCTACAACGTCTTCAGATATACGGGGACGATCTGAAGATTTATTGTGTTTTATCGAACATTCAGTTTCAATAAAAACACTTATGCCACTTATAAATAGTAGGCCTACTGGGAGGATCTTTACCAGACTTTGTACGAAAATTATGTTGTACAGTTGTCGCAAACTTGGATTCTTCAAACTAAAACACATAGCTAGCACGCTCGGGACCAGTAAAGGTAGCTATCTTTCCTGAAACTGCCGATAGCGCTTGCGGTGGCTTGTTTCTAAACTAGTATACCATGAGAGTCAAAACTTGGTGGATTTTGTTACAAAAGAACGCCAAAATCATATCTGCAAGATAAATGAATAAATTAATATGAGTTTTTAAAGTTGTAAAATCCTTTTTAATACAATCTGTACATAAATTGTATTTCGTGAAAGGTATTCAATATTAACAATCACTAAAGTGATTGAATTTGAAGTTAGTATAATATATTTAAACAACGAATTTATTCATTGATAGGTAGTTTGAACTCTTAATTAGTTATTGAAACATGTAATCATTAAATACTAGTCAGTTGCTTGAACATTTAATATTAAATTCAGTTGCAGTAGGATAACATCCTAAATTTGGTTCAACGATTTGAAATTGTTCTGCAGGTGTATTCTTCGCAAGCTGGAGATCGTCTAGTTATGACGTTCAACAAAGAATTTTTGCTCATCGATACTACAACAGAGCCCTTATACATCAAATCATTGTGACAGTGCTACAATCAGGTATTTCAACTAATATTAATTCACATAATAAAATAAATACGTATTATTTTATATTTAATTGTATTAAGTATTCGTTTATACAAAGATGGCCAGAAATAGTATCTACATATATAGTTTAGTGCCTGAGATCTGGTTTTAAATTTGGCTTTGATCTGCTGTATATGGCTAATTCCATTTGTGACTTACACGACACCAGACGTCAGACGGCAGTAAATATTATGTATTACAAAAATTATAAGATATTTTCATGGGCAAGTTTTAGGTTATAAATAAGGGGCAATAAGTCCTTCATTCATTTTCATTTGCAGCATTTAAATATGTAAACAAAATGGCTGAAACAAGTCTCTATATATATGCGTGACTTACACGACAGTAGGAGACATCGTGTTTTGAATAACGGTAAACTATATGAAAATTCTGTTCTTCTATTGCTGCAAGAAAAATAAAACTTTTTACATATATTAAGTAGATACCAAGCTACAAGACCAAAAGAAGATTATTATATTTTCTGTATTTATTATAAAATATATGCCACAAATATAACGTGACGTACACGACATAAATTTGTGACTTACACGACAAGTCTAACATTATGACTTCGTTTAATTACACTTTCAAAATCTATTGGCGGATAGAGTGGCACTAATGATTTAGATAGATAAAAGGAAGTTAACAGACAAAACAAGAAGTTAACAGTTCTTTTATTGGAGCAAAATTTGTCAAATTCTAATTTATGTCTGTGATCGACGTCTGTTAATGCAACATAGGCCTAATCTTTCTGTTGTGGCCGATAAAATTCTTTATCTTGATGGTAATGGCGAAGAAATGTTACATACAGTTGTTGTGATTCTTTTCTCCACATCTAACAAATATTTAATAGTTCTTTTTTCGGCGAAGGGTAATAATACCCTGTCTCCAGTAGAGTATTTTCATCACTTCTTCGCTGCGTTTATTCCCTTCTCATGCGCCAATGAACAGTTCTGGAATGACATCGAATTTCCTTCGTGGTGAAGAAATATCTTAGATGAGACAACATTCAATGGTATACGCTGAAACACAATGAAAGTAGTGCTAGTTTCGTGTTTTTGAAATATTACATATTTCTTTCTTATGATGGTTCCATTGGCGCATCAACTCAAATTTTTGAAGTAATACTCTTTACTACAATATATTACATGAATGTTCGGACATAACTTGCGTGCGCTCTCAATAAATTCTGAAGCAGATTGAGGATCAATTTGTCTTTGAGAGCCTTTGCCATAGTTCATAGCCGAAATATGCCAAGACATTTCAACTTTCTGCAATTTATTGAACAAAGTGAATAATGTTGCGCACCATCATCCGACTGATAATTCACATTATTGATCGGAAAACCCGGATGACGCCATTCAAAATCTTCCATAAGTGTAGAATAGAAGCAAGCAACTGTAAACATATCTTGATGCATACAATCAGATATAATTACGCACGAATCATGTTCTGTGGTTTCATTTTCTTCAGGAAAATATATTATGGCAGTTTACATAGTACAACTGTTAGATATCCAGTGACCGGTTTGTATCTTTTCTTGGTACATAAAACAGTAATTTCCACTAAAAATACATTTGATGTAATATTCTTTTCAACTTCTCTATCTATTTCCGCTTCCATTCAGCTTCTGAACTAGGCATATCTGAAAATGCAATAGAAAAGACAAGTGTTACATATCTGACATGTCCTAATTTCATAATCTTAAAGTAAACTTTGTTGTGACTTACATATTTTCGTTTGGGTAAGCATGTTTTCTACCAAGGAAGCGTGACAGAGCAGTAGCGTGCTAGATTTGGCTCGGTAGGTTGCGGGTTTAAAACATATAGCTGGCAATCCTGACTGAGGTGTTCCTCATTCACACCAGGCAAATGCCGAGATGATATCCTTTCAATAGGTCTGAACGAATCCTTTCCCACATACCCACCTCCGTCCTATACCGGCCTGAGCTTTAGATGCATAAAGGCAATAAATACCAATTTACAAGCATGTTTCCAAAACAACGAAAGAGTACGAGAAAACCAATATTAGTATTAAAAGTAGCTGAAGCTAGAAACTTCGGAACCACATATGCCGGCATTGTTCCAGAGACGGTAGATACTTCCTGTCACGTTTTTAAAAACTTTCTAGATCACATTGATTCATATTGTTGAACTTTTCAATCATTTGTTACATTTATAGTCCAGTCAAGTACACTTTACACCCATACGTCATAATATTGCTTTTATCGTCCTTATCTTTTATTCTCTTACACTGAACATGGCACCTAATACATTAATTGGGTTATCAATCCATTGTTTATACGTTTTACTGCAGTTAGCAACTATTTTCAATGTAGTAACATTGCAACAAAATGTGACTTACACGACACGCATAATGTGACTTACACGACAGGGAAGGAAATGTGACTTACACGACATATTATATTTTGTATTTAAAAGAGTTACGCGTATTATTTCGGGACTTTCTACACGGTCTTTGATTACCTTCCGCTCAAATGAAGAAAATGTAGAATTACAGCTTTTTTTGTTTAATTATGTATATAGATACATAAACTTGTTTATGTTTTCTTGTGACTTACACGACAGCCTACTTGAATAAATCAAATATTATAATTTTCCTGCTATTATTAAATTATGTACAAAACAATAGCACTGATGTAAACCCAAACATTATCTTAATAAGTACCATACGTAATCTTCACTTACCTACATGAATTAGCAGGAAAAAAAATTGTGTTAAATTCCCACTGTAGATACGATCTTCTGCGGCATGAAAGTGGCCATATTGTAACTCCTGCAGAGCCATCTACAGGTCAACGTTGGTATAATCTTGTCCACGTATGAAAAATTCGGGATTCTTAAAAATGAATTTTAATAATTATTTGAGCCAAGCTGAAACTTAAAATTTTCACTTGGTAGGGTCACTTACCGCGGAATTGACCATATTTATTCATTAACAGTTTTCCAGAAAGGTCAGAAGCCATACATGGTGAACAATAAGTAATAAAATAACTCGAAATAGAAGGAAATCAGCCAGAGATTAAATTCTGAAGAAACTTATGCAAGGTTTTTCTGCAGTAGACTCAAACTGAAAATTTCCAAATTTCATAACGCTTACCACTGCCTATTCAATTGTTTGCTTGATTTAACTGGACTTAACGTCCTCTTTTTACAATGAGAATAGTTGCGTCGTAGTGGAATATGTGGTCCCTCATTGTTGGCCCATTTCATTTGCAAGCAATTGAGATGGTTGGAAATTCTAAGAAAAAAATGGACCATATTCGATAAAATTGTATATTTCACAAATACTATCATATAGGCCTAATTGTTTATTTAAATCTTCAGGGAGGTTAGTGAGTCGTGGTATTTAATTAACCTGAACTGCAAGAGATGGGATTATGAGAAACCTCAATAAATACTCGATTGCTTTTAAATAATTCAGATAGTGAGAATGATTGTGAAGTTTCAAAATGTACACACTGTAGTGTACAAATTAAGAAACTCTTAATAAAAGGGCATGAGAGAGCATTTTGGTCAGGTGGCATAATTGTATACAGTAGAGCGTCGATTATCCGAACGTCGGTCAACCGAACGACCGCTTAACCGAACTGTGTACTCGCTCGCACCTTTTACTCTCCCACCCTACCGTCCATCATCCCCCTCACTCCCAAACCAAGTTTCCCACAGTAGTCGCCGCACTGAGCCACCGCTGGCGGAACATTGCTTCTAATGGGGCCTTCATAAGGCGCTGCTGACCGGCCAAGCCGCCAGTCGCTGTGTTTCAACAATGAGCACACTTCTGTCGGTTTGGCACTGGCTGTAGAGGTACAGTCCATTACAGTGCAGTACAGTACAGTACAGTACAGTTCGATTATCCGAACAAACCAGTTTTCCGAACACCCATGTCCCCTAATTACTTCGGATAATCGACGCTCTAGTGTATTTTAAATTGTTTTAGTTAGTCACTAATACCATCTATGAATAATGTGCTGCTATTGTATTCTGTGTATTGTCATTATTGTCAAGCATTAGTCATTGGAGTTTCTGTTGTCAGTTGAAAGACTGACAAAGAGCTGCACTGAAGAGCTCGAAACGTACCATACTATTTAAATAACAAAATAAATGTTATTTATATTCTAATAACCAAATAATAATTTTAACTTAATCCACAATGCGGGCGTGTAGCATGGTTTACACTCTTTGGCACTTTCGACATGTACAGTTTTATGTAACAACTTACCTAAATCCAACAATATCGATACTTTTCTTTATTGCATATGTGACATGTTTATTTTCTAATTTCTTCTTTTACTTGTATTGTAATTTTTACTTCTTTCTTTTCTCTTTCGTTCCATTTGATGTGTAATGTTCAGTACTGTATTCTTTTGACAAGGGTTAGGTGGTAGAGCAGCCATGGCTGAACTTCGCCCACTTCAATAAAGACATTTTCCTTTCATTCATTCATTTCAAATTTCGGGTGCTTAAACACTAACTACTACTAGAGGGTATTAGTAGTGTACGTAATTTCCTTGATTGGTACATAAGTTAGAACAACTTACTTTTATTACGTTTCAAGAGAATAGTTAAATCATTGCCAATTTTTGGAAGCTTTTTTTAATTCAGAGAAATTAAAAAAGATTTTAATCTAACTGTAATGCACATTTCTCTAAATTGTTACCTTATTGATAAGGTACAAATTATGATTGCTTGAAATAGTATACGTTTTAAGTATATTTTAGTATAAGCCACTTTCGGAGCTCATTATAAAAGTTTATGTTTTCAGTATTAAGTGCTCGCACACGGTAAAGAATTGATATCAACATATTGGTGAAAATGTTATCGCTACAGTGTTCTATATGTTAAAAATTGTTTTACTTGTGGCTTTAAGCAGGCGAAGCTAGGGGAGTGCAGCTAATACTGTTCGTGGAAACAGCAATTACCTTATCTCTTCGACTTTACAAAGACCGACACTACAATCATTTTACGAATCACTGATCTCAAATTATGTATGGTAAAATAAGAATAGCAGCATGAACGATTAATATGATTGGTTCCTTATGAATTCCCCGGGCATTCTTGCTGAAGCATCATAGTTATCTGTCTGTTATGTTGCGGATTTTTGTTTGATTCTACAGGATAATAGTACTACAAATAGACTATTTCAGATTGATGTTCCACGCTCATGAAGCACAAAACTCAGGTTTTAATTTTCTCTTCAGTGTTAAAGAGGACTTCTTGAAATCGATTGCGGAATTAAACTTCTGTATGATTATGTACCTATCATTACAAGAAGTAAAATAAATAAATCAAATGTACAGAAACTTGCGAAACTAACAATTTTTCGTCAACCACATCACTCACACATAGTAATGGCACCTAAGGTAACTGTATTGATTGAGAGTATCTTGAAGAAAAATCACCGTAAGAAACAAATAGATACTTGTATTTGCAGATTAATTCGACGTTAATTGCACCATTCAATCCGAGTGTAGGTGACGTTTCCTCTTTGTCGATTGCAACTGGTAAATTTACACTGCTGCTGCCTCATCATACTGTAACTTGTTGGTCATTCTGTAAATCATACTTGGTACTGTTACCAACAAACAAATGAATCACGTGATGTCATGACTTTGCAATCCTAAAATTTTAATTTCGCTCCTTCTTCATACAGGGGGTGCGTTGGCTGAGTGATAGAGTATTCATCTCGGTGCATGGAGTCTATGGTTCGTGCCAAGTGGGATTTTTAGTGAGCAAACGCCATGTGTGTAAGATTTCTCGAGGTCATCCTATTTTCTCCCACTTTCTTCATTTCCAATTTCATTCACTTTTCAACATCACCGTCTCCTTTATCCTACACGGCATAAGCGTGATACATAAAACAGACAGATTCCATTTCATTTCACTTCACTTTTTCATACAAGAAGGGTTCATACGTAAGGGAGTAATTTTCATTTTTGTTAAACACTGACAAATCAAGGGCCTCCATTGAAAAATATGACTACTGAACTTTTTATATCTCAGTAAATTGGACCATATTTTAACAGAGATATGAAATTTTTAGAGGTAAGAAATTTGTCACAAGGCAATAGTATGGTAATATTATCTTAGTGCTAGTTCCAAGTGGATAAATGTACTCTAAATTTCAAGCGTTCATACGCACAAGGATTTTCGCTACTTAGTAAACAAGAGCTTTAATTCTTTTCTAACATCCGGACTATATAAGACGAAACTTATTGCTTAAAGGTGGGATCTGAAGCACTATCTAAATGTGGTGCTTTGTGCTCCCATCATGAGGCGAATCTGTGACAACGATTTATTAATGAAGTAATATGCTTGTATTAGTTTGATTCATGTCATTTTAGTGACTTACTAGTTATGAATATTGTACAGATCCACCGCCACTGAATCTTTTTTTGAACGACAACCTTGGTGCGGAAAGTGAAGATATAAGCTTTGATGACCCCACGTCTGTACCTGAATTGAGTAATGTTTCTATGATGTGTGGTAGGACACGTGAAGTGGAATATTCACGCTATCAACCTGAACCAACCGAAGTCTGCACCTATTGGACTCAGGTATAGTAGATCTATTGTATGTGACAGTCCAAAGCCACATGAATGGTGACATAACTTATTTTGTGTTATTTTACTACGTAGAAAGTTAATTAATATAATCTGATTATGCATAGTATATCATTATTACTTATTCTCTTGTTAGAATTAGAAGTTCGTTTGGTATACTGTATATATATTCGTTGGGTATGTCCAAGTTCGGGGCTATAGGCTATCTTTTTTATGATTAAAGATACGAAAAGAATGAAAACAGAGTAACGTTGTTGGAAATATATTGTTTTTAATCTAAAATGGTGGAATTTTCTCAATTGCACCATCCATTTTGGGCTCCACACCAGTAATGCACCCAATACTGAGCGAAAGTGCAACGTTGAGATTCAGCATGCTGGTCGAACAGAGCGTAAAGGAATGCCAAAATGATATGAGGAACGTATATATATTGTAGTGTGAGGAAACCTAGGAAACTTCTAATATATTCCCTAACAACTTAGCGTTTCATTTAACATTGGACCCATTACTTGTATGAAGGTCAAACGGCTGGTGTAATTGGAAATCTCTCAACATTTTAGATTTAATATAATCTGTTTCCAATGATCTTCCTCTCAATTGTTACTTATCGTTACTTATAACGGAAATAGCCTATAGTCACGGACTTTTGTTACACCCAATGTAACTTGTAAGAGAAGTAAATCAACTTTTCAATATGTGAAGACCAAAGTAGATTACAGCTTATGTTTGTTTTCGAGGAAGTCCACGAATATTATTGTAATAGACACTACATGAAATTCAAACATGAATTTTCCGTCACCGATATTGTTACCCTGCCTCATCTTTTACCACCACATGTCCTCTTTTTCCGGACCTAAGATTGGCCCAAGTGGAAAATGTAAAAAAGTCCAGCCGTCTTTCTGAGAGCAAAGATTACAACTTAAACTCGTAATATAAATATTGATATTAAGTTACATGTTTATGTTGTTACTAATGCTATATTGTTGCAATATACAATTTCCACGGAAATACAACACATCCAATTGTAAGCGCAAAGGGACAGCATTTAATATATCCGTAATCAATATTGTAAAAGTTTACTTCATAAATTTTACTTTCTCGCTGGACTCTGAAGAGTTTTAACGAGTATAAATATTTCGGTAAAATCTAAAAATGTCTTTAAAAAAACGAAATTGCCATCTAGTGACATTTTAACTAACTCTATGGCCTATGGAACCCGGAGGTTCAGTGCCGCGTTCACAAAAGCTCTCCACTGACTTCTATCCTTAGCTAATTGCATCCAGTTCCTACTTTGTATTCCTATCTCTACGAGATCCATCTTAATATTATCCTCCCATCTGCGCCTAGGTCTTCCTAATGGTCGTTTTCCTATGGGTCTTCCGGTCAAGACTTTGAAAGCGTTTCTACTTTCTTCCATTCTAGCTACATAGTGACATTAGTTAATGAATATCTACACTGTAGTGAACAAACCGTTTAGCTTTATTCATCTATAGAGTAATAAATGTTATAAGCAACATGGTTTGTGAACTATACTAAGATGATTTTGTTTAGATAATACAGTAGTATTAGAGAAACACGAATGAATCTCTGTAGTGAATAATAGTGACAACCCGCTCAAGTTGTGCCTGAATTTGGGGATGCAAAATTTAATTGAGCAGATCACCTTCCACTCACCATCTGGAATGAGTGGGCAAGTATCTGTTTCATAAACGAGAGGTTTCAAATTAAGCATATAACTACTGGGGATTAAATCGTAATGATAACACATCAATTCAATTATTAAAAACAACTACTGTATTTCTTATTAGAAGAATGTAGCTAGTGTAAACGTTGTGAATTATGACGGATATTTAGAAACTTTGCCAGACGAGTAGCACGTATCGAGCATTGAGCATTTGTACCCTGAATTGGAGTAACACATACCTTTACGGTTGTCTTCAGTTGACGTTCTCTGTTGACTTCCGGGGTTGCTACGTTGATTTCGGTATCGCCAGGTTGATACCGTTACGGACAGGCGTCGCTGGTCAGTAAACAAAATTGCATTGGATATTGGCCTCTCCAACCAATGCTCCAGACGAACTACCGTTGGCTGTTAGTCGTTATAAGATCGGGCTTCCGATGTTACGATTGGATTCTTACATTGAATCAGATTCGATCTTTATCGCGATGAACTCAAAGTACTTCCACGAAAACGTAGAACTTCTCTCTCTAAAAGCTTGGACTTCTCTCAACGCTGTAGACCTTCTATCTCCCAAAGACCTCCTGTCCCTTGGTTTTGTTCGGATCTTGATTTCCGGAATTCTGCGGCGTCGTCCGCTGTCAGGCACGTGTGACCTCCTTTCATTCGGAAAACATTCTTTCCTCGTGTCAAGAACAAAAACTGCAACACTCGACACGCTCTGATTTCCCGATTCTAGGCAATTTCCACATATCCGTGAATGTGTTTGATGTTCACAAACATGTTACAACTGCGATTCATGATTTTTACAGAATGTTATAAATGTTATAGCTAACGCATTTCATAAATTTCCTTCCTGCATTCGCAGACTATCAATTATGCTTTTGTTTACTTTATCTGCTGACAACAAAATAATGCAATTCTACCAACTTGCATTAACCTCAATTTTAACAAATGTTTTCCTTCACCACATAATTTTTAATATTTCACAAAACCCAATATCAAAATAAATAAAGTTGATCGTTAAAAAATAAAATTCTGATACATAAAATACGGGCTCTGCCACATGGCCCTCCTTAAAAATTGGGAGCTACGCTATCCAAATTAGATCTCGTAGGAGATCGTGAACTAACAAAACACCCTGTAGATATACAACAACATATGTGAAATAAATGAAACTGAAACATAAAACTTGAAAATAAATAAATAAAGCATATATATCCATATAAATAAATATCTTTAAATCAATAAATTGTTTCCAATACCCCAACCTTTACTTAATATATATATTTAATAATCCTTTAATCATCTCATTGAATTGCAATTTAACATGGAAAATATACATTCAAAAAGTGTACACTCACTCCATCTCGTGAGTTGTACTAAAACTATGAGAAGAGCAGAATCACTCTGTAATTTGTTAATTGCAAACTCTTTTAGTCTCGCAATTCAGCTTGGTATCATATTACTGGAATTTTCCATTGCTTCATTGTCCATACTTGCCAACTTGGACACTTGTTGACAGTATTAGCAAAGGTAACTTTTTTCCTTTCCAGACGTTTTTATTCTTCATTTCTAAAAAACTATGAAACTATTCACTAGTAATTATAGCATAATCACTTATTGTGATACTTTAGTAATTGAAATATATCACACGATATCATCACTTTTTATTTTTAAAAAACTAAACACTGAATTTTCACTATAGAAGAATAAAATTCTTCTGTAGTCGATTTGCAACACTGGAAATGATTTTGAGCGGGATCTGCAAATTCAGCAGTTTTCAATGAAGGTTAATCTGCTTACGCGTTGGCACTCCCATTCTGCGCGTCACCTTGGTTCAATGTTAACTCGTTGTCAAAAACGCACTACAAAATTTTCACTAAATTCACTAAAATTCCGTGTTTTTACAGTATTACGACATCACAGGGGTAGAAATATTCCCTGTTGGTGTCTGTCGGGCATTCGGTTTTTCCGTGTTTTCCGGAATTTATCACGAAAACATTAGATTCCGTTGTTTTAATATGTCCCTTCTGCATCTTCTTCTTTAGTGGTGTGGTTCATTTGTGTAAGCTTCAATTCAGTATCAGTGCTAGTGCTATGATATGCTCTACTACAATCTGGCAAATTACGAAAAATTGTGTTATCAGTGCTTTGTGTTGTGTTATTAAGTTGTGTTTTATTCTTATTTAATATTGTGGCATAGAGGGGAGAAACTTGTGAATGTACGTAAGTTTCAGACTCATCTCTACCACTTACTTTTAACTCTATATTCGATTTTACAATATGTTTACTATCTCTATTTACGTATTTTCTCTCTAGCTTACTTAATCTTACTAGAATATAACATGTAATAATCACTACTATAACTAATATACTCCCTAAAACTATCGTAGATGTTAATAATAAAATTGTTTCGATGTCCATTTTCCTTGTTTTGGATTTTATCTGAAATAGACGAGAAATAGATAAAGCCGGGATAGGCCTACTTAAAATTTGTAGAAAATTATATTTACTATAATTATTTGAATAATTATTATTCCTAACTTGTGTCTGCTTACACTTTTTGCGACTATATTTCGCGTGTTGTTGAAGCAGGCTTATACTGTTCTCTACTTTGTCTAACACAGTTGCTATTTTCGAAGTAATACTCGTGATAGACCATTAATACTATAACTGTGTGCAAAAACTCAGCTGCTTATAAGCTCTAGACTCTGTTTTACACTTAAAATCTCGTATTTTCCGTCGTTTTCTTCATTAAGATGATACTAAACTATATTCACTATATTTCCATATATTTACACTTATATGTCTTCTAACGTACGTTTTTCTATTATTTAAACCTTATTTTAATAATCTATATACTTAAATATCGTTAATTCTATTTAATATCTTTATTTTCCGTAATTTAAAATAATATTTCTTTGATTTTACGCTCGGCAAGGTTTGTTCGCTTGGCTGGAAAGCGGCTAGCGTGGCTTGATAATTTCCGTAATCATTCGTGCTTACTCGGAACTGTTCGTTTTTCGTCTGCAGTCTTCGCTGGGTCCTAGAGTGGAGAGTAAATCTAGCCTCTCGCCGGGTCTTTAGTCACTTTTCCACCTCTTAGCGTGCGGAACTCACTGAATGTTTTGACGCAAATGATTACAGACTCCCATATGATTATTGCCTGTAGCGCTTGCAATGTAAATACAACGATAAAATAAATGATTCCAATCATTGTTTTTACTCAATATCGATTGATTATTACCAATTATATCAGTAATATATTATTCTATTTCTTTTCCTTTTTTTAAAATAATTTTTGTACGGAAAATAAACGTTAAATATATTAAACCTATTTTAATTAATTGTTCTTCTGTACACTTCGTGAACTATTTCTCGTTGTATCTATGCTTATTCATCGATATTAACCCTTCAGTTCACAATGTAAATATTATATAAATTTAATTTTTCTGTATTTTCTATAAACAATCGTAATACTTATCTATATCTTAACTATTAATACAGTAATACTAATCTATTTCTATTTTATCTATTTTTTATCTATTATTAACTATTTTTACTATTATTATTAATTATCTGTTATTTTCTACTATTATTTTGTTTTTCCTTCTTGGACATTCTTGACTTTATCTATCCTCTTTTGGTGTTACTATTTTAGATTTATCTAGGTTATCTATTCTCATCTATTTCTATCCTTATTTTTTTCATTTACACTTCAAACGTAAATGGGATATCGCTCGTTTCAATATTACAATACGATCTATTATTACATTCGGTCGGGTACTATGAACTATTATGATCTATAGACTTTATTTACTACTATTCATTCTTACATTTGGTGATGGTCTTTGCTGTTGGTGATGGCTGTTTGGTGAGTACCTAATGCATGATTCCTATGCAACATTAATACCTCCTACTCGTTTGTTTACTTTTTTCAACAATTTACCAATCAATAACTTCACTGTTTACAAAATTTTCGTGAGTTTTCGTGCACTAGAACATGAATAAATTTATATTGTGTATTACTAAATGATATTATTATTATTGTTGTTATTATTATGCTTCATTACTTTCCCATTTATATTTCCTTAGCGATTTATACAATTTATAATACAATATTATTAATGCAAAAACAGAAACTACTAGAACAAGTATAATGGCTGCAACTACATACATTATATAGTTTGTTTTCATTATCAATAGTGGTACAGTGGTATCCACTTTTAATTTTAACAAATTTTCGGCTAGACTATTCAGTTCTTCGTGATGTAAACTAAAATTTAATTGTTTTTGCGACCAATTTCCTATTAAATTTAGATGTTTATTGTTAACATTTATTACTTTATTCGTTGGAATTGCTAATTCTCCAAAGATTAAATTATCAAATTGGCTTTACTTAATAAAATAAGAACAATTGTTTCCAAAGTTTACTTTCGTTGATGTAACTTCGTGATGGTTGCCTAATTTGGTTATGTATCCTTCTGATAGTGATGAATACAATACTCCAGCATGAGTATATCTATATACTACATTCCCTAGATATTTTTCTGTTCGTTGTTGACAACCATTTAGTGAACCGTTGAAAACAATATTATTAAGACATTTTGCTTTGTCATCCAATGTTATTTGTTCACAGAAATACAAAAAGCTCTTAAATTCACATTTGGAACGATCCAAAGTGTGATACATACCATTAGCTAAGTATACAACTTCAGGTAATTTATAATAAATGCGGAAATTCCTAGTTAGGTATCCCATAGAGATCACATTGAACATTCTTGACACTTGACACTATGTTTTCGTAAACGATATGCGTTTTTAATAATAAATCAACATTATTTTCATTATAATGGTATTTCATCAAATAAATTGATGAAACTCGGTAGAACATTCCTATGTCAGATCGATAAATTGAATGTTTTAGAATGTCATGTGTACTTATGAATTTGTTTACATCTAAATTAGATAAAATATGATAGGATAATTGGTTATTTAATACATCATTGAATATTTTATTCACTCTTTCTCTAGCCATGTGCGAAAATAAGTTTGTTAAAATCTTTCTTTGGGCTTGCTGCAAGTAAAAGTACATTTCTTGCAGTTTGCTCCTTACATTTTGTAGTACATGGTGAACCTTCACCACAACTCCATGAATTATGGTTATTTCTTGATTATGTGATACTTTTAAGTTATGAATTTCCTGCGCTAACAAATTCTCATGCTCAGATAACTTCTGAACTGATTATGACAAGTTGCGTATGAATTAAATTATAAGCTGATAATCCTATGAAACTAAATCCTAATAAAAATGACCAAATTGATCGTTTGGTTCTCGTTGAATCTATACACTTAGAACTACCATTAACAAATACAAACTGACACGGGATAGAATTAATGATGTTATTCCTAAATTGTTTTTCTCTCTCTGCGTAGTCTTCCAGAATATCGTAAGATTCGCTACATACTGTGTGCATAGGCACTGCTTCATGGAAATTTACATGCATTCTAATTGTTGTATATACCATGTTAGACGCATGAACCGCCAAAGCGTCTTGCGTTAATGCTATCCCTACATCTTGCATTGTCAATTGATGATGATCATCAGCGTTTCCATATTGAAATATAAATACCCAATTTAAAATGATGTATAATATTCTTGCTTCCATTTTATAATTATTTCCTTTCCAATCTCGTATAACAAGTCTGAAATTAATAAAACCTAAAATTAATTCTTTACCTTATTGTTATTTATTTATTTATTTATATTTTAAGATTACTTTAACAATTTATTAATTTGTATGTACTTCACATTTCATTTTATGTTCTAGGCACCAACTCAATGTATCTTTAATAGTACTTGCATATTGCATATATATATTTATTTAAAATTCTAGTAACTCTAATCCAAAAAGTGTCTATCGATTCGGGAATTTTCTGATGGAGATTAGCATTTCCTCAAATCTCGGGTTGAGGTTTTGGTTGAGAAAAGTGCCCCCTGTCTGACACTTCATCGGTAGACCCAATTTGTACCATAGTTACAGTAAACCCTAACTTAAATGTTTTCAATATTTTTTTCAAATTTACTCTTCGCCATCTGACATTTGATCAATATCACCAAACTTTTCGTCTTTACTACCAACAAATAATTTCAACCGTCTTATATCTATAGTATCAATTTTACTTTCACCCTTTTTAGTTTCATACTTAACTTTGTATGAGTTGTTATTGACTCTGTCAATAATTACACCTTTGGTGTTATAACGATTACCGAAACATGCCGGCAAACCTGCTCTTGGCATTTCCCTGATCAAGACTATTTGACCAATATCAAAACTTGGTTGGTCAAATTTCTTTTCGATTTGTTTTTTCTGGGATCTGAATTTCCTCTTCAAATACTTATACGCTAGTTGACGTGCCTCCTTTATGCCTTGAAGTCTCACCTCGTTGTCCACAAACTCGCAAGGGATATCTAAATCCTGCTCGAGAAATGTTCTCGGTTCGACTCCATGCAACAAATAGTATGGTGAAAACCCAGTACCATCATGCACTTGCGTATTTATCGTAAATATTAAACTAGGTAGTATTTCGTCCCAGTTTGCAAAATCTTTATCTATATAGTGCTTCATTACTTGTTGTAATGAGCCTATGGCCCTCTCTGCGCTTCCAATAGAATAATGGGCACTCGTATTGGCGAAATGCAAGTCCATGCCAAATTTTTCCGACATCTCCTCTAATATCTTGCTGCGGTGGGATGATAACCTGTCCAGATGGAGCTGGAATGGGACCCCATGTTTAGTAATGAGATCCTCAAAGATCACTTGAGCTACGATCTCTGCTGTTATCGCCGGTACTGCTCTAGCAATGATAAATCTTGTAGCATTATCCACAAACACCAAAATTTACTTATTTCGATTATTACGTGAGATCTTAAATGGTCCAACCTCATCCATTACGACTGATTGAAATGGTGCATATGACGGATAAGTTTGAGCATGAAACGGGACTCTACCTGTTTTCCTCTTCTGCATTTGACAACTTATACACTGGCCTACTTTATCCATGAAAAACTTCTTCATATTAGGAAAGTAAATTATTTCGAATGCTCGTCTGTAACACTTTGTATACGAAAAGTGTCCACCACCATATATTGAACAATGTAAATTCCTAAATACTTGCTCTCTCAAGGTATATGGAATACACAATAATAATTCGTTCCGCCAGCCATACGCTGTGTTCTATATAACCTATTATCTTTAACTGTGTACCATCTAGCTTGTTTCTCTGCTTTAACATCTGCCTCTGCTGGATTTTCAATTGCTTTCATTATAGGGCCAAAAAACGGATCTTGACGTTGCAATTCCCCTACGTCGATATCTTTATCAAAAGTTAAATTCACTTGCAAATCCTCGGTGTTTACCTTCAATGTTTGCAACTCTACATCGTCAGTTGTCGGTTCTATGTCAGTGTTCCTGGACAAAATATCACTCGGATTCTTTTCTCCAGGACAATGCACTGGTGTATACTTGTATTGATCTAAGTCAAGACTCCACCTTACAAGTTTTGGTGCTAACTTCGGCGATGTTTGAAGATATTTTAGCGCTTTACAATCGGTATACAATTAAAACTCCTTATTGAACAAATAGTAGTTGAATGCTCGTAAAGAACTAATCACGGCTAAAATTTCCAATTCTACTATGAGTCTAGTTTTTTCCTGTGGTCTTAGTACACGACTGTAATACGCCACTGGTGTCCATTCACCATTCGCTTGTTTCTGCATAAGGACTCCGCCAATTGAACTTGTTGATGCATCCGTGTACACCCTCGTTTCTAACTCCTCCCTAAACGGGGCTAACAATGGTGCATTCATCAATGCCAATTTCAACTTTTCAAATGCCTGTTGGTATGACTCGTTCCACTCGAATTTATGTCCTTTTTTCAAAATCGGTTGGAAAATTGAAGTTATCTTGGCGTAATCTTTACAAAACTTCCTAACGTAATTCGTTAGTCCAAGGAATGACTTAAGCTGTTTTACATTGTTTGGGGCTTTGCACGCTTTAATGGCTTGTATAATGTTTGGGCTAACTTCATAACCTGCATCGCTTACTATGTGACCAAGTGCTAAAATTTTCCTTTCAACGAACCCTCTTCTCTACAGACAACTTGAGACCATAATATCTCAACCTTTTAAACACAGACTGCAATATGTCTACCATTTTTCTTTGTTCATCGCTGTAAAGGAACACATCATCCATATAATAGGATACGGACTCTGGATTTATTGGCCAACGTCATTGCCATTATTTTAGTATAGATAGCAGGCGCCTGTAAGTACCCCATAGGCAGAACACGATATGAATAGGCTCCTACGCCTGGTATGCTAAAAGCAGTGTAATCTTTAGACTCTTCTGAGATGGGAACTTGGTGATAAGCGGATTTTACATCTAAAATGCTGAAATTTTTATGTCCTCCCATGCATGTTAATATCTGATGGATTGGAGGCAACGCAATGCTATGTAACTTGACAAATTTATTAAGGAACCTACAGTCCAAAACTGCACGAATACCCCCTGATGGTTTCTGTATAAACAGCATTGGAAAATTGTAAGCACTTGAACTTTCCTCTATAATGCCCTGTTTCAGCAAAATATTGATTTGCTCTTTTACTTTGTCCTTGAGTGCGATTGGGATGGGATACTGATGTCTCCTGAACGGTACTTTAGTCTCTAATTCGATGTGATGTTGAAAATGTTTAACTTGACCTAACTCGTCGTCTTGCCATGCAAAGACGTCTGCGTACTTAAAACATAACTTCTCAATTTGTTCTTTAAATTCAGGTGTTGTTTCTTCTCCAAATTTTAATCTAGACTTGTCAAAGTTTTTCCTTGACTTTAAAACACCTTCTATATCCTTATCTGACAATCCTTCCTGTTTTAATTGTTCCTCATCTATACATTCTTCCGCTTGTCCAAGTATTACATTCGCTCTTAACATAAATTTGTTAGATGGATTCACTATCTCAATTTTGTTATTCTGTGCCGATAAAAGCACACGCCGGATTAAAACATATTGGCGTTCTATATTCCTATCTGGCTCTAACAAGTACTCCTTGTTATTCCATGAATTGATTAAATTGACCTCTACTGTGGTTTTCGTTCTAGGTAACAATCGTACCTTGTGACCTAAAACCCATTTCGGTCTAATGCTGTATCTTAAGCCAATCGATGCATTTTCTGATACTGTAACAGATTCCTGTTCTTCCCTCTTTCTAAACCATGGTTTTCCAAATCTTTGTAGCGTTAGCTTATTTTGTCCATAATTTATCTGACAATTTTGACTTTGCAGAAAATCATTTTCGATCAAAACCTGATAGGAAAATCTTTCACTACACGAAACTCCAAATGAAATGTTTGACCAGCTAATTTAAACTTTAAGATTGCTACCTTGTTTACCACTAACACATTATGTTTTATACCACGTATTCGTGTTGATTTAGAAAGAACCTTAGCACTCGGTGGAATTAACTTTTCATTGATGATTGATATCTGAGACCCTGTATCAATTAATGCCTTGTGTTTTCGCGCATCGACTTCTATCGGTACGTATAACATATTATTCTCGTTTACTGTAAAGGCTACAATTTCTCTAATTTTCGTCTTACTTCTTGTAAATGCGCCTCCGTCATTTACAGTATTACTTAGTTTAAATTCGGTGTATTTTGAGCCTGGTAATATGTTGTTCCGTTAATCTGATTCGGTACAACCGGTACATACTGCACTTGATTATTCATCTGCCCTTGATTTTGACACCACGACTGACCATTACTTCGATTTCCACATGAATTTCCACGTTGTTGCAAATAATTTTTCCTACCACCACGATTACCACGCCAATTGTTATTATTCCTGTATCCTCTCCTATTATTATAATCACCGTTTCCTCTATTCCTATTAAAATTACTATTGTCTCTGTTCCAACTTCTATTTCCGTTATTACGATAAAAGTTACGTCCTCTGCTTCTAAAATTCTTATTGCCTCTAAAATTATTTCCATTCTTTTGTTGTTTAGACACACTATCTCGTCTATCTTCTCTATCATCATGGTCTTGAAACTTCGCGGCTAAAGTCAATTGTAGCTTTCCGATCTTCTTCTCTAATTCGCCTAATTGGGTAATACTGTGAGGCTCCTGGTTAATTTTAACTTCGTCCCTATTCCTAATTTCTTTCTTTAGTAGTAACTTGTCTACTTCTATGTCACTGTCATCTTCTTCTACCTGCTCACGCATTTTCTTTAGTAGATCCTTCACCGTAACCTTTCCATTTTCTCTTTTTACACGTTTGTCTACCTTGCATTTATTTTTCTCTATTTTCTGGAGATCTTCGACAAACTTATCTATTGTAGAATACGAAATCGTCCCAACTTTCTCCATAAAATATGGCTGAAGGCCACCTACTATAATTCCAATCTTTTTCTTGTCATCCATACTTGGATCTAATCTTTCGCACAACACCAACATGTCATAAACATAATTGATAATAGGTTCATCCTCGAGATGCAACCTTTCCCTAATCTTTTCTTCTATGTCCATGGTAACGTTAGTCCTAGTAAACTCTTCAATAATGTTCTTTTGTAGCTCCTTATAACCTATATCATTTATATTCCTCCGTTTTAAAAACACCTTTATCCATTGCCTTCCGTTTCCCTTGAATACGCTTGGCAAAAGCTCCTTTCTTTTATCTTCGCTCACGCCTGCCATTTGATACGCGTCGTCAAATTCGTCGAAAAATCCTACAATGTCACTATCCGTTTTTAAATCAAATTTAGGTAGCTTATTAACGTCAGAATAGAACATCACGTTGGTCGTCAGTTTGCTTTCTTGCGAACTATTGTTTTCACTACTAGACTG
Source organism: Thermobia domestica (assembly GCF_964235325.1). Lineage (NCBI taxonomy): Eukaryota > Metazoa > Arthropoda > Insecta > Zygentoma > Lepismatidae > Thermobia > Thermobia domestica. The sequence goes on along the minus strand of NC_137461.1, from coordinate 232,495,864 downwards.
TTTATTGTTTACAATACTACTTTCAAACGGAAAAATAGACTCAAAATCCTCAGAATATGATTTCGTTACCGGACTAGATGGAAAATTCTCTACTGGACCTAGTTTTAAATTTGGTTTAGCACCTTCTTGCTCAGTTACTTTTACTTGCTTCTTTCTACTCGAAGTTGCAATATTAAATATACTTCCAACTTGTACACCTCTACCTGCTTTTTGTGCTCTAGTACGAACTGTGTCGTCACTCATTTATCTACTATTTTAATTCAATACTTATTATTCTTATATCACTTATATGTCGAGCATCTAAATATCAGATAGGGTGGGCGGGTGGGAATTATTCTTAAGATTAAAACCGAACACTTAATCTATAACCATATTTCGTGAAATTTTACTTATAACTACAAAACATTACTACTAAACATATCTTACTATTTTCGAGAAAATACTAGAGAGAATCTTAACGTATACTTCACCATGAGAGGGTGGGTTGGAAGGGCTTAATATAATAATCACTGATAACTACTCTTGCTGGGAACGAGAGGTTTCAAATTAAGCATATAACTACTGGGGATTAAATCGTAATGATAACACATCAATTCAATTATTAAAAACAACTACTGTATTTCTTATTAGAAGAATGTAGCTAGTGTAAACGTTGTGAATTATGACGGATATTTAGAAACTTTGCCAGACGAGTAGCACGTATCGAGCATTGAGCATTTGTACCCTGAATTGGAGTAACACATACCTTTACGGTTGTCTTCAGTTGACGTTCTCTGTTGACTTCCGGGGCTGCTACGTTGATTTCGGCATCGCCAGGTTGATACCGTTACGGACAGGCGTCGCTGGTCAGTAAACAAAATTGCATTGGATATTGGCCTCTCCAACCAATGCTCCAGACGAACTACCGTTGGCTGTTAGTCGTTATAAGATCGGGCTTCCGATGTTACGATTGGATTCCTACATTGAATCAGATTCGATCTTTATCGCGATGAACTCAAAGTACTTCCACGAAAACGAAGAACTTCTCTCTCTAAAAGCTTGGACTTCTCTCAACGCTGTAGACCTTCTATCTCCCAAAGACCTCCTGTCCCTTGGTTTTGTTCGGATCTTGATTTCCGGAATTCTGCGGCGTCGTCCGCTGTCAGGCACGTGTGACCTCCTTTCATTCGGAAAACAAATTCTTTCCTCGTGTCAAGAACAAAAACTGCAACACTCGACACGCTCTGATTTCCCGATTCTAGGCAATTTCCACATATCCGTGAATGTGTTTGATGTTCACAAACATGTTACAACTGCGATTCATGATTTTTACAGAATGTTATAAATGTTATAGCTAACACATTTCATAAATTTCCTTCCTGCATTCGCAGACTATCAATTATGCTTTTGTTTACTTTATCTGCTGACAACAAAATAATGCAATTCTACCAACTTGCATTAACCTCCATTTTAACAAATGTTTTCCTTCACCACATAATTTTTAATATTTCACAAAACCCAATATCAAAATAAATAAAGTTGATCGTTAAAATAAAATTCTGATACATAAAATACGGGCTCTGCCACAATAGTAACATATGTAACTTGATTCATTAAACTTTAATACGTCCGATATCTATGTATGAATGTCGGTTAATTTTGTTTTCTTACTTGTTTCTTCAAATAATTTAGTACAAATCAATGTAATAATTGTAATTTAATATGAATTTCAATTTGTTTTTGCCAAGCAAAATGGACCATAGATGGGTAGGTGAGGATATGTGTGTTTGTCTTGATTGATAAATCAGGGAAAACAAATTGATTCTACGAAGATTTTAATTATGCACGATATTAACTAGTATTGAAATCATTGTACTTTGTTGCTCTTGCACAGTGCTTAAGGTATTAAAATACGTAGTATAAATTATTTAAATTCGTAATAGTTTGAAGTCATTTAATACTGAAAATGAAAACTATTGTGTGTGACGGACTATAATACCCATTTGCTCTTCTATTTCCTTTAGTTTAAACTAGCGTATATAACCCATATTACCGCGGATATTGTTTTATTATCTCTTATTCTGCCTGGATCTTAAATTTCTTCGTCTTCTATAATGAATACGTGCAAGCGAATAACACACACATACACACACGTTCATGGTTGTATGGTCTGTAGTTCTGGAGACCTGCTTATTACGATAAAAAAGCATCTTAAGGGTTGCATTTCACTTAAATCCTGTCTAACCTAGAGCTAGGAAGCAAGAAGCATATTTATACAAAATTTCAAAATTCTACAGATCTGGCGAACAGCGAAAAGTCATTCAAACATTCTTATTCCAGTTCAGGAGGCGCATTTTGCAAAAAGCTGTCTCATTTGCAGGTTAGGGTGCAAGAACAATATTCATACAAAATTTCAGTGTTCTATGCCTAATAGTTTTGAGGATCTTTTGATGAATGAGTCAGTGGATTTACACTTTTGTATAATATACCATCCAAATTTATATCGGATTTAAGACACATAAATTTCAACATGTAATTTATATTTTTGGTTATACATTGAAAAATACATTTATTCATTAGTATAATTCGAAAAAAGTAAATTGAATATAATACTATACACAATTAACTTTATTTATTAGGTGTCACCTAACATCACTATAGAAGGTTCGAACACCACACTTACTTACATAATGACAGTGGACCAAGAAGATAGTATTACTCTAGAAGAGATGCAAGCACGTAAGTACTGGTTGTTTCATATTTTAATTTAAATATTTCTTGTGGAAAATAGGTAGTATCATCAAGGTAATCGATGATCATTGAGACACTTGAAATGAGCAATTACGTACTAAAATATAAATAGAAAAGTTTCGGAGAGAGGTGTATTAGTGTATTATATTACTTACACCGGTTTGAGTCAGGGACGTCATTTAGTTAGGGCAGGGAGGGACAATTGTGACCCTGAGTTTGAGATTTATATAGATTTTATCAATAGAATAGTATTAAATCAGTAAAAACACGAAAGTTTACTTATGTCAAGGGATCTTGCTCCCACAAGCAAAATCTGAAATGGCGCTCCTTGTTTGACCCCTTTGATACTTGACAAATCTACTTGTAACGAATTTACGGACTACTCGTTCTATTCAAATTGAATAAACATTTGGAGGATTGTTATGGATAGGAGTTTAAGTAACATATTCTTGAAAATACATTCTATTACATGAATGACCATGCTTGGATATGAACTTGTGGCCATATAAACCGTATCAAAGTATACGACAGAATAAGGAGGGGCTTATATAAATCAAAACCAAGAAAGAGAGCAAAATCTGTAGAACACGAAACAAAATACCTCATCTGTATATTTTTAAATTTCTTAAACATTCCCTTACCCAAATCAACCTTTCACTTGTTTTACACTCCTGATTAAATATTTATTCTTCGTATCTATGACTTCTTCGATGGTCTACTGTTAACGATTGCGCTTTTGCTGCACAGAGACACAGTTTCGATTTTCGTGGGAGAGCTGCGAACTTATTACGGTATATAGGATTTCACCTTAGATCGAAGGTTTACGTCTTATCTAGACTCTGCACAGAAAATGAGACTCTAACTTTCAATAAACAAAAACTTCTAACAATATTCTAGTACACAATATACATGTATTTTAGGTACTACATTTCGTATAAGTAAATCTCCACGTTAAGCGGGTTTGCATATCCAGACTCCTATGATAACATTTACGATCACTCCAAACACAATCATTTCAAGAATTCAAACTGTTTTATATATGTTATTAGGACGTAAAATTGAATGCTATTTATTTGGAAAATACTTTTATACATTGCAAAACATGTAACACCCAAATATTCACCGCAAATTCATTGTCGTACCAAAATAAATAAACACGAGTGTGGAGCAGAAAACCACTTTACACAAAAATTAAATGAGCCTCTGCAAAGGCATACGAAAGAGTTGAGTGGTTTGGGTCAATAGTTAATCAATCAGGAGTTTATATGTTCAAACCCCGTAGGAAGTCTTTGTTTTTCTCAAAGTGTGTTCCTTTCAATAACTGTTTGATAACTACTTTTCTTTCAAATTTGATTAGATCGGTACATTATATGAATTGCAAATCTAAAATTCATAGCTGAAAACAATGTATGTTCAATATTCCATTATTATCCTTTGGTTTGTAATGTAAAACTATTTATAAGGAGTGATGATTTCAGAAGATTCTCCTCGGGAGATAGGAAAAACTGATAAAACACTGGAAGTTCCCTTTAAGCATGACTGAAGATGTGGCCCCGAAGGTTGAAATTTCTTAGATCGACAGAGTCTCAAATTCTCCCTCAGATCACCCCCTAAAATTATCACAGTTTGAAAGGTTCTTTTAACAAATAGAACATTACATTTATTTCTCATTCTACGTTTTGAAATAACAAAATCATAACTTAAAGAGAATTATAATTTGTAAAACTATAAAGAATTATAATATGCCCGACTAATGAAGTAAATACTATCGTGTAAATTATCAATTTCTAGCCGGATTAAAACTCAGAATTATAATATGCCCGACTAATGAAGTAAATACTATCGTGTAAATTATCAATTTCTAGTCGGATTAAAACTCGAATGTTTGTTTGGATTGCACTTTAAAATAAGTTCTTTACGTATAGTCCTTACTGGAAAGGCGTGCTTAACACCAATTAATTAAACAATAGTTTAAATAATATATTTTATTGTAGTATCTTTACTATTCAGTGTTGTATACACTTCACTTCCCAATGGAAAATCTTGCAAATGTATATTGAACTAGTGAATATTCACAAAAATATCATTTAGTTTACGTAAATGCTGCATCGCTTCATTTTAAACTTCGTACTTTAACTACTACTACTACTACTACTACTACTGCTGCTGCTGCTACTACTACTACTACTACTTCTAATAATAATAATAATAGTAACAATAGGAAGAAGAAGAAGAAAAGTTGTATCTATATCGGAAAATGTTAGGCTTAGTCAGTGAGTTCAAAGAAATGATATGCTATTTATGTTTTCAATAGATATACCTATTTTGGTCTAAATTCAAAATTCTATTTAATCGAATCCGATAGGAATACAAAGAGAAACTTCAAGGACAGGTAAAAAAAAATACTTTGGTAGGACTCAAACTTTGAGAGTGCTTTACGATCTACAGGAAAACGCCTTAGACCACTTGTTTTCTTTTCTTTAAGTTAACTGATTCACCGAAAGTATCTTAGTAACTTCTCTCTACTTTTTACTCGGTTATATGTTTTACATTTATTTCCAGTAACCTTGAACGACAGAGATAAACACTAAAACGAGGAGAATTAAAATTCCAAAGGCTCTCTCAGCAAGAGGCGCACGTTCTGGCCACTAGACCGGCGGAGAGGGAAACTGAAATGTATTTTGTAGTGTCTGAAGTTAAGGTTATTTGTCCTGATATTTTTTGACTTTTTTATGTTTTTATGTTTATGTTTATAATTCTCTTTTAGTTATAATTTTGCCATTTCAAAACTTAGAACGAGAAATAAATGTAATGTTCTATTTGTTAAGAAATCTTTCAAGCAATGTTAGTTTTTAGAGGGTAACTTGAGGGAGAATTTGAGACCCTGTCAATCTAAGAAATTTCAACCTTCGGGACCATATCTTCAATCATGTTCAAAGTGGACTATCAGTGTTTTATGTTTTCCCTCTTTCATATATTGATAATCCGCGAGGAGAATCATCTGAAATCATCACTGCTTATAAGTAGTTTTAATTACAAGTCAAATAATAATAATGGAATATTCTACATACATTGTTTTCAGCAATGGATTTTAGATTTGCAATTCATATAATGTTCCGATCTAATCAAATTTGAAAGAAAAGTAGTTGCCAAACAGTTATTTAAGAAATTTTCTCAAATGTCTGGTGAAAATAGGAACACACTTTGAAAAAGAAAAAACAAAGACCTCCTACGGGGTTTGAACACATGAACATCTGATTGATAGACCATTGACCCAAATCACTCGACTCTTTCGTATGCTTTCGCAGAAGCACTTTTGAGTTTTCTGTAAAGTGGTTTTCTACTCCACACTTGTGTTTATTTCGGTACGACTATGAGTTTGCGCTGAATATTTGGGCGTTACAGGTCTTGTAATGTATAAAAGTATTTTCCGAATAAATCACATTCGTTTTTACGTCCTAATAACATATATAAAACAGTTTGAATAGTTGAAATGATTGTGTCTGGAATGATCGTAAATGTTTTCATAGTTAGGAGTCTGGATATGCAAACCCGCTTAACGTGGGGACTTACTTATGTGAAATATGATACAGTGAATACATTTTGATATTCAGGACTATATCCCAGGTATGTCACCAGTTTTTGGTTTTTTCATTGCGTTTTATGAGCCAATTTTTTTCGTTATTCTGTTGTACCAGGATGAGCTTTTGTTTCATTGATGCAGGATACTTTTACATCTGCTTCAAGTGTTTGAAATAAAGATTGGCAATTATGATACAATTATTAGGAAGGAAATAGAAGTGAATTTCCCTCTCGTAGTTGCATCACAGACACCACATATTTTATGCTTGAAACGCTCCTGTTTGAGGGATGGTTCTGGAAGTTTGCCCTTGCTGAACCACTGATTTTGCACATTCGGATTTTGAAACAACACCCGCTTTTCGTCACATCCGTTTCAGGAATCGAACATCACGTGGATTTTGCAGCAGTTGACGGGACAAATCTATTCTACACTTTGCATAAGCTGTGGTCAGTTAATGTAATAAAATACGACAGCTCTTGATGGTTTTGAGTTCGTGAAAGTGACACCCAACAGTAGACTGGAACATGTCGAGTTGCTTTGACAAGCATCGTGTCCTGGAGGTTGATTTTTTCTCAATGACTTTAGGATCTATTACCCTAGGACGGATGAACTTTATCTCACCTGAGACATTTTTAAAACCTGTACAAAATTTCTGCTACCAACGAGTTATGTTCTGATTCACTGGAACTTCTACTTACACGTGAGAAATATTTTGGATTGTCGCTGAAACGTTATGTCCAAATTCGAACTCACATAATAAGTGTTCGCTTATCAAACGTTGTTAAGCACTCTGGTCACTGTCACTAAATATTGACTGAAGATATTGAGTTAATCGTAGCGTCCGTGTTAAATAGTCCGCTTGTGGGGCGCTTTTCAGTCTGTTTTAATTTGTTGTTACGGTAGATCACAGTGCATGCATGAACTTGCTGTTTGGTTTGTGAAAAAATTTAAAGAATTATGACTTTTCTTCTTAAGATTTTCATATTCCTTTTTATTAGACTAACGTTTCAAATTCACTGACTGCGTTTAACTTCAGAGTTGTACTAAGTTTGGGAATTGTATTATTATTGTAATAGTTTTGATTGTTACATTGTTCAAATTTTGAATTTCAATATTTAACAATCACGTACTGCTACCTGTTGTAGTTTGATTTAAACTTATAATAGTAATGATATTACTACGAGCACTTAACACTGCTGGCATTCGTTCAATACGGGAACCTTCTGATTGCTGTCGTTCGGATCGAAAGCGACCCAATGGCATGGCGTTGTTTCCGTGGATGAGAAGTAAATGCTTGTTATGAGACTTCACGTGCGCCGATACATGGACACTGGTGCTGTTGCTAATTGAAAAGAGGATGAAACCCCAAAAAATCTTCTTGAACATTTTTTACTTCAATTGCTATCGTAACTAGTGGTACTTGAGTTTCAAGAAGCTTTGAGTTTATTAGGGAGATAGAAAGACGAATTTCTCGTTCTGCATTTTTCCTAAAAACGTGCATAGATATTTTCATCCAATGTGGCAAAGTGTCGTCGGTTCTTTGCACTTTATCACCAGGAAAAGAACTTCGTATGTTTTTTTTCTAATAAGAATACAAATTTATCTTTTGAATCTTTGCTAATTATCTAATTATTGTAAGCAAATAGTTTAATAATTCAATACTTAAGACATATATACAATTATAATTGTACAACAACTGTTTCCTTAAATATTATTGTTTTCATTTTCTTGGTTTGTTATAGTACTAAAATATCGTTATTCCAAATTTCGCTTAATTCAAACCTTTTCCTCTGTTTAATGTGTTATCTCGTAGTTTTAGTCCCTCGTTTGATTTTTCTAAAAGAAAATCAATCCCAAGGGCAGTATGTGATCTTGACCAAAATTGAGAAGGTGATAGACTTCACAATCTTAGTAATCGTGTGAATATTATGGTGTATAATCCTTTGATTCTGGAGTTATATGTAATGAAATTTGGAATCAAACTTATTGAAAGGATTTAATACGAAACCTGTTATTGACAATACTAATTCTATCTTGATGAAATTTGTAATTAGTAGATCTTCTGCAACGTAGTACGTGCATATAATATTACAATATGCACGAAATCGGTATCTGAGTAATAAGCCATGTAACTTGAGCTTGGATTTAGTGAAACGAAAAATTTTCCTTAAATTGCGATTAGTAAAACTCGTCTGATTTTAACCAAACTTGACATGGTGCTAAGATAGTGAAAGCCTTTTACATATTTGAGCATAATATGAATAATTATGGTGTAGATATCTTTAGTTTGCGAGATATTGGGTATTGAAAATGGGTATGAACTCCGTGAAATGAAGACGTTTCACTAGAATATGATTGATGAAACTTACTAAATTTTGACCAAAACTCAGATATTGATAGAACTTTACAAAGTTCGTACATTTATGAAATATGGCGTATAGGTCTGTGGTTCCTTAGTTATACGCTGTCAGATTTGGGGTAGGATTAGTGGAAACAGAGTAGTTATATATCACAAGTTATCTAAGAAATCCATAAGATATTGACGAAGCTTGGCGTGATTACAGATCTCGGAAAGTTGAATGTACGTATAAAATACTATTCTGTGCCGATCTTTGATTTCTGAGTAATAAAGTTTCAAACTTGGGCTTGGATTTATCGAACTTTATTAAATAGCGATCGATAAATTACATTAAATCCTGTCGCAATTCAACACAATGGTAGAAGTTAACGAGCCACGCACACATTCGAGCATAGTATGAAATAGGGCTTATATATTTTTGTGTGCAGATCTTTAGTTTCCGAGTTATTGACCATGAAAGTTGGGTTTGAACTCAGCGAAATCAGGTAATTTCATTAAAACAGGATTAATGGAATTCATCCGAACTTGACCAAAATTAGAATGTTGATAGAACCTCACAAGATTAGTACAGATATGAACTATTGTTGTATGAATGTCTTTGGTTACTGAATTATAGGCCATTAGATCTTGGGTTGGATTTAATGAAAATACATTATATGTTGCATGCTATCAATGAAGCTCGTCTAATCTCGAAGAAAATCGACACAGTGATAAACCTGTGCTAGCTTACTTGTTAGTACGTACATCAAATGTTATGGGATGAAGATGATTAGTTTTCTATTTACTGACGGACAAAGTTGGGTGTTTACCTAGTGAAATCAAGAAATTTCTCTAAACCAGGATCGATAAAATTGAGCAGACATTGACCGAACTTGTTATGGTGATGGACCTTGGTGAGCTCGTCACGTGAAACTTTATGTAGTATAAACTTTATGTTCCAGACTTATTGACCTTCAAAATTGAGCTTCGGCTCAGTGAAACAAGGAAATTTCAGTAAAGTGGGACTCATTGAATTCATTCGATTTTCACAACACACTTCTATGAGGTTAGTACGTATATGAACTATTATAGTGTGTAGTTCTTTGATTCTGGAATTATTTTCCACGAAAATTCTTTCATAATAATCCAAACCTCGAATCTGATAGTCGATAATTTAAGAACAATTGTCAGAACAACACAATGTCTGATATGCACGATGTTGTTAAAATGTCCCAACATGTCAAATCTTGTCAATTGTAGACATTTGATTCACAAGTTATTGGCCATTACGAGCTTGGACTGAATAAAATTGTTGAAGAAGGTAAGTGCAGTGAGTGTCTTTAATAAAGATCTTATAGAAGTCAAAGAAGGAGAATTTTCTTTACTGCTAGAAGGAAACTTACTTGTATTTCTATCGCTTCTCTTAATAATCTTTATAAATTTATCTGCTTAAAGCTGTCACATTTTCAAACAAAATTTTATGATTTGTTTGTAGTGCATGTTGCTCTAATGTTGACTTCTCCGGTTCATTTAATCGTACATATCTTATATGCTCATTGGCCTTATGCAGAGTCATTCTGACGCGTGATTAGTGTCATACTAAAGAGTTCGATTAACATATGTTTCCTGCAATAGTCAAACTTTTAGTATGACGCTAATCATAACTCAAAACGACTCTGCATAAGGCCCATTATATCTAGTCTTATCCATACGTCTGTTGTCCAGTGTTAGACCACATCCACATGGGATTTAATACATACTTGGACTGCCTAATACTTCTTTATTTTTTTACTGAATGTAGCATATGTCTGGTCTTTAAACGTGGCATGTGTATTGATTTAATTTCAGATTTATTTAATAAACGAAATATTTTGTCCGAGATATTGTGGATAAAGAGTATAAATGCAAAATTTCGTTTTTCTTCTTAAGTTCTCTCTGAATTCTGCTTCCTATAATTAAGAGAAGAAATAAAAATAAAATAACAGGAAAACACATTGAACGGAAAGGTAGTTTTGGAAATGAGTGAACTTTGTAATATTTAAAATATTAAAAGAATGAAAACAGTAATAATGTTTAATAAAATGGACAATATTAAAATTTGAATTAAACTAATTTTTAACAATATCTAATTATTAAATATTGAAATATTAGATTATAACTATTTAACAATTAAAGTACAATTCTCTAAATTAATTCAACTCTGAAAATAAACGCATTTAGTGTATTTAAAACGTCAGTTTAGCAAAATAAACACGGATGGGATATTGAAAGTTTTGTCTATTGAATTAGAAACACTTCGTAAAAATTATGTGGAATATGTTAGTAACATAATTTGAAATCCTTTAAAGGTGAAAATCTTATGTTATAGTTAAAACGATACTTTAGTTCAACTACCGTGCAGTAATTTTTCTCCTTGTGTTGCGGTATACTATATTTAAGACTTATTACTGCAAAACAGGGAGGAAGATTAGCAGAAAGCGGGGAACTATTTGATCTCTGAAATTTACAATTTACTTCAATTTTGGCAATATAGTGAGAATAGAATAATATGAAGAAAGGAAAGATAAATTTTGAAGTAAATTTCGAAAATTAATAGTCATAATATATGTCGAAGATAAAATTTTAAACAAATCCGAGCTATCAGAAGGTTGAAAATTTTTATCAATTCAGTTTACATTGGACGCAGAAAAAGTTGATGTTACTACATGTTTAACTTTTTTTTATGTTATAGTTAAAACGATACTTTAGTTCAACTACCGTGCAGTAATTTTTCTCCTTGTGTTGCGGTATACTATATTTAAGACTTATTACTGCAAAACAGGGAGGAAGATTAGCAGAAAGCGGGGAACTATTCGATCCCTGAAATTTACAATTTACTTCATTTTTGGCAATCATAGTGAGAATAGAATAATATGAAGAAAGGAAAGATAAATTTTGAAGTAAATTTCGAAAATTAATAGTCATAATATATGTCGAAGATAAAATTTTAAACAAATCCGAGTTATCAGAAGGTTGAAAATTTTTATCAATTCAGTTTACATTGGACGCAGAAAAAGTTGATGTTACTACATGTTTAACTTTTTTTATGTTATAGTTAAAACGATACTTTAGTTCAACTACCGTGCAGTAATTTTTCTCCTTGTGTTGCGGTATACTATATTAAAGACTTATTACTGCAAAACAGGGAGGAAGATTAGCAGAAAGCGGGGAACTATTCGATCCCTGAAATTTACAATTTACTTCATTTTTGGCAATCATAGTGAGAATAGAATAATATGAAGAAAGGAAAGATAAATTTTGAAGTAAATTTCGAAAATTAATAGTCATAATATATGTCGAAGATAAAATTTTAAACAAATCCGAGCTATCAGAAGGTTGAAAATTTTTATCAATTCAGTTTACATTGGACGCAGAAAAAGTTGATGTTACTACATGTTTAACTTTTTAAAAAAAAAAAAGGCTGAAGCTAGCTGTTAATAATACAGAATCTGGTATATGTACATTATACGTTTACCAGAATTAAATTATTTATTCGGAAAATCGGTGATTAGTCTATTGTAATCAAAATTGATTTAATTCTCAATTAGTTATGCTAACAAAATACAAATATGTGCTCAATGGCGATAGCAAGAACACAAAAGTTATGAAAGAATATAAGCATATTCGTAAATAAATAAATAAATTTAATATCATATTGTAAAAATCTGATATACTTCCAAACTATGGAGACTTAATGTCGTATAACACTGAGAATGAGGATTGACCCTAATATTGGGACCCTGATCTATGTTAAAAAAACATTCCTCAATGTCTCGTACAGTTTTTTGCTATGATGCCTATTGACTAACGGTACATGCAAACGGAAGAACAAAATCTTTCTATTGCACTTATTATACTTTTACGTATTATAATTTGGAAATCGAAGTCCATGAATCAATACTTAAAATTTATTACTTTAACAAGAACCAAAAACAGATATAGTTCTTGAAAAATGCTATTAAAAGCTGAACATCTCATAGATACCGAGAAACCATTGCGCTTGAAATAGATGTTTTAGAGGATGATGAGTGTTTATTTGGTCTTCGTTATGCTTTCTAAGAGAGCTTAAAACAGAAAACTGGTAGTTTGAACGCAAATCTGAATATTATTAAGTTGTAAGTTCTTTGATTCTGTATGAACTGACCATAAGGGTTAATTTACGCATTTGAAAATAATTCAATTCACCGATTAACTTTAAGTTTCAACATTGGTATATACAGAGGGTTAAGTAATGCGCGTGGGTTCAAATATAAACTAGAATCTGCCGGAAAAAGCCATGGTGTCACAATCTATTGGCAGCAGTGATGTGATTCTCGAGTATCGTGAAAATAGCCATGCAGCGCAACTTCCATTGTAGAAGGCTTCTACGAAACATAGCAAGCGGAATCTTCCCCCATTCTTCTTTACAGGCTTTTCACAGGCACTGGAAAATAGTGACACTATGCGAGAAAAGTGCTCCTTTTGGGAGACCAAATTTGTAGAAGTGCATAAGTCTAACATCTGGTGATTTTACTGTATGTTTCTGTATATTACATAGAATTACACTCCTGTATATTATATAGTACTTTTTCCTGTTTATTCAGTATTGAGTTTGGTTGAATCTGGTCGCTCTGAGGAAATTTACGAAACTCATGTGGCTGCCTGGAACAATCTCTGGAATGAAGGAAGAATAGATATTGATGGAAATCTACTGTTGGTAAGGTATTACTTAATATGTACTTGTAAGTACTATAGAAATTTAAAAAGAAAAAATGAACTTAATTTACATACTACATAACAAAAGAATAGAAATTAATTGTACTTATTGTAAGTACATCAATCTACATTTTGTAGCTTTTGCTTGTTGTTACCAAAGTGCATTATCGCTGCTTATTCTGATTCGCCCTTTCATAAACCATATAGACCTATTTTATTTCTAGTGACTTGAATATGCAATATTACAGTTCTATATTTCTATTTTTACTCTTATGTGGAAAACTCACTCGACATATAATCTGGAGGTCAGATAAGATTTGAGTATAATTTAAAGATTTCCTTCAAGCCTCAAATGTATTGATGACTGACTAAGACAAAAACCCATTATGGTTCTCTCAGAACGGTAGCTTTTCAAGATGACGTCGAATTAAACTTTGTGCTCTAGTCTATAAAACTGGCAACATTCTACCAACACGTTGTTGAGAAATACCCACAATCTTTTGCTAAAATTCTGATTTTAAAATATAATGTCATGAATTTCATCTACGATTTTGGGGACAGGGATTGTTTTGCTCTTCCTACACGTGAAACATCATCTGTTGAGAAATCGCAGCGCTTAAACTGTGCCATCCATTTCTTCACCACTGCATATGACGGAGGAGAGTCTCGTAGTGTTTCAATAATTTCCTCATTAATTTGCCTTGATAAACAACTCTGATAAACAAATTAAACAAAAAACAGCAACTCTGATCTCAATGTTTATGAAATTCACTGGTTGTGCATACATGAACACTTTAGAGGCCTGAAAACATAATAAGAATTTCGTTATAGTTATGAAAATTTGTTTTGTAGATACACAGATAAATTCTTTAAAACTTTACAATTTCATCATTCTACCTGCACTCCTTAGTTGAGATCAGTGCCGGATTTATGTATAAGCTAAACAAGCTATAGCTTAGGACCCCCACTCTCTCTCGGGGGCCTCCAATAAATTTAAAGGAAAGAAAACTGGATGTACATTTCGGAAATATAAGATAAAAGCAATTACAATTAAACCTACCTAACCTTACAGCAACAGTGTTTTGTATTCTGTGAGCTCCTATGATGTAAGTAATTGGGACACCTCTTGCTCGCCTTCTTCCTAAAAATTGTATATCATTAGTTTGTTCATGTTTGGATATAGAGTGCGTGTGTTCTGCATGGATTGGTTGCATGGCAACATGTATTATACAGCTGAAAACCGTAGTGCAGTCAATTTGACATAGACAAAGAAGGACTGAACATATAAAGGGTCCCCGGGCCCTTACCTTCAATAGCTTAGGGACTTATCAAACCTAAATCCAACTCTGGTTGGGATACGAATTTTTCAGTAGTTCCTCTTATAATTAAGAGCTGGATATTGCCATTTTATGAATAGATTATGGTACCCTCTTTGATTCTACGCCATGTTGAAAAATTACCGTTCCAAAATGACCGTCATTAGTTTTTGTCTTAATCAGGAAATCTGTTTGTGTGTACGATTGTGGTTGGAAGGAAATCTAGTGGTCCCAAATTATACTCACGCCATCTATACTACGTGTCTATGCTTACAAACGAACACATGTGCTTACAAACTGTTTTCAAACGCGAGAGTAAGCTAATAATTCTTCGTTCTTTAAAGTTGATATAAATATTGCAACCAAATTACAGACGATTTTTTGGTGTTTTGTACATGATTCTTGGCATTCATCTATATGCTGACGTTTCAAAGAATTATTTTCTCATTATTTGAGGTGTTAAGATTTCTCAAACATTCAAATTATGCAAATATCTCAATTATTATACGGTTTCTTCTTCTGTGTAATGTAGACTACATGAAAATTATTTACTAAGATGTTTGCTTGTTTTTGTCTCTATTTCAATATCGTAGAATATCTACACTTTGATATAAAATACAAAGTTATTGATATAAAATATAAAGTTATCAGTATCAAACTGAACATGTCTTTGAACACAGTTATTTCAATCATTTCGACTCATATTGCATCAAATATTTATGCATGAAATGTTATCACTGATTTTAGGCCAAGACAATATATGGCAGTCTGTACTATATCCTAAGTTCATTGCCGTCAATGGAAACAAATCAACCAAATCATCAGTACTATGGTTTGAGCCCAGGAGGCTTAGCATTTGGAGCGCTGAATGAGGATTATGAAGGTAGGAGGAAGGTTCATTCTTCTAAGATTTAACTTGGTTTATAATTTTGAAGTTAACGGTGAACAGATGAAGATTGCGAAATAATAGTTAAGATTTTAGGATGCCCAACCACTTATTATTGAATATTTGAATATGCTGTAATTCAAAACAAATTGTTAATGTGCAATACTAAATTTCAACTTTGCTGTGTGTATCTAATTCTTCAGGCTTTCTATTAACCAATCCGTTACAGATAAGAGCAATAGGTTATGAATCATAAATTAAATATCGTAATATCTATCAAGTAATATTACAATTTATCTCAGTATTTAATAAGACGAAATATACTTTCTTTTATTATAGGCCATAATTTTTGGGACACAGAAACCTGGATGTATCCTCCAATATTGGCTCTTTATCCGGATTTAGCCAAGGAATTATTATCTTATCGTCTGAGTAAAACAGCTGCTGCAGAAGATTATGCTAAAGACACGGGATATAATGGAACTAGGTAGTTTATGTAAGATAAACTTTACTTAAAATATGCCATATTTTTGTGTTTCATTTTCAGAACTGTCATTGGATTTTATCATGATCGTAAAGTTGCACATTAATGAAATTAATAGCCAGCATATATCAATAATGTTTTACTATGACCATGCTAGAATAGTATTAAGTATTCGAGCAACTAATAGTTCGAAACCAAATTATCTTAAGTAAAATCTGCAAGAAGGCTAATTAATGTATACCGGTATCTTATATGTAGATGTATATATAATATTATTAAGAAAAACATAGATATGGAAATGTAACAATAAAACATATAAACGACTTACCATAGGCTATATTAGCAGGGGTGAATTAAAAAAAACAATTTCTCCTATGTGCCCAAGAATATTTAACACTTTCTGAATAGAATAGTCAACAGTACCCAAAGTGTCAATTGAGAATAATGGAAAGTATGTAGAGTTCTGAAATTGTTTAACACAGTTTCATGAAACAGAGTGTAAGATATAGTGAAAGTTTCGTGAATATAATTTTATAATAAGTTATAGGTACTTAAATATAAAGAAAGATTTATCAACCACATCGTGTACGACGCGGAAAGAGATATTCTTTAATCCTGCATTATATGACACATTTCTTAGTTTAACGTGTGGTACAGCTCTCACACGGATGGTACCCTGATTTCCCTCTCAAATTGTCCAAAAAAAAAAACAGTTTGGTCATTAAGGCAATTGGTAGAAAACAGCAGTTCGTGAACGTGTGTGCGCCTTTTGGATAGTGTTAAAAGTGGCTTCCTAGTGGCAAATCCACATTATTGTTTACCTAATAAAGTAATTTAGCTACAATTTAACAGCAGTGAATAGTATTAACCAAGAGACTAGAATCGAGTCGAGGCGAAATATTTCTCAATTCTCGTGCGCAACACTACTTTCCTCTACTCTTGTTAGATCTCAAATGCTGTTACTGTGTTCTATGATTCATAGTATACAAGCAATAAACTCATGAAGTGATACTGATGCAGTAAAAGTACAAACAAACTGAAGAGCATTTATCAATGTTTAAAGATAAGCAAATCATTACACAATATAGTTCAATAATAAGCACGACTTAAATGTTGTTACATAACACTTCTTGTGGACATTTCTTGACGCGGAAGAACTTCGATAACTTCTAGGTGTCATTGATAAAATCACCACGACATCAATTTTGATAATTAATATACAAAAAGGGACGAGAAAAATCGAGATGAAATAAAAAAAAGAGAATCTAGATGAGACGAAGAAACTTGTTTTTCGTCTCTAGGATAACACGAGCAGCAATCATGAAATTCTATTTCTTAAAACGAAAAATAATGATTTTATGATAAGGGAAGGTAAGAAGTAACACAAACATCCAATTCAGGCAAGGAATTATTTTCACAGTTAAATCTAAAAAGAAGGAACTTCTAATATATGTAATAGAATAAGATACGAGCTTTTTTATCATTGAGCAGGTAAAATGTGGACCTACAATGTCCGTGTTGGTAACAGGGAATGAGTGAAGGCAAAGACAACTGTCTATAGACCATTAACGTCCTGGACATTGTATCTGCTACTAGAGGTGGATTATGTTCAATAGAGGTGTTGTCTATGTTTTCCCTAACCAATCACGCTTTTGTGTTCCCCATCACTCTGTCCAGAGGCTGCCATTGTGTATGCTACAAAAATTCTCCGTACAAACCTCATGTTTATACGTCCATCGATAGAACCAACTGCATTCTGATAGGGGCTTGCATATACTGAAATGACATCGTGTTAGTTTCACCCTCTAACTTGTGTTTGACATGGACAACGAATAATTCGCCACGGCTTAAGCAAAAATCCTACAGTGTCGCTTTAGACCTGTTCTCTCTAGCCAGACAGGACTAATCTTTTCTTCTCATTGTGAAACGGTATATGAGAATTTATATGACACAGTACCTACTGGTTAATATAGAATCGAAGCTACTACTCGAATTTCTATTGGATTCAAGAATAGTAGGGAATCGAACTAGCGACCACGCATAGATAAAATTTATGTGTGGTCCCGGACTTTCACGTCACCGCAATCCAATTTTTTAAAGGTGTGCAGGCCTTTACGAACTATAAACTTGGTTATAAGTTAGTTCTGTGAATTGTTTAAAGTCTGAAAATAGCATTGTGCTATTTTTTCGATGCATAACATTTGTAGCTTACACTGAGAAAAAGAATGTATGTGGTACGTAAAAACGTAGATTGCATTATAAGTCCTGTAATTTCTGGACCTCAAGTACAGAAAACATATAACTGAAAAAGTACACTTTATATATACTTTCCGTACAAGTGTTCCGAATGAAGGTACTTTCTGTACGAACGAAAGAACTGTATATAGGCGCTCAGGATCTCACATAGAGATGGACGTATGCAACATACAGCTGACGTATGTAACATACGTATATGTATGTACTATACGGAAGACTGTTAGATGACATACATCCTGCAACGGCATGGTGTAACATCTAAGCGAGAAAAGTATGTATCATATAGATAACATATGCTCCGTACTGATTTGCGTAGCAAACATGAGGATTCCGCACATTTGTATAGGGCCTAATATACCGCTGTCCGGATAACGGATTTTTCTCAGTGTATTACTCATCTTCTACAGGCATCACAAATATATATATATAGAAAAAGTTTTGCTTTCCGACAGTACAAGGGAACAATGTTCCAAGAATAGCGTTTATAATTTATAACTTAGGTATACGTAGTAAATACTGTTTACAATTAAAATAGAGAAATGTGGATAATACATACATGTATCTGTTTTGAACGTGGAAATATATTTTATATTTTGATTACACACTAGACTTAGTAGTATGCCAAGTTCGTCACGCTAATCCTAATATTAAACAGCGATTCTAATAATGTTGCTACCTGTGATATCGGGTGTTAAAATGTGTAGACAATTTCCTGATTTAAAAGTAATAATATTAAATAGTTTGCATGTATGAGTGCTAGTAGCCTAACTTCTTTCAAAACCAAAACCAGAAAAATGGACGCAATAGGCGAGAATGTCTCAACTTTAGTGAAACGCTGAAAGTTATTGAAAAAAAAAAAAAACAGATCCATGTAATCTCTCACTAATCTGGCAGATAACAGGCAAGATTACGGGAAGTCAACTAAAAGATAACATTTAGCCCCTTGCGTTCCAGGTGTCATTTTCCTATATGCGTACTCTAATACAAGTTTCATTTACTGTTGTTATCGTTATATAGGGCATAGTTATTGTGGGCGCATGATGAGAGCATTCTCATTACTGATAAAAACAATTATTTGCATTTTGGCACATTTGAACTGAAAAAGAGAAATTTTGATATTATGCTGTTCCAGGTTGGCAACACTAACAAGAGATTAAAGTCAAATGTTTATCGTCTAAACAAACGCATGTGTGTTGTAATTGAATGCTGCCTTAGGCTTATCATCTACTGAGAAGTTAGACAACACATTTTTGTCTTTTCTGTCCGTAAGGTGTTGTCATGTAAGGAGAAATAGTAGCACTAAGTCTTGCTTTGCAACCACTAACAAATTTCAGCATCTCCAGGATTAAGACGACCTTTAATAAGCGATTGATTTTCATGACATCCACATGGATGTCACTGGTACGCAAAGGGTTAACCGTCATATACTGTATATCTATAGCGCTTCGAAACCTGCAGTGACATATTTACCATTGTATTCTCATAATATGTCCACGAGTAATTTCGAAATACTGGACGGGAAGAGTAAAGCATAGTTGGATTTTAGAGTCCACTACACATTATGGAGTCTACTACAGATTATGAAATTACTACAAATTATAGAGTCTACTACAGATTATAGAATCTGTTACAGATTATAGAGTCTACTACAGATTACAGAATCTACTACAGATTATAGAGTCTACTACAGATTATAGAATCTTCTACAGATTATAGAGTCTACTACAGATTATAGAATCTACTATAGATTATAGTTTACTACAGATTATAGAGTCTAGAGTCTACTACAGATTAGTGAATCTACTACAGATTATAGTCTACTATAGATTATAGAGTCTACTACAGATTACAGAATCTACTACAGATTACAGAGTCTACAACAGATTACAGAACCTTCTACAGATTATAGAGTCTAATACACATTACAGAATCTACTGCAGATTATAGAATCTACAGCAATAAAATAAATTCTACAATTTTATTAGCGTTTAACGGCAAAACATATTCAAAGATAAGCGATATACGACCCGATAGATCAAATCGAACTGGACAAGATTATGTACTTGATATTAAATTCTCATTGTATTTTTCAAGAAAATCTAGAAAAGGTAATTCTTTTAGTAGAAAAAGGTCTGTTTTTTTTATAATAAAATGCAATTAATAAGTTTTATTCTACTGGAATATTTATTCATTAATTTATTGTATATGAGAGATATACATAGCTAAGTAGCAAACCGAATCTATTGTTCGATTTTTCCTAACAGTGAGAGACATACTCCTAACAGCGACGCGCATTGAACTTATAATACTTCTTACGCAAAGTGATAATAAATATGAAAAATTACGCTTAATTAGAGCCTTAAAAACGACATAGAATTAAATCAATAGTACATACTTTAAATGTAAGAACATCACGTGACAATAAGATTTACTACATACGATAGGGTTGCCAGAACGCCCTGTATATACACACGGAGTTGTCCTGTATTTTACAATATATTGCACACCAGCTAGTAGAATGACACAATACAAAAATTGTCAATTTGGAGTTATGTATAAACCCAGATTCGTGAGACGGCCCTCTATCCGGCAATAGGCCTATAAGAATCATAACTGTAGCTTTATTAGTTACCGCGTGAGACTGTTAGTAGTGTCACTATTTCATAATCCCAAAATGTTTTTATCCACGTCACCTATAGCTACTGTCATTTCTTAGTTCCGTACAAGTTTTTGTGTTGTAAACTTGCTAAAAGACTGTCACATTTTGAGTTGTGCCGTTATTGCTGCTCCGATTTTGATCGTTGATTGAAAGATCGGTGAATAAAATAATGACAGAGTTTGAGTTGTGGCGTTATTGTCGACTGATTTCAGACTATTGTTTTCATTTGTGGCGTCTTGTGTTGTGTTTTTATCGGTGCTTCAAATCAGTGCTTTCCATTTTGTAATGACTTTATCAATCCTAATGTTCGTTACTCCTGATTGGATTTTATCTTGTCGTTTTATTTATAACATTAATTTTTGGAGATGTGACAGTTTCGTTGATCGAAAATAATCCAGTGACTGACTTACTACAGTGTAGCTGGTGTTGCTATTGACGTAGAAACATTAAAAATGAGTTTGAGATTTTCTTTGTCTGGATGAGTTATAGTTTTAAATTTAACCTCGGACCAAAGTGGGATTTTCAAGAACAATTCGATGACGTCAAATACAAAATGTAAACCGTATCAGGGACGGAATGACACTATTATGGAAGGAAAACTAGGAGAAGGCATTTGGAAACCACTTCCATCAAACGTTGAATTCGGTTCGTTGCTAGTATTAGAGGAGTTTGATCATTTCCTTCTTCGCTTTAAGCTTGATGAGTTTATGAATCTTTAAGAAAGCAAGTGCATGTTAAAAAAGAAGAAGGTAAATCAAAAGAAAGCAATGAAAAGCAAAGAAATTAATGGAGTTCCTGAAGGAAAAAGAGACGAAATGAGAAAGGATATCGAAGTTGTTAATGAAAATGAAATAACTCATGATTTTGTAACCGAGGCAGACACACCTATATCGTCTTCATTATCTTCAAATTTTGTTGACAATAACAAACATCTAGATTTTCACCCAAACACTGAAAAAACGAAGAGGCGATTGTTTCCTAATATACTGTATCCAGGAAGGTCAGGTACTAAAGTGTTAAAAGAAACTGGAGATCTTTCAAGATAAGTCAAAGTGCCAAAAGAAGATAATGATATAAAAAGGCAAGAAAAGGCTTACAGAACCAAATGAATGGAAAAACAAAAAGTCAAAATTAAATAGAAACCCCGGTAAAGAATACATTTCTACAAGTGAAAAACTAGTGGCAGCAAAGAAAATATGACCACCTTGTGAACACTCTTGCAAATATAAGTATTACGAAAACATTAATGAGATGAAACGTGTTGGGATATTTGATCAGTATTATGCATTAGGGATATCACCAGATAAAGACATTTTTTATCTAGATGTATGGAACAAATTAATCTTCAATATAGATATCCGAAAATAAATGCTTTAAACCATAGAGAATTACATAATGCATTTTGTTTTGAAGTTAATGGAAATCGTGTCATAGCATGTAAAAACATCTTTAAAGCCACATTAGAAACTACTGACCGAACAGTACGAACCGTGATAGAAAACCTGAATGATGCTTTTTTACATCAAGATCTACAAGCGAGCATAAAAAGCATCCCAGCGTTGATGCTGAGATTAAAGACAGCGTCAGTAAACATATCAATTCAATACCAAGAATTGAAAGTCATTACATGCGGTTACAGACTACTAAAGAATACAAGGAGGAAAATCATTAGCTGACTTGCATAGAGATTATGAACAGCAGTGCAAAAGAGAAGGAAAACCCAGTATGAACTTGACTATGCATTCAAGGATATTTAATTCAACATTAGTTTTTTTTTTTTTTTTTTTTTTTTGCCCTAAAAAGATCAATGTTCAGATTGATGAAATTTCGGAAGATAAAGGATAAGAAGAAATGCATTAATGGTATAAAGTACATCTGGAAGAGAAAGATGTAAGAAAAGAAAAGAGAAAGGATGAAGAGAAAGTAAGCAACAACTTTATAGTGGCTTGTTATAATTTAGAAAGAGTTCTCCAGATACCTACAGGGAATGCTTCTGTCTTTAATTATCAATCCAAACTTTTTACTTACAACTTCACTATTTGTGAACTGAAAACAGGTGAAACAAGTTGCTTTCTGTGGCACGAGGGTGAAGCCAATAGAGGTGCAAACGAGATAGCAACGTGCCTATTTCAATATTTACAGAAGAATGTAAGCGGTCCCTATGATGAAGAAATCGAGTTCGTGCTAACGAAATAAAAAAAAAGTATGTAATTGGGATGTATCTGTATCCGGTAAATATAATACCTCAGATAAGAATTACACACAAGTTTCTGATCAAGGGACACACACAAAATGAGGGTGACACAGTGCACTCAGTAATTGAGAAACAAATAAAACGATCATTGAAATCAGGATCTATTTACGTACCATCCCAATATGTGTCATTAATAAGAATAGCAAAAAGAAGAAGAAAAAGAAATTCTTTGAAGTCAACGAAATTTCCCACGAAGACATTTTTGATTTCAAAGAGCTAATTAGTCATGTAGGGAAAAATATACAATCAATACCGATAAGGAAATTGTGAAATTTGGTGACCTGAAGGTGATAAAAGTAGAAAAAGGATATCTTAATTCTTTCTGGTACAAACTGTTATTCAAAAGTGAGGAGTTCAAGGAGGTAAACATAAATCACGGGAAACGAGGACCACGAGTTTTAGCA
The DNA here is from genome assembly GCF_964235325.1 of Thermobia domestica. Taxonomy (NCBI): domain Eukaryota; kingdom Metazoa; phylum Arthropoda; class Insecta; order Zygentoma; family Lepismatidae; genus Thermobia; species Thermobia domestica. The sequence continues at coordinate 232,472,220 of NC_137461.1, read as the reverse complement.
GAAGAACTGATACTAAAGAAAGCTTACAGCAAAGCAATGAAGGTTGCTGATTGCAAGAAGAAGGATCTTGTCAGATTAGTGGAAGAAATTTAGATTTCTAAAGCCTACAAAGATTTTTACTATTCACTGTAAAATGACAAAGTGACGACCGGCTAGTGGAACCTACGTTGACATCATTGTATTTCTACTACTAACATTAGGCTTTAAAATAAATAAATAAATATTTGAATAAGCTTGAACTACTTTAAATTCCATCCTAATATTGTAAAGTATTGTTCTTATGAAAACAATTGTTATGAGAAAACTATCTTTTTAAGTAAAAATTTATGTTTACGTGAAGATTTTAATAAAAAACTACAAAAATTTATTTGTAAATTGTATACTACGAAAGATTAATAATATTATAATGATTTCTTTGTTTTTAGAATAGTTATTATTTGAGTTGTGATAGTATTTATCCCATATTTTCATTCGATTCATTTGTTATGCCAATATATAATGTTGGCATAAGAAATGATATGAATGAAAATATTGCATAAATACTGACACAACTCAAACAATAATAATTCCAAAAAAAAAAATACTTTATATTACAAAACATTACATTATAATCTTTAACAGAAAGAGAAACGATTAAAGTGTAAAATCACGTAATCTGTATGCTCTAATGTTTATTTATAATTCCTAAATTAACATTTTAAAATTACAAAAAGTTTCGATTGCGATTTACTCAAAAGTAAATTTCGAGTTGTGTCATTGTCGTCACCGGTGTGCGATATGATATTTTTCTATTCTAAGTATAGAGCAACTGCTTCCTACAATATTTATAGGAAACAAGTCAAAATACCTGTTTCTAATAAAGGCATTTAGCTATTACCGAAATGTGAACAATATTTCCTAATAGTCTTTAAGTTTTAATTACTATCGAATTAATTACGTTAACTAAAACAATAAAATTAAAAAAAGAGCAGTTACAATTAATAAAATTTTTAAATAGCAAATGTGGCCCTTAATTTACTACTTATTCATTCTAGTTACCTCTGTGGAAACGAGACATAATTAATTTATTTTGTATGAGGCATAATTAAAATTGTTAGTGCTATAATAAAACTAAGTCAGAAAGAGAAGACTCACCACTCGAGAAATCTAAGACAATTTCTTATTAATACATATCGGAACTTGAAAACAGCATCAAAGTTACAGTCACCAATTTTGCACATCTTTCTTATTTAAACTCAAAAAACGGAACAATTCATAAGAAAGTCAAAGGAAGGTTGCTATGATACATAATAGAGAGCACAACAAAAATATTTCAATAATTGCTTATTTGCTATTGGCCAAAACTGGAAAATATAAATAAACATTTGTTCTGTTCGGATACACAACTTATATGTTCTTCTCAATAAGACAGCGTTGTATCTTAACCTGATCTTGATCTTTCAGTTATGAAGTATCATTTTGTTCAATTACAGATCACGAGAAATCCGTTTTGAGCATTGTGTTGAAATTTTGTTGATTTCGACCCGGTTTTTGGTTTTATCAATTTTGTCTCCAATTCAGATAAAGCTAAAAGTTCAGTGTTTGACCATGACTAATGGTTTGGACGGGGAAAAGGCAGGAGTTCGAAACAAATGTTGGAAAAAAACTTCGGGACGGAAATGCCATGGGAAGCAAGTCACAATACGATCATATTAACAACAAATTATAGAAAAAAAAAACAAAATGAATTTAATAACATACTAAAATTTGTTCAAATACCTTTTATAAATACAACAACTTTAACTGCAGTTCCAATTTGATCAAAATTTAATTAATATTTCCGGAATTAAATTGGTACTAATTTCAGGTCTAAAAAGTTAATCCGATAGAATAAAAACAAACAGAGTAACAGAGTAACAGATTTGCAGTAACAGAGAATCAAGTCCTAGTGAGTATGGTCTTGTTTGAGTCTGCTTTACATTAACGATTTCACAGACTATACTGACAATTTTCTCTATCATTATCTTTCCCGGTGTTGCTTGACGGCTGAAAGCTACTCTGAACAGTATTCTTTGGTGGTCGAATATCGGATTTCGTCTCTCGTGCAGAAAAGACTTAAAGCACAAGTTGGGGTAAAAAATACACTTATGTCATATGCACTCTACAGTACATCAATATGCATTTGTTATAAGTACATTTGTTCAATATTGTTTATGCATATTTATTTAACACTTGGCATACGTTTTTTTATCACTGCTCAATCTAGTAAGTGCTTAATTTGACCTTCTTCAACATTACAACATACTTCGAACCCATTCACTACACTATGACACATTATTAGATAAAAAATCTTATTTGCATCAATTTCAATAGATGCTTGTGAGATGCGGTATTTCAATTCACTCATTGTGCTGGAATTTCCGTCGTAAACCATGTTCTTTACTACACCGGAAAGGAAGATCCATTACTGTTAGGTCAGGGGAACGTGGTAGCAATTCGGTGCTGCTGCTCCTTCCGACACAGCGCTGAGGAAGGGTTCAATTATGGTTGTTATTTACTGACAAATCATAACGGAGAGGTGTTCCGTTTTGTTGAAAGAAGAGTTAAACAAGTTAGCTCTGGTGCTGACCTGTGGAAGTATTACGCCACGAAACATTTCTACGTACTTTGACCTATTCACAATTTCATCGAAAAACAGAAACAGTTCAACAACTCCTTTGCTGGATATTGCATCCCACACAGCTATGCGAAGCTAGTTCAGTTGAAAATGATGGTAATATGAATATTGCCATTAGCCCAGTACACGCAGTTATGTCTGTTCACATGACCTGACAATTTAGCAAGCCTAATCTGTTTTGATGACATTTTCAAGAAGTTTAGTTACGCATCAGTTCGCGGAATTGCAATCAGATATCGGAGTCTTCCTCCAAAAGACCATGCAGCAATCACGGACAATATGATTTAAACTTAAGCTTATGCATTAGCATCGCAAGGACATTCTTGGCGCTGAAAATAATCAGATCAAGAATACGAAGTCAATACTGACACAACTATATGCCCAATTTTGGTTCATTTATGTTTACATTATTATCGCCAAGTGTTTTCCCAGTTATAAAAGTACTGCTTTGATACGATAAGACTAAGGAAGTTTCATCTGTGATAATAAAACAACATATTTGATTTTGGTTTTCTGTATAACAATAAAAAAGAGGTTACATTAAGACTAATTCAATGCTCTTGTTTTCTATCCAAATTGGATTTGAGTGTGCTGACTGAAAAACTAATACAATTTTCAGCCATTGTGAGTTAGGATTTGATATATGATTAAAATATACAGTCTGTTTTAAATTACGGTGTACACTCTTTAAAACAACATCTCACTGATTAATGCAAATAGAAAAAGTTTTTTTTTTTTTTTTTTTTTTTTGGTGTTGTGAACCTTAAATATTTCAAACTAGAATACCAGCCTCACAAGCACCTTACTTCATAACCATCCTGTATCACTTCAGCAACACTTTCATTTTCCTTTAAACTTCTCTTTCTTTGGCAACATCCCTTCTTTACTTTTTATACCGTTTCATCGAGTGCAACCTTATCTCGGATTCTTGTAGTCGTTAACCTTGTAGGAGGCAGAGTCCAAATTGAACTCTTCAATGCCATCGAAACTCATTCACAGTCTTCGTTCTCCAATAACACTTCAGTAACCACTTACGTTAATCAAACAGTAACTGAATTTCTGCCAAAATTGTTACAATTGTACAACAAATAAAAATGTTATGTTTCTAATTGCCTTCTGTATTTTTCAAAGGAAAAATATAAACCTATCAGTTTTAATTAGTATGATATTCTATTTTAACTACTATATACATTAATTTGAGATTCACTGTATTGGGCGTCAAGAAAGTGAAAAAGTACAAAGATCTATAAATCGTTTTAATATATAATATTTTTATCAGATGAACGATGAATGATTAAGTATTATTTTATATACATTCCATATTATTTTTTACATGTACAATTCCAGATTTCCTTGGGAAGGAGCTTATACGGGTTATGAAACCTCACCATCTGACGAAACAGCAACATATGAAGTTCACGTCACTGGCTGCATTGCATATGCTGCTAGGCAGTATATTAGTTTAACCAGGGACTACGACTGGCTGAAAAACCCAGATCCACAATATCAGGTTTGTATTTTAAATATAAAGTTTCTCTGCAATGAATTCAACATACTAGTAATTCATCGTTAATCAAAGAAAGATCATTATAGCAAATAACAGCAGAATTTTATACAGCATATTTTTAATGTGTTTGACTCATACGATTCATCCGTAATCTAGATACATTTGAGTAAGAATTTATTTTATATAACATGGAAAGCACATTCTAATCTTTCACTAGAGATTAAGAACTTATCTCTAAGCAGATATTTTGAACCTTTTTGTTTCAAATATAAAGCCGATGAACAACTTTAACAATCAAACATTTCAATTTTAAACATTTTACGAGTTATGCTGAAAGAAAAGATTTTGCCTCAGAGAGGAAAAGTCAAACTTTAATAGTTACCTCCAGATCATTCCTGTTATTATTCCGTTACTTATGCATTGACTTAAAAAAGAAAGTGTTCTCAATATATTCCTATCGTCGTTGCATAAATTTGTTCCAAACGTAATAATTCTCAATTGTATTAAGACGAATTAAATCAGTGTGACAAAATCTTTCTAGAGGCTAAATTTGACTAGAGAGTTTCATGGGTTAAGTTTTACTTTTTTTTATATAGAGATGAAAAATAACCTAAGTCACTAATCCAATAATATGTCTTGCTAAACAATAATTAGAATTTATTTAGTTACTGGTCAGTAATTAGGGAATGAAACTTGTTCAAGATAAGAAATATAGAGTAAATTTTGCATAATCACTAGTTCACTCCTCATAAAAGGAAGTAATAAAAATTTGTGCAAGGTCGCGGGAGTAGTGTTCATTACTTGTAATTGAGAACGGATATTTTGTTATATGAAGGAATATTTTCTGTTATGTGAAGGATTTCTAAGGAAGTACGTTAGATACAACAAATAGCATGATTATTCTGGCAACAAATAGCATGATTGTTATAACCTGAAGTGCAGTTCCCCATTTCACCAGGGATATATAGCATATATTTTAGAGTATACAAATTATGTTATCTGTGCAAATATAGAGGAGAAATGAGAGGGTTTGTAATTCTATACTAATGTTTCCGTAGCCATAGTTGAAAACCGTTACAGGCTTAATTTCTAACTATAAGTGTCTTTTTGGTAGATAAAAGCTTCTATGTAACACTGTCAAAGAAAACACGTACCGTTGTTAGATCTTTTGGATGTGGTGGAGGGACGTCTCAAAGGTGACTCCGAAAGAAATTTGAGAATTTTGGGGGTATTTTATGGAAAGATAAATTATGAAAATAAGCAACAGTCAACTACGATATTTCAATGAACAAAACTCATAGTACATTGTTGAAGTCAGAATAATGCTATTAGGATTCGAAAGAAGAAGGGACACACAACTCTGTAACTTGGAAATTTTCCTTTGGGGGACAAGCATTGATATTTGGCCCCCGTAGGAAAACATGACATTGGGTTCCCTATTAAAATATGAAATACAATATTTGGGCTCCTCGAGAATTTAAAATTTTAATAAACATTTTTATTACTTCTAGGAGCTCTAGTTGCCTTTTTTGAAGCATGGTCCATATATGCTTCCTGTTGAAGAAATATATTTGTTCAGATGATAGGGCAGAAGCAGCAGCATTTTAAATTATTTTCAGTTCTTTAAGAGATAGTATTGTTGACCCATTCAATGCTTTAATAGTTAAATTGAAGGGACAATGCTTGATGCAATCACATTTAAAAGCTTAAGAAAGTATTTCGGGAGGCCTAATAGTAAATAGATTATTTAAATAGGCCCAGAGCACATTTTCATTTTATTTAACAGATTTGTGCATTTTTGAGTTCTTTTCGGATGTGGTGAGCCTATTCCATGTCTCATTTATACATGTTCGTATAGTATCATTGGTATGGGCTAGAAGTGTCCACTTGCGGGTATTAGGGTGCAAGTTGAGAATATGAGAATGTTTAGAAGACATTGAAAATTATTCAAATAAAACTGAACAATGATAAATTTGGGGAAGATAAAGATATACTTGAGAGTTAGAATGGTATATTTATAGGAATAATGGTAAATTCTGACAAAATGGTAAATTTAGGGGAAGAATAGTAACTTTCTGGAGAAAATGAGAAATTTGTTGGTTGCGCCCCTAAAAGGGATAGGTATCCCCTGTATAGACCCCATGGAAGTTTTAAATGATCAGATGCACCATATTGTAGGCCATATAGTTGCTGTTTCCTACAATAACTCAATACTACAGAATTACAATGCGCGAATACACGCATTCACGCATTTGCGTGAATATACGCATGCTAAGAGATGGTTTAAGGAATATCAATATAAACTTAAACACATCAACTGCTCACTTTATATGTTTTCAAAATTATTGAATATCTATGACTATGGCTAATTTTAAAGGAGGAAGTCTAGCGCAAATTTAACTGACGCAGCTGAGTGGTTCACTACATCAAGGACAAACCATCCTGAAACGCTTCGCCTCTAAATATGAGAAATTACGAGCTGTATTAAAGCCTAACCGAAAAGGTCCCTTATATTTACTTTCTGATTATATGATTATATACTGCTTACCTCCTATGCATCCAAAATGTTCGTGTGGGTTCCTCCATGTTCGTAGCATGCCCTTATGCTCCTCTATGTATGTCCGAGTGTTCAGCCGCAACAGCATATCAGAGGTGGCTTTTTGAAATGGTACACGAACTATAACTTTCAGTTCCCACTTCGCCGAGGATCAAGTACAATTCCTGTTGCAAATGCTTTTATTTAAGATCCAGTCACGTTGGTCGTGAAGGTGCTCCTTTGCCAAAACACATCACGAGTAGTTCATTGTTTAATCCATTGTTTCTAATGGGATTCCACTTTAACGGCCACTAAATAATCGTCCACCGTGAAGATGTTTGTATCTAGCATTATAACTCACTGGACTGAACTGTTTGCTCTGTTTTTGTGTCACCAGTGGACAAAAATTAAGACAGCAGTATCAACTGCACTATGAAGGAAACAACAGTAAAACATTACTGTCAGTTTAATACTAACAAGAAATATATTCATTAACCTTTATACAATTTGATAATATAACGTAATATTGAGTGTAAAAAAAACTTCCCGGCCAGGTCCAAAGTCGTAGTAACGAACCAAATTGTAGTTTTGTATCTTACTGTATTACTTTGATTAATGTCTATGTATACACATACAGAGTTATACTCAAGTGTACGAACGAAAATGTCAATATTACAAGACACTTACAATAGAATTTAATTTAATTATTGACCCAATACTAATATTACTTCTGGCTTTATATCTTTATTTGTTCGTATCATTTCTCTGTCTATATGGCTAATACATATGCCTCCAGGTCAGGAGATTCGGGTACGATTCATGGTGGGAGCTAATGTGATTGAGTCGTGGGAGACTCAATCCACGTCTTATATAGTCTCGGTACTGAAGGGATGTAAGTTTTAAATTAATGAAATCAACCATTACATTTGTTTTACTGCCTATAAAATTCAATATTTCTTATGTCTTTATAATATTCCATGAAAATAAAGTTTTCTTTTTTTAGTTTACTAAGTCTCTGTTTATTTCAATTTGTACTTTTATAACTTCCACTCAGTTTAGTAAAGTCGCTAATTGCTATATAGATAACATGTTACCTTTATATTAGTTTAAGGTATCAATATTATTTTGCCTTTGCCATGAATTTAGAAGTAACAAGTTTGTCTCTTACAGTATAATGGTTGTAATTTCGTTCACAAAATGGCTGAATTTTGGGCGTCTAGGGTTATCTATAACAGTTCGGAAGATGTTTATGAAATTAATGGTGAGTAGCAAGTTGTCAATTTTATAAATAATATAATTTTATGATCTGTTCATTAAAAAGATGTAATTATTACAATTGTTATTTATAATAACAGTACGTCTTAGTCTGCTGTTCACGTCGTTCGGTAATAGCTCACAATCAAACTAATTGTAGTTGCTAGCTGAGAAGCTTGCCACTTGACATCAAAAGATATCGCTAGTGTCCAGGGAATTTGCAGGCTATCCGAAACATTGATGGGAAGAACTAGTGAATGTAATAGATAAACAAGAATTGAATAAAACAAAGTTACTTTATATTTATACATGTTGGGCATTAATATTTTATGCACTTTAATCATAAATCATATTTGACCACTTTAGCAATGAGTTAACAAAGTGAATATAACTCATAGCAGAAAAATATTATATTCAGCTACTATAGAGTTAATAGCCGAGCTGTAAGTTAATCTGCATGATTTTTCAACAGTAAAATAAAAGAAGAGTTAGCAGAATTTGAAGAATATTCAATAATATTGAGTGTGGAGTCGATCTTAAACATAAAATCTTCTAGGATAATGTTATTTTACAAAGAGACGTTTGTCTACTGGTAATTACTTTTTCTCAACTTAGATTACTGCAGAAATGCAGTCGAGTTAAAAATATACGGAAATAGAAAACAAGCGTCTCCTTGACTGATTGGTTTCACTAGGTCCCTCCTTCAAAGTTGATTGGCATTAATTCTTGACACGAGTGATCTCCATCTGTGTGCCTTTTGAAGTATTTAATCCCAAATGTTGAATTCCTCAAAAAGAATAATATAATCAATGCCCTAAGTGGCCAAATGAATTGCTTTCGTATCCAAATGGAATAGGGTGGTTTATTCTTGATCTATAGAGGTTCGTTAGCTGCATTTTATTCTGGGTTTACCGTGCTTGCTTTAATTATTCGGCGTCCTACTTAATTCCATCTATAATTCTAGAAATATACTTCTGACATTCATGATATGAGTAGTTCTTTTAGGAGGAATAGTAATTGTGCTTTGGATTTTAGCGTCCCTTTTCAGCACCCGTGCTATGTGAAACGTGGACTTACAGTTTACGCTGGAATCTAAACCACCATAATCTATTCAAGTTTCAAAGTTATCTCAGTGGAAATCGAAACATTAACACTAAGCACCAAAGGGGAGCGTGCTAACTACTAGACCAGCGGACGGACTGGTGTAGAAGTATATGAATCAATTAAACAAAACTAATGTTTTATGATTAAAAAAATACATAATTTTGAGATATGTGACTTGTGGTTTATTACCCTCTAATCGTTAATTCACAATTCTCTGATTTGTTGCCTCGTATCAAAGAAGATATGACTTTACCTCTTACATCACTAGCGCAGTTAAAACTTACATCAGGTATGGTGAAAAATATATTTGCCAGGACAGTCCAACGATTTATTATAGATATACGTTAAGACATCGTGGCCGCATGGAAGGTCCTCATTTTTCAGAGGTGGTAGAACAATGACGGCAAGATACTTAAGAAACTATTAAGTTCAACTAAAATAAGACCTCACTACTTTCACTTCACATATTTTATATTTAAAGTCTTTCTGGCGCGAACTTTGATGTTATTTTTGTAGTAAATATTTTTACATGATCCACAATGCTAGTTAACGCAGTCCCGGAACTGTCCTCGAGCAGTCTTAGATATAACTTGTGGCGAGTGTGAGTCCTGTATGCCTGAATTTCATCTTCAGGAACATTGTGGATGCAAACCCTCGGGAAAATATTCGTTCTATTACATGCGAGTTAGGCATTCACCATATCTCTGTTGTTCGCCGGATCAGTACAATTTGGAAGATGAAAGAGTTGGACTCAGGGGTTGGGGGGTGGACATAAGTTCACACCAACCAACAAGAACTGCCATCTGAAGATGTGAAGTTCTCTGAGTGTAAAGAATATCCGAAATATTTACCTGTATATGATTGCCAGTTTTTGTGAAGAAGGAATCTACTGCAACAATCATAAATGGTCAGAACAATGTTGGATGTTGATCAGAGTCCGTGGTTGCTGACATCATGATCTATGGTGGGGTTGATCCTCTATATCCTTCTCTGTCGAGTTGAACATTAGTGCAGATCGTTACAATGGTGAAGTCCATGAAATGAACCACAACATTACTTTCATGCTTCCAGAAACCTTCAAAAACATTATATACTCATATTGCAGGACATTTCAAGCAAAAATCATCGTTGGTATCTCAGATATAATTCAATGTCATCAATGCAAAGAATAAATCATTTGTATAAGCTCAACTTGATGAATTCAGGAGAGAAAGGATTTCTGTAAGCATCAGAATTGATGGCGTAATGTTAATATGTACTGCTATGAAAATATCACCACGATTTGCACAAATACAAAGTACGGTATTTTGCCTTTGCCATTATTCCTTTTCTGAAAAAAAAATATTCTTAAAGCAAGACAAACAATGAATAATGCTCGTTAAAAAGAAAAGTTCACTTCGGAATAAATTGTAACATAAATATAGAATTTTTGAAATGTAACTAAATTATTATTTTATTGTAAATAACATAAGCAAATCAAATTACAAAATACTCTGTTTTATCATTCTTGTTATTGATTTTAAGAAAACAAACTAAGTTTTGTACAAAATACTCCGTTAAATTTGAATGCGTGCATTAAACGATGGCTTCATATTTTGGAAATCTTTACAGAAGATTGTTATTTAAATTCAATAAACTTTCATCCAATATTTGAAGAAAACAATGGTATTAGAATAATTAAATTTTCGTCTGATTTGTGTATCGCTATAGTTGCTATTTTGAAATAAAGTGCTGAATATTTGTTGTTTTAAATAAGTATATTTGAATCTAATGCTTAAAATTAGCACTATTTCTGGCCCTTAACAAAATCTTTTGTGGGTCTTGGTTTGTTAGTAAGACAATAAACTATAGTAAGCTTAATACAATGAGAGTATCTTTTCAGTTCTAATACTTCTTTTCTTTCCTGCTAAAATGAAGAAATTAAAAGTAGCACTCACAAATAAACAAACATGATAATCTATTTTTCTCTGTGGATGATGATATAACTTTATATATAATTTTCATGATCGATTTATGAGAAAGGAAAGAAAATATTTATTCAAATTAAAAGCGTTTGGAGGAATTATTTGAGCACTTGTGGCTGAAGTATGATAGCATTTTACACACTAGTTTATTCTTTTATTATTTGTGTTGTACAGAGAGTTCGTTTCCTACTTAACACGTGTTGGGAAATATGAAAGTGCACGAAATGAAAAGTTTATTTTCTACTTCATTATGTTTCTTACTATTTTTATTTGTTCCTTTTTATTTACACTTACAGACGTAATGGGACCAGATGAGGACCATTGGAGAATTAATAACTCTGTTTTCACAAATGTAGTGGCTGGTTATTCATTATATTTATCACAGTAAGTTGAATTCTAATTTAAATATCTTAGATTGAAGTTACAATCAACATTTAGGATTTTATTCTATTCGGATATGCACTATGGTAATTGAATTCCAGCAATACTTTCATAAACTGAATATTACTTGCAGGTGTTACACATTCACCTTTCTATGTAGTCACTTCCACTCTTGATGTACAACTTTCCTCGCTAGTGCAGTGACTAGACTTGTTGAAGAAGTATCTTCGTGGATGTCCTTCAGCTTACTAGCCAAAACTGATTTGATGGACTCTACGTTCTCAAACATGATTAACTTGAGGTAGAGTTTTAACTTCTTGAACAAAAGAAGTGTTCTGGACCCAAATCTAATGGTTACAATCTATGTACGATGACTGTCGCCTGTTTTTGGCCAAAAAAACTACCTAACAGCTACACTCTTGGTATCAAGAAAGGCAATCAACTAATTACTTTTAGAAATGATCCCTGGTTGATATTTGGTTCTTTGAGCTGACTCACGCCAAGGACTGTCGTTTAGTAATAGGATTGTATTTGAATATCGCGTTTCATTCCTTGTGAGAGTGGTGTTAAGGAAATCTGAAAACGGGTCCACTGTTGGGATGAAGATTTTGCAACCTGTTACACGCTGCCTCTTCTGTTTAAAATTCATATTGTTTTAACAAAACAGGCGAATAACTTTCTTTTCCCGAAATCTTCATGAATGATACACCCAATGGTGCTCTTATTGGTGGCAAGGATATTGCAAATTGTCCAGAGGTTCTGATGACTGTTCCAGTAAGAAGGTTCCTGACAGAGTCCACAACTTTGTCACATCTTTGTGTGCTTCGACGTCTTATTCTCTCTTATCCTCCAAGTACTCTGCAGAAAGCAGTATTCTGTGGACGCCACTAAATATTCTGTAAAATGCAATACTGATATTTCCAATTTTACGCTAATTCTGATTGCAGCTCCCTGATCCATGCTGGAAAAACACGTTTTAGTACTCTGCAGTGTGTTGTTCGGAGTGTGTTAAACGTTACTCCAGTTATGGACACTAGTGGCGCTGTTATCCTTTCTGTAATAGACCGGTTACTCCCTTTGCAAAATAATAATAATAATAATAATAATAATAATAATAATAATAATAATAATAATAATAATAATAATAATAATAATAATAATAATAATAATAATAAAGAGAATTTTATTGCTGCATATTATAGTATTATACTTTACTTTGTTCTTTCTTTTAAGATGTTGTTAGGTTTTCTTGTATTGATATTTTAAATGATATTGCATATCAAAACTGTAATATTTCAGTAGTGGAAAACGTTGCTTACCTTTGTATAATGTACATGTGTCGTGGATCTCCTAATGTAGTGAAGAACACAAAACACATAAAGATTGATATATTACTTGGTATCATATGACAGAATTTCATCACCTATTGTATTTTGAATTAGATTTAATTATCAACTACGCAAAACTATTATTGTTGTTTTGCAGATCCAGTTATTTTTAATGTTAGTTGTAACTATTTTGAATATCTCGTGTAGATATTACATACTCTATTCTAAATTATACAAGTAATTTAACTATCTTTATAGCTTAAAGCATCCAGAGATTCTATGCCGCCTACCATTTGATAGTATTTTGTGCTAATCCAATCCAATTTGGAGCATTATTACCAATTTCCCTAAAATCCTACCACATATTATCTACCAATCTTCAAATCGCGTTACCTAAACGGCTTTACCTTTTCTTGTGTTTCAACTAACATTTTTTATACCTCAATATATTCCATGCAACCCAGTAATAATTATTTCCACACAACTCACTATGTGTAATAACATGTATAGGAAAGGAGGGCAAAGCGGATCACTTAACTTCAAAGGCCTCAAATGGCAACTAAAATTAAGACTAGGAAACCAAAGTTTTGAGGAAATATTTTATGATTATTAAACTTTCAAATAACAATACAATAGTAAAAAGGATTGCATATACATAAATGATATTGCTTAATTACTAAACTACTGCAATTTATTCACTTTGCCCCACCGGTAGGGCAAAGCGGATCATGATAGTGGGGCAAAGTGAATAAGCAAAAACTCATACATTAAAAGTCAGGGTTTAATACAGATATGCAAAATAGAAATTGTATAGAAGAACAATATATGTGTACACAGTCTAAAATAATAAAAGAATGACATCTAGATGAACTGATTTACCTACCAGAAGATTAAAATGTTTAATGTTTTGTTAGTATTAGCCTAACACATATAAATATAGAATTAAGTCTAGACAAAACTTGCATACACATGATCCCTAAATATGTTTTAAAAGCTCAAGTCCATAGCAGTCTTTTTTCTTATCAAGTAGGCATCTAGTATCTAGTTTCTTTGAATCTATAGTAACCCTAGTGAGTACAATCTACGTAGTAGCAAACAGATTGAAAAAAAAACAACAATAATAAGGCTTAGGGCTGAAAATAATATCACATCACACGCTTGGTTTGCACAGATCACAAATATAAATGTCTTTTCCCTTATAATAATCGGTACATTTTTCGTGAAACCATGACAGACAAATAGAACACTGAATCCAGTCTTCATTAAGTGGATCTGAATAATATTCATGACAGAACTTGCATTGGTAACTACCGTCTCCTTCTGGTGATTTTGAAGGTTTTTTCTTTGTAATTCCAGATGTACTTGGTAGAGCTATAGCCGCAGCAAAACATTTCTTCTTGCAGGAGAACCTTGAATGGTAGATTTCCTTCTTTTCTCTGGTAGTTCATTTACGAAAGTTGCACTAGTACTTGGTTCGGTAGACTTGCTATACTTCTTCGCACTCTTCTGTTTTAAACATATTTCTAAAATTTTCACAAATATTATACAAATCAGGAACCCTCCGTTATATTTGCAACCTAAGGGGAAATACGCTTAGTACAGACAAGTTCTCCAACTCGTTTGAGTGTTATCGAAGTTTTTGTTTTTAATGTTTAGAAATAAATTACTGCATACCAATATTTAGCATTTTCAAAAGTCATTTAACGAATAATGAAATCGGAAAGATCTTCTTTCGAAGTAGATTACGAATCAGTGGAGCCGGAACTTAGGAGCTCAAGTCCTCTTAGGTCCCCAAAATTATCATTAGGGGCTGGGTTCTTCTCCTGAGTGATCCATCCATACTTTAATTGATTTGCAGGTAGGACTACTATTAATAGTTTCAAAACTCAGTGCAAGGCTTTGTGTTTACTTAAAAAATAACCTAATACATATACCGCATAATCTATCCGTACATTATTTTATACGCATATATGTATTGTTCTTTGAAGTAAATTAACTTGTTTATATAATCCCTCGTTTGAGTTAATTATAAAATTATTTAAGTGCCCTGACTGATATCTTCTTATCGGCGTCTCTGGTGTCCGTATATATTTTTGGTACTGTGCTGTGTACTGTGAGTACAAGTATGGGAAGACTTACTTCTGTCATTTTGTCAGCCAGCGTTTCGCCTCATTCATGCAAACAAACACTTTACGATTTGTTCTTTTAACAGGTAAAGGCAAATCCATGCTGCTGTTCTAGCTACTCTACCAGGCGTAATTAATCTTAGAACGGGCGTTAGTTGGGTTGCTTAACACACGGAGTTTGTACCTCAAGAAATTTTGTAGCACACTGTACATGTTCGTCATCGTCCCTATTGTCTCCAACTCTCCCTTTTCGTCACCAATCCGTCGGTTATGTTAAGCGGTCTCTGTCATTCTTTTAAGCTCAATGAATTACCACACAGATGGGGAAAACTTTTTACCATCACATTGATTACACAACTACATAAAACATATGTTCTGTTCAGCGGATCCCAGGCTATGTATTCGATGTAGTTTGTTACACAAAATCCAAACGAAACCTTAGGACAACTTACTGTGACAACTTTTTATGGTCGAAAAACTTGAGGGATTTTGTGTAGTTAGGATACACGTGACACAGTCACACAAAAACACAGCAATAGAATCCAGGATATGGATTAGGTGTATTTTGTTACGACGAATCCAAATTTCAAAACCTCAGGTTGTTTGAAGGTATCAATGTTTTATGAGCGAATTTGGACAGGGAGGATACACATGTTTCGGCCAAAAAAGAAAATTGACACTGTCAATCAACCTGAGATTTAAAATTTGCTTCTGTGTAACAAAGTACATTGAATCCATACTCTGGGATCCGCTACAAAGACCTTTTTTATATTCTTTTGTCTGTCGTGTTATCTCCGATTACTTAATCTTCATAGGATATTAATCATTCTATAAAATGTAACACAAGATATTATAATAAATTGGAAGTTCATATACTACCAAATAATTATTTCAAACTTCCCATAAAGTATTTTTTATTAGTTGTATTTCTTACATCTTACACTTTATGAAATGTTGACCTCCTTTAAGATTAGTATAGAATTATTTACCCTAACAGTCAACAATGTGACTTGGTCGCTTCCGGATACATTTTGCCAACAACTGGATACACACCATGTATTTCGATAATTTGTGTATAACACTAAACGTCTATTTTATTCCTCCATCAATTTCTATCTGCCGACTCCTCTTTACCTTTTCTCTAGTAGTTCGTTTTTAATTTATTCGTTAGAATCTTTCTTTTCTGTTTTATGGGAGTAACCATATCGGAATCACGTGAATAAAGATTTTAAGGTTTCCCAGTACACGTTGAAATGCGAATGAAGTTTGCTAGCGTGAGTTCCGGCCACGTTACGTACAAAAGAACCCACGTGACCTCTCTTAGGCAATGAGTTGCTTAGAGTAAGCTCCTTCTAAACTTGCCTGACCTACAAGAAACACAACAGTGCCGTATTTTTAGTAGTAAAGCTTAATTGGGCGCCGCTTATGACAATTTTTACTCTGCATCTGACTGACTTGTTATGTTGATGTTTACTAATAAACTCTATTTTGATTTTCCGAGTATTCAGTTTTTAAGGAATTGTAATCTTGTTTGCTTTCTTTTCCTTAGACATATTTAACCTTTCCCATCCATCACGGCTCGCGATCGTTCATCCTTCACAATATTACCAATAACAAGAAATAATATAAATCAATTTTCACTTGCAAACATTCAGTTGCATACCTAATTAAGGACATCTTCTAATAGCTGTCACAATTGAAGTCTATTTGTCCATCTCTTAGGATTTATTTTGAATGTTTCCGAAAGGAATAAACCAGAATAGAAAATACAAGATTTTTCAATTATCGTGAGAACTATGTCTAATATTGTCTAATGTCTAATATTGTAAGTGATATGTAAATCCTAAGACAAAGAAATACTCTGTAGTTGTTTGCATACAACAACATTATTGTGTTAAACATAGTGTGTTATGTATGGAGTGCTTTTTCCTCAAGGGTCTAAAACAATTTCTTTATAATAGTTTTTTTTAATCTTCTTATGGGTGTTGAATACCTGTACAATCTACGAGTTTTGGCCTTCTAATTTATACAGTTTTTCTTTGATTTTCGATTTGATTTTAACGTCCTTTTCAGCAGCGAGGCTATATGAGACGAGACCTACTGATTAACGTGGAATCCGAACCACATGAGTTCCCGCCGGGAATCGAATCCTGGTCTCTCACTCCAAAGGACGCGTATGCTAACCGCTTAGCCACGGAGAAGTTCACTTCTTTTCAAATGAACTGAAATTTAAATGTTATTATTTTTGCAGATTTCTTATTCAAATCTCTTTTATTGTTCCACTCTTCAGGATAATTAAATTTTGTGGCATATTATTTTAATATTTATAATTGAAATTCAATTTATATGATATCAAATTTATAAAATTGCACATGGATTTTTACAAGGCAAGGAACGTTTATTGGATTTAAAGAAGATATCAGTTAAATCAAATCATTAAAATTTCAATTTAAATGAAGTATTATTCAGTACACTCTTAACCTGTTATATACATTATTTGGAGTTGTCCTTTCGAGCTTTATGCTAAATACGCAGACAATGAAATTAAAGGTGCTTGCTATCTGCTAATTCAACAGAAAGCTATTCTTCCGAAGTGAATGCTATTTGTATGCTAACTTAAGATTGTTAACATGACATTTTACTAATTACTTAATGTTCTGATAAGGTACGCTTCATGTTTGTGCCAGGACAACATGACATCTATCTCTGATGAGTGGGCAGATATCGCATGGAAACTGAAATTACCATTTGATTCTGAGAGACAGTATCATCCCGAATATGATGGATATCCTTTCGGTAAGATTTCGAAAATAAATGTAATACTAATCTCAATATATGTGGTTGAACATTTTAGCTCTAACTAGTTTGGAATCAGTACTTAAGCATTGCATTATACGGAACAAAGATAAAATTCAAAGTGTGCTAATAATTACTTAGCTCTTGTAATAATAACTTAATCGAAATATTAATTGTTGATCTAAAAAGATTCCTTAATTAGTACAATGATGCCGTTTCCATTAAATGTTTATTTACTTCAGGCACGCAACACTTCTCAGATAAGATGTTTTTATCCTCCAGATAATTTTTCACTGGAAACTGAGCTTTCCCGCACTGGTCTCCGGCGCTGAATTCGGTAACATTAAGCACGTATCTAATAAGAGGCTCGTCAAATAGATAATGCAATTTAGTATTTTCTATCTATTCTTAGGTTTGCTGCTTAGATATTTTTATGTGAAACTAAGTAATTCAACAACACAACAATTTTACTAACAATTAGTATTCACGGTAGTATTTATTATTATTTATTACATTTATACATTATATAGAACTACATTCATAGTAAAATGTTCCATATAAAATATATTATAAAATATTTTCTTACGTACAGGAATCTCAATTATTGTTAATTTTAATATTTACGAAACGAAAATATCAGAAAGCTTTAAGGTAAATTATAAAGAAGTGAAGCAGGTGAGTTTGTACTACAGCTGAGAGTTTACAACAGGACAAATGTGCTCTAATAAAGTTCTAATATTGTGAGGAAATTAACATTTTTATGGATATGTTGGCGCTTCACCGCTCTCAGGTTTTCGAGCAACATAGAAGCTACGGCACTGATGTTATCATAATTCGTAGACCTTACATTTTTTTTTTTTTTTTTAAGAGAACAGCTTTTCATCATGTCAAGATATTTTTAAGTAATTAGTGGAATCTTGATGTAAATCTTGACATGTTCAATTTGTTTAAGTCATATTCGTTTAGTTGGCTTGCATTGATAAGAGTTTAATGCCCCTTTACATCTTCAAGGGTAGGAACTATATGAGACCGTATCTACTGTAAAGTGGGACTCGAGCTACTACTTGGGCTTGTATGCCAGGTAGATACCTAACACCGAGTATCAAACACAAAACAATGCATGCAGAAAACACATGCGTTAATTACTTAGCCAGGATAAAGCACTACAGATTCGTTTCAACTAATATAATTTCACGTAAATCAAAGGAGCTGTTTCTAATAACACAAATCATTTGTCCTCTTGCAATAGGTATCGAGCGTAAAACTTAAAGAGAGAGAGAGAGAGAGAGAGAGAGAGAGAGAGAGAGAAAAAACATAAGCGTCGCAGCTGGTCAAGTGGCTTCTTATTGCAATAGCCGAGAGATTTCGGGAGCTTTGCTTGGGATCACAAGGTACAATTCATTGTGAGTTCAAGATTAAAAACATACGTATTTAACTGCTCTCAAAGTTTGTGTGTTCGTGACCTCAGCAAAAGTGTTTTTATTATGGAATTAAAGTGAGACGTTCATCAGTTAACTATTTCTTTAAAAGTGGCCAGCACGTGCGCTGTTCGTGCATTAGGTCACGGGTTCGATTCTCAGTGAGAGAACCTTGGAAATTGAACACACTACACTGGTATAAATTTCACCCTATATTGTGGGTCTGTCTCTCATAGCCTATGTGCTGAAAAAGATACTAAATTCCAATCCGATCAATAACCCACAAAGTTGTATTTCAAGGAATTCTTATTTTTGTTTTATTTTATTCTTCTTCTTCTTCTTCTTCTTCTTCTTCTTCTTCTTCTTATTATTATTATTATTATTATTATTATTATTATTATTATTATTATTATTATTATTATTAGAGACAATCGAAATGAAAAATAGTAATTGGCTTACTGTACAGGTCAAAATCACATGTGCTATCCAATACTATCTTAATAAAATTGAAACTTTTCGTTTGATGGAAAGAATTCAGTATCCGAAATAGAATAATTTCATTAAAGAGTACATTTTTTAGCTGAAGTCTGAGTTATCAAATTGTATACCCAAGCTCTTGATATGATAAGTTTTATTTTTTCACACATCTTTGATCAGAAGTTTAGATTAACACTGATTTTTTTTTTAATTTCCATAGGGGAAACAATCAAACAGGGGGACGTGGTTCTTCTTGGCTATCCTCTGCTTTATAATATGGACCCCCAGGTTCGGCGGAATGACTTGGAAGCGTACGAAAACGTAACAAGGGAAACTGGCCCGGCCATGACATGGAGCATGCACGCTATTGGTCACTTGGACTTAGACGAAGAAGAAGCTGCTACTGTGCTTTTTAATCGTAGCTTCCAGGACTACTTACGAGAACCATTCAAGGTACACAGTTTAAAAGTTCTTTCCAATATTGAACCTATTTAATCTTTATTAGGCTATTACACGTGAATGATTAATATTTCTTTCCAGGCTGATTGTTTTGCATTTATGTTGTTTGTCACTAGAGGTATTCAAAAGGATATCTACAGTTTTATTTAGTTGGATTTGAGTTTATCGTTTCGTTCAGCGCCGAGGCTATATGAGACGTGGATCTTCAGCTTAACGTAAGATCCGAACCACATGAACTAGTGCTGTAAATCGAAACCGAGTCTTCCACACGAAAAGTGCGTAAGCTATCCACATAGTCACAAGAGAGCTCACCTGCAGTTTTACAAAATTATCTGAAGCAATGAACGCTCTCTCACACTTGGATACAAACAACTTAGGATTTCGTACAACAAAAGTGGTTATGTAAGAAACGGCTAACCTGGGTATTTTAGTGATATGTGGTCAGTATTGTTAACGTTAAATAGATGAGTCCAATAATTTCGTCACTTTCTGTCAGAAGAAAAGTTTAAGTTTCTAGTAGTTGCATTTTCGGTTCCAGATAGTATGGATAACAGACAAGTAAAACATAAGCGTATATGTGAGGCGTTGAGAGCACAAGAAAAGAAGATCAAGCATCAAAGTTGTCAGAAAAAGATAAATAAAATCTGTATTGTACGCTTCAATATATGGAAAAATTAACAGTTTCTTACATTACAAGAGTTATTTACAATTCTTTTGGGCACTATTAAGCTCTAGAAAGAACTTCAAGTAGAGATTTTAAAGATGAAATGTGTTTGTAATCTACTCGAAACGTAAACATTGGAAGTCCTACATGTAGCATATTTCATTGGAAGCTAAACGTACTAGAGGAAGTCAGTCATACTTGATCTTTCCGCTTAATACATTTGTTTCAAGACCTCCGGGAAAAAATGAGATAAAAGTACTGGGTAAAGTACGCCGTGCCTGACCTTTCTATTTAGGACATTCTTTGGAATCCACCGGAAACAAATGAATCTGAAAGTAGTGGTAGAAGTTTGTCATGTTCGATTCTTCCATTTAACACATTTCTTTAGAATCCACTGAATATATTGGAAGGCGAAAGTAATGGCGACCATACGTCATGATTTACTCATCCAATGAAATGCGTTGTCTTCTTGAAAACTTAAAAAAAAGGAGTGAAATTATTGGAGGACAGATCATTAACAAGATCAAGTATGCAGATGATATGGTTATTATAGCTAGAACCGAAGAAGGACTACAGGAGATGATTGACAAAATGAGTGCACACTGGATAACTAGGGGGAAGATGGGGTAATAAGGAACAAAATGGCCGGTAGTTTCGTTTATCATCAGAAAAACCGAAAACAATCCACAGCTTACTGTATCCTTCTGTGTACAAGTCTAAAAACACTCATTGCTTTTAGGCAAATTCTTTACCTTCTTTTCTGTCTTTCAAAAAGTCTCTACCAAAAACTTTAGGTGCCTAAAGTCAGGTTTTTTCGTGAAGATTTTTTTTACTTCCTAGTTGTATTTTTTTTTTTTAAAGTTGGTTGCATTAATTTGTCCAGCATTAGTAATACTTCAGGAATTGTTTCAGTTTTTCAGCAATAAATGAGCTTGCCAGAAAATGCACTGTCCTCCTCATTATGATATTCAGAAAGTGAATAAAATGTTTATCTTTTATGGCCCTGTAATTTTATTAGAAAATGATTCGTTTCTTTTTAAAAGAGCTGTGCTTGTAAATATTAACAGGCTTTATTCTGTTAAAAAGATAGAATGTTTGGTTTTAAAAGTTTCGGTCTAGGCCTGTTTTCTGTTTTAGGGCTTAAAGTTTTATTCCATTATTGTTAAAAGTATTCACGCAGGCTATTTTTCATTTTGGTATAGCCTAATTAATTTTGTATAGCCTCCTGTGTAAAAAGTCACTGCAGCATAAAGAGCAGTTTTACGATGTAGGCCTTACCTTTTTGATTAAAAAAAGGTTTATATGACTACAATGTGTAATTTTGTCATTCCAAAATGTTCAGAATGAGTGAAAAGCTTCACAAATTATGAAAAGCTGTAATTTGTATAGCTTGTAATTAAAAGCATTAACTTTGAAGTACACTTTCCACTAACCTTAATTTTCACATGGCAATTGACAGAAAAGTAGCCAGAGCAAAAACATGTAAAAAGGTAGGGCAATAGAATACATCTTAGTCATATCCCTTGTAACCCTATTTAATGACAAGCCGCAGCATGAAAGAAATTTGGGCAGCTTCTCTTATTACCCCATACAGAGTAATAAGAGACAACTGAAATTTTAAAAGAAATATTTTTCGCAGGCTTCCTGTACATTAGAAGAAATAAAATAGTTTTATATTGAATTGTCTAGTAACAAAGTATATATATATATATATATATATATATATATATATATATATATATATATATATATATATATATATATATACAAAGAACCAGAAATGTGACTTGAAAACTGTTAACATTTTAAATTGCTTTTGTCTCTTACTACTCGAAGTGTCACTTATTACCCCATCTTCCCTTATATGGAATGGAAATCAACGTCAAAAAGGCGAAAATCATCAGAATATTCCGTGCAAACGCACCCTTACGGGTCAGAGTAGAACAAAGAAAACTTGAACAGGTAGATAATTTCAAATATCTGAGAAGTATTTTGACAAGAGACCCTTTCTTCACCAAAGAGACCAGGTCAAGAGTAGTTATTGGCAAAGAAGCACTCAACAAGAAAAGATCACTATTAACTAGCAGGCTCAATATTGGACTTAGGAAGAAGTTGGTGAAGAGCTATATATGGAGCATTGGACAGTATAGTTCATAGACTTGGATTACAGAAGTTAGAGAAGAAATGTTTAGAGAACTTCGAAACGTGGTGTTGGAGGAAAATGAAGAAGATAAAATATACAGAGAAAGCAACAAAGGAAGATGTTTTAAAACAGAGAGGAAAGAAGAAGACACTTCTAGCCACCATCCTTCGTAGGAAGACCAATTAGATTGAACACATCTTGCAAAGAAATTGTCGTCTTCATAGAAGGAAAGATGGAAGGAAAGCGAGAAATATGAACAAGAACACAACTGACCGATGAGGTGAAAATTTGAAGAAAATATTCAGAGTTGAAAGAGGAAGCTGAAGATAGAGAAACGTGGAAGAAACATTTCCGGGTCCAAATCTAAAATTGAAAAAAAAAAAAAAAAAAGATCATTAGTCCCAGGATCTGCCAAAAGGTAGAATACTTAATAGGGTGGTTCGAAAAAAATATTTTTTTCTATTTCCGGAACGCTATAATGCGAAAAAGTTGTCATTGGTATATACAAGAATAAAATAAAGAAAAACTTTTATTTACATATCTTCCGGTCCCGCATTGCCGTTGAAATTTGAAAAATTAGGTTAGAACAATAAATTTTCAATATAGTTTTTTAAAGGACTGAAGAATATAGGACGAGGACCCTATATAGCCTAAAAGTTTCTTCAAGTATGTAAAAACAGCTTTAAAATAAATAAACTACTTGATATATTTAGATGATATCTTCTGGTCGCGCATCGCTGTCAAAAACTTGCACAATTTGAGAGTTTAACATGTTCTTTTTATTATTTTTTAAAATCAAGTAAGAGAAGGACGCTACTCACCACGAGGGGATGGCTGCACTCGAAATTCCACTACCTAACCAGCCATACAATGATTAGAGTGTATTACTTACTATTGTATTTACTAATTTATAATTTCACATAATTCGTCCCCTACAAATTTCCATTTTCCCCTTTATTTTTGTCCATTACTAATGATTTTAAACACTGATTTATGCGGGGGTAGAGGGGGCTCAGGGTAAAGCGTTCACTTCTGGTGCATGGGGTTCTTGGTTCGATGCCAGCTCCCGCTAAGTTAACTTTGTGGTGGACAAATACCGTCTGTGTGGGTTTTCTCAAGATTTTCCCGTTTCCTTACACTTTCTTTATTCCACCATTTCATTCATATCTCATCATCACCATCTACTTTAGCATAGCCGGCATAAGCATGGGACGTAGAACTTAAGGATTTCATTTTTCATTTTTTTCTGATTTAGAAAATATGTTAAAATGTAGGCATGGATGATCTTGGCACTAGTGTAGCTCTGATGAAGCCATCTCTAGCACTGTGTCCACACACAATACCAGTTATTGAATTTGAATCTATCAATTATGTGATTCCTGAAGTAGACAGGCAAATACTCAGCAAAGACCAACTGTATTTACTAGATATATCAAAAGTCATCCAGTTAGGACACTGCTCTGAAGACTTCTCAGTTCGTGACTCTGGGCCTTTATCACATTCAAAATGACTCACTATAGCTAATAAAGTTCTGCGGCTATACATTAGTGTGGAAAGTCCTTCAGATAATGAGACAAATTGTTACCTTTATCTTCTCTTTAGAAGTTATATATGCCTATGTGATTTGCCATTAAGTTGAGCAACAATTTGACCGAAAGTCCACAACATGTTTACGAGATCAGAAAACGCGGTGTTTTACCAGAAGAACTGAAATAAGTTGTAGACCCCGTTATAGAACGGAATGCTTACTTTGCTCATCCCGAAAATTTGCTTTTGGCAATGGTCATATTGATAGAAACCACATTCGAGAGCTTAGGTACAGACGACTTTTGAAGGCAAGGAAAGCAGCTTTCGAAAGTGATCCTCTTAGACATTTTTGCCACCAAACATGAAATTTGTAACTAAAGATTACACCGAAATAATACAATGGGATACTTGTAATCTTACTTCTCCTTTGTTAAGACCATTGACTAATGACAAAATAAGGTAGTTTATAAGCAGACACTAAGCTAGTTATGAATTTCAAGAAGTTCTCATCTCATACTCATGTTGTCGGAAGATGCGTTAAGCTAGTGGCGGAAGTTTCCTTATAGTGTGTGGACACAGTGCTAGAGACGACTTCATCAGAGCTACACTCTTGTCAAGATCATCCATGCCTACATTTTCACTTAAATCAGAAAAAAATTAAAAATGGAGTCTTTTAAGTTTTACGTCCCACGCTTATGCCGGCTAGGCTAAAGGAGACGCTGATGATGAGATATGAATGAAATGGTGGAATGAAGAAAGTGGGAGGAAATGGAAGAAAACCGACACACACACGTTGCTTGTCCACCTGAAAACTCACTTGGCGCGAGCTGCGATCGAACCAAGAACCCCATGCACAAGAGGTTATCCTCTACCACTGTGTCACCGCTACCTCCGCATAAATCAGAGTTTAAAATCGTTAGTAGTGAACAAAAATAAAGGTGAAATTGGAAATTTGTAGGGGACGAATTATGTGAAATTATAAATTTGTAAATACAATATTAAATAATACACACTAATTAGTATATGGTTGATTAGGTAGTGGGATTCCAAGTGCAGCCATCCCCTCGTGGTGAGTAGCGTCCTTCTCTTAGTTGTTTTAAGAAAATAAAAAAAAAATATGTTAAACTCTCAAATTTTGCTAAATTTGCAAATTTTTGACAGGGATGCGCGACCGGAAGATATCACATAAATATAGTTTTTTTTTTATTTTAAAGTTGTTTTTACATACTTGAAGAAACTTTTATTCCATATAGGGTCCTCGTCCTATATTATTCAGTGCTTTTAGAAAAATATTGAAAATGTATTGTTTTTACCCGATTTTTCAAATTTCAACGGCGATGCGGGACCGAAATATATTTAAAAATAAGTTTTTCTTTTTTTCTTGTCTATACCAATGACAACTTTTGCGGCACTATAGCATTCCGGAAATAGAAAAATGATTTTTTCGAACCACCCTAATACTTAATAATAATAATAATAATAATAATAATAATAATAATAATAATAATAATAATAATAATAATAATAATAATGGCCCTCTACAGAGTTTTACACTTTAAAGTAAAGTATACATTGATGTACGTAGAAAGTAAATAAAGGGCAAGAAAAAGTATAGCATTAATGTTGTGAAAAAATGAATAAAGAAGGAGAGGACACAACAAGAATAGTATATTTCATGTCAGAGGGATGTAATAAAATATGCAGTAAACAGAATAAGAAACAGTTTGTAATTAATTGAGCGATATAAATCTATCGCTTGCAAGGAAACAAAAATGTTAAAGGTTATAACAATGCGTTAATGCTTCGGGACAAGGAAATTGACAATTACTATAGTTTAGTAGCAAGCAGTAGCGGTTGAAGAAGGTAAAAACTAACCCAGGCTATGATAGGTGTATCATGAGTTTACTATAAACTTTCAAAAATATATAAGTAATGCCTTAAATAATTTTAGGTACTTAAAATACTGGGGGGACCTAGGCTTTCCCGGCTCCTGGCTAGAACCGGCACTGATAGCTAGTTACCTAAATAATGTAGCTGTTTATGACACTTAATTTCAATTTCGTAAGCAAACGTGGATGTAAAAAAATATAACCAAATACAAACAGTTCTGTTTCTAATTGTTAAAATTAAAAGGTGTAATAGACACAGAATGCGGTTGCTTGTTTGACCTATTTGTTTATCGCATGTATTTTGATTTTAATTAAATTGCAGGTGTGGACAGAGGTAAAGCCTCCTTACCTTGGTGCTGTGAACTTTCTCACTGGGATGGGAGGATTCCTGCAAGCAGTTATATTTGGGTATGGTGGCATTAGAATACGCTTGGAATCTCTTGAGGTTAATCCCAAGCTTCCACCAGAAACTACCCTTCTCAACATTACAGGTAAGTAGATAGTTTGGTGAAAATAAAATCAAACACTTATATTATGATAGTGTCATCACAAGAGTAAAATCATTATTGACCTGCAGTATAAATAGGTGTTTAATAAATTGGGTTAAGTTGGGTTTAACGTACCGTTCAGCAGCGAGGCTATATGAAACGTGAACCTTGATTACCGTGGAATCCGAACAACATGTGCTCCCTCCGTAGTGTTTAATAAAATGCACCAGGACTTGTGGAACTTATATGCTCATGAAATAAAAATCCTGTGTAACTTTCTGGTTTAAGATTTTGCGGATTAAAACAACATATTTCTACAGGATGAGTTACTATTACTACTACTACTATATATATGGTGACTTCGGCAAATAACGCCAGTCGAATAATAATGCCATTTCAAGCTTTCCACTGTGCTAGCATGAACACGTGATTCGTAAGGTGACCGCTTATGAGTGTGTGATAAACAGTGATGCCTGTTGTCTTTGTAGACATAAAGACTAGATTTCAGCCAAGCGCTAGTAAAAATAAACCAGTGAATAAATGTTGGCGTGACAGCCGCGGAGCAGAGAAAAGAGCTCGCAAATTTTTAGTGTGTCAAAGGAGGTAGGCGAATTGTTTGGGTAAAATTAAGATTTTTACTATTACTAAAGGTATGCGTTGATAGGGCTGTACTTTCATAATATTATGATATAGATAAAATATGCAGGATCACTATTCTTGATATAGAAATAATGGCTGAAACAAAGTCTATTGTTTCTGGAAATAACACCACTATCGCGTTGGGAAATAACGCCACTCCATCTAATCGCTAATCGAAACTAATACTAGTGTTAAAAGTTTTTTTCTTTGTCGTAGTGGTAGAGCCAGAAAAGTCTAGTTTTATGCTTTCATGGCAAGATACTCTAAGATCATGTGCAGAAAGGCGGAGAATTTGAGCTATGGTAAACTCATGCGTTTCAACAGAACTATATGAAAGAATTGTATACGCTATTGGAAAATACACTTGATGCTATAAACCTTTTGTGACAATCCTGAACTTATTCACAATGCAGATTAAATGAAGGACTATAACTAACGTACAACAGTAGCCTAAAAATTTTGGCACGGAAAGGGAGCAAGCGAGTATTTAATGCCACACATGGCGAAAAAGGTGAAACTGTAAGTGTTATTGCGTGCACTAACGTATCACGTTCAAATTAGATCCCTCCGATGGTGTTATACAAGGGAAAGTATGAAAAAAATAATTTGGTGATGATCTTCCTCCAGATAACATCTATGCAATCACATCTAAGGGCTATGTTACAAAGGAAGAATTCCGTATATTTCTGGAACATTTCAACACACATCAGATCCATGGCCGAGCACTGTTTATTGTAGATTGCCATCGCAGTCATCTTGATATTACCATTTTAAATGCTGCTAAGAACATATATATTAAACTGCTGTGCTTGCCTGCACATTGCACCCATGAACTTCAACTGCTCGACAAGAGCTTCTTTAAATCGTTAAAATTGTACTGCTCTGAAGCAGTTGACAGTTATCGACGAATGCATCCCGGAAGAACATTTGGGAAGCTACAGTTTCTAAAACTGTTTTCACATGCATGGTTCCGTTCAGCAACACTTCAGAACACAATTTCAGGCGTCACCGCTACAGGGCATCCTTTTAACAAAAATGCTATACCCGATGTCTCTTTTTCCCCAAAGAATGTCTCATAGCAACAGTAACCTCCACCAAAACCTCCAAGCACATGACCAGCCTCCATCTTTCTTCCACACCACCTAGTGCCCACTCTATCCACGATCCTCTGCCTACAGCTAAAATAACTAGGAGAAAATCTCATCCCAGGGGGATTTCTCTTACTACCAGAGGAATATTGGTAACACTAGACCTATTCGCAAGAGCTGGACCTTTCACTTCTTCCGGTACGAAGAAACAAGCATCCTCTAGAAAGACAAAGGTTGGAGATATGCTCCGTGGGGACAGTGGAGGATTTTACTATGATCTCAAGGGTCTTAAAACGTGAATGCAAGATTTGGTTTCACGAATTATGTGATTCTGACAGCATTGTTAAATGTGGATTCTGAACATTTGTGACGCTGGTTGTGCATTGTTGTCTGGCTCCGACGAGTAGTGCTCCATATGATTGCAGCTGTTATGTTAAGAGGTTCGCAATCATCGAAAGAGTTACCGGTTAACGACATGTACGATGTCTATGAGTTTTGTGTACCAGCAAAGCGGGTAGCACATTGCCAAGAACATTGTTTAGTTGTGTTCAAAATGTATTTCGTTACGATTCCAATACCTTTCCGTTGTTGTAAAGCAAGTGGCATTATTTGCCGACACGTCTGGCAATAACGCCCTCTCATACTCACTCCGATTCTCAGTGCATCGTAGTAGACATTTTGTGTGTAGGATCTTTGTTTTCTCATTGTATTATAGTCAGAGCCGTAGCTATGGGGGGGGCGAGCGGGGCGGTCGCCCCGGGCGCTGGTAGGGAGGGGGTGCCGAACGAGCAAGAAGAATGAAAAGGTGTCGGAAAAAGTTAAGGACGCGGCGCCCCGTAAAATAATTGGCGCCCTATTAAATCAATATTGTCAATTTACAAAGAAATACATTTGTTAAAAATTTTCTTGCTCGCTCAGCTCGCAACCCAAAATTTTCAATAACAGTCACAACAAGTTTTACTTAATACTTAAAAAAAGTTATTATATACGATTTGTTAATGATTATGTGATACATAAGGTCCTGAGTAATGACATAATGTGCGCAGAAGCGGTTTCAAAATCGGAAACGATCAAAGTTTGTAATATGTGTTCAGCGTTGTGATGGTGATGAGTTTTCTTAGTTAATCACGCTTTTTTACCCAATCAAACTAATGACGATGGTGAGAATGAAGATTTAAAAATGAGAGGTGTGAGGAGACACACGCAAGCTGCTGTTTACGCTGGAATATTAAAATGAAGGTAAACAATCGGAATAATAGCACATTCGAAATCTTAGAGTAGGGGCTAAAAGGGTCAAAACTTAACCCAAAGAATTTCGTCTTTTTCAAAGATTATACTACCAGTGATTTTTTAAATTCCATTGACATGAAATGCTTCCAATTTAAAGAAATTTATCGCCAGGATATGTTTTCTGTGCCTACGTATCAGTTGTTTTCTGTTTTATCTATTTAAATACAGACATAACATAGACCTTCTGAATTTCCGTTGTATATCACAAAATATTTTTTTACCGTAAAAGAACTAACTAACTTTATGGCCTATGGTACCCAGAGGTTCAATGCCGCATTCATAAAACCTCTCCAATCACTTTTGCCCTTACCCAACTGAATCCAGATTCTACTTTGTATCTCCGGATATTCATCTTAATATTGTCCTCCCATCTGCGTCTAGGTCTTCTTAATGGTTTTCCGATTGGATTTCCAGTCAAAATTTTGAAAGCGTTCCTACTCTCTTTCATTCTGCTACTTGACCTGCACATCTGAGCCTCCTAAGTTTGATGACTCTAACAATGTTTGGTAAAGGGTGTAAATTATGCAGTTCCTTGTTATGAAATCTCCACCATTCCCGATTGCCGTTCCTCTCGGGTCCGATTATTCGTCTCAGAAATTTATTCTCAAATGTTTTCAGTTTACGTTCTTCCCTTGAATTAAGCGACTATGTTTCGCAACAATACAGAACAACAGATATGGTTATCGTTCTATATATTTTGAGCTTCAAATTCCTCGACAGAATTCGCGGCAACAAAAAATTTTGAACTGAATAATAACGAATCTTTCAGCCGACGTTTAATTTCTTCGTGCATATGATTTTGGTCTGTTAATACTGATCCTAGATACTTGAAAGTATCCATTTTATCGAAAATGATATTTGATACTGTAACGCATCCGCAATTTGCAGTATTACATTCCCAGTGATCTTCCATGTATTTTGTTTCTGTCTATTGTTCTTCTATCATCTATCAGATTTACATCATCAGCATACGCCATAACCTGGTGAATACTATTGAGCTCCAGGCCCTATATCTTTGATTTTCCTTATAGCGTACTCCACAACAAAGTTGAATAATAATGTCGACAACGCATCTCCTTGATTCAGGGCATTCTCAACGAGGAAGCTCGTGGACAAGAATTTTCCTACTCGGACTTTACTTTGGGATTCGTTTAAATACATCTTAATTAATCTATCTTTTCGGTATTCCAAGTTCTGCAAGAATGTTGTATATTTATCTCCTAAATGAGTCGTAAGCCTTTCGGGGTATTGTATTCCTATTTCTTTCCGAGTATTTTTCGAATGGTAAATATCTGGTCGATAGTTGAATGATTTCGTCTAAATCCACACTGATAATCTCCAATAATTTCATCCGTGCATGGGATCAATCTTGCTAATAATATGTTTGAGAGGATTTTATAGGATGTTGACACAAGACAAATGTTTCGATAATTATTACAATCCACTTTGTCAACTTTCTTGTGAAATGGAACAATGATTCATTTTTTTCCACTCTTGTGGCAAGTCTTTCTTATTCCAGACAAGGAGTTTGTGTATCTTGCTCCACAATTTTCGTCTACACCCAGAGATTTGTGTTTCTTTAATTTCTTCATTGCAATTTCTACTTCTGTTAGGCAAGGTTCTGAACTTTATGGTTCTGCTGTGCATTTCCCTTTCCCCACGAAGATTAGTTTTGCTTGCGTGCTAAGCAAATCGTCCAATATATGAGGACTGTTTTTCCAAACCTCGATGG
The DNA here is from genome assembly GCF_964235325.1 of Thermobia domestica. NCBI lineage: Eukaryota > Metazoa > Arthropoda > Insecta > Zygentoma > Lepismatidae > Thermobia > Thermobia domestica. The sequence goes on along the minus strand of NC_137461.1, from coordinate 232,440,754 downwards.
AGCAAATTTTGAGAAACGGAGGTGTATATATGGGATAGGTATGCTATTTATGCTATCAATCGAGCTATGAAGTCAGAACTGGTAAATCTCGAAATGTTCCATGTTTATAGAATACTAAATCATGAGCATTTTGTCAGAACTCGATAGAGATTATGTACAATAATAACAAAAATTCAACGCCTGTAAAAAAAGACGTTTTGTGCTCTATCGAGTTTTGAAAAAACGTTCCTCACTTCTTTCTATCTATTCAAGATGCTACCTGTACCAGTAAGAATTGTTCCGTCGTCTGTCTTTAATATATACGCGCTAGGTTGATAAATTCGTTGTTCTCCTTCGAACATGTCTCGATTTTTTTTATTTTATTAATTCATACTTTACTTTATCTTCAAGTTCATTAATTTCAGCTTTCAAAAAATCGCGTTTCTCTCTTCTAAACATTTTGGAAGTTTCACGTTTGATATCAACGAAATTTAGTGTAGTTATATCGTTCGGATTATGTAGTCAACGCAGTTTCGCCTATTCTTCCTTCTCTGTTAGTTTGGTGCATTCCGGGTCGAACCATGAAATCTTCCTACATATTTCCGCGTGCCCGCTGAAATTTTAGTGCTATCCGTAACTTGAACCCAAGTATCCTCAACATTAGTGCTCTCAAAACCTAAGAACGGGAATCTATTACACTTCAATCTGGTATTCCCCTCTCGTCTGGTTCTTCTCTAATTTCTTTAAACTAACCCTCTTCTTTTTCAGATGTTGAATATTCTCTTTATTCAACGATAATCTCTCTCTTACTATTGTGGCTACCAGATAGTGATCAGTGTCACAGTCTTGTCCTCTGAACGAGCAAACATCTATTATGCTAGACTATCTTCTATAAAAGGTGAGCAATTTGATTATGTGTTCTTCCATCTGGTGAGCTCCATGTGTATTTATGAACGTCGCGATGTGGGAATTTTGTACTCTTCACGATAAGGTTTTTTGATGTTCCAAAGTTCACGGAACTAACGCCGTTGTCATTAATTTCCTTATGCAGACTTTCTTTCCCTGTAACCCCTGTTGAAAATATCATGTCGCCCTTCCTTCGCATTGAAATCCTCAAATAGAATTTTCATGTGGTATCTCGGGACATGGTCGAATACCCCGTGATACTTATTCTTAAAAAGTGTCTTTTATGTCGTCAATCTTATCTTTTGTTAGGGTTTAAAACAATGATATCACACCACCGACTTTTAAGAATAGTACAATAAAGTTTATCATTAACACATGTAACCGGTTTAATTGCTGATATCACAATAAGCGAAATTAAAATGTTATTTGCGTGTTCATATACAGAATAAAATTACAAAAGTTTACGATTATTACTGGAAATTACTGCTGTCATCCATTTCAAACATTTTAAAAGCACGTAGTTTCTTATGTATTGAAATTTCATTTCTTATCGATAGTATGAAATGTTACAAATAGCTGTATTATAAATTTCCATAACTGCTCTCCAAGTGGATCTGTATGCCAACCAAAGTTTTGTCAAGTTTAACAAAAAGTCCAAAATACGCCACTTGAAAACAGCTATTATTTGCAAAAAAAAAAAAAAAAAAAAAAAGTTTTGGCTGTTGGAATGATCTGTCCAAGCAGATTAATAATAAAAAAAATCAACAACAAAAGCTGCATTTTTAGTATAACAAAAGCTGCATCTCTTGTATGCAAAAAAAAAGGAAAAGCTTAGTGTGGAGTGTAAGGGGGCGCCGAATTCTACTTCGCCCCGGGCGCTGAAATCTCTAGCTACGGCTCTGATTATAGTGGAGGGTTCACTCCATCTTCCATGTAATTTGCTCGGTTCTAGATATAAAAACACTTGAACACCAGAACAATATGTTGAATTGGTGGCGTTATTTGCCGAAGTTACCCTATATATATATATATATATATATATATATATATATATATATATATATATATATATATATATATATATATATATATAATCTGTTACAATATATACAAAGATCATTATCACAAAAACAATTTCTCATAATTTGTTCTATGCTATTTATAACAAAAATATATGCTGTTTAAGAAATATGGATGGAATTTAGTATGTTGATACGTTAATAGGGGCCATTAACTAGAATATTAGTATGCTAAGTTTAGGTACTAGGAATTTTCATATTTTGCCTAGCTATATACATAATACAATACAATAAAGTAATAGAATATAACATACTTACTACAATCTTACCTAATACTGATCAGGATTGTACCTAATTGCTTGTAACTTGCTTCTAACTTATATTCAACTCACCCACCACGCTCTCAATGCCTTTGAAGCATGTATTCAAATAATTTTTGATTTTAAAGAACTTCACAAATTTATAGCAAAGATAACACTTTCACGGAGTGGTGTACATAATTTCACTGTTGTAAAAGATGCTCAAAATTTTGTCTAATTTAAGGAGTTATATTCTCTAATCAGATAATTGAGCTCTCCTTCGGCTGATTGACCGACTGCTACCAATTGGATTTGTTCTAGTTTCTGCTCTCGCCAACTCAAGTACAAACAAACAATACATTGAAACTTTACTAGGAATCTGGTCTCGAACCAATTTGTTCCGAATTGGACCCCATCATCCTATGACCGGCCCTGATGAGAGGGGTCTGTATTTGCAATTAGTCTACATTTAAGGAAGCTAAGGAGTTTTGTTCCTTGCAATTTGAAGAGAGAATATTGTTTAGTCGGAGTTCATAGACAGGTTTTCTGGAGGTTCAGAAATAGGTACTTCTTTGTCATGAAGATCCAGGCCGAATCACATTGGGAATATTATACACATTTTTTGCTTTCTCTTCATGGAGTTTCGTTTCTCAATTGCGGGAACTACACAGAAATATAATAATCAGTAATCCTAGCGCTAGACTTCTACTAGTTAAACCAATGGGTACTGCAAATGGCACATACAACGTACCTTCTATTATATTAACCCATGCGTTCAATTTCTACGTAAACGCAGTACAGTACACGAGTGTCCTTTTTTTCTTCTTGATTCCCTGTCTAACAGCCAAGATTCACACACACAGAACGTCATTTCTACAGATCGCTAAATTGAACTCCTCTTCGAAACAAATGTTATATCACACCGCTAATACAGCAGAAATAGTTCACAATATTGAAACACTTCCCGAGATGTCTACTTCACTATAACAGAAGAATTACAACTGAAACCATCACAACGCAGTTATCATGGAAGCACATCGCGATGTCATTAAGCACAATATTACTATAATACAATTTTCATACAATTTATATGAACTAAAATTCTTAATAGATGGAAATGCTAAATACGCATCATACGATAAATATATGTACAGCGATAAGAGCTGGTAACATTAAAAGTATGATATTTCTCATTAGAATATGATCCATTAGCTAGTATTACGAAAAATATGACACGCTCTCGCAGTGTTTATATCCATTTTTATGAAACTGGACTTGATTCACTCTTGCTTTTCAACTTTATCAAAGAGTGATAAAGAAGATAAATCCTTATCATAAACCAGTGCAAAGTAAATTTTATTTATTCACAGCTTAACTGTATAATCATCAGTTTTTGAATAAATTTCAGGTATCAACTACCTTGGAAGTGCTTTTGGTATGGAGATAACCGATGATAATGTAACCATTCGCCTGACCAACGAAAGCTCTACTTATCCACTTGTGGTTGTTGTAAACGATGAAGAAATACCATTAACTGATACAGGTTAGTTCTGTCATGTCATTATCATAGTATCAGACTAACGCACAAAGATGAGTCAAAAGTCTTGCAATATTTCCATAATTCAAATATCAGGCGCGTATATACGTCGTGATCAACTGTAAGTATAAGATTAAACTTGACCAAGATATAGTGTAACGGACGTACGAGTACGTCTCTAGAATATTTAAGCAATAAGCGCAGACCAACACAGTCTTGGAATGGTGCAAATCCTGATGACAAAGCAAAAATATTTACTTAAGGCACTTATTAACAACTATATTTTTTTTAATTCTCCACGTTTCACACCAAATTTAGTCCTTTAACGTTTGAGAAAAAAATCTTTTCAACTAACAAGTTTACGAGTGTAGAATATAGCACCAATTTCTTTAGGATATATATATATACAGGGTGGCCCGAAAGTAGGTACACAATCCCGAACTGATCAACTATTGCTTTTTATATAATTTCTTATTGTTATCCATCAGGTAGACTTAGTTTCTTTATTATTTGTTCTTAATATCTCTTTACATATATCTTAACCCCGAAACAGAAGAAGCAAATATATGGGATGGTAAGAAACTATTGGACAAACTTCGGGAGCTGATTCCTGGCGCCGAAACAAGTAAAAAAAAGTCCTGTGGAACTTTGGTCAGTTAGGGATAGTTTCGGCGATATATTGTGCCAACACCGTGGTAAAAATGAACTTCAGATTGCTGTTATTCAAAAACAACGCAACGTAGAGAGTGCGGTTTAGACTTTAAGTCATACCTGCTCGATTAAAAAATGTATGCTTCAAACCTCCAAAGGAACGTAGAGGTTACTTGTCAGGTGCTATTCAACAGGTTCGTTAGAACCGGTTTTTAAAACATTTCGAGTTCGCAGAACCGTTTGTTATACCCAGACATAAACACACATATACATGACCTAATCAAGAGTGAAAGAAGCCAAAAAAAAAAAAAAAAAAAATAGTGAAGACACCTCTGCACTTTTCCCGCTCGCTTGTATTGTAAGGGATCGTCCACACATTACGTAACACGGCAAAGGGTAGAGAGGATTCGGCTTGGCGTTACGAAGTGTATAACGAAGGAGGAGGAAGTTACATAACGTATTTTTTCTGTAATCTTTATTTTTATTCCCAGGTTTATATGCACTCTTTTAAACGAAAAATGTTTATCAGTTCTTTTCATTTTTATAAATAAATATTTATATTGTTTGGATAATTGAGAACATAAGGCCTGTATAAATTGAATCATGCAGAAGGGATCTGAAGACGCTACTAGACACCAGCATGACTGGTAACGAACCCTGCGTGTATTACAATACAATAATGCTATGTTTTGTGGCTATCGGTGTAATCCATTTACTGTACACGCTTTCCTGGTGTTAGTTGTTAGCGATCGTAACCACCGCTTGAAAATGCCCTCCCGTCACCACTCGTATCAAGAATAGATTTAAAACTTCTGATTATAATCATTACCCACTCTATTCTTCCAAGGGGTGTAGCATGTGAAACAGAAGAAACTCTTTTTCAGGAAATAATATTTTCAGCGACGGTGCAAGCAAAATAAGATCTTAAAAACCGAAACCGGATATTCATCTCATACTGATTTTTTTTATATTTAGATTTGAATTTTCTAAGAGAAATCGAGTTTATTCGCATTCTGGCACTGATTTAGGACAAGAAGAATTTGAAAACGGGTAAACAGAAGTCCAAAGAAGATGGTCGAAAGCTTATTCACAAACAAGATGTCTCTGCTCCTTCAAGTGTGCAGCCACGTCGAATCTGTAATCTACTCGTAAGAGAACTTCTTTTGTATCTCCGATCCAGAAAAAAGAGGCCAATATCAACTCTCTAGATCCTATTTCACCTGCAACTTCCAGCAGCACTTCATCCTTGCCAATCATCGGCGACCTAAGAGAATGGGTGCGATCCCCTTGGGAAAACGATAGTATGCAATTTCAAAGAATTAAGACTGGTTAATTACTTTTGCGGTTAAAATATTATTACGGTACTATCATCTATCATCTTCTTAATTTGTTGGCGAAAAACACTACAAATATATTCAAAATACAAGCGTTTTGTAATGAAAAGTTTTGCCATTAAAATTATTATTATTTTTTAATTGTGATGGCCCCTAAAATAAGCAAAATGGTGAAAAAACGAAAATCGAAAAGTGTTACGTAACAAAGGGTCAGGGGTTTAGCCTTGCATTACAAAGTGTGACAAGAGAGAGGGGTAGAATTGATCAAAAACAGTGTTACGTAATATGTGAACAGCCCCTAATGCCTATTACGCATACTACCTATCTGCAACACGTTTTAGAATGACTCCAATGTCTTCATTAGATCTCGAGATATGTATTTTCGAAGCAATGCATGCAAAATAAAGTGGTCTTTTCATCGATATCTCAATCGATTACTTGTCATGACCAATACTATCATTCCTCACAATATGGCACTTTCCTGATGAGACGCCATATATATGTATCCAATTCATACAGCGACGTTGAATATCTCCTTATACCTGATTTCAGATTCATAGCATGTTTCTTTGTAATTTGTGTCCGCCATGTTGGATCCGCCATTTTGATTTGTAAACATTTGATGTCAGATTCGTATTCAGCTACCTTTCAAACCTATATACACCACGTCTCAAAACAATTATGTCATAGCTTCTTAATTTATTCACGTTTTCTGGTGTTTCGGAGCAAGCCTTGTTCTGACCTTTAAATGGCCGCCACGCCCCTTACAGACCTCATTCAAGCGAGATATTTCACATATGAAGTATACTCAATGTGACCTTTCCAACGATATATAACACATGCAGATCCCCGCGTACCCCTTCATGTACTTCCCTAGTGAGACTATATGAGACGTAGAACTACAATAAAAGGTGGAATCTGAACCTCTGTAATGCGTGGAAATTTCTCAAGGCTCCGGAACGTCGTGCATCAAATGCACACATGTTAGCCACTAGTCCAGTGAGGAAAGCCAAATTGTATTCTGTTTAGTTATGAAATCTACAAACTTGTTGTGTTGCATTCTAAGCAATGTATGTATGTTCTTATTTTATATCATGTAATTTTCTGTCATAGAAATCCAATTTTCAGCTAAATGACCACACATCATATTCCAGTCATAAGCAGCTATTAAATTCTGCTATAGCCGTTTGATATAATTTAATGTATTTAATTAATTTTGCTCAATGTACTTGTAAAACTATACATTTTTCAATTTTAAAACTGTTATTATTGTTTCCAGTAACTGTACCCCGAACGAAATTTGAAATTAAGACTACTACTTCAACCAATTGCCCTCTTCCGGAAGATCTAATTGGTCAAAAAGGTTCTAGACCACGGCCCTCGGAAACTCAAGAAGACACAAGATTTTCAGCTCTTATCAGTGAAATAAAAAGAATTATTGTAACTCTTATTCCTTAAGGTTGGATTAATAATATGTTTGTTGAGCATACATGACAAAATATGTAATAAAAATAAATAAATATATATGGTAAGCATAATTTATTTGTAATCATTATTTTCATTTCATTAGTTCTATCAGCTAAGGAAAGAAAATTTTACTTAAAGAACTTTAGGAATGATCCTATGGCCAATAATTAGTTTTTGGATCAGGGGCGCCAAATTTTTGAATGGCCCCTGAATCGAGTTCTCGTATTTTCTACGGAATAAGAACATCATATTGAGTTAAGTGATAGTTTGGGTTTGGCTACACTATATGTATTTCTCCAGATATAAGGCCTACAAGAAAAAATTTGACTGAAATATATTGAATGTTTTCATAGAAAAAGTTAATCTAATGTTAAAAATTGGCAAAGTTACGTATACATAATATAAAAGATTTTGGTTTGGTATATTTGGTTTAAATTTTTCAATTAATATTGAAACTGGAATCCATAAGAGAATTCTGCCACATCCCAAAGATTAAGATTGGAAGTAGAATATATCCTTCGAAAGATTAATTGGTTGCAGGAAACCGCTTCTCACTACCAATTTCCATTTTTGCTCTTAAACGATCAACCTTAAAACCAGAAGTGGTTCAGTTCTGTCATTTTCAGTTTAAATAGATGATTAGGAGATAATATTTTAGAAATTAATAATATTTTAAAATTGATTCCTAGAAACAACAGTTCTCATTATCTCTTATGGTTGTCTCTATATGAAGACTAATATTGAAACCAAAATGGTCGTACTGAGTTTGTATCCTTCCGGTTATAGTACAGAGTTAGGGATGAATGAAATATATTTCTGGGATGGTTATTGGATTTTCCAGTAGGGAATCGTGGTGACTAAGTGGCAGAGCTTTCTCCTTTGTTGCCTGGGGCCCCTGGTTCGATCTCATCTCGTGCCAAGTGAACTTTGTGGTGGACAAAAATCGTGTAAGTGGGTTTTCTCGGGGTTCTAAAGTTTGCTCCTACACAGTAAAACATGGTTGTGTTAATTCAACTCAATTTTAATTCAGGGCAGTGGTTCCAGCGTGACTACCACTATGCGGTGTTAGTTCAACACATACCCCGCGGTGTTGGCGTTTAACACAGAGGGTGTGTTACGTCTTTAACACACAACCGGTGTTGAGCCGTGCCGTAAGCGTTAATGAACTACAAAATTACTCCCCCAAAATATGTTAAATCGCCTATATGCGTAATGTGTTTACATTATGCTGAGTCTAAAAAAAACACTTTAAACAAGTAAAAGAATGTACTCCATGGCGTGGGGGCACGAACCACCAACCTTCCAATTACTAGCCGCGTGCTCTTTCGACTTGGCCACGGAGGTGATGAAATAAGAACGTCAATTGTAGAGGGAAAAATTTGTTAAGGTCTTTTGAATTTGGCTAATCAGAGTGCGCCTTTAAGCCGCGTATATATTCGACGATAACCGTTCGGGATAAGATGAAATCTGGTAACCATGTAGACCTAATTTTATAACAAAATGACGACTGTCTATTTACTTTATTTTATAGTTATTCCATATTCATTTTCAAATGATCGGCGCCAGTTGCCATCTAATAAAGTTGATGCGTTTGTTGCTTCTAGTACACAATCGCTTAGAAAAAGAAGCAATAAATGCATCAAATGTGGGAGATGAATTTAGAACACCTAAAAGACACATGCCTAGCACATCTTGTGCTGTTAGGGTTTTTTCAGAAACATTATGTAAAATAATTGAAAACACATCGCGCGGTTTGAATTTTCAAATTTTGCGGATACCTGGATTTGTTTAAGTATTTCTTTCTACTGTGTTTGTCTGTAGCTTCAATTCATAACCCTTTATAATTAGATGCCCAACATATTTGGCAATCACGCAGAAAACAACACCGAAGATTCTACACTTGTGTTAATTTAACACACAGGCTGTGTGTCATTTCAACTACCGGCATTTGACACACAACTCAAAATGGAGAGTGAGTTGTTCTAACCACTTGGGTGTGTTATATTTTAACACAAACGTGTTAACACATAGGCATGTCGTTGAAATAACACAACGATTTTTTACAGTATACTTTATTCATTCCATTCATTTCTCATCATCAGCGTATCCTTTTCCCTAGCAGGCATAACTGTTAGACGTAAAACTGAAAGATTTCATTTCATTTAATCCTTCGATTTGCAGTAAACCACTTGTTACCATGTATTACCGTTTTTGATCTATAGTGACCAACGTAAAACTGGAAATGGCTGATTTCCACCATTTCCATTGGATAGATCACCTCAATTGACGAACTCAATTTCTAATTAGTGATCCTCTAAATCTTGCCCAAAATTGACGGTGTTCCTTCAAGTAGCGCTTGAGATATTTTATCACCCGAACGAATAGATAGACGAGAATATGGACAGAGTCAATATACCGGGTGTGTTAAAAGTTTTGTTCTATCATCCTCAGACATGAAGGCGAATTTTAGTAGCTGGAGCTACCCTTGGCTATGAATTCATTGTTGAACACTGATGCTAACAACCTTCGTAGGGCAGAATGGTGTATCACCTAACGTTGAACGAATCGTAGGCACCTTGGAAAATTTCAACAAAATATTTGTAGGTGGCAGTACATTAACGAGATGACAGAACAAGCACATGGCGATCTTGCAGTATTAGGTTTTGCACAGCATCAATGTTTTCTTGAATAACAATTGATTTTGGACAACTTTAGCAAATTTCGTCAGTGAGCGAATGGCAGCCACAAGTAAAATCGTTATACAAGCGTTTCACAGTAGCAAATGACAATCCACGTCGAAAATCGCAATAAATCATCGCACGAAAATTTTCACGAGTTAATTCCATTTTTCTGTTGTCACGCAATCTTCAAGTCAACGTAAACAACACAAATAAAGCTATTGACAAAACATTTGAAATATATACGTTATGGTCAACAATGTCAAACGTTTCTATGCAAACAAAAATAGCGCTCAGGCACGTAGCCAGGATTTCGTAATAGGGGGGGTCCGAGACATTAAATACTGTGGTTATCACACCAGAGTTCGATTATTCTAAACTATTTTACTGGTAACATATATTGGTTCGTTTAGTCAGGATTTCGTGATGGGGGGGGGGGAGAGTTTGATATGAAATATTGTGGTTGTCACACCAGGGGCTTGATCAATTTAAACTATTTTACTAGCAACATATATTGGTATGTTAAGACTTTAAAATTAGGACATGTTAGCAAGGTCGCCGATTTCTCTGTAAATTTTGGGGGGGGGGGGTCCATTCAGATGCAGAAGGCATATATGAGGATTTTAAGACAAATTGCATTCAAATTATGCCAATATATTGTATATTCATAAATATAACAAGAGGGCTCACATGACCTTTGGGGAGCCGGGCTCCCTCGGCCTCCCAGGATCGGCGCCCATGCATGTTAGTAAATATTTTAGTAACAAACTATGAAGAAATCTCCAATAAAAGAATATTTAAAAAAAAATTAAAAATTTTACAATATCTACGTTCCTTCTTCTGTTCATCCAAATGTAACAATTTTCCTTTCATTATGACCTCAACTATTAAAAAAAAGTACTATCCAATAATGTCTTGTAAAATATTTATAATATCTGCGTTCCTTTCTCTGTTAAATCAAATGTTAACAGGACTTGCTTTCCACATAACTTTTTTGTTTTATTTTTCCCTCAACTACTGTCTGTTCCAAATGACAAGTTAATGGAGCAGTAGAAAATTGTTTTCGAAATAACATGATTGATACTACAGGGAAACGATGATAAAAAATTATTTTTGTTTTTAGCTTTATTTTTATCTTTATATTTTATCTTTATTTTTAACGCTGATTCTTCCTATTTCTTGTTTCTTTTTGTTTCATCCCTCCTTATTTTTTTTATTTCTGGTCCCGAAGGGGGGGGGGTCCGGACCCCCCGGACCCACCCCTTGGCTACGTGCCTGTAGCGCCTAGTGATGGGCAGTGGGAATATTCCCGGTGGGAAGGAATTTAAAACATGGGAATATTCCCGGGTTTTTTCCCTGGCCTATAAATTCCCGGGAAGGAATTTATTTCCATTTCTTTACTTTATCTTCCAAATTATAAGAACCATATGACTAATTACTTTATTTTAATATATTATGATTTACTTCTAGGTTTTAAAGAATTTTGAGGTTAAAAAATTTAAAATTATTTGCCGATACTTTATATCGGCACATAATACATTTGCACTAAAAAGTAAGGTAATTGTTTAGTATTGGGGGGCCAAAACTAGCAAAAAGTAGGATGATTTACGGAAGAAATGAGTTGATAGTGATGTTCAAGTAGTCAAGAAAGTATCGAATATTTTTTTAGGGCAGTAGGGGATTTATACAAAACGGAAAGGTAAGTGGAAGTGATTTATGTGAGAAAAGAAAGTGAATTGTTGGTAACGAAAATAGAAAACAACGTGCCATGCGGGGCTCTAACCCGCCTTCATTTGCTAACGCTCGCTCTGCAATGCTTTCTGAATTTAAAGCTGATAACGTAATTTAACTTATGAAACCATAAAACAACCGCGTCGAAATAGAATATCGCAAAAAAGTAGGTGCAAAAGCTGGCCCCCAATGCTAAAGAACATCCAAAATTAGCAAGGTACTAATTTACAAATGATGAAAAGGAACCATTTTGTAAAGTAATTTAGAATTATATAGAAATAGAGATGAAGTACTATTAATAAACACCGAACCACCATTAGTAATAGGCGTCGGGCTGTTGACTCGAATTTCTGAAGAGGTACTCGGACTTCTTTTACTTGTGAATTAACGTATGGAATTTTGAGAAATAGGTAGAATGAAAGGTCGTGTATGACAATGTTACGTGCTAAAATATAAATATAAGTAAGTATCTTGCAAATTTTGTAAACATAAATATGTATGCGCAAATGTTGATAAATTTTTGAGACATGTATCTTCTAGTATTAACCCAATCTAATTGGTTTATAACATTTATAAACTTAATGTGTTTATAATATCAGTAATAGAGTCAAGTTGAGCAAATCCACTTACATATAAATTTAAACTGTTACTATATAATTTTTTCACATATTTAATTGATAGAACATGTTGGAAATAAATATACATTTATGCGTACTCTCTAAATATAATAAAGTGTTAATAAAGTAACATAGTACCGTTCAGAATATATAGATTTTAAAGAATCCTCTGTGGACAACAGTAATAATATGCTGTGATATAAAAATTAATTCAACTTTGAAATCATAATATAGTAATAGAATGCAATTTTCTTTCTGATTGTACATAAATTCCCGGATAAATTCCCATTTTGGGAATCTTCCCGGGAATATTCCCAGGGAATATTCCCGAAAAATATCTTCCCGGGAATTTACCCATCACTAGTAGCGCCTAACTACAATCAGTGTAGTCAAGGTTCAAAATATAAATAGTGGCCCTCGTATAACAACTTGGGCCTCTTTCCCTTTCCTCATATCTTTACTTGTAACGTAGTTCGCCTATGGAGCGAGACTTTTGATACATATAGTATAAAGGAGTTTTGATAAATCATTGAACAAATTGGACAAATAGAAAAGTATTGAGAGCTTGCTGATAAGAGCTTCTGATAATAGACGTATTACCATTCATTCTACCTGAGCTGGTAGGCAATCAAAATGAACTCTCCTTCTCTCTCTCTTTGCTATACAACAAAAAGAAAGAAAGAAAACAAGAAAAACAATTAGCAGACTACATTTTCACCCGAATGCCTTTAACATTGATACCGCTGAGAAGATACTGCTGTTTCTTTTAGCTTTCATCAACCCCTGCTACTAATACGTTTACATTTCAGTCTGAAAGGATGTATTTGTTATTGTTTATGAAGTAAAGATTTAACTTTAATCATATTTTTAAACTGAACAAAAATAAGATCACGTTTAATTACTCAATAATTCTTATATTTAAAAGTGGTAGAACATTGTAAGGCTAACCAACTCTGTTGTGATTCTATCTTTGTACCAAATTTCAAAAAAAAGATTGTATTATATGTGATTTGATTATCGAATACGTAGAGTATTGATTTATGAAAACATCGAATCAATTTAGCATTTATGTGTATATTTATTTATTGTAAATTCTGCTGTATATTCATTGCTAGTACATAGCTCAATTGACACTTAATGAAGGAAAAATTCGTCTTGCAATTAAAAGAAAAAATAAGTAGGCCAATAAGAATTTTTAGACATTGGTTTATTAGAGAATATGGCGAAACAGGCTTTTCTCTTATCACTTGAAGGTTCGTTGTTATCATATTATCGGTGTCGCACTTCACACGTACATATTGCATTTGCTTTTGAACTTTCTTCGTACGAAATTAAAGTGTGAATTCTATAAATAACGCATTGCATTAAATTTAAAATATCAGTCTGATGTTTCTTCCTTGGAGAAACATTTCAAGGCCTAAACTGAAAATTAAGAACAAAAACTCTTATTAGTCCCTTAATAATAATAATAATAATAATAATAATAATAATAATAATAATAATAATAATAATAATAATAATAATAATAAATCTAACAGGTATGATAGTTTTTCTTCCACTAATACGTATTAATGTGATGAAGTATTTTAAATATCTATTATTCATCCCACAGAATTGACAGAGCATTAAACCATACCTCCTAGCATGAATTAGTATGAATACACGATTAAGTCCTATTCATTAAGTTACCGACATGTTTCCATATAGGCTACCTACGAGAAGTACCATAAGTCAAAGACACGTGAGCTTATACTAGGAACTTCCACCTACGAAAGCCAGTATTCACCCACAATAACCTTGCCTCTATTGTATTTTTCATTCTTCAAAAAATATTAAATAACCATGGAAATGTACATCTTAAATAGCAACAATAGGCATTATCCTTCTTATTAAATTCAGTGCAACATTTTTTTGTTTTGAAGACTGAAACACATTTTCAGGTCTTACTATCGTGTAGCAAATCGTTATCAGATAACAATCTTTGTATAATTCCGTTAAAGATGTTTAAAGGAGACCACGCGAAACGTCACATACTTATGTTTAGTAATAGCAAACAACATAATATAAGCGGACTAGGTCATGAGATCTAATAATATTCGACAATACTACTACATTAGTTGGAAACATTGAAAGCAATGGTTATGCTTGTTGTCAACTTCTCTGGAATAAATTATAGTATTGTTATGATAGCTATAATTAGTACTTTATACAGTGTGTTAAAATATATTCTAAATATCCATATGCGACGGTTGATAGTGGTAAAACGAACACCAATATTTATGTTTATCAGGCCCCGGGTAAGAGCATGGTGGCGAGAAATTTTGTTTTGATTGTGTATCAGACTAAATGGATTGCATACTAGATATAAATGATATTCTGATGTCTCAATAAAATGATCAGAAACTTTACTTTCTATACATTTAAAACAGCCCGTTCTTCTCGTAAACTTGCTTTGACTGGCGTACGCGTAGCTGGTAATGGTGTGCAGTATATTATTAAATAAAAAACTGAATGCACAAAACAACAATTATTCGCTACTGTTCTAATAGCTGTCATTTAACGTAATCAAATAACATTTATAAGGACTTTACGAAGATGTTCAGAAACCACCCGTTTCAATGTCCACTGTAATTGCCATTGGTGAAACCTGAGATTAGGGATGCGCACGAGTCGAGTCGAGTCGAGATTTAAGCCTGTCTCGACTCGTCTCGAGAAAATGTTGTCTCGACTCGTGTCTCGACTCGAAAATATGTTGCTGTCTCGACTCGTGTCTCGACTCGACAGTCTCTGTCTCGACTCGACTCGAATTCGAGTCGAGACGTCTCGAAATTCGAGTCGAGACAAAATATTCGAGTTAAAATATACGCACACATCAGCCAGACCGTTATGATTACCTACCTAATTGTTAGTATGTCCACCTTTTGGCACGAATAATAACGGCAACACGTCTTGGCATGATCGCAATGTTCCTCGGTGGGTCGCTGGAGAGAGTTGGCACCACATATGCACACACAGGTCATCTAATTCCCGTAAATTCCGGGGAGGGGGTGATGCGCCTTCACGTCACGTTCAATCACATCCCAGATGTGATCAATTGGGTTCAGATCCGGAGAGTTTGGGGACCAGCACATCACTTGGAACTCGCTCCTGTGTTCCTCGAACCACTCCATCACACTCCTGGCCTTGTGACATGGTGCATTATCTTGTCGAAAAATGCCACTACCGATGGGAAACATGGCCGTCATGAAGGGGTATACGTAGTATGCAAGCAGCGTACGACGCCTCGGTCGTCATGGTGCCTTGCTCGAGCTCCACTAGACACATGGATGCTCACCTGAATGTTCCCCAGATAATAATTAAGCCGCAGCCAGTTTGTCTCCGTCCCGCAGTACAGATGTCATGGAGCTGTTCCCTTTGAACACGATGGATTCGCACCCTCACATCGTCATGATGAAGATATCGGGATTCATCAGACAATGCAACGCTCTGCCATTGTGCCAAGATCTAGTGGCGATGGTCACGTGTTCATTTCAGTTATAGTTGCCGATGTCGTGGTGTTAACATTCGCCATCGTTAGGAGTGTTCGGCGCACTGTGTGTTCAAACTAGTGTTGTGAAGCCCTCTGAAAAAACGGAAATTTTGGGTTAAAAAAACAGTTTTTTACTGTTTTCCCGAGCTGGGAAAAAACGGAAAATTTGGGTATTATCAGAATCATAATTTTTGTTAATCACAGAATCATTTTAGTTAATATGTTAAATCAAACATATATTTCATAGAGAAATCTTCATTGTTCTATGTAAAATTCCGGAAATTTTGAAACCATTAGAAAAAATCATTTGTTCGGAAATATTGGCAAAAACAGGAAAATATAGATTTAAAACTATTTGTTGGCCTGATGCTAGTAATCTTACTTGGTGTAACATGTCTGCAACATATACAGTGGGAAGTCGAAAATCCGAACTAATTGGGACCACAGGTATTCGGATTTTCAAATTGTTCGGATTTTCGAAAATGACCATGAAAATGCAATTTAGGCTTACATATACTGTACGGTATGTTCTTCTATCGATACAGTGGTTATTCAGTACATACAGTAATTACAATACCGTACGTAAGGCTACTTACATTTAATGTTTCTTCAGAACTTGCTTGTACTCTAAATAACACTGTTCTTGTAAGTCACACTTAAAACTTATAGGCCTAAGAAAAAATAAAAATACATGACAAGCAATTACATATAATGAACTTTTGTAAAAACTCTGACTTCACATAACGTCGATGGACACGCTATTGTTTGTTTATCGCTAGCGTTAAGACAAAATGTAAAAAGCTTCTAGAGACCGCGTTCGGATTTTTGACGTTAGGATTATCGACGTCCTACTGTATATACAATGTATTTCGCTAACGGAAAGATACTTAAAGCAACAGGTTTTAATTCTACTTTACACACATATACTGCACAAGTGAGTAAATTTGAGCAGCGAGAAATATATTAAGTGAAACTTCCGTTAGTTATTATTACAGACTAGCAGAATATCCGTTCTTCGCATGGGGAGAATACGTTTCATTTTGGACACAAAGGGCACCAAAACTGTCACCAATGAACTTGTGGAGCCCCAAAACTATGAATTTGACATTAATATCGATAATTTTCAATTATCTTTACATGTCACCATCCTCCTTAGAGTATTAATGGGGCTGAATTTGTGGATTTAAACGGCATCTTCTGTTCATCTCAGCGAGTATGGATTGATCATATCCTGGATCCGCCACTATATATATATATATATATATATATATATATATATATATATATATATATATATATATATATTTGGTCTAGGAATTAATTCGTGCGGGTGGACAAGAGATGGCGCAACGAACGGAGCGTCCCACAGTTCCGTGTATCCACACATGTGTTGCATGTCATCGCGTATCGTTCGTAGTATAGGGCAGTGGATTAAAGCGTCAACAACACCAGTTTGTAGTTAAGTGAACATGGCGCAATTTGTGCCTGATAAAGTGTTTTTGCGGGGTGTCCTGCTGCATTACTTTAACATGCAGAAAAGTGAGACTGAAAGTCATCGTATTTTGGTGGAAGTGTATGGTGACCATGCTCTAGCTGAGCAAACGTGTCAGAAGTGGTTTGCACGGTTTAGAAGTGGTGATTTCGGCTTGGCAGACCAAGAGCGAGCTGGACAGCCAAAAAAATTTCAAGACGAAGAATTGACAGCATTGCTCGAGCAGGATTCGTGTCAAACGCAGGAACAACTTGCAGCAGCATTAGGCGTTGATCAAACAACAGTCTCCAAACGCTTGAAAGCCATGGGAATGATTCAAAAGATGTCACATTGGGTTCCACATGAATTGAAAGACAGAGACGTTGAAAGACGAAAAACCATTTGCGAATTGCTGCTTCAACGACAGAGCAGAAAGGGGTTTCTGCATCGAATTATTACGGGTGATGAGAAGTGGATCCATTACGAGAACCCTAAACGAAAAAAGGCCTGGGTGAAACCAGGTGAACCAGGTCCATCACAACCAAAACGAGATATTCACTGTGCAAAGGTTATGCTGTGCATATGGTGGGATATGAAAGGTGTGGTGTACTATGAGCTGCTGCAACCGGGTGAAACTATGAATGTAGAACGTTATCGATGACAATTAATGCGTTTGAAGCAAGCTCTGGCCAGAACGCGACCAGAATGAGAGAACAGACATGATAAACTTATTGTTCAACATGATAACGCTCGCCCACATGTCGCAAAACCGGTCAAAA
The DNA here is from genome assembly GCF_964235325.1 of Thermobia domestica. NCBI lineage: Eukaryota > Metazoa > Arthropoda > Insecta > Zygentoma > Lepismatidae > Thermobia > Thermobia domestica. The sequence goes on along the minus strand of NC_137461.1, from coordinate 232,422,757 downwards.
CCTATTAAGAAAATGTCGGATGGGAAGTTTTACCCCACCCGCCGTATTCACCAGACGTTGCTCCTTCGGACTACTACTTGTTCGATTGCATGAACAACGATTTGATTGGACAGCGGTTTACTTCTTCAGAAGATATCGAAACATGGGTCTCTGACTGGATCGCTTCCAAGGATGAGGACTTCTTTCGCCACGGAATCCGTACATTGCCTGACAGATGGGCGAAAGTGGTGGCTAGCGATGGACAATATTTTTCTTAAGGTATTTATGTATTTTGTGTTTGTACTACAGCTTCAATGTGTGCGTACCAACCGCACAAATTAATTCCTAGACCAAATATATAATGCTCAAAAAAATTAGGGGTTCAGCTGAAATATCACACAAGACCTTAAGATAGTGTATGAATAAGCTTGGTTTGACTCATATATATCATACAAGAAGGAATGCTTTAAGATACGTTTTCCGTGCCGTGGTTGGGGCACGGAAAACCTTGTTCACATGGCTTATGACACAAGACGGTTATGTGTGCACCTCTCGAACTGCTCACAAACAGGCAAGGCAACAACACTGATTGTTCCTTAATGTGTCATATGATCACAGCCAACAGAGCCTTGCACCTGCGTGGCATGGATTCAATCAGATTATCGATGAGTTCTTGAGGGATGTTGTGCCACTCATCCAGAAGAGCGACTTCCAGCTCTAGAATGGTTTTTGAATTTCTGTCCTAGCGGCAATTCGTCTGCCAAGCATATCCCAGACATGCTCAACTGGAACGAGATCCGGAGAGCATGCTGGCCACTTCATCCGAGCGATACCCTCCGCATCCAGCATCTCATCCACTAACCGAGCTCTGTGAGGACGAGTATTGTCATCCATGAAAATGAACGAATCACCAATGGCACCAGCATAAGGAAGAACAAGAGTTTTCATGATTTCATCCCTATATCTGAGAACCGTCAAAGAGCCATTTCGGATGATGTGGAGCCCAGTACGCCCACCAATGCTGATTCCTGCCTACACCATCAGTCCACCACCATGATACTGGGATCTTTCTCGCACAAACATGGGATTGTGTCGTGTTCCACACTCTTTCCAGATGAAAACACGTCGATTATTAGGCTCTACACTGAATAGAGACTCGTCAGAGAACAAAACATTGTCCCATTCATTGCGTCCCCACCCACGATTTTTCTCCGCCTACGATCTTCGATCTACACGGTGTCGTGCAGTTAATGGGACACACACCATAGGCTTACGTGCGTAGAGACCACCTTCTCGAAGGCGATTGCGGACCGTTTGAGTAGATATTGTGCGTCCTGTTGTTGTTCGGAAGCCTCGCAGGAGCACAGTAGTATTCTGACGCCGGTTTCGACGGGCTGTTAACAAGAGATAACGATCGTCTCTGGCTTTGGTTGCTAGTGGACTGCCCTGTCCTTGTCTTCTTCGAACACTTCCAGTTGTTTGAAATCGATTCCACAATCGGGAAATCACACTTTGTGCCACCTCCCGCCATGACTGACCAGCTTCCAACCTGCCGACAGCTCGCCATGCCAACGATTATGGCAAATCACGTTGTTGCGCAGTTTCACTATGTAGATTTGTGACGCACTAAACACAATGAGAACAAAAGTATCCTGGATCTGGAATGTGTTGGCAGCGCCACACTAGAAAGTGATATCTGATAGCGCCACGTCACTGATCACGTGCACAGATGTTCCAAACGGTTCGTTTGCACGTTGGGCCTTCATTATTTTAATCTGAACTGGACAAGATACAGTGTTCTCACATTATTCGTAAGAAGTTTTACATGAGTTTTCATCTGATTCCCTAATTTTTTGATCAGTATAAATATACTGATCAAAAAATTAGGGAATCAGATCACTACTATATATATTACCTAAATATACCCATTCTTCGCATGGAAGTCAAGACCTGTGGAAGTATTATCCTCATTTCCGCGACCGCGAAAACTATAGATCTGAGACTAAATCGATCATTTTGGATTACTTTTAGATGTCTCGGTATCCTTCTCTCCCCCCCCCCCCCCCGCTGGCTCCCGGCCCGCATACAATGGTAGCTGAATTTGCAAGTGATCGCTAATGAAAGTGTCACCATTCATCTCAGCGACCGTGAAAATTATGGATTTGACACTAATATAGGTCATTTTGTATTACTTTTACATGTTTCGGTATCCCCCACCACCACGCTGACTCCCGGCCCGCATACAATGGTAGCTGAATTTGCAAGTGATCGCTAATGGAATTGTCACCATTGATTTCAGCGTCCGCGAAAACTATGGATTTTTCACTAATATCGGTCATTTTGGATTACATTTACTTGTCTCGGTATCCGACCCCCCCGGTGACCCCCGGCCCGAATAGGGTGAATTTGTAAGTTAATGTGATCAGAGTTTCACCATTGATTTCAGCGACCGCGAAAACTATGAATTCGTTAGTAATATCTGCCATTTTCTACCACTTTTACATGTCCCCGCCTGAGACCCCCAGGTTCGAATTAAAAAAAAAAGATTCGTCTTGATCTGGGGCCTGGGCCAAGGTACCCCTGACCAAAATTTGGTAATTCTCGGTCCACTCGTTTGGTCCCCAGGTCGCATACAGACAGACAGACAGACACACAAACAAACTATTTATTTTATTTATATTAGACTAGATAGATTCTTGCAAATTATGCCAGATCAGGGGTGTAGCCCGCAGGTTTGTGTAGGAGGGGCCCGTAGTTTTTGAGGGGGGAAACTACAATGCACAAAGCCAAAAAATGTGTTGCTGCTAGTGTTTTTGAGGTCTGAAAGAAAGGAAAATTTAGGTTTCCTTCTGGAAAACCAAAAACACTATTTTAGCTTCTTTTTCTTTTTCTTTTTATTATTATTATTATTATTATTATTATTATTATTATTATTATTATTATTATTATTATTATTATTATTATTATTATTATTATTATCCATAAATTATATTCAAGATAGTTTTTATTATGCTTAATCAAGAACTACTGCCCGGGACCAAACGCTATACTTTTGTGCATAACTATAAAAGTAACCAAGAAAATTCTGCCCCTTTTTGTGGAGGTCTGTGTTCAATTGGACCTCACACCGTGAGTTGAATGCGAGTGGAGATAAGGCGAACGGCATTTGTTGGTGTGGGTATATCCAACATACTATCTGGTTGTGGCAATTCAGATACACCGTGAACTTGCATAAAGACAGAGGGAACATGGGACATCCACAGAGCGTCATAAGAGAATGTATGCTGAACGAGTTCAAATGGAGGTCAAACGCCGCTGTAGCGGGACAGAAGATATGCCAGGCCTTTGGTGAGGGTGTCGTGACGACGCGGACAGTGCAGCGATGGTTTAACAAGTTCTAAGATGAAAAAACACCCGAAAACACCACGTGCCAGAAGACCAATACATGTACAAAGAGGAACTGGGACTACAATTCAGTGTGTGGATGGCAGCACATCCATCAACTTGGGAAGCACTACAAGTTAGATCGATGGGTCTCACATGTTTTGACTCCGGGCCAGAAGGCAACGCGACAGTCGCCTGGACAGGACGTTGACATGTGATAAAAAGTGGGTCGTGTACGAAGCTTCACGGCGCCGTCATCATTGGTTAGCATCCCATGAACCGATTTCAAAGCAGCCGAAACCAGCACTGTACCAGAAGAAGGTTCTTCTGTGTGTTTGGTGCATCGTGCATCGGGAACTGCTACCAGCTGGTCAGAGTATCAATGCAACTGTGTAGTGTCAGCAGTTCAGCTGTGCTCAACAAAAATTCAAAACTCGGGAGCCATCACTTCTGAATTGCAAATGGGTCCTCGTTAGCGGGACAACGCTAAGTTCCACGTGGCTAGGATGACTCAGGACACCATTTTCCGCCTTGGATGGGAAACAATATTGCAACCACTATGCTCCCGGGTATTGCACCGTCCGATTATCATTTGTTCCATTCTTTGGACAATCACCTTAGAGGACGCCAGTTCAAATCTCTAGTAAAAGTCCAAAATGCACCTGATACCTTCCTCGTTACACGGCCCACCAAGTTCTATCGCGATGGATTCAATGGCCTTTCAGAACGTTTCAGAAGGTCGTCGATGCTGATGAGGACTATTTTTGATCTTCCAGGTTAGGTGACATATCGATGTTCGAAGGTGGTGGGTGAAAAAGCAACAAAACTTTTCTTGGTTACCTTTATATTTAAATTTAAGACCTTGTATACAGAACCTATCTACCCAAGATTGATTTTCTTTGAAATTTCACTTAATTTCTTTACGGTTTCCTGACAAAACGATTTATTTATTATTCGTGACTAAAAAAACATAATTATTTTATTACACTGAGTAGAAATAAAAGAGAGAGCGAATGAAATCCTAATTGAATAAAAACATTGTTTCTCACCAAATTTTCCATCCTCTATGTCTTTTAAAACATTTGTTAAAGCATATAAAAATATACTATACTTACAAATCAGTTTAATACCTTTGTTTTATGGCTGTATTTGTAATACCTTGTTAAGACGTTTGCCTTCAAACTGCCAAATATAAATCGCAGTAAATTGTGTAATCTGTTGTCACAAAAAAGTATCCTATTTTTCGATCGGTATAAGGAAGAGATACTATACCATTTTTCGATCGGTATGGAAAAACAATATTTCTCCATGCTATTTTATCGTAAATTATTAATTGTCAGTAAACGTTGTTACTTTTAAATTAATGAAGCGAGATAATTTTACTATGATGTTTTAAAAGCTGGTTATTGGGGGGGGCAGGAAACCATTTGGGGGGCTGTCCCCAATGGACCCCCCTTGGCTACACCCCTGTGCCAGATTTTCATATTATCTTTCCGAACTAAGTTTAAAGACCCGCTCCTACTTATGTTTATATATATACACAGTATATCTATATTTATATCTATCTATATCTATATATGTATATAACAAACGCAGGAATTACCCCCTAAATAACGCTCCTGGAGGACTTCTTTCTCAAACAAAATTGCTGAAACACTTGTAGAAACTTCAGTTTTCGTGCCGGACGATTACCGAGATCTGGTGAAAAAAAAACCTCCTCTAGCGATCGAATTAAAAAATTAGTTCTCCTCAGGTTAGTATTCACTGAGAATATTTTTATAAAATTTAAATTTGATGGGTAAATCAGTGGATTTTGAATACATCCACATCGTATCCACTGAGTTGTGAAATTGTGTACCTCCAGACATGGGCGGCCGAAGAAAATTTTCTAGGGGGGCATCTTCAATGTTTGCTATATTAGTCTGGCATTTAATGTGCATGGTTTGTTATATTACGTATACATTTTCGTGAGCTAGGGAGGTTCATTCTTATCAAACACGGAGATTATGAAGGAGCAGATCTACTGTACAAATTATAATATAATATAATACAAAATATAATATAATATAACTAAATATTAAAAAAATAATGACTTACCAAGGTGATGTCAATTTGGCAGTCATCAAATCCATTTTATACTTTCACTTAATCCAGTGGATATTAATATAACAATTACAAGACACACGCGCATACGAATACTCAGAAACAAGCACATACACACGTACACATACACAAATATAAACACTTCAAATCTATTTACATGTGGTGGACTGCGCTGCATCAAACACTGTTATCTTCATCATCATCTTCTCATGTATCTGCATTACTTGATTCATCCACAGATTTGTTATTTCTACGTATCATTCATTTTTGCATTTTCGGGAGGGTTCAGGGTTCTTTCTTCATTTAAAGAGTCGATTCTCTGTATTGGAAAGAGAATCAGGGGAGGAAGGGGGAATTTATACTTTATGAATGGATAACATTTTAAGAAATATATACAAAACATGCCGCTTCCGACGCAGCACTGAAACATTTCTTTTAGCGGTCATACCCCCTCCCCTTTCAAGTTGTAAAGTGAGAAGGGACAGAAACATCCCAGACACTCAGGGTTCAGTTGACAATAATAAAACTATGGGTAAGTAAACATCTTGTACAGAGTCACGTTTTGCTTATTTTTGAACATTTCTGTGAATTCAACAATACAACAGCGGAAATATTAACTGGTTTTATTACTCCAACCATCGCTTCAACTAAGGGATATTTCCCAACGGTCAGTGAGCCATCTAAATTTTCGTTCTTTTTCTGTTCTCGAGAGGAAAAAATGAGATATTGCCAAGATGCTAATGTGAAGATGCTAGATATGGCTTCACTGGCGTGCTTTGATATCTACAGAACTTTCTGCCAAAGAATACAAAGAAACAATAGCACAATAGTTTCGATAACATCTGTGTGGTCCTTCGGTAAGCTACACATCCGGTAAGAAGCTCAATACAAAGAGTAGTTTGGACTGCACCCGTGGCAAAAAAAAAAAAAAAAAGCGTAGCTGGCTTGTATAGATAATTGAATTCAAATATTCAAGTATCCATTTACTGAATGCCCATATCGTGTATGCATGCATTTGCATGCATTATTTAATAAGTAAATAAAGTACACACACAATTAATTATGTCAGTGGTAAACGGTGTTTATTGAAAAAGAAAAAACCTTTCCAAACAATGAAGATTAATCTTAGACTGGAGAAATGGTTATCCTTCGTTTTCATTATCATTTGGCCATGAAACAAACGCCTGATAGATATACAACCCCTATATACAACTATGTGATGTTGGAATATATAACTCGTAGAGTATGATGCTTTACTTTTTCAAAAATTTCAGTACTTCTAGTGAAATGAAATCTTTAGTTTTACGTCCCACGGTTATGCCGGTTAGACTAAAGGAGACGGTGATGATGAGAAATGAATGAAATGGTGGAATGAAGAAAGTGGAAGGAAACGGAAGAACCCCGGGAAAACCCACGAGCATGGTGTTTGTCCACCACAAAGTCCACACGGCGCGATCTGGTATCGAACCAGGGACCCCAAGCACCGGAGATGAACGCCCTACCACTGAGCCACCGCACCCCACAGTACTTCTTGTGTACCCCTATAAATGTAATAAAGAACTACTGGCCATTTTTTTAAATAAAAATATTCAATTAGAACTGGACAATTTACATAAAATTTGGAATCGACAAATGAAAACGGCACGTTTCTAGCATTTGTGAGTTCGAGATCTCATTGTTGAAAGGATTGGAGACAAACATATAAACTGTTCTGTGAGGAGAAAAATATACACGTAAATCTAATATTTTAATATATAGATAATAATTGGAATAGTTTTATTTTCGAGTGCTATTTTTTTAATATTCACAATATTGAAATTTTTGAACTTACATTTTTCGCGTGTTTGAAAAAAAAGAGATATCATTACTAGTAAAATTAACCTAATACAAACATATTTATTTTTTAAAATTTTTCCGGAAAATCGAAAAAAAAGTTTAAAAAAAACAGATTCAAAATTTCCGGAAATTTGACAACACTTGTTCAGACACACTTGTACTTTGCCCAGCATTAAACTCTGATCTTAGTTCCGACGCAGTTCGCCGCCTGTTCTGTTTTACCAGTCTGCCCAGCCTACGACGTTCGACATCTGTAATAAGATGGGGGCACACAACCCCTCGACATTTGGACGTCTTTTTCCCTTGCTGAAGCCAATCACCACAGCACTTCTCCAACACCTGACAAGTCCTGCAGTTTCCGAAATTCTCGTGCTGAGTGTTTCTGAGCGAGCACTTTCTTCAAAATAATATTAAAAAATACAGAAAAATTTTCGAGACATTCGAGTCGAGTCGAGATTTTTACCAGCTGTCTCGACTCGAAAATTCAAGTCGAGAAATACGTTTGTCTCGACTCGTCTCGAATTTTACAGTGTGTGTCTCGACTCGAGATTCGAGACATATCTCGAGTCGAGTCGAGATTCGAGACATGTCTCGACTCGAGCGCATCCCTACCTGAGATGGTATCATACCAAAAATTAAAATTTATGTATGCACTATATTTACTCTAAGTTGTATGCTTCTATCATTGAAGTCACAATTATTTCACCCATGTGCTCCATATTCTTCTGAAGATTGTTGACTATCCTTGTTTAAACGTAAAATTAACACCCTACAAGAAAGTACAAGAAAGTTAAACTAGATCCTGCTAGGAAACCTATTTAAGGCTGTAGCTGATCATTAAGTTTAAGAGTACTAATAAAACTCCAACTGACCAAAGTAGTATATATATATATATATATATTTATATATATATATATTTGTGTTACACTTTCGGCTAGGTAACATAGCCTTCCTCAGACACATTATGAGAGAAATATCCAATTTTGACAGGTTACATACAATCTGAATGCAAGACACGCCCGCTTTCTCTTTACAAAACGTAAACTTTTAATTGGCTCTCAAAGGTAAAATTTTAATTACTGTAAACTTAAACTTTTAACGTTTTTTTCTTTAAATTACTGTAGTCACTTTTCTTTTTGCGCACCTCTTGTGGAACTTTCAATTAAGTGTTTGGCACTTTCACTTTCTATTCGCTATTGCTCATCTGCTGTTCTCCGTAGTACACCTGCTCCAACAGCTCGTGTTGATCCTTTTAATTCTTTCTTTCTATTTTGTCTATCATCTTTTCCCATAATTCATGTATTACAAGTCCACTGGACCAATTCATCAACCTCTCCTTCCTGTATTTCTTAATGCACTGGACTTTTTTCAGTTTCTTATCACACTCCTTTTCTCCCTTTCTAATCCTTTTATTCCTTCCCAATCTAGCTCATGTCATGTTTCTTTAATGTGATTATATATTGCGTTGTTCTCTCTTTTTAGTCTAGCATCATCCTTATGTTGTTTTATCCTTTGTTCTAATCTCTTTCCTGTTTCCCCTATGTACTTCATATCGCACTCTTTACAATTAACCTGGTACACTATTCCTTCCTCTTCTGATCTTATCTCCTTTTCCTTCTTTTCTCTCTGACTAAGTCTATTATCCTCTTTCCTCCTTTCCAGTATGTTTTAATCCCTTCCTTGTTCAACAGGTTCTTTAGGATCTCCGTTTTCTCGCCTAAACTTTCAATACCAAACCATCCTTTTCCTTCTCTCTCTGCTTCTTCCACTTTTCTATCTCTTTCTTTCTTCTAAATCTTCTCTTCTGTATCCGTTTCCCTTTAATAATTGGTACAGTATTTCCATGTCTTCTTTCCTTCTTTCTTCATTGCTATTTATCATTTCTATTTTCTTTTTCATGTTCTGTATAAACTTCTTCTTAGTTCCCCTGTCTACGTCACTCCTCTTGTGGCAGTATATCCCGGCATCGCAATCTTTTCTGTACCATCTCATTTCGAATTTTCCTCCTATTTTCTCTGTAGTCAGGTCCATGAAGTTGATTTTCCTCTCTTCTTCTATCTCCATTTCTAATCTAATTTCTTTTTCTTCGTACTCAATTATTTTAACGAATTTCTCCAACTGTCTCTTAGTTCCTTTCCATATTCCAAGACGATCATCTACATATTTACAAAACATTATAAGCTTTTGTCCTCCTTCTTCTTTTACTTTCTGTTCCCACCTGTTCATTACAATCTCTGCTAGTACCGGACTCTGTCTCGAACCTATGCTTACTCCCTCTTTTATTCTCACCAATTTTTATACCAATCATACATACACTATTCTCCCATATCAGTTTTAGGGCCTTCAACACCTTCTCCTTTTTCCATTTCCTTATAATCTTATTTTCCATTTCTTCTTATATTGTTTTTAACACGTACTCTCTCTTGATGCCGGGAAACAGTGCCTTTACATCAACACTGAACAATATGGTTCTCTCTCTCCTGTCTCCCACTCGTTCTAGGGCACGTTTTACCTCCTCTGTGTTTTTCATTCTGCTACTCTCCTGTCCTCTTATCCCTTCTGCAATCTGTTTTATTTCTTCCTCCAGTGGTTCGAAAATGTTGTTCCTGCAATCCATCACTGGTCTTAATTTAATTTCTTTTTTATGTGTTTTTGAGAAACCTTTCATATTCGGTATTCTTCCTGTTTTATTAATTAATTTCTTGAAACCTTGTTTTTCTCCCTCAATTATTTTGATTCTTATATCATTTTTCACATCCCAATCTCCCACTACTTCATACGTGTCATCGCATAGTTCTTCCAGTTTCTTTTTGTAGCATTCCTTCTCCATTACCACTGTCGCCCCTCCTTTATCTGCCTGTTCTACCACGATGTCCTTTCTTCTCCTTTCTTAATCTTAATTTCTCTTCTTTCGTAAGGTTTCCTGCTTTTCTATTTATGTTTTGTTTTACTATGGCTACTGCTTTCCTCCTGATTCTTTCCTTCTGCTCTGGTTCTTTTATTCCATAATTGCTTGTTCTACTGTGAATACTATCTCTTTTACTTCTGTCTTATCTTTTTTTACTTGAAACTTATAGCAATTCCAAACATTTCTTTCCTTGGTCTGTCAATTTTACATTTCCTATTACTACTACCATATTTGCACTTACTTTTTAACACAAATATATAATCTTAAAATATATATCTGCTTTGGTCAGTTTGAGTTTTATTAGTAATCTTGAATTTTCCAAATCTACAATGAATAATTTACAAGTTTAAGAGATATTTCCAGCTTTCCATTTTGTCACCCTGTATTTATATGATTCTGCGCTCTCAAGTGCACATGAACATTCACCCACACTGAGTGAAACTCCGTCATTCTACTTTTTTCGGCAACCTTCTGGAAGAGATTGTTTAAGTAAATTTAGATTTATACGGAAACAATAGAAATGGCACACAATAATAATATTTGCTAATAAGAGTAGAAGGTGGTTTGTAATTTCCAATTTAGTAATCTTCAAAATAACTCATACGTTTTATCACTTTCTTAGCTGATTTTTAATATTCAACCATGAGAAGCGTACATAAACAACTTTATGCATATTTAACAAGATGTCTACATACCACAAGATGTCTACATACATACACACACTTATTTACTACGTTTCCATAGCAACAACTCTTTTTCTAGTTAGCGATTACAAAAATAATCTCTCGATATCTCTATGTGTCTTTCTTTTCTTTATATAAGCTTATAATACTGCTCAAATAATTCGCCTCTGATCCTTTTTATAAGCTGGCACAGATTGCAAATACTATATACAACGTTATCGTTGTAGGTGTCGTCCGAACGGGACTTCCGTAATAGTTTTCCTATGAAGGAAAGAACCCTGGATTGAAGATTATAAAGTACTTACCTTTTGAATAGCCCTCGTATATACTTAATATCACTTTTAATACAAATATTTTACTCTTCCATTATATATAACATATTATAACATTACACATTTTTATATTTATCAATATATATCAATACTAAGAACGTCGATTTACAATTATCGTCGATGAGGCTATTCAAAAATTAAACCTAACTGATAGTTTCCTTCATGTTCAAACAACATTAATTACAAACAAAGATCTTTATAGTATTAAATATTAGTAGGATCAGAAGGCAACAAAATTAGAACATATAAACACATTGAGGATTATATTCCGTAAATGATTTGCTTTTTACATATTTAACAAGATATTTCATAATTACATATGCTTTCAACTTACATTTTAATAATAAATCGACTGAAGAACATATTAACCATAGACGTAAGGAAAGGTCAATTTAATACAAATCCATCGGACGCCTTTTTGATAGTTCAAGTTATACGTTCGAAGGGCTCATTTAAGCAACATTGTATAGCACAATCTTGTGTACATTCTTGTCTTTCATAGGATGATACCATATTTTGATTCCTATTTACAGAATTCCTGCCATCTGCAAATTCATTTTGTGAGAATCGGCGATAATTATTACTCCTACTGGAATTCCTGTTGCTATTTCTAAAATTCCTAGCTTCATTTCTGTGATTAGGTTGCGTTTGATTATCGGTACCATTATAACTATTTATTCTATTATTAAAACGATGAACATTAGAATTATTTTCAGGTTGTATATTTACATTACGGACAGAAGCATATTGTGTCTAATTGCGTCCATAATTACCCTGACCTCTATCCTGCATTTTATTGTTATTCTGTATTGCCGACTGACTTTCATAATTCTGAATAAGCATAATTAGATGATTAACATCAATGCACTGCGCTGACATTAACAACTGTTGTAGTCGAAATGGCAATAAGAATCTAATGGAAGCTATAATTCGGGATTCCGGATGATTTGGATTTAGTGATCTTAACTCATTATATGTAGATACTACAAATTCTGTAATACTCCTGTGTAATTTTGGATTGAAATGTTTCGTTCGCAAGACGGCATCTCTATTCGCTATCATAAAATCATTTTCATAATTTGATAGGAGAGCATTCTTGAAGTCAGAATATGTACGAAGATTACCCCTTATAGCTTTGAACCATGTTAAACAGGGTGGTAATAATATATGCGGCAATAATTTTAAAAACTGAGACTCATCTACACCCATGAGTTCGCATTCATCCTGATTTTTTTGAGAAATGCCCTAGCGGGAATATCTTCCGGCACACCACTAAATTTTGTAAGCGATTTAACTTCGCTGAATCGTAACGGTTTACCTGTATTTGTCTTCATACATCTGTTGGAATTGTGTTTCCGCCGAGATGTTTGCCTCACTCTTCTTTCTCTATCAGTACTCTCTTCACAGCTCGAAGACTCATTAAGTTCCAAAATTGGTCGTGGATGACGAGTAGGTTCACAACCAGTAGATGTAGGATTCACCACATTCATGTATCCATTGTCCTGAAATGCACTTTCGGGAATACATTTCTCCTTGATAAAGTTCACCTCATCTTGCAATATTTTAATGTGATTGGCGTGAGCGTTTATCGTTGACTCTAGACCATCTACTGAATCTTGAACTTCCGTGAATCTTTGTGTTACTTTTTCCATTTCTTCGTCGTACTGTTCAAATTTTTCTACTATGTGTTGGTTCGTCTGACTCAGTTGACGTTGGATAAGATCCCATCTGCTTTCATTACATTGTTCTAATCTCGCTATCTTTTCACCAAAATCCTTAGTTAGCTGGTTTATCCTCTGATCCAATTTTTCATCAAAGTGTTGACCTTGTTCCCTAATTTGTTGTGCTATTTCATCACTTTTTCGAACCTGATCATTAATTTGCTCAGATTGATTCCTAATTTGCTGAGCTACCTCATCACTTTTTCGTACTTAATCCTTAATTTGCTCAGATTGGTTCCTAATTTGCTGAGCTATCTCATCACTTTTTCGAACTTGGCAATTAATTTGCTCAGATTGATTCCTAATTTGTTGAGCTAAGTATCTTAAAATGTCAGTCAAATTTTCATTAGGATTCATTTCTGGATACACACTCTGATCACCAGTTATGTCACTATCTGTTGCACTCATTGCCATATATCGGTGTATCACCTTACCGCTTCTCAATATAGTAACACTAATGTCACGTTGAAAGTTAGCCGTTTTTACTATTCTTCAAAACGACACTTATATCCCGGTGTTGAAGCACCAATTTAGAAGGTGGTTCGTAATTTCCAATTTAGTAATCTTCAAAATAACTCATACGTTTTATTACTTTCTTAGCTGATTTTTAATATTCAACCATGAGAAGCGTACATAATCAAATTTATGCATATTTAACAAGATATCTACATACCACAAGATGCCTACAAACATACACCAGTGGTGCCCACCCCCCCTCATGTCTATGACGCACCCCCCAATTGTCTATCCGTAAGTGTTCTTCCATGAAAAAAAAATCTTTTAACTTAATTTATACACCCCCTCAAACATAATTATATAGATTTTTAACTCCCCCAAATATTTCAATGACGCACCCCTGCATACACACACTTATTTACTACAGTTCCATAGTAACAACTCTTTTTCTAGTTAACGATTACAAAAATAATCTCTCGATATCTCTATGTGTCTTTCTTTTCTTTATATTAAGACATTCCTCATTTTGAGATTTAAAAGTCACTAGTTCATAAGAACAGATGACAGACATTTTTTTAAGCCGAGGATTAAGACATTCCTCATTTTGAGATTTAAAAATAATAATATAGAAGTATACAGTTAACGGATCATCTCCAAGTTTCTAGAACAATATAGGAGAATGAAAACATTTTAAAATAGAACTGACAACATGTTTTGTGGGTAACACGGATGGATTTAGAAAAGTGAAAACAAAAACAATCCTAGTTTCAATTTCAGTTCCGTGAAAGGTAGAAATGAAAGTACTATAAAAACAGTAGACAATTCAGTCAAAGTGTGCAAAAGGATCTATCAACCACACGCCACGTAGTCACCACTCTTTCTTCCTCGGTAGTATAATGGTTAGTATCCCCGCCTGTCACGCGGGAGACCGGGGCTCGATTCCCCGCCGGGGAGCCATAAGAAATACTTAAAAAAATAATATGATTGAATGATTGAATAGATGATTGACTGAATGCCAAAGGGCAGGTTGTATAGGGTTAAAAACTTACTTTCATATGCATGACATGAAGAAAACTAATTTATTACAATTATATATAACAAAGTGAATATAAACTAAACCATGATATTTTGAGGGGTTTACATTCTCGTTTTACACGTTAGGACTGTCTTGTGCGTTTTTCACTAAAGTCACTAACAGAGTTCTTTGAAAGCGTACTTACAGTGTTTTAACGTCCATAGCAATCGGAAACTGCACTACACTTTTCCAACGTCACTTCTCGAGGAAGAAAGAGTGGTGACTAGGTGGCATGTGGTTGATAGATCCTTTTGCACACTTTGACTGAATTGTCTACGGTTTTTATAGTACTTTCATTTCTACCTTTCACGGAACTGAAATTGAAACTAGGATTGTTTTTGTTTTCACTTTTCTAAATCCATCCGTGTTACCCACAAAACATGTTGTCAGTTCTATTTTAAAATGTTTTCATTCTCCTATATTGTTCTAGAAACTTGGAGATGATCCGTTAACTGTATACTTCTATATTATTATTTTTAAATCTCAAAATGAGGAATTTCTTAATATATAATACTGCTCAAACAACTCGCCTCTGATCCTTTTTATAAGCTGGCACAGATTGCAAATACTATATACAACGTTATCGTTGTAAGGAATTGAATATTAGCCTAGTTTCCAAGTTATTTTATAGTAAATTTGTGTGTGAGTGTAGTAAGAATGTGCCTATAAAACTTTAAACGTATGATGTTCTCTACCGATTGAAGATGGATTAGTCACTCTTCATAGTTTCTGGTAGAACCAAGGTATACAAATATATGATTTTCCTGTCCCAATGAACACCAAAGTGTCTAGAATACAGATAAGACAGATAGATTCTTAAATTAGGCATCTGTAATAGGGTAAAAAAGGATTAAACGTTTTCGTGCTGCAGAAAGTTAAAATTGTGTAAAATATTCTCTATATTTCATCAACAAATTTATATAAAGACCACACTGAATGGTTGGTTGGTAAACGGATTAAAACGTTTTCCATTGTAATTACCAATATCTTTAGAAGGGTTGCAAAATTTCAGGTCACCAGGTCGCCGCTACTAGAAATTTAGAACTGGCGGCGACCAGTGTTCAGTAGAATGGTTGCTTCCTAAGCTCACCGGGCTGCGCAGTTTCTGTTTCGCTCGAAAGTGTCACTGAGTGAGAGAAAACACGGAATGTGAAGTTTTCACAACTGACATGGAAAGTGAAGTACACAACGTTGTAATTCGCACTTCCTTACCCACCCTCAATCGAAAGATATAAGATATTTTTAAATATGTATATGAATTGTCCCATTCAAAATTGATTATCCTGAATTTAATTGTGTGGTTTTGAAATTTTATACCCTAATGTAATCTCTTTCTTTGTCAAACCAAAGGCAGGGGACCCCTCACATAATTTGTATATTGACAGATATTGGCGACCATTAATTTTGTATTGGTGAATGCGTCTGATCTTGAAATTTTGCGCCGTGTCTTTAGAACAGCTGAGTCTTGAGCTACAATATGTGCACACTACATACTTTTACATAGAGTATATATATATATATATATATATATATATATATATATATATAGATAGATAGATAGATAGATAGATAGATAGATAGATAAGTAGATATATAGATATAGATATAGATATAGATATAGATATATAGATATAGATATAGATATAGATATATATAGATATAGATATAGATATAGATATAGATAGATAGATAAATAGATATAGATATAGATATAAATATATAATGCAAAATCGATCTTCTTAAGTTTTGAAATCGAAAAATAAACCCAAAAAATATTTAGGGACTTCTTGTGGTTATTAATTTTGAGGGATAAATGTTTTGAATAACAAATTCCACAAAACGGATAGAATCTCTTAATTTGGGCCGAAGAAAACATTTATTGCGGGACTCAATTCAGCAAAACACCTCTATAGGGATCTCTAAAAACATGTGCAATTCACAATAATGGAGATTTACCATACAATTTCAATTCGTTAGCGTGATTTCTCTGCTTTGGGAGTAAAAAAAAAAAAAAAAAAAAAAACGATCGTGATTTTTTAAAATTTCTTAGAAGTGACTGTATGAGAATTTACGTACATTCAGTTTAATCGAACTTGCGTTGAAACTGGAAAAAGTTTATATACTGTAAGTGTTTGAAATACTTTCATTTGAAACTTATTTTCCCCGTGCGCAAAATGAGCGCTTCGGATAGTATTGAAATAAATTATTTTGTACGCTGCATTTTTTATTTTATTTCATGAATAATTTGATAGGTTACATATTAACATCTGGTAAACATGATTATGATTTAATGTACGAATTTTCAGTGTGAATAAAGACATAAAGGAATAGTTCTATGGGAGCATTTCATTCAGTTGCATTAAAAGATTGTATCCCCCTCCTCCGATGATGCTGCCGATGTCAAGATTAGAAATCTGCTCCTTCAAGACAAGGAAAAGTATCTTCTCTAGAGGAACCTGAATCGTATCTGTCAACAGATTCAACAATGTGCTTGCTAAGTCACTTAACGGATCATCTAATACGCTTAGGCCATCCAAGGTTAAGTCCAACGAGCTGCAGAGAAAAAGAAGAAATTACGTCATTAGATACGTCATACAACGATATTTCATTCCATGTTCCACTTAATACATATACATAATTCAGTTCATTTGTGTCAGTGTACAAATTGGAATCAATTACACTTACCATGTGTTGAAACGATAAGAGTGAGAAAGGGGATATTGAAAATAGTGTTACATTGTGAGCTTTTAAAAGTGGAAATTATTAAAACATTTAACCTCAATATATTCAGTAACTCACAATATGTGTCTTTCTCTGAGTGTTTTGCCCGGAGACAGGTTCCAGCCCACTTACCCTAATGTAGCTAGGTACAGAGTTCCTAGTTAATTTTCCGTTTATGTAAAACAAAAATGACATCTTGGAAATTGAGTTGGAGTAGAGGATTAACGTAAATAAATGATTAATAATACCACGTAAACAAGAGCTGCATAATTGTAGCTTCGTTTCACAGGTGATCAGCAGGGCCCGGATTTTGTTGACCTAAAATTTTCTAAAAAGTGACCTATAAAATGACACTAAAATTCCTGTAAAATGACCCTAAAATTCACAGAAGTTGACCTTAAAACTTGTAGTTTTTTAAACGTTTATTTCATTAAAACATTGAGTTTTTGAATATCTGTTGGATTCTAATTACCATTTCTCACTCATTTTCAAAAGTTTTGTTTCAGTTCGTTGCAGTCCATTTTGGTTTAAAAAAGCAATAATATTGAAACTAAACTTTGACCAATTTAGTAAATAGCTAAGCATTTCACATTTGAATTACAGATGTATAGGTCTATATCCAATTAAACAACATATAAACATTTTATAAGCTGTGGTACAACAAATTAACTCAGGAACTTTGTAATCGTCAAAAAGCTCATCTTATTCAGCATTGCAGTAAATAACTGTCAACATTGTTACGATTTAATTGAATTAGCAGCCTTAATTATATATGGAGCAGCATTTGTTACAAAAACAACATGGTCATGTTGGACACCTTCAGGCCAAAGTAAGGATATCGATTTATCGAAAAGTCTACATATTGCAAAATGGTTGACAAATTCCAACACTTCACCAGTTAGCAAAAATATTTTGGTGGGTTCGTCGGCTTTCATTGCTCCAACAATAATATTGACTATATAGCGTTCCTTCACTTTACTAATCGGGGCCGCGATAGCTCAGTGGTAGAGCGTTCACCTCTGATGCTTGGGGTCCCGGATTCAATCCCAGTCCCCGCCAAGTGAACTTTGTAATGGACAAACACTATGTGCGTGGGTTTCCTCGGGGTTCTCCCACTTTCTTCATTCCAGCATTTTCATCCATTTCTCATCATCACCTTTGGCATAAGTGTGGGACGTAAAAGTTTCCATTTCATTTC
Source organism: Thermobia domestica (assembly GCF_964235325.1). Classification (NCBI taxonomy): domain Eukaryota; kingdom Metazoa; phylum Arthropoda; class Insecta; order Zygentoma; family Lepismatidae; genus Thermobia; species Thermobia domestica. Next base: position 232,404,361 of record NC_137461.1, on the reverse strand, counting down.
ACATCACTAGTCTGTCTATAGAAACAATTTTCTGAGTCCAAAGTTCCGCTCTTATTTTTCTTAATGTGTCATCGTTACACTTTGGCATGTAATTTTCTCAAAGATTCGTTTCGTCTGGAATGGAACAACCTGTATGACGTTCCAGGAAATCCCGCAATTTCACATTGTTGAGTTTCCAAAGAGGAATATTTGAAGACACAAAAACTTCACACAATTCTTTTGAAAACTGAGGATTTGAATTTACTATTCGAAGCACTCTCCACAAGTAACAACTACGAACACTTGGTTTTATGTTTGTTTTCCACTGCGCGTAAATGTTTTTCGCTTCTGATATGCTTTTGCACAGTGTATCTTTTCTCTGCTGCCACTTTTACTTCACATTACCTTGCAAAACAATATTGTACCGTCAGTACTAAAAACATCCTCACCAAATTCAGAAACAATCTGTCTTAAATGAGAAGCTATAGATGGTTTAGGCCTCGGCATTCTACATACTGAAAGCATCAATTCACTCTCGAGTTGAAACTAGGAAGCACACTTAAAGAATAAAAGTTCGGAAGTGTAGATTGTAAACATCAGAATAATAGACAAAAACCCTGTTTAAGTTCTTTGTACGTGTTCTAATCTATTTTTAGTTATTCACGTAGTCATATCCTTTGTGGTAAACAACCTAAGACCATCTGCTTTGGCCACTTACGAACCCCCAGCTCTCGTCAACCAGGTACAACTTAGTGTTCATTAACTTGTTAGGAATGCAGTTTTTCCACCCCAATAATCAGGAAGCAGAAAAAAAAAGATCATTTAACTTTGAGTTTTTAAGTCCGTAAACAGTTTTCGTTTCAAGATTTACTTATGTAGAAGAAAAAGAATAAAAAGACAATAAATGGCCTAAAAGTTACCTTAAAATATTAAAAATTGACCTGAAACTTCAAAACGGCAAAAAGTGACCAAAAGTTGACCCTAAAAAAAGATATTTTTAGAACCAAGAGTTGATGGATAATGTTTTTATTTGAACTTCCCTTGTCCTACGCGTAACAGAAAAAAGTTGACTTGTCAACAAGATCCGGGCCCTGGTGATCAGTTATAATCGTCCATATCCCCCGATATACAGCAAAGCGCTCTAACTTCCTACAGTATCAAGATGTCTGAATCTTTACAAACTGTAAAGTACATGTATAAATGAAATAATGGACATAAAGTACGCATTTTCCCATTATAGTTAGATCTTATATATATATATATATATATATATATATATATATATATATATATATATATATATATATATATATATATATAAGTGTGTGTGAGTGTGTGTGTGTGTGAGAGAGAGAGAGAGAGAGAGAGAGAATGTATGTGTGTGTATCCTCAGGAAATGTGTAAATTCAAATAATAATAATAATAATAATAATAATAATAATAATAATAATAATATTTGTCCATCCGATTTTACTCTATGTATTGAAACAAAGTGCTCTAATTTAGCATTGAAACTTGTCCCAACTCTCTAAAATAATTGCTACTTAAAGGAAGTTCAAAAGGAAGGAACAAACGCAACGAAATAAAATCAGGTAGTCTGACTATCTACTTCGCTGTCTACGTTACTGGTTTCATGTATAGATCTGATGCAGTGTTTAACCGAAAAAAAAGAGGGGATCTCAGTTTTATCTTTGTGTGTATCTTATGCATGATATGTAGGTAGGGCTTTATACGCGATTATATCGTGAATCATTGGTTATATTTCAATGCTGTTTTCTGTAATTGAATAGGTAATACCCAAGGAAGGCTTATACGTATAAAAAGTTAGAAATAAATATATATATTTTAAAAAAATCAAATTATTCCTATAAGGCCTGAGAAAAACTTATCCTATATTATGCTAAGTTCAGAGTTTCAAGTACTGCAAGGTCTTACAAGTAAATTTTCTTAGTCAATAATCGAGGATCTAACCGTAGTATATTTATTCTGAGTATATTTATTATTTAAAGTAGTGCTCTCAAACGGGTCGGGTTACGGATCGGGTCGGGTTATTCGGGTTGGGCTGTCGGGTCGGGTCAATCGGGTCAGCTCGGGTCGGGTTGTCGGGTCGGGTCAGTTCACTTTGGTCAACTGAGTTTAGGTTGAGCGTAAACTCGGCTGGAGTCGAAAGCTGCTGTTTTTCACTAGCTGCCTAATTAAAAAGAGCAATTTTCAATTGATTTTATAGAAACCATAAATCTATTTTGAACACTTGCAGCTAGTGTTTTTATGGTAAATGCTTATTTTTGTACTTGTGTGTACTTTAATTTTTAAATGTGGAAGATTGATTTTACCAATCGACTGTAATATTAATATCTACGCCAATATGAAGTCTGGATTTAGAACAAAACTAGAAGTTGTTTAAGCAAGGCCAAAAGAAAGATTGGATATGGACGACCAAGCCCAAGCAGGGCTGCGGTGGCTCAGTGGTAGAGAATTCATCTCTGGTGGATGGTGTCCATGGTTCGGTCCCAGCTTGTGCTAAGTGGTCTTTGTGGTGGAGAAACGCCGTGTAGTGGGATTTCTCGGGGTTCTCCTGTTTCCTACCACTTTTTTCATTCCACCATTTCATTCATTTCTCATGGTCACCGTATCCCTTAGCCTCGGTGGAGAATCGAGGGAGCTTAAACTGAATATTTCATTTTATTTCATTAAGCCCAAGAACATCGATACAAGAACAAGATAAAGATTGGATATGCAAGACGAAGTGTATAATAATCTTGCTCTTGGCCTTGTTTTGGTGATCACCAAGTAGCGATGAGCATATTTTCTTGCTTTCCGTATAGTATGAAAGACCATAATCAAAATCACACTTGGTCTTCATTTGTACCGATGAGGCGAGCAGTCTTGGCTCTTGTATAGCATGAAAGACCACCAAGACTACGAAATGCAGGACCAAGACTTGACTGTGCAAGACAAAGAATAAGAAGCAGTATTGATGATCAAGACCCAGGGTGCGAATTGTTTGAATTTGATTTGTTGGGCTGAAAGTGATGAAACAAAATTAGTACTATATAATTAATTATCATACTGTATTTTTAAATTTTAAATTACAAAATTCATTGTATATATCTTCTTACTTGCAACTATATATACTGTAAAATACGTTTTAATTACCGAGAAAGAAAAATCAAAGTGGCGCGGATCCCGGAATAATAAGAACCTATTTTGGAATGAAAGTTGAAAGGTTGGAAAAAATCACAGTTGTTCTCCCGTTTCCTCAACCCTTATCATTGGAGTTAAACGATTTCCTTTTGTCTCCGCCTTCCTAGAAGACCTCCTGCCATCCGAGCAGGTGAGAACACTGACCTTGAAGAAAAATGTTGTCATATAGAACTAAAGCAAAAAAAAAAAAAAAAAAAATCTCCCACGTCGGACATTGGTATCAATTATAAAAAGAAATAACCAAACCTCAAAAGTGGCAAATATTCAATAAGATGCATATACAAATCCCCCGCTTGATCTAGCTAGTGGTTAACGTGTAAGACTTCGGTACACGTGGTCCGGCTTTAATTCTCAATGGGAGTGCATTTTGGCGTTCACCCAGTGTCGTAACCATAGTGCTCTCAAACGGATCGGGTTGACCCGACCCGACCCAACTCGTGTGGGTTACGGGTCGAGTCGGGTCGGTTCAACTCGGGTCGGGTTGTCGGGTCTGGTCAGTCGGGTAACTCGGGTCGGGTTGTCGGGTCAGCTCGGGTCGGGTTGTCGGGTCAGGTCAAACCGGCCACATCACGGGTCGTGTCCGGTCATCGGGTCGTGTCAGTCAATTCGAATCACGAGTCGGGTCGGGTCGGTCTTCAACCCGACCCGACCCGATCCGTTGAGAGCACTAATTTAAAGTACTTACTGAGATTAGAAAAAAATACGAAATCTGATCAAAAGTATAGGAATTAAAAGAAACTAAAGCTATCGCTGAAATCTATAACAAATCTTATTTACACGTTAGTCTCGATTTTCTGCAAGCTCTCATCACTGGTCCAGTGGGTATCCTGTGTGTGTTTTGGTGTAAGTGGTCCGTGGTTCGACCTCCAGTGGGAGAGTACAAGCATCTAATTTTACAATCATTCACTTTTATTACACATGTGTGTCCTTTAACACATAAGGAATAATTGTGGGAAGTAAAATTAGAAACTCATTTCTCGAACTTCTACTAGAGGTATATGTTCAACTGAGAAAGTATGATTCTTATACTTCACAGAGTCACAATTTTCCTCAGAATATGGATGTTGTACGATCATTTGTTTCTCCGATTCTAACTTTGCAAATGTGAATGTAACCCTCTCTGCTCCCATACTTCAATATATCCCTCTCAATGTCGTCCGCCACGATCTCACATGGCCTGGAATCAAATCTCCGACTCTTGGTACCTGATGTTAACGTTCTAACAATTGGGAATTGTGACTCCCTATAGGTTTGTTATTAGTAAGCTGCGGATACGTAAAACAGGGAACATAAGCAGAAAAAATAGTAAACCAGGAACTAAAACTAGGCATATAAAATAAGCAAAAGAGACACAACACAAACACGAATGTACTCAAGAACTATATGAACATTTACATGTAGTTACCGAAAAAGAAAGGAAAATAATCACTGAAGAACATTTATTTCTCTCAGTAGCTTGTGAGCATACTCATACTTGTCAAGGCGAATTTTTCTCTTACAAGGAAAATCCAACTCTTCGAAGAGTATCGCATTGAAACTTGCACAAGTGAAAGGACATATTGGAAGATGGGAATATACTTGTTCGTGTTGGTTTAGGCGTCAAGCCAGCGACTCAAGGGTCCCGACTTCGAATCCCGGTATGGTTGTTTGTGGATTTGAAAACCTTTTTAGAAGTGCTAGAGGACACTAAAGACGGGCCGAAGTCCTTCGTTACTGAACGGGTCCAACAATACATTTGTTGTCATCTTTTTCTCAGCATTATTAATATTTTTACTCATTATACTGCTGATATTAATAATGTTAATCATACAACAACAACAACAACAACAAATAATAATAATAATAATAATAATAATAATCATAGAAAGCCATTTTTGCGTTGTGGTTTCAGCGTGTCCCTTTTCTCTGCCGGGTAAACGTCTTCGTTTGGAACTTATGGTCGTGTATCGTGTTCCATTTGAGATCGATTCGCATCAATGACGTACTAGAGATACCAATCACCACCGACTGTTATTATCTTGAGTTTGCAATATTTGTCTTCGTGAGAAACAGGTTCCAATGTATCACATTCTGGCATGTATGACCAGAGTACATAACTTTCAGGGGCTATGGGGGAACGATCATTCTACTTCCGGTTCGACGACGACGTTGCAAATCGTAAGAGTAAGCATATTTCCATCTTTCAATATGTTCTTTCACTTGTGCAAGTTTCAATGCAATACTTATCGAGGAATTGGATAGTTTACCTTGTTAATGGAAGGAGCGTTATTGCATTCATAACAACAATGAACTTACAAGACTGTTTTAAACAATTTGTACTTTTACCGAAATAAGAAATTGTAAAATGTAGCGCAGCTTTGATGAATGTTCACTCATATTCAGGGAGCAATATTTTACGTCTGATTCTAAGAATTCCAACGATTCTCAACCATCAACTGTCAAATGACCTTAAGTTGGACCAGTTTTGACTTGTATGCTTACAAATTTGAGACTCTTAATACCACCTTAGGTGCAAAAAGATAACTGTACATTTTTCACTAGATGATATTTTGTTGCAGTTTCACTAATGTAATGAGATATCCTCAATAGAGGCTTTTTACATACAGTCGAACCTCAACAAGACGAATTTCAAAGTTTAGGGGGGAAAAATTGTCTTATCGAGGTATTCTTAATAAAGAGGTTCGTTTTATCGAGGTTTGATACTGCCGTTATTCGTCTTATAGAGGTTTCTTTCACATGCTTCAAAACGTTACGCTTAAACTCCATTTTTAGCGCCGTTTTTGTTTCCCCCCCAGTACTAAAGCACTTACAACTATAAAACAAGGAAAAACAGCAATGGTACTGGACACTGCACAATCACGTGCCAAACATTGACTGAGGAAGGAAGATGGATAGGTGGGGTGCATTCCACTGCGATTGCATGTCGAGACACGCGTCTGTGTCACTGTTTGTTTTGAAAACTATGTACTGTCGAGAACGAAAGCGTGAGAAGTTCTCCTATAGAGGTCGCGTTCGTCTTGTAGAGGTTCTGTGCTAAGAATATTCGTTGTATAGAGGTTAATTAGTCCTAGCCCAAATCACAAAAAAAGTCTTATGAAGGTTTTTGTCCTAATTACTACGTTGTACACATTGAGTGCTACGAAAGTTTCAAGGGGGTCAAAACAATCGTCTTATCGAGGAATTCGTCTTATCAAGGTTCGACTGTATAATAAAATTAAAGTTTCACCTATAAAAAAGTATTTCAGTCATTCAATAATTAATTATTACGCATTTCTTCGTGCATATTTCGTAGGGAGAGCTATTTTGTAGGAAATAAGTGGCCTATATTTAGATTAAGTGTCGCTCGGAAGCAGTCGTTTTTTCATAAAAAAAAAGTTCCGGGTGGCATACATAATATTCCGGGGGGGCACTTCTGGTACTATTTTATTTATTATTATATTATAGACGTATTATTTTGGTCTCGTCCGGGAGCATTCTCAGAACTCCGGGGGGCAGTGCCCCCCAAAAAAAACATGTTTGGAAGAAACACTGCTGGAAGAATGAAAAAAATAAATAAGCTTAAAAGAAAGTAATAACTTCAGCGCCTTAAAAATTAGAAAAAAGTAAAATAAAATGCCCTTAGAAAAACGAGATATGAACCGACTTCAGAAAAAGGCACTAAAAACCCAAAAATAATGAAAGCGCTATAAAGCAGACAATAATAATAATAATAAAGCGCTAACTAGAATCTCATTTATTACTATTATATAAAAACAGGTTTTCGAAGTTGTGCCAAATCAAACATATTAATGGCTAATGAAATTACTATCAATGTTTCTATTAGAAATTAATTTATTCGGCTTGGCATGACTAAAACTAGTATAGGTAATAGTAATAAATTATTTTCTGCTTTTGAGCGTTTCTTTATTTTATTATTGTCTGCTTTTTAGCGCTTTTTTATCTAATACTTTTCAGTGCCTTTTTAAAGCCAATTCAGTTTTCAAAAAGTTTATATATATATATATATATATATATATATATATATATATATATATATATATATATATATATATATATATATACATATTTACGAGCAGAAAAATAGATGGATTTATTACAACTAGATGTTGGTAAATTTAATTTATTGCAAGAAGTGAATTATGCATAGTGAACATTTTAAACAGCAGCTACTTTAGAGAACACCAAAACGAATACATATTTTTTATTCGTACATTTTTTTAAAATTTAGTAACTCAAAATGTAATCTCTGGAAAGCTTCTTTTTACTTTATTTTCATTTGACTATAACAACACTCACAGTAAAATAGCCGCGCTTCCTTTCGTGGCCAAATGTAGCTAACACAGTGTTTATATCGCACTGAGAAAAAAAAAATGTAGGTGGCATACTTAAAAACGTAGGTTACATTCGTAATTCCTGTAGTTTCTGGACTTAACGTACAACCGTATATAACATCCTGCTGCAAACGTATAGCTGAAAAAGTATGTATTATACGTACTGTCTGCATAAGTGCAATGACGTCATTCGTGTGACGTCATCTGCAGTAACAAGTATATACGGAGGTGGTATCTAGCTTTGTGACGTCAGGATCGTATATAGCATGTGGGTTAATAATGACGACACACACTGACTATCAGGACGGAGCATAATTTCAAGAAGTATGCAATATACGTTCTGTACGTATGCTTCTTGCGTTCAACCCTGAGACAGCATCTATATTGTACTTATGCCCCGTACGCATGACTTGATACAGTATACGTATTGTACGTATGTATTATACACATTTTCCTTATGTCGCACACAGCTTGTCCAGATACAACATACAGAATATCCGTATGCACCATACAGAGTGCACATACGTAGCTTACAGACTGTCTGCATGCAGCATATAGATTATACTTATGTCGCGTACAGGTTGGCCATATGTAATGTATGGATTGGATGTATGTAGCTAATTGGTTCTCTATATGAAATATACGGATTTTACCTGTATCGCATACGTATTGCCTTCTTGTAATATATGGATTGGACATATGCAGGATCTAGATTGTACGTATAGTGCACCATTATTAAAGTGCTGCAACATACTGCAAAATGCATGATACATTCTTACTGTAATGTTGTCAAATATTGTTTTACTCTGTAAGAAAACAAAAATAGCTTAAAATATGGCTGATCTCCTTTGTGCCAATAATAATAAAATTTACAATACTACACTTTTCAAATCTTAGTTTCGAGCAGTGAAACTGTCCAAAGGAATGTATTTACCTGCAGGGTGTCCTATAAGTTTGGGCTTCCTGCTAATTCGTTGGAAAGCTACTGCAAAGCCAAGCGTTGAAAAGTGACACAAGCGTTAATTTTAAAATTATGGGCACAAAGGAGGTTAACCATATGTTAAACTATTTTCGTTTTCATACAGAGTAAATCAATATGTGATATATTACTGTAAGAATTTATCATATGGTTTGCAGTTAGTTAGTTGCAGCACTTCAATAATAATGCAAAATGCACAGCCATATACAATCCTATATTCAAACTCAAACAAACAAGATTTACGTACAATCATTTATTAAGCTATCATCATCCATTGCTTGTACGATATAAAGATTATTTTACCTCATTCTTTTCCTTAATAGTATCTTCTTCTAAAGTGCAGTTGTTACCACAAGAGGCCTGAATAGAATTTTCCAGAAATAACTTCTCTGTACATTTTAATTAACAGGTATGTTTTTTTATGTCGCAATAATTAAAAGTATGGTGTCAGCCGAAAACGTGTTCGCTCAAAAGATGATTCCTACTCAGTACTCGCCATTAAAAATGCAACACCAAGAAGGAGACAAGATAGCTGCGCCAAAGTTACCAGGCCGATATCTAATAGTAAGTGCAGAATACTCTTAACATCCGCTGTATTTGCTGTGTGACAACGTGGTGACAGCGGAGGTGTTGTGCAGCCATCGACTAAACATATTTATCCTTCCCTGCTCTGGACATTCTACAAATTTGGACTTTCCTGGCTGCATCCTTCTTAGTGCAACATTTTAAGCAACGAGCAGTTTAACAGTCTCATACATTGCTTAAAGAAAGAGCAATGATTCTCAAAATTACTCGGAAGATATATATATATATATATATATATATATATATATATATATATATATATATATATATATATATATATATAATTTAAAACGGTTATTTCAAACTTTGCAATTCAGAGCACGAAAAGAAGTATAGCTAAAGGAACACTGATTTTAGCCAGATAGTAACTAGTAAACTCAATCACACTCAGTACCATTAGTTGCTTGGTGTTATCCGCAAGTCAGAGATCATGGTATCTCATTTCGTGTAGATTTTTGCATTTGTTTAATGCTAAAAATGTATTCTATTGCTAATTGAACCCAGTACCATATATATACCGACAGGACGTACCTTAGTCACAAGGTGACATGAGTGAAACACTAAACTGTTCGATTGACATCTGCGGCCTTGTCAACACTAGAGAAAGTTACAAAGTGATTAAGTAAATACGGAACATAGTTCATACAAAGTATAGCGATGTATGAAGTCTCCGTTTCATACGACTTGGATAAAATATACATCTGAAAATAGCAACAAAGAAATATATAATGATTTCTCTGGATAATTTGGATTAGTCCAGAATTCGAACACATATACGTTGGTAAGTCCAACTGTTTTTTTTTTTACTTCTTTCTTCGGATTCCCAATAAAGTTGACTACTGAAAAGCTATGTTATAGATTCTGTATTAAAACAACACTTTCGCTAGACATGTTCAGTATACACATTGTCTTACATACAGAACAATACATTAGTTATTAATGCATGTCTGAAATAATAGTGCTTCGTATAGAATTTTACTTCGTCCAGTCGTAATAGCACAAAGATAAAAATATTGAGAGGGATAATGTTCTTATTACAGAGAAAAAGAGTTGAAATGACTTAACACTAACAAACATTTACTTTAAACAGAGATAATATTTTATTTTAATTTATGGAAGAAAGAAATAATTTGTAGTACAGTATCTTTATTAGGGTTATATATTCGTACAAAAGAATGTAAGTACAATTGGATATGTCTTCAGAAAGGACATACTTTTAGCCACAACCTACACTGCTTCTTTTGACTGTCTTTCAAGCAGAATCCTGGTTTGATGCACGAAATACCTGAAACAAAAATAAGAAAATTTTTAAAATGTTACATTCAGTGTGCTTAATTTGGTTGTACTTAACAATACAAAGTATCTTAACATTTTTTAGATTAAATGGACAAAATCTGTTCGGTCAGGTATGGACTTTTGGGTTGCACGTAGAAAAACTATGAAGTGTTTATTGTTGCTGAACAACAACTCAAAATGTATTACTATTCAAAAGTAAGTGGGTACCTCAATGGTGTTCGGGGTACCATGGGGTACCTAATGTCTGTATTTTTTAGATATATGTCTCTAAAATGTAAGGAACTGACATCTGTTTACCGAAAACCTCAACTCGGTAAGCCTTATGGATATCGAGATATGGGAAAATAAAGAGCGACACTACAGAAGTGTGGAGTTTGCGTACTAGATGGTGCAGTTTCGGAAACGTAATTACGAGGGCTTACAACAACCTCAAAAGTACTTTCAATTAAATACACTACACACACGCCCTGATGGGGGTTTTCGGGTACCATGACATTCGCAGAACTCTCATTTCTAAACATTCTAAAATATGTCTTAATAACATTTTAAAGAACGTTAGAGATGTGTGTTTACCGAAACCGCAAGTCGGTACGCCTAACAGTTACCGAAATATGGTGAAATAAAAGGCGACATCATAGGTACGTGGTGCTTGCATATTAGACAGTACAATTTAGAAAATTAATTAAAATATGACTATCAAGATTTTGTCAAATAAAGGGAGGATCCATACAGTTATGGGGTTTTCGTGTTAGGTGGTCAAATTTCCAAAACCGGTCATGGAAAGTTAATAAGCATCAGTAGCAATTTCATCTTAATGTAATTAGGTATTTCCATAGAGTTTAAGAACATCATGGAGTCTACCAAGATTAAATTTTAAAAGCTTTGGAAAATATATTTTGACATTACTAAAGAGTAATAGAAACAGTGGCGTATTTAGGGGGTGGCTTTCGGGCTTAAACCCCCCCCGAAATCTTACTTAGTATAGTAAAGTAAATGAAATATCTTGCAGAATTTTCACATTTCCAGGCAAAGCCCCCCTTCCAAAAGTTAGCAAAGCCCCTCCCGAAAAAAAATCGTAAATACACCACTGATTAGAAATATGTATTTACCTAAAACTTCCAGCTAGTACATCTAGCAGCTAGAGAGACACCATACAATAAAAGCGTAGATCTTGATCTTAGCTTAGATCTTGAAATTTCAGAAAACTATTATTGATCATAACAAAAGCTAAATAAGATGGTACTTCTATGGGTTAAGTGAATACCTCAGACAGACTCAATTTTTTTGTCAATATCTAATATAGCAAGCGAGATATAAGGAATTGTGTATTTTATGACGTCGTAAAAATAGAGACCCACATAGATTTGTACATTTGAGTCTTTGCTGTAAGAAGAAAAAAATTCAGAAAACAACCGTATATACCTTAATAGACAAATAAATGGGCGGGGGGCACGGTGGCTTAGTGGTAGAGTGCTTACCACAGGTGTATTGTGTTCTTGGTTCGATCCGCGGCCGTCAGTTTGTAGTGGACATCGTATTCGTGGGTTTTCTCGGGGTACTCTCTTTCCTCCCACCTTTGCATTCCATCAATTCTGTCAACAACATTCACTTGCTTTAATCATAATCTCCCTGAGACTGAAATGCATAATCTTGGGTCGCTACTCTGAAATATTTCCTTTTATTTAATTTTAAAATTAAATAGGGAGTTAAGTATGATCTATCTCTATGGGTTAAGTGAATACTCCAATAGTTTCTGCAAAAAAGATTAGTTAAACACCCTACCACTAAGCTACTGTGTCCCCGCCCATTGAATTGTCTATTAAGGTATATACAGTAGTTTTCTGATTTTTTTTCTTATAGGAAAGACCCAAAAGTACAAATCCATAAAGATCTCTATTTTTACGTCATAAAATATATAATTCCTTATATCTTGGTTACTATCTTAGATATTGACAGCGAATTTTCATTCTTTTGCACAGCTCGATGAACCCTTGGAATTCCCTGAAGAAAACCTAGGACTGAACTAATCTTTCGATCGAAATTGTACTGAGGTACTCATTTAACCCATAGAAGTACTATCTTATTTAATTTTGTTGCGACCAATAATTGTTTCCGAAATTTCAAGATCTCATACGCTTTTATTTCACAGTGTTTCTCCAGATGTTAGATGTACTAGCTGGAAGTTTTGAGTAAACACATATTTCAAATACTGTTTACAAATATCAGATTATATTTTCAAAAGCTTTTAAAATTTAATTTTGGTAGATTCCATGATGTTCTAACACCCCATGAAGATATCTAATTACTTTACGGTGAAATTGCTACTTGTGTTTATTAACTTCCCATGACTGGTTTCGGAAATTTTAGCATCTAACACGAAACCCTCGTAACTGTGTTGGTCCTCCCTTTATTTGACATCTTGATAGCCGTTAGTCATATTTTAATCCATTTTCCGAATTGTAGGTCAAGTATGCAAGCCCCACATACCTATGGTATCGCTCTTTATTTTCCCATATATTGATATCCATAAGGCTTACCGAGTTGCAATTTTCAGTTAAAAAAAATAATCAGTTCTTTACATTTTAGAGACATGTATTTCCAAATATCTAAAATGCAGAAATTAGGTACCGCATTGGAACCCCATTGGAGTACCCACTTACTTTTGCATAGCAGGGTAAAAACGCCAGTGGTTGTCACTTTAATTTTGAAAACATACTATTTTGTCTCTTCTCTGAGAATCGTGCATCTGTCGGAGATGTATCATAGTTGGAAAGACTCACTGATCCTTCCTATAATGACCATTTAGTCAGAATTAAAAAAGAAGTAGCCGTTGAAGGAAAAACAATATGTTAAAATCCTTGCACCAGTAGTCGTCACCTTAAAATCAAAATGTTCCAGTAGTAGTCAGGATTTTCTACCAGTGTTCGTCACTCAAATAACTTGACATAGTTTATTCAAAAACGCACTGTGTATCAGTTTAGGGTTAAGGATACAATATAAAGTAGTAAGCTTAATAACTTTGCATCACTTTTAGCACTCAAGAAATAAAATAAAAACGTTTTTACATACTTTTTAAAGCAATTTTAAAAAGAAAAATGTTAACTGAATTCAAAAGTTAACTGTATATCACTTTCACGTTAAGAGTACAATATTAAATACTATGTTTAATAACTATACGTCACTTTAAACACTCAAGAATGAAAAACGTTTCTACACACATTTTAAAAACAATATGAGAAACAAAATAAGTTAACTGAATTCAAAATTTAATTATACATCACCTTAAGCTTAAGAATACACTATAAAATACTGAGATTAATAACAATGCATTACTGAAGAATAAAAACAAAAATGTTTTAGCTACCTATATTGTATTTACATATTATTTCTCATTAACATTTTTTTTTTGATAACTCATGATCAAATCTAGGGATGCGCAAGAGAAAAGATTTGAGATTGTCTCCTCTCGAAAAGGTGCCGCGAAAGTTATGTATCGTCTCGGAAACTGGATGCGTTTCTATTGGAAGAGCTCTATCTCGTCTCGAATTTCGTATCAAAAATTCTGTCTCGTCTTGTCTCGTGCGCATCCCTAATCAAGTCCATAGCCAAAAACTTCATTTCCGAAGGGTTCGATAGGGCTTTGCGATATCCGAATTTAGATATAGATAATCGATATCGACAAACTATCGAAACTTGTTCGAAATATCGAAAAATAAAGCAATATCGAAATATAAACAATATCAAAAATCGAAAATATAGAAATACGAAAGAGAGAAAAAAATATGGATATATCGATCAAAAATTTCGATATCGATGTTTTGATATTTGAAAATATCAACCGTTCGATCTAAATATCACACAGCCCTAGGCTCCAACTGTTGTCACCTTTAAAATTAATGTGAAAATTGCTGACTAATCTTCTCTAAGTACCGTAAGACGGGATTATTTTGCACTTCAGGATTAACTTTGCACAAAATACGGCAAAAGTTTCACAGTCCTCTGTCGGTAAAATGATGGACTGTAAAGAGAAAGTTTCAACTGTCACCGTAAGATAGAACATCTAACTGGATTTTGACTATTTGGTTGGCGGTTAACATCAGTTCTAATTACCTGAAGGGTTTGTTGTAGAGGTATGGAAAGCAGTCACTGTAAAGGACGACAAAATTTGAAAGATATCACCTACAAGAATTTTCGTCAAAGTCAAGTCAGTTTCGTAGAATACTCTGTGTATAATGGAACTTTGAGACAATAGTTGAAATTGAAGTGTGAAACGTTTTAAAGTCATAGAAAAATAAAACTGGGAGAAGGTTGTTTCAGCCTGTAATCGGGGCTACTTTGCACCGATCAAACGTAACCCCTCAGATAGGAAATTATTACTACGGGTACCTCCTGCCATCTAACTTTAGGAAAATTTCCTATTCAGGTAAATGTCGGGATGGATTTCTTGTTGGAAAATAAATTACGAACAGCGGCGGATTCAGAAAAATAGTTTGAGAGGGACTTCACACAGAAATACTTCCTTTATTTAGAAACGACTAGACTTTTTGAAGGGCTTGAAGCGTAGACGCATAGGAATGACTAACATCAGATTTTTTAAAAAAAGAAATCCTGTAATTTGGGTGAGCTTCAGCCTGAAAGCCTCAAATCCCGTAAATCTTCCACTGATTACGGTTGGGATTATATTCTTGGATATAAAGAGCAACCAAGGCAAATCAGATCTCGAAGATTTTTGCTGTTCTTGAGTTGCCATTTTTGTGGGACATACTAAACTATCAGAATGTGGTTCCTATGTCGGTACCAGAAAATACATAATTTTCTTTACAAATATCAATAATTCGTACTAAGTACTGACACCGGTACCGTAAGTCCAACCTCAATATTTGTAGACTGCATGCAGTTTTGTGTAGGAAGTGAAATGTATCAATAGAGGAGAGAAAACACTGCACAGAAACATTATGTTCGTATGCTGAAAATACTTTTTTGTATGTGTTGCAAAGTATCTTCAGCTATCAGGTTACTTTGCAACAAAGTTTATATGAAATGAAATGAAATGAAATTTTTGAGTTTTACGTTCCACGATTATGCCGGGTATGCTCAAGGAGACGATGATGATGAGAATGAATGGAATAGTAGAATGAAAAATGTGTGAGAAAACGGGAATACCCCGAGAAAAATCACACACAGTGTTTCCCCAACACAAAGCCCATTTAGCACGTGCTGGGATCGATCCAGGAACTTCACGCAGGAGAGGTGAACGCTCCACAACTGAGCTACCACGTCCCTCAAAACACAACCTCAGAATATATTTCATATAGAGTAGAAATAACAATATGTTGTAAAAAAAATGGCCGGCCTGAAAGGCATGTAAGTTAAAAAATTACAATTGTTACTCGATTTGTTTACTAGCATTGTTTAATTATCTACGGTACTGAACATCGCAACACCAACATCATTATGTTATGTCACATCCTTTCAAAACTATGCCAACTGCAAAGTACCTGCTTTGCTTCGTGATGTCCGAAGAATAAGACGACTGAAGGCGAAAGCAGGCAAGTGGCATACAAATTTATGATGTTGAAGGCATTATTTTTCACAGCTATGGAGAAAAGAGATAGAAACAAAAAATAACGAAATCTTTGTTTTACGTCCTACGAATATGTTATGTAGGCTGACGGTCACAAATGAGTAATGAAAATTTATGATCTTGGAATACGATTTGGTGGAATAATGAGGGAGAAAAATAATTATTGATTAAATATTAAATTGAAAAGAAATAAGAGCCTGACGCTCAAATACTTATCTATCCGGCACCCATCTTGATTCCCCTAAAATATAATGAAGTGCTTGATTGATTCTAAACCCAATAATAGTAATAGTAAACACAGAATATATAATTTACGCACCTTGAAATGTAGAAATTAACGGTTGTAATTCCCAGCTTTCCAATAGACCTTTGATTTCTCCAAATGAAGATTCGGATATCTTGTTTCTTCTCTAGCAATAATGGGTTACAATAATCAGTTGCAGTCCAAAGCCAAGTCACTAACTTAAGTATGAATATAAAAGAATTCATTAGTTAGATGCATACAAAATCCTACGCATGTAAATCCGAATCTACTTGTATTAAATTGTAAATTTAAACAAACTAAATTATACTACAGTTATAGTGACATCAAACATATATTAAATAAGATATACAGGGTGTCTCAAAAGTCCCCTGACATAGGGTAACTCTGTTATTATCCGAGTTACAACAAAATGTCGGAGGGGAAAGCATCTCCAAATATGATCCGCCTTATGCAGAGTCGTTTTGACGTATGATTAGTGTCATACTAAAGGCCTGATTACTGCAGGAAACATATGTTAGTCGAGCTCTTTGGTAGGGCACTAATCATGCGTCAAAACGACTCTGCATAAGGCCCGATGTGTCCAATCTAAAGTGAAGGAATTTTTAAAATCGGATGGCCCGTTTGCGCTGTACACTCTTTATGCGCCCAATGTGAAATGAAAATGGAACGTTGCCATTTACCTGGACCCACAACATAAGTGAGTGAAGTTACTGTCTTTTACGGTAACATGTTGATGGTCAGCCTCCATTTCAAACAGTAACTTCATTCACTTATGTTGTGGGTTCAGGTAAATGGCAACGTTGCATTTTCATTTAAAATTGGGTGCATAAAGAGTATACAGCACAAACATCTCGTCCGATTTTTTTTAAAGTGTTCACTTTAGATTGAAAACGTCATATTTCGAGATTTTTTTCCTCTTACATTTTGTTGTAACTCTGGTAACAGAGTTACCCTATGTTAGGGAACTTTTGAGATATCCTGTATACATCATAAGAAGTTCCTTTCTAAATTCTACACGGATGTGGTTACATTGAATGATACACATTAGGCCTTTTGGGAGTACGTCACACGGACGACCGTAATTTTGTGTTCAAAATTTTTATTATGATACATATGGTCACGGGTTAGAATTTTCTCAGTATGTCAAATATGCAATCCGATTTCATGCAGCTTAATTTGGTGAAAAGCTATTGCCAATTGAACGTTACACTTACATCTTTCTTGCAGATGCCATTAGCACGTGAGGAATGGATCGAAATAATCAAACTGTAGGGCGGGAGGAGCATGTGTCCAGTGGTTGCCGATTGCAGAGTCATCCACAATGTGACTCTGTGTTACATGTTTCAGTGTCACAGTAATTAACTAAATTTGAGAAGACGGGCACATTCGTGGACATACGTCGTAGCGGTTCAAACTCGCGGGCCCTTTTTCCTTCCCCATTTTGAACCGGTACTTGAAAATGCTATTTTCTGCATGTTTTCCTGCGCCGATTTTGAAAATTCCTTTACTAATCGATTTCTCTCGTCGAGTACTACAAGAATCAGTTAAAATCTTGCGCGCCCTTTTTTCTTCACCATTTTGAACCGGTACATGAAAATGCTATTTTCTGCATGTTTGTCTGCGCCGATTTTGAAAATTCCTTCATTAATCGATTTTTCTCGTCGAGTACTACAAGAATCAGTTAAAATCTCGCGGTCCTTTTTTCTCCCCCATTTTGAACCGGAACATGAAAATGAGATTTTCTCCATGTTTGCCTGCGTCGATTTTGAAAATTCCTTCACTAATCGATTTCTCTCGCCGAGTACTACAAGAATCAGTTAAAATCTCGCGAGTCCTTTTTTCTTCCCCATTTTGAACCGGTACATGAAAATACGATTTTCTCCATGTTTGCCTGCGCCGATTTTGAAAATTCCTTCACTAATCGATTTCTGTCGTCGAATACTACCAGAATCAGTTAAAATATCGCGGTCCTTTTTTCTTCCCCATTTTGAACCGGGACATGAAAATACGATTTTCTCCATGTTTGCCTGTGCCGATTTTGAAAATTCTTTCAGCAATCGATTTCTGTCGTCGAATACTACCAGAATCAGTTAAAATATCGCGGTCCTTTTTTCTTCCCCATTTTGAACCGGTACATGAAAATACGATTTTCTCCATGTTTGCCTGCGCCGATTTTGAAAATTCTTTCAGTAATCGATTTCTGTCGTCGAATGCTACAAGAATCAGTTAAAATCTCGCGGGCCCTTTTTTCTTTCCCAATATGTTTGTATTTTTTGAATGTATTCAAGTACGGAACAAAAGTATTTAATTAATTCCCTTAGTAGGCTTCTCAACTTAATATTTTTCAACTTAAATTTTATTTATTTTAATTATTTAGTTTATTGTGACTCAATATTTAATTGCAATCGTTCATTGGGGAGAAGGGTGGCCATTCTCAAATATATAAATATATTATTCTTAAAATTTATGTGTTCTCGTATTGTTAGTTTCTTCCACTATACCTGGAAATTGAGAAATTAATACCTGGAAAACCTGGAAAATTCAGGGAAATTGAGTTCCATATTTATGTATGAACCCTGCTATTTACAGGTTTTTCGAATAGGGAGAACTGTACAAAAGGGTGTTTTGGGAATGGTATAACAGTAGGTTTCTCGGGGTATTGTTCGAAATGAAATGAAATCTTTAAGTTTTACGTCCCACTATTATGCTGGCTAGGCTAAAGATGTCGGGGGTGTTGTTCGGTGGGGGTCAATGTTACCAATTTTGGGAAAAGTCGCTAAATCAGAGGAATTCGACCTCCACGATAGCGTAGGGTGACCATAAAATTTTCAGTTAAAAATGGGACAGGTTCTGGCAACCGTAGACTTTTAGGTCTACCTTTGTTCTTATCAGTGCCTTGATATCAGTTTCCCCCAGTTGTTACAGAGCGGGCACTTATGAAAAAGGAAAGACACGTTGAAGCTTGTTCAACACACAAACTGCTAAAGCCTGTGCTGCCTTTCGAGCAGTACTGCGAACTATAGAGTATGTTTAATATAGGGAATTTCAGTTCAATTTTTGCTTCTTTGTTGTTATTAATTATAATTACTTTTAAAAGGAGTAAAGGTACTGGGTTTGTTATTTACTTCTTTCATTTGCATAAAACGGGACGAATACTACTTTTTTTCATCTACTGACGGGACGGCCGGGACACGCCCCTAAAATGGGACTGTCCCGGTCAAAATGGGACGTATGGTCGCCCTACGATAGCGACAGAAAAATTTTTCCGATTGGAGACTTTTTTCGGTGATTTTTAAATGACGATTTAGTTACTTGCACATTTAGCGACCTTTTGCTGCAAACAAAATGTTCATCTGTAGAGAAGCATTATTAGTTCAAAACAGTTTCTACGTTCTTTTTTTCTGTTTGTTTTAATCAGCGCAAGTGATGAGTTTGGAAATACAGCGTACTCACTGCCCCACAATCCTGCATTGTTATGTTACCCTTGCCCTCTAACGAAGAACAACTACAAACTTGATGTCCTTTAGTTCGCAGTTTCCGTTGAGACACACGTAATACATTATTACCGATAGCAACAAGATTAGCTATAGATGCGTGAATAAAGGCGAAGTGGGTGTTTGTTATATTTGTCCTTTAAGGTCTTTTAATTATTCTGCATTTTTTTTTTTTTTTTTTTACAAAAAAATGCTTAACGTAAGTACTGTAGTGTTAATTATTTCGGAACTATTTTGACTCCACAATATGAACAAAAGTACCCGAAACAATCTGAAATGATCCCTGAATTCAAGGATTGGTTGCACTCTGTTTACAAAGATGTGAGTAGAACCAGTTGCGCAAATCTATCTTCAACATTGGGGGGGAAGGGTAAGACCGTTACCAATTTTTTTTTTTTTTTTTTTTTTTTTTTGCGATGTCCAAAATACTTATGAAGTTGAAAAACAATGTTGTGGAGAATCAGAGTTGTCTTCAGCGTTGGGAGGCTGCAGATTTGAGGCTTATTCTGGGAGACGTCTATTTTATCTCACGTTCCTTTGTAGCAATCGGACAAAAATCATTAAATTTCTCCCAAAAAACACATTTCAAATCGGATTTTTGGGGAGAAGTCCCCCTCAGTTCCAAGATTGGAGGGGGCATGTATCCGTCATCCCCCCCAGGGATTTGCGCCAGTGAGTAGAACATATTGTTTACTTTACATCTACAACTTTAAAACAATGCTTATAGACAATGAATTTCTCGATTATTTTTTATAGCGACTTTTCACCCAAAATTGGAGTCGTCACCTCTCGTTTCGCAAACTTATTGTCAACATTTTGGCAACACTGGTTGCGGGGAGAGCTGAAATGAAATGAAATCTTTGAGTTTTACGTCTCACGGTTATACCGGTTAGGCTAAAGGAGACGGTGATGATGAGTAATGAATGAAATGGTGGAATGAAGAAGGTGGGAGGAAACGGGAGAACCCCGGGAAAACCCATGCAAACGGTTTGTCCACCACAAAGTTCACTTGGCGGGGGCTGGGATCGAATCCGGGACCCCAAGCACCAGAGGTGAACGCTCTACCACCGAGCCACCGCGGCCCCGAGAGCTACGATGGATGAGTCAAGTTATTTTGTCGCTTCCGCTGTGAACCTAAGTACAAGATTCCAAAAGTCACATTTTTTTTTGGTTCCAAACAATATGTCTGCTGGGTGAAAGCATAGACTGGAATGTGTTTCCTTCATTTTTATACAAATGTGTTGCCTATCCTACCTTATCTTTAATCCCATAGTAGCTTCTTTCCGAAAGTTAAAAAAATGCAATTCTTCCTTTCTTAATAGTATTTATAACTCAAAGTATTACGTAAGCATTGTATGTTACTTATGTAGCTCACAGAGCTGCAGCTATGGGCGAGCAAGCAAAGCACGTGCCCCGGGCGCGTGGTTGGAGGGGCGCCTAAAAGAGAGGTTATATATTAGTACTTTCCTGGCGGTATTTAATACTTTTCATCAGAGTGTGAAATCATGAAATCAAAGTGAGAGGAGACTGGAGGAGTGGAGAAAGAGAGAAGAAAACGCTCGCACTTTTACACTTCAAAGTAAATTAAGTCTTATTTATTTTTTCTGTCACCCTCCTCCCCCTCCCCTAAGTTCTACTGTCAAAGTATATAGCTAAAAACACTCCCAGGCCCGAACCACATCTACCTTGGAAATTTGATCGAGATCGGTAGGGCGGTTTAAGAGATTAAGAAAAAATGAAATGAAACCTTTGAGTTTTACGTCTCAAGGTTATGCCACTTAGGCTAAAGGAGACGGTGATGATGAGCAATGAATGAAATGGTGGAATGAAGAAAGTGGGAGGAAACGGGAGAACCCCGAGGAAACCCACGCACACGGTGTTTTTCCACCACAAAGTTCATTTGGCGGGGGCTGGGATCGAACCCGGGGCCCTAAGCATCAGAGGTGAACGCTCTACCACTGAGCCACCGCGGCCCTAAGAGATTATGAATCACAAACATAGTCACTTTCAATTTTGTAATATATATATATATATATATATATATATATATATATATATATATATAGCATCACTGACTGATAACTAAAATGCTTTGGATCATATATATAAAAGTCGCCCCCTGCCCGGACTCGGAATCGAACAATTGCATCTGTAAAGCAGTGCGGAATTGATTTTAATGTTCTTTTCAGCAGCAAGGCTGTATGAGACTCGGACCTACAGATTAACGTGGAATCCGAATCACATAAGCTCCGGCTGGGAATAGAACCCGGGTGTCCCACGCCAAAGGCGTGTACACTAATCACTTAGCCACGAGGGAACTCATCTGTAAGGCAGTGTAAGCAACAACAACAACAACAAAAAACACTGGATGTTTGCGCAACTGAGGATCAAAACATTTTCAATGGAGTATGAGAAATAGTAAAAGTCAATCAAAGTGTACTTTTGCTTATTCATTACTTCGTTAATACTTAATTCCTTCTAGAAATAGTGAAACAATACTATGAAGAAACACTAATTAAACTTATAACTATTAACGTTGTATTTCTTACCACACCACGAAAGTAATATACCGTTTTTACCAGCCATATAATTTGAACCTAGTACTATACTGCATTAGTCACGCCGTAACGAAAGGTGAAATTCAAACCTCTGGCACTCGTAGCTGTTGAAGCTGTTGTAGCTATATCACGCGGCCTGCGTTGGTACTCCTCAACATAAATACGTCACAGCCCGAAGCCAGGAAACATCACAGACAGAAGACAGGGGCACAAGCAGTGTCTGACACTTTACGAACTCAAACCTGCCAAGATTCAACTCAACATAACCTTCAATTACGTTCTAGAAACCAAACCAACGCTAAGGCACCAACTCACCAACTTCCTATATGAAAACACAAGAAAAAAAATCTAACTTTTTGGTTCCAAAGTGAAGACATAACAATAATACTAAAAAAGGTTTTAATTCTCAGTAACCTAAACATTGATTAACTAGGGGACATAACAAGCAAAAATAAATAAATAAAAATAAAATCAAATTAAA
This sequence comes from Thermobia domestica, assembly GCF_964235325.1. Lineage (NCBI taxonomy): Eukaryota > Metazoa > Arthropoda > Insecta > Zygentoma > Lepismatidae > Thermobia > Thermobia domestica. The sequence goes on along the minus strand of NC_137461.1, from coordinate 232,381,605 downwards.
TTAAAAAATAAAAACCTGACAAGTAAGCTCTCCCTGACTACTTTATTTTTTAAAAATTCCGTGAGGCTGTAAAATATGTCAGTATCTTCGTAAAATATATATATTTCAATGTAAACAAGTTCTTTAAACAAAAGAAAGCTCTGTAGTAGAGCGCTTACCTCTGACCCGTTAGGTCCCTGGTTCGATTCCTGCTCCCGACAAATAGGCTTTTGGTGAACACTGTAGGTATGGTTATTCTTAACACTTTCCAGTTTCCTTACATTTTCTTGATTCCACCATTATCATGTATCTCATCGTCACCTTCTCACTTACATTCATGTACAATCATGGGGCGTTAAACTAAAAGCAAAAAAAAAAAAAAAAAAAATGCAAATATCCTAGTAAAAATGAGTTTTCTAGACTACACAAGTAGCCCCGCGTAGCGTAGTCGCTAACGCTCTCGCCTTCGGTGCGAACGGTCCCGGGTTCCATCCCGGTGGGGGAACTCGGTTGAAAAAGTATCAAAAGATTTTAAGTCCAGCCATCCTGAATGAGGTTTCCTTGGGTTTTCCTCATTCACAGCGGGCAAATGCTGGAGTGGTACCTAACATATAGGTCCCAGGCCGTTTTCTTCCTTCCCCAATCCTTTCTTCCTTTCCTTTCCCCGGATAGTGTGCTCACCGAGGGAAGTCGTCCCTCATGTGTGACGGGCTAACAAGGCCATTGATGCCGAAAGCCCAGAAATCTAAATCCTACATCTTCACTACAGAAGGAAATTTTCGCGCTGGAAACGGTTTCTTAGCAATTATGATAAGCAGTCCTGTAGTAACTCTGCACCAAGTACTAAATCGTCACATATAAAACGGAATGAATAAACACATAACATTCATTTTCATACCTTGAAACGTAAAATGTTTCAAAACATTAATATTCAAGGATCTCTCAAAATTCAGATTCACTCATTCCATTCTCCTCAATCATTAACGAGTTACAATAGTAAGAATTGTAGTCATAAACTTTATTACTTACTTAGTACTATATTAAAGCAAGTTACACTAAAAAAATATATAATTAATGGAATATTTAACTAAAGTAATAGTTAACTATTAAACTTACCCAGGCTTTTGTTTCCTTCCTCTCTTCTTTTCCGTTTGTAAACAACCTCGTTTCGCAAGCAAAAGACGGTAGTTCAATGACGTCAACCATTTCGAAAGAAATAGTGTCTATAGGCGGTCTGGATCTCACACACAGATGGACGTATATAACATACAGCTGAAGTATTTAACATACGTATACGTATGTAATATAGGGAAGATTGTTAGATGTCAGACATCCTGCAGCGACATGATATAACATCTAAGCGGGTAAAAGGCAGTACCTCTGTAGTATATGGATAAAGTACGCTCCGTACAGATTTCCTTAGTAAACATAACGAATCCTTGTATTTGTACAATATACCGCTGTCCGGATAATGGATTTTTCTCAGTGCGGGTAGTCCTGGGACCGATTCGTGATGTAGATACTTTTCTGTCTTACAAATCTGAGTAGTACATTAGATTTTACTTAAGTTAAATCCGATTTCAGGGGAAAACCATTCTTTTTTATCTTCATACTTGTCAAGTAAGCGTTAATTTCAGGTCGAGTCACCTTCTTGCCCTTACTCGAGCAAGGATCTCAGTCCTTATCTCGTTCTTACTCAGGTGATAAGAAAAAAAGTACTTGCGATAGAGGGGGAGCGAATTCATTCACCTGGGGCTCACCCCCAGGTGATAAGACTAATAGCTTCTGCTCTTAGGGGGGGTAACATAATGAACACATTAAATTCAGCAAGATCACAAAATGAAACTTTCTGGGAGATGTCGGTGACATGTTTTAGTACTTTTGAGTTTTGTGCTTCACAATTAATGTTATTCGATTCTACATGACCTAATTAGTCAACAGAAAAGAACTTTAATTTGCGCAACTAAGGGTCGAAAGCTACGTGGGATAAAATTTACCAAAATCATCAGTTCTTTTAAGCTTTTTTTCATTCTTGACATTCGAATTTGATTCTACATGTCTTAATTAGCCTATACACTAAATATCAAATTGCGCAAAGTAAGGAGCCAAAATTTACGATGTTTAAAGTTGTCAAAAATACAAATAGTTTAATACCTTTTCATTTGTTGAGTTTGAATTTGATGTTATTGGATCTTGCGCGATTAAGAGTCAAAATGCATTTCCATTTTTGAGTTCTAATTTGATTGTAGTGGGATTTTAACTTAGTTCGCATAGGGTCTATCAAATTTCAACATTTGCAAACCAGAGGTCATAATAATAGAAAAAAATAGAAAATGTTTTAGAACTCTGCTCACTGCCTTCCCAAAAAAATGATAGAACTTTAAATAAAATGAATATAAGTAGAAAATGTGCACTTAAGCATCAAAAATCCTACTTCTAATGAAGATGTCGTGATGTAAACTACATATAACTGTTTTTTTTAATTTTTAAAAGATTTAGAAATTTAATTGCAGCGTAACCTTTCATCTTATACATTCTCCTTGCTGAGGATGGACGTTAAACACTAGCAACCTGCCAAAAGTAATGTTAGAATGCAACTTTGAAATTAATTAATTTATGGAAAGGAAACCGTCTCAGGGATTCACTATTCTTATTAATTTAGCCGCAAATTACGAATTTCTACTTGAGGATATGAGTTTAAAGCAAGCCGCTCTACTTTCATATCAATAACCTGGAAAACAGTCAAATAATTATCCTACCCTACAAGATAAAATCGATAGTTTTTCTACAACAGAGGTGAATGTTGAATGCATTCTAGATTAGTCAGAAACCAACACACAATCCACCGTAGTTCGTTAATGGTATCAGATAATGGTATAAAATGTTTTAGATAGAAGCATTGGCCATTTAGTCCTTTAGAAATGTCACCCAATATATGATATTTTTGTTTCAGTGTTCTGCATCCATTTTTGTTTCCATGACACGAATTCATGTTCGATAAACTCTTCAGGTTAATCATTACACTATTTTTCTTTCACAATCCTTAGAACACTGTAAGCAGATTTTTTTGGTACCGAATCGCTGGACAACTTTAACAAAGATTCTTTTTGCCATGCTTATTTGCGCCTATGTCTATCTTGTGATGATGCTTCTGTCTTTTTCGGATGATTTGTTTCAAGGTTGTTTCATTCAAGTATTGTAAGAAAATACCATAAAATATCACTTACTTCATCTCTTTTTGAATATAGAAGTAATTTCGAATGCTAAACTTAGTGTTGATACATTATTCTAAATATTTGAGGAAAAAGAGTGCTTCCATATCTCCATGGACGGTATGCCAATACTAATATTTTCCCTTTAGATTCTAGCTCCCATACCTTGTGATCTTCAAACCCTTTATGAACTTACCCTAATTTATTTATAGTCATATTTTGCAATGTAACATTCATTCCAACCAATTTCACATGCGCATCTACATATAAATCTACGTCTGAAGCGGTAAACTCAATTCCCAAGGTGATATTAGTCAAACCCAACAGTGCAGTTTCGATGGTGTACGCAACCTGGTAAAAGATAAAAAATATTCAATATATTTTAAGACATATGTAGAGCAATATAAATGCAGGAAGAATGCTAATGTGCAGTTATGCTGAAATTATTCTACATTTGTCAGTATCTTAAAGTTATTTGAAGTATAGGCGTAAAACATAATGGGCCTTATGCAGAGTCGTTTTGACGTATGATTAGCGTCATACTAAAGGCCTGACTATTGCATGAAACATATGTTAGTCGAACTCTTTAGTATGACACTAATCACGCGTCAGAACGACTCTGCATAAGGCCCAATGTGTCTAGGGTTCCGATACACAGTAAGTAGATATTGAATTTAGAAGGTCCACAGGGAAAATGTGAGGGAAGAGGTAGAAGCACGGTATGATAGAACCACGGAGAAGAAAGGAAGTTTTTTGTGTGAATCGTTGCAAATAGAAGCATGAAATTTTAAACATGGATTTTTTCATCAACAGAAAGTTCTATTCTAAGAGACGAGTTGTGGAATGTAGTACGGTGGTCATAGGTATAGTAACATTGGACATTTTTGGAAGTTGCACTTCAAATTTGAAGGTTTATATATATTAGTCTAAAGTCATCATTACCCGTTAAAACATTAACAGATTCTACCACTCTAGCTAAATACTGCAAAAAAATAAAAATAAAAAAATTTGAAGTTCACTTAGGTCTACATGTAGGCTATACGATACGGGATATAGCCTACATGTAACTGTTAACAGAACGACTTCATTAACGAACTCGAACGAGGTACGTAACTGCTATATTCATCAATGCGAAAAGTATAATTCGAAAATTCCCTTATATATGTGATAGGGATACAGATAGCCATCGTTAAAGTCTCAGTTCTCCGTTAATGCTTAACGGATTGACTGAATTAACGAACTTTGCAGAGATCACTATTCTCGTTATCTATTTCAACAATAGAATTAAAAAATGCTCTTGGTATAGATAGTAAGGTTGATCAAATTTATATTTTTAAAAAAAATCAACTTAGCCTTAGTAATATATATATATATATATATATATATATATATATATATATATATATATATATATATATATATACGAGGGTAAGCCAATAAGTAACGGAAATATTCCTCTATTTCTTTTCAGGTTGAAGCTAAGGCATTGGGTGCTCAACAGACGTTAGGTGTTACTGTTGTCTTCACCTGTGGTAGGTTGCAGCGATATCAGTGGATGTAGACAAGAGACACGATATGGATTTATCGCAATCAACACTACAAGGCGGAACTTAGCAGGAAAAACGATTAATGGCAAGAGAATAATGCTATAGACCTACACCCCATCCACAACATTAGTGTGTATGAGCGGGCGGAACTCGAACTACACTTTTCCCCGCTTGTTCCATAGTTGGGTCTGGATTATTCCCCTCATAAATGTTAGAAAACAGACGAAGAGCTGCGGACCCAAAGGATTTGTTCCTTACTTAATTGTGTTCACTAGAAACGGAAACAATACTGAAACATCATTTTACAAAACAGAGGGAAAAAAGTATCATTTTGGACATTTTTGCTTAAATTTTAAGCCATTGCTAGTATATACATGAATGACTTGTTCGATTAACCCGATTTCCTGCACATAAACTATTCACCTTTCTAACAGAGGTACTCTTACCAAGGGCGCCGATTTCCCTGTAAGTTTGGGGGGGGCATTCAGATACCGAAGGCATAGGGGAAGTGCGCACAGTACCGGACATTACCCAGTACCGGACAGTAGTTGTAGAGTCCGTATCCGATAGATGACAGACGTGTGTTGGTTATCATCACCATTGTGTAAGTTCACGGTGTAGGTGAGCAAATTTTGACTTGTATCAGGCCAGTATGGAGAAAGATATTGGCGTTTGTAGCTAAATTGCTGTGTACGTGGGAGCTGTATGTTAAGTTCTGTCTACTGTGTCAACTGTACGGGTAAGCACGTGGGCATTTCAATACATATATGACTTCTCTTATTGTGTGATGTACCCAAGAATGCTAATAAATATTGAATTACGAAACGTATTATTACGTGATCCAACATTATATGTTAACATGTTAATTTCCCAGTACCGGACAGCATGTATGTTCCCAGTATCGGACAAGGACACAATGTCGTTGTTACGGAAATTTTATAATAGTAGCGTTTCTCGTTGTTGTTTTTTCTAGGCAAGATGGCACAAGCAAGAAAGGGGGGAAATGGGTGGAAGAGGATATGAGGAAGGCAACGCAAGCAGTCATGGAAGGGCAAATGAGTCTGAGGGTAGCAGCACGTAACTTTCTGCTATCTAAGAGCACTTTAGAAGGTAGAGTGAAAGACTTCAAAACTGGAAACAATAGAAATGACTCCTCAAATGGGCCGTTTTGATACATTTTCAGAAGAAATGGAGACGCAGCTTGTTAATCATCTAAAGGACTTGGACAACCAATTGCTGTCAATTAACAAAAAGACGTTTTTCACTTCACAGGGTATGAAACACAGTTCTGTTAGCACGATTTCTCGCTCAGCTCAAGAAAGGTCTTTATTCGACCTTAGTATGCCGTCAACTTCAAGACAATTTCAGACAGTAGCTCAAGAGATCTACTTAGTCACAAGCGAAACAAACAGCAGGTTACCAATGAGAAGAAACAGAAGTGAAACCAGCCAAATTCTAACATCTACGCCATACAGGAAAACATTAGAAGAAAAACGTAACAGGAAACAAACGAAAGTGAAGAGCATGCAGTTTCAAGTAGACGAAAATAACGAAAAGGTAGCTAATGAAAGCGAACAGACAGGTGTAAAGAAAAGTAAGAAATCAATAAGAAAAAACTGAATTTTGACACCGGTGGCACAGATGAGTGCAGCAGTGGATTAAAAGCCATCATCACTGAATGCATCATTTGTTCTGAAACAGTGGACGAAGAGTGAGTGCAGTGTATTTTGTGTCACAAATGGGCTCATGTTGTATGCACAAATCAAGAGAATCTTGACTATTATTTATGTGATCGGTGCAAATTTGTTTAGTGCTTGTTTATGTTCAGGTGAGATAGGACTAATTCACATTTTCACACTCCTTGTTCAGTACTGGGATATTGGCTTGACATTTCTTTGCTTGTATTATTATTGTTTCTGCAACGAGATGTGTTTTATTTACTTAAATATTTAGAGAAGTGCCTTCAGACTTTATTTACGTTCATATATCATTGTATTCATTGCATATAAAAGGAAACAATGTATTTTATGTTGTGTCCGGTACTGGGTAACGTTTTTGTGTATGTGTGAATTTGAACCTGATTTTCATTTTCATTTTAAAAATATATGCTCTCCATTGTTGTAGTTTCTTTTAAGTCAGCATATATAATACATGTCCAACTTTAATATGGTTGCATTACTTTCATGATGTACCTCTTACTTATCTCGTGAATTCGAAAAAACCTTAGGTGTCCGGTACTGTGCGCACTTCCCCTATATGATTATTGTAAGACAAATTGCATTCAAATTATGCCAAATATTGTATGTTCATATATACAATGCGGAGGGCCCACATGAGTCTTGTGGGGGGCGGATCCCCATGCCCCCCCAGGATCGGCGCCCTTGACTTTCTTCCCAGATAATCGTCTTAGATAACTACCGCAAAAAAATAAATATTCGCATACGTGTATGGGATGTGAGATATGTATATCTACCGTTAAACACATCATTACCTTTTGAGATATTAACGGGCTGACTTTATTAACGAATTTGGCCAAGGTAATTGTTCTAGCTATCTATTGCAAAAGAAGAATTTAAGAAATTCGCTACCGTTCTAGAGTTATCGTGGGAAGTAACAGAAGGATGGCCGGAACTAACAACACAACCTCATAAGTTTCACTGTGTGATCCTAATAGACGTGGTCGAATATATAATACATTAAGCACATTTTGTTAAAGTGCCTGAATTTTTTTATCATTATCTGTAGTTAAAATTTGTGCTCAGAATCAACATTCAAGCAAAACTTTATGAAGAAATAAAGGGTTCAAAAATTTTCTTTCCACCTTCGAGGAACACGCATTATAATATAGAAATTTGAATCAGTAGATAGAAAACTAAATTACATTCTTATAATGACAGTTAATGTAAAGAATACAAAGCTACATAAGTATATACATATATACATGAAATATACCTGGAAATCTGCGATTCCAACATTCACTTTAAGATCTATCCCTCCTAATGCACTTGTTAATTCACAAGGACCAGTCCTTCGAACTGTAGATAAGCCTGTTAGTCTTCCATTGTACAGTCTTAGAAACCCATTTATTGGAAAACCAAGGATCTGCAATGTATTTTAATCGTATAGTTTGGAGTGCATAAAATAAAGTCTATTGAGATAATGCATTAGTTATTTAATGTTTGTTGATATTTAAATTACTGAGGTACAAAATTATAATTTGAATCCTTAAAATTAACTAAATTATGGTGTGATCTGTATTTTTTTTTAAAGAATGAATTAGAAAATAATATATCTAGTACAATTGCCGATTGTATTCTTATAAACGATTGTTAAGTTACTCATAGGTAGAGCTTACAGATGTACCAGTTTAGCAGAGACAGTTACGGATTTTTCTGATAATTTCAGCAAGGAGCAAGTGCATAATTATGTATGTTTCCATAGGATGTCACGGTTTTTTGAATAGACATCTGTGAGCAGTGTTGCCAACTACCTCTGAAGAAAATAGGCTAGATGGCGTTCAGAAATAAGCTTTTCACACAAAAATGCCTAAATTTGAACTATTAACCTACAACCCACATTGTAGATTTTAAACAACTTTTTTGTGTTGTTGTAAGTGAAATTTGAAATGTTGAATTTTATTCGCTGAAGACTAACAAGCAACACACATGAACGTAAATTACAATACAATCCATCAGCAACTCATCTGGTTTCTGAAAGTCAACAGCCAATTGAAATAAATCATCAATGAATGCATTATCCCTGGAATTGGATGAACCATCGTTGGATTGTGAATTGATTGTGTTTGCATAGACTGCCGTTGTCCCAATTTTCAGCAGTATTTCTTTCGGCAGGTTATATCCTTTCTAAAACAGTTCTTATTTCTCCGTATACCCATATGAATCATCATGATTGCATTGAGAGTTTTCAAGCAATTATATACACTATTTGTTTGTTTTAAGATGGATCACTAGATGTTTTCGGTCCTATGCTAAACGCTGCTTGTATAGTGTGGCGTTGCCAGATAGTGTCAAGTGTTTACTTATGCCAGATAATAGAGGACATTATCATGGAATTCTGCTTGGATACTTACTGGAGAAATTAATTTTCGACTTTTACCAGAAATCACAGCTAAGTTCCGCTTCTCGAATTGCAACGCTAGAATCCAGGATTTTTCTTATTGTAACTATCATAGTAAGCGTACAAATTTGGCAATAACACATTATGGCGTTCTGCACAAACTTCTTCTCAAAATTTATTTCCTTAAATGTCAAGTAATATTTAAATAAAATATGAAACACAACCAGAAAAACGGTCAAGAAATATACGTATCTATTTCGTAATAAGATTGTTACTTTAAAATACTTTACACATACAAATAAACATTTCATAAAAATGAGCACTTCTAGTAAGATCAGACAGTAAGTGCCATCTTGTGTGCTCATTGTAAAACGAATCAAATGTTTTCTTTTATTTGTTACCTTTTTCGATATTAGAAGACACAACCAAATGAATCAGTGTCCTGTGTTGTAGCTGAAACACAACTTTTATCTTATAGTACAATATTTATAATATGTAACGTTTCACTGCGCAGTAGTTAAGGGAATGAGCTAAAATATGTACTGACTTCCGGGTGGTGATCCACCTTAATAATCAAAAAGAATAACTTGAAGAATCGAACAGTTTACTAAATTTGTACGAGGAAACTTTGATTCTTGCAATGAAATGCGAAAATTGAAATAATTAAAAAGTAGGAAACGAGCCCGTTAAGGGAGCGACATTAATTTTTTTCTAGTCGATAAGTGTTATTAAGTGGTTATAAATTTATTGATGGGGAGAGAGAATAAGAGTGGAAAAGTTGCGTAATGAAACAACCTCTGTCTACAGAAATCAATTAATATGATAATACATAATGAAAAACAGACTAACTTAAAAAGTACATATTCTCAAAGAAAAAGTATTTTTCAGAATTAATTTAATGACTAATTTTTTTAAAAAAAAAGCCTAAATGGCAAAAGAGTTTCGGAAAATAAGCTATATTTAAGGCTATAAGCATTTCATAGGTTTGTATGGCTAAATGCCGCTCCTAATAGGCTAGATTTAGCGAAAACTAGGTTAAATTGTCATCACTGTCTGTGAGCCCTGAGTTAGTATGGGTTTGATATTAACTTGTATGATGATTGCAGAATTACCATGACTAGTCTTATTACAGAAGAAAGCACAAGAGGAAAAGACGTTTACTGGCAGTAATGAAAGTGAACTCTAAAGTACTTTTGTATCCTGTATTTAACAGTGTTTCCCATAGACAGTGAACGTGCTTCGTATCCAATTGCCTGGTAATAAGAAATGTTCGCATTATTTACGTTAATCAGCCTTCTTACAATAATGTTTTCCTTTTATAGTTGTGCGAAGTTGATTGTTGCTTGCTAGACGATTTGAGCTTGTTCTACCTTTTAAGTATCTCTTCATTCAATGTAAGAATAACTCAACCAAAGAACAAGAAGGACCAAATAAATTAATATTATTATTAAAATAAATGGATGACTGATTATGGTTTAAGAATGTCAGTCTTTTATTCAAGTGTGTACTGTATTCCTCTCATATTTCCTTTGTAATATATAGTGTTAATTTTATGTAGAAGAGTTTTGCCTGTTTACTACGTTTCGTTTTGCTGTTAATAATGACTTAATAAACCTGGTAAAGTTAACTAATATCCTGTCCACAAGCTATTCTGGAATTATTACTAAATGATGAACGTCTAGTGTGGTCACATTTTAAGGGTGTTGATAAGGTTTTACTTATGGGTTAATCTTAGTTTCGTTCTTGATGTACGGTATGTGAAACGCTGAAGTATCATTAGATAGCAATAACACTAGCTAACAGTGAAAATGTAACTGGAATGAAATAAGTGTTTGTTAACTATAGTGACCACACCAATAACGAAAACAACAATAAAAAACTCAAATTAGCTCTCGTTTCCAAGTTAAAGGGGGTGCATTTAATTACAAGTATTATATTCTATTAGCATTCATTGTCAATTTTTTCCATTAGGCTTCGAAATCTCGCTGATGGTAGACAGAATGATTAAGTTTTTTTACAGACAACAATAACTGTGTGTATTTTGTCGCTATTTTTAGCCCGGGCTCATAGCAACTAGGGGGAGGGAAATGGGAAGAAGGTAGGAGAGGAGCATGTCTCATTTAAGCGTAGTTTCAGTCTGTTACAAATTGTGGTCTGTTCGTGTTCTGGAAAAAGGTGTTACTGAAGTGTAGTTAGTGCGTATGGTCACTAATTCCTGTGATTCATTATGCCTCACAAATGCCCCCATCAGGAAGTCGCGGTCGGAAAGAGGGATTGCCGCCGGCACCCGTCCGCTGCGGCACTATGATCTACTTGTTCCAAGTTGCCGACCTTTTGCCAAGGCGGCAAGCAGTCGAAAATCGTAAAATAAGATATCTTTTGCCAACTGCTGCCGACCGCCAGAGTCGGCAAAACATTCGGAAAGACCTCTTTCCGACCCTTTGCCGATACCTTATGCTGGCCTCTTTTCGACGGCGGCACCGGCGCATTTAATGCTCATTTCCGACTGTTTGCCGACTGCTCGGAAAGGCAATTATTTGTCGTGGTCGAAAATCGCGCGGAAACGCCGGAGTCCGGCGCTGGCAATCCGACCGCGTCACCTGGTCGGCATGGACAAATTGTCCGACTGTAGGCGGCAGGATGCTGATAGGGGCGTAAACAGTGGTGACAGGCTACATTGAAATCGCAATGGATACCAATAACGCCATAGTATATTAGGGAGGCGTACAGACCGTACTTTGGCTGTGCAATCGGGGAACGCGACAAGCCTGGGTTCCCCTGTTTTGTGCAATAATACTCGTATAATATAGATGCATACGTAGTTAGTGAAGAACAAAGAAAGCAAGGTTTGAAACTGAAGTAGGGAAATAAAACAAGAATAAATGTAAGTTGTATTAACATAACCATAAGTTATTAGGAAAATAACGTTTAAAAAAGTGTTATGTTCCTCTGATCACGGCTGACCATCAGCGGAACCTTATCTTCTGAATTTCTCGAAACTTTCGTTTCTTCTTCAAAAATTTCGCAGCATGACTTTATTCTTACAACTAGATTGAGTAGTGTTGTTCATCCTAAAATGAAATTATTTTCTGCTTTAGTGTCATCACGAAGGATATTTGTCTCTATTTCTAGTAATACGTATATCTAGTTTTTTAACAGGCTACTCTAATATTTTTAATCTTTGGTATGGCTGGCTTGAATCTACGTAACGTAGCCACTAAGTTTATATTCGTGAATGTCAACAATTTCTTTGTTTGTAGTTCTAGTTTCACTCATCATTCCTATTTTATAGCAATATACAATACTACACATTTACAAAATTCGATTTTTCCTTCACGTTTCAGTAAGTAGATTGATCAAATGTTTCATACAAGTATTGATAAGAAAAGCATAACATTAGGATCATGATTTGGAAACCTACCTCCATTTCATATGAATCTGAATCAACGGGTAAGTACGTTGGATCTGAAGTATTTCTCAGATCTGCACGCTCGTTTGCTAAGGCATTGTCTATCATGCTGTCAGCACTTGCTCTCAACAACATTAAAGCTCCTCTGAAAGAGATTAAAATTAAAAATAAGGAGAATTTATCTTTCATTGCATCGTGTACTTCATATAGCAAATGCTAATTGATGAGTTATCGAGCTACCTCTAAGAAATAATTCACACATGTTAACAAGATCCTTGATGACTAATTTAAAATTGCGATACATTAGTTTCATGAGGACGTCTTTCATGAGAAAGCACGTCTAACAACTTCTTTCAATTCATCGATCATAGCATGACGTCATATAGCAACAATATTCTTGATAAATCTCCAGAGTGAATTGCTACAGTTCGTTAAGTCCGGGCTTCGAGGTGACCTGTCGAGTTGAGCGGTCATGAAGGCGAGCATCGGCCAATCTAGCGTTCTGGAAACATTTCATTTGAGATATTTTCGAACCGAACTGGCAAAATGAGGACGCACTCCAGTTTACTGAAACCAACATATCCTCTTAACCTCGCGGATTAACAAAAGGGAATGAATTAGTTTATTAGCATATCAATACATCGATGGTGGTTAACAGGTCTATCAAAAAAAATATGGATTGTGAATGTGTTTGTTGTCACCCAGCTCATATCATGACATGGGGAAAGTTATCATTCTCTCCATAAAAATAAAAGGTTTCCTTTCACCAAAAGACATCGTTTCTTGCTCGTGAGATTAGAAAATCACTTTTACGCGTGTCGGAACAGTGTCAAACACCTACAGAAGGAGTCACATGTATCCTTCGTTTAGTTTAAAACATTTTAGATAATTCCTGAACAAATTTCTGTCTATATGGATGTAATTGTAAATCATGTTTCATATGAAGTGTGTGAGGCAAGAACATGATAACCAACAAATTTTCAATTGCTGAGTTATGCAGCACCCGATAGAGAGCAACGCATACCGCTTTATTTAATCTTGTCCGTTTAATCCTTCATGTACAATTTTATGTAAAAAAAAAAAAAAAAAAAAAAAAAAAAAAAAAAAAAAAAAAAAACAGCTTTCCAACTTTGAAAATGAATTATACAGCAGAAAACCTCTAAATTCTTAAAATAGTAACATGTTGTGGGTTACCATGTTCTTGTCTCATACCCGTCATATGCTTGTGGAGAGTTCATAAGGCTTACCAAGTTCCGCGAACCGTTTGCGAGTTGACTACATTGATGCTGTTACCATTTGCGCCACAACATCTCTGCATTTTTTCTTCTCTTTTCTACCACTTCGCCCTTAACTGTCGGTATAGAAAAGTTTCTATTCCCAATTCTAAAGTTTTCTCTTTAGATTGAACTCCCACCGAATCGTAGCTGGAAATCCTCATGTGCCTGTTCCAACGTTTCACCATTCTGGAATTTTCGAGAACTCAAATGCTTGTGACGACACGTTCTTCAATTGTGTATCAAAAAGTTAATGAAGTGTACCAATGTATTTGTGGTTTATGAGAAACAATCATCGTCGTAATAACTTATAAGAGCTACAATTTATATGTTACATAAGAAATAAGTACATTATAATTCTGTCATATACTGTATATTTGCTGCCTTTATAATCACAGTAAACATAGCTCGAGTAATAAAAACTTAAGAGGTGAAGGGACTTTGTGCAGCGCTGTGTTTAAAGTAGTGTACAATACAATATATTCAATATATAATGTGTAATATATTCAATATATTCAATGCACATTCTGTCAAGAAAATATCCGGAGTTTCTCACTTAAAAATCTGGTGCAAAATATTTAGTAAATCTTTTTTCTTCTGCGAGATGACAGCACTATAACTAGTTATGATATCCAATATCATCGCGATCGGTAAACTAATTTCTTTACATCTACTGGTTTTCTTTGTCGATTTTTACAATGAATAAAAGTACTGAGCAAAGAGTTTGCCTGAAATTTCGCGTCGACGGAAGTTTGACTGCAGAATTTTTGAAAATGTTGGAAATGACTTGGAGGTTTTCTTAATAGCCTAAGAGTGGTACAAAGCATTCAAACAAGGCCGAGAAATGTGTAAAGATTTGTCTCGTTCTGGTCGTTCGTCATAGTCTTCAACCAGGCACGTAGCCAGGATTTCGTGAAGGGGGGGGGGTCCGTGACATGAAATACTGTGGTCATCACAAAGGGGCTCGATCACTCTAAACTATTTTACTGGAACATATATTGGTTCGTTTAGCCAGGATTTCGTAACGGGGGGGGGGGGAATAGTGACATGAAATTCTGAAGGCCCAGGAGCTCGATCAATCTAAACTACTTTATTATCAACATATATTGGTTTGTTAGGACAATAAAATGATAATATGTTGGTAAGTATTTAAATAACAAACTATCAAGAAATCTCAAGTATAATAATAAAAAAATATTAAAAAGATTTTGCATCCTTCCTCTGTTTATTCAAATATAACAATTTTCCTTTCATTATGACTTCAACTATTATAAAAAGTACATACTTAATAACGTCTTGTAAACTATCTCCTAATATAAATAAAATAAAGAGTTTGTTTGTGTGTTTGTCTGTCTGTCTGTGTGCGGCCTGGGAACCAGACAAGTGGACCGAGAGTTACCAAATTTTGGTCAGGGGTAGGCCTACCTTGGCTCAGGCCCCAGATCAAGACGAAGCGTTTTTTTTTCAAATTTCGAAACAGTGGGGTCTCAGGGGGGCGTTTACCGGAACCGGCTTGGAAACCAGACAAATTGATCGAGAGTTACCAAATTTTAGTCACGAATACCTTGGTCCAGGCTCCAGACCAGAGTTGTCGAAATTCGAACCAGAGGGGTCTCAGGGGGGCGTTTACCGGGACATGTAAAATTAGTAGAAAATGATCGATATTTATTTATTTATTTAACAATCACCAGATACAGCTCAGAGCCCATTTTACATTGGATATCCAACAAAATTAACAATGGAAAAGATTTGGGAAGATATCGGCCAGAGCCTGTTTATTAGGTGCCATCCCGGCATTTGCTTGGTAGGACTGAGGGAAACCCTGGAAAACCTCAGTCAGGATGGTAGGAAGCGGGATTCGAAGCCACGACCTCCCGAATGCGAAGCCAACGTTCTACCACTTGAGCTATTAGTGTCGAATTCATATTTTTGCGGACGCTGAAATCAATGGTGAAACTCCAGTCGCATTAAGTTCCAAATTTACGCTATTCGGCTCCGGGCCGGGGGTCACCGGAGGGAGGTGAGATACCAAGACATATAAAAGTAATCAAAAATGACCGATATTAGTGTCAAATCCATAGTTTTCGCGGTCGCTGAAATCAATGGTGACACTTCCATTAGCGATGACTTGCAAGTATGCGGGCCGGGAGTCAGCGGAGGGGGGGAGGGGGGTGGATACCGAGAAATGTAAAAAATAGCCCAAAATGACCGATATTAGTATCAAATCCATAGTTTCCGCGGTCGCTGAGATCAATGGTGATACTCTCACAGGCGTTGATTTCCAAATACAGCCCCTGTGCGTAGCATGTGTATATTCAACTAGTTTTACAATATATGCGTTCCTTTCTCTGTTGAATCAAATGCTAACAGAACTTTATTTCAACATAATTTTTTTGTTTTTATTATTCCGTCAACTACTGTCGGTTCCAAATGACAGGTTAAAGGAGCAACAGAAAATTGTCCTTGAATAACATGTTTGATACTGCAAGGATGCGATGACGAAAAGTCATGATTAAAAATGTCCACGCTGTTACACAACAGCACTTATGCTTTCGAAAGCTTGAAATCTCCCTGACTAGTAGCAGGAATTCTGAGAAACCCATAACTTTTCTTGAAATTTCAAATTCCCTGACTTCCAGAATACCTCGCTTACCTCTCCACCATATCGCAAGTAATTAAATTCTCCTCATAAGAAAGAGTAAGCAAAAGCTTCCTGTAGTTTTCTTTTTAATTTTTAACGCTGATCCTTCTTTTTGTCATTTCATTTTGTTTTATCCTTCCTTAATTTTTTCATTTCTGGTCTCGAAGGGGGGGTCCGGACCCCCCCCTTGCCTACGTGCCTGCTTCAACCCATAAATACATCAACAAAGTAAAATATATCGTGATGGGAAATCTTCATGTAAACTTGAAAGAGATAAACCGAACCTCAAAATTTCAAGCGAAACCATTCCTGTTGATAATTTGGACATGAGTCGCGCCACCGCACGATTTCTTACGAAAGAGCTCAATTTTCTTCAAGAAGAACGTCGGAAACAAGTTTGTAAAAGCATTCTCGATTGACTCAGACCCAATCCTACAATCATGAAACGCATGATTATAGGAAGCAAGACATAGGTTTACGAGTTTGATATACAAACAGGCCAACAAGAAGCTGAATGCAGAGGGTAAAAATGTTAAATCACTGCAAAATTAAAGTAAAGCTAGCTGCTTGAATAAGCATTACGGTGGTGTTGTGTATTCAGAATTCCCACCAGAGTGACAAACAATCAACAAAGCATACTACTATAGTGTCGAGGCGTTTACGTGAAAATATTCGTCGGAAGACTCGAACTATGGAACCACGATAGAGGTCAATACTATTTAAACATGGTTTGAGAAGTTTTTAGCCATGGGGAGTGTCAACCGACGGCCTGCCTCGGGCAAAGCACAAACATTTGAGGAAATTGTGGATGAGATCAGGGAGGCGTTCACTAGAAGCCCAACAAAGTCAGTTCATAGAGCGTGACGCGATCTGAACATCCACGTTCAAGGGTCCATAAGGTGCTCCATAAAAGACTGCGTTTGTATGCATATAAGGTGCAAATCGTTGAGTCGCTACAGCCCTATGACCTACCAAAAAGAACAAATTTTGCAATGGAGATTCTGGAGCAGATCGACGATGAGGGTGATTTTCAGTGATGAGGCAACATTCCACACATCAGGCAAGGTAAATCGTCCCAATGTGAGAATTTGGGGTTTCAACCCTCATACGTTGTTTGTGCATATGTCAGGGATAGAGAGAAAGTGAATATGTGGTGTGCTTTGGGACATGACAAAATTACCCAACCGTTTTTCTTCTTGAAGCACACAATAACCGATCATTTTATCTGGACATGCTTAAACACTTTGCTTTTCCATAGTTACTCCCTTTGCAACCAAAGGAGATATTCCAACAGGATGGTGCCTTACCGCAATTTGTGTTTAGATGTTCGTATTGCTTTAGACCGAAAGTTTCCATAGCGATTGATTGGACGCGATGGACCTACTCCTTGGACACCGCGATCTCCAGACGTAACCCCTACAGATTTCTTCCTATGGGGCTATATCAAAGATAGAGTCTACATTACACCTGTACGTAATATTCCTGCTCGTTGTCACAAAATTGAAGAAACCATCAACTCGATCATACCGCACAACAAATGGCGGGAGATTTAATATCGACCGGACATTCCTGATAGCTGCTAACGGGGCTCATATAGAAATGCATATATAGACAGAAACTGTTTAAGTTGCTTTTCAAGATGCCGCAAGCCGTTATTCTATGGCACTAATAGTTTCCATGGAACTAAAATTTGTAATCGGGGAGGTTTCGTGTGGACACCATGCATAGTTTCCAAGCATCGTATACATATCCATTCTATTTTACCTCCAATCCATATTTTTTTACTTCCACATGAAAGGAGAAAATTTCTCAAATTGCACGTTTTGACCATTATTATACGATATATGGGAAAGGAAGACAGTAAATTAGTATATTATAGAACTTTCTACACTTTATATAGCTATATAAAAACACTCTGAGAACAACCGTTTAAGCGAGGGAGAGGATAATTTCATCCAAAGGATGTTTCTATTCATTTTCGTACATACTCTTATCAGCAATAACATAATTATCAAAGAACATGTATACACTTCTAGATGAAGATCTCTCCGATTCTAAGTAATTGCCTAATTTTATCTACGTCATCCTAATCTTTTTTGGTTTCGTTGCCTCATCTCTTTCCATTTGTGTTTATTATTCTTTTCCTTGTTTCTTGGTATCCAGCCAATATTTGCAAATGCTCTTAAAACACTATTTCTTTGTGCATTCTTGCCTACTGCAACTTTTTAGTGTCTTTGTCTGCCCTGGAATATATATATCTTAGTTACTTTCCTGATACACATATACAGGGTGTTAATTAACTATACCAACAAACTGTAAGAGGCGATTCCTCACATCAAAATAAGAGAAAAAGTTCATATGGACCTATGGAGAAAAGTGCATAGTTTCAGAACTAGGGCTGTCCAAAATCGCGAAAAAGCTCAATTTCAATGGGCTCTATTTCGAATTCTAGAAACTGTGGATGGTAGTACTTGTCAGCGTAAAGGAAGGCATGCATACACAATCCAAATGTGCATATTTCATCAATTGTCAATGGATGTAGAGGGTATTACTTACTGGGTGTAATTCTCAGATATTTTTCAATACAGTTTTCAGATATACCCTGATCTCAAGAAGGGTCCAAAGTAGGCAGGAGGTAAACCTTTACAAAAATGGTCATCCAATGTTTCGGCTTCAAGATAAGCGTTGGGAACTGGCAGCTACATGTTTCTTCGTTTTCAGAATAACGTGTGATGATATGTATTTCGCCACGGTATATTTCACGTTTTCTTCACTTTTAAGCGTGAAAGAAAACATCGCACCATGTGATTTCCCAAGTACGAGAGACCGTGCTGCTGATTATCCTTAACACTTCCGACATCCAGCCAAAAGATTTCGTGTTCACTGCTATCAAGGTTTATCGTTTGCCTAATTTGGACCAGTCACAAAGGCAGAGCATATACAAAATTCGGTTGACGGCAAGTCTCGGAATTTCAGCCTGCAGGGAATAATCTGTACACCCATTGAACATTAATGAAAAATGCATTTTAGGATTGCGTATATGCGTGACTTCCTTTATCCTGATAAAGACCACCATCCACAGTCTCCCGACTTCGAAATAGGGCCTCTTGAAATTTGACTTTTTCGCGATTTTGGACAGCCCTAGCTCTGAAACTATGCACTTTTTGCCATAGGTCCATATTAACTTTTTCTCTTATTTTGATGTGAGGAATTACCTCTTAAAGTTTGTCGGTATAGTTCATTAACATCCTGTATATAATTTATTTTTCTATCTTCTCTTATTAGAGTTCGGACACATTCTGCTATGTTTCGTTGAAAGACTGTGGACCATAGTTGTTGGTCTAATAAACATCCGGGTCTCTGAATCATATTTCAAAATAGATACCAGTATAAGCTTTATGCAGTATAAGCAAAATAGACAAACTTTTCGGGAAATACTTATCATATTTTACTTTCTAATATTTACGTTTCTATCGAATAAAATTCAGCGTACTTTAGTATGACTAATGATTTTGCTTAATAAATACTACCAGCCATTGTGATTTGTATCAGGTAGGGGTAACATCCTGTAATTCCGTTTTAACTTCTATTTTTTGATTTTTTAAAATTTATATATTATATTGTATATTGCTGTTTAGCTGTATCGTAATATCACAACTTGAAAATAAACTTTTAATGACACTCACAAGAAGATTTACGGAAGTACAACTCACCGATTTGAATGAAACTTCGGGCCGCGGTGGCTCAGGAGTAGAGCGGTCACTTCTAGTACAAGGGGTCTCAGGTTCAATCCCAGCTCCTGCCAGGTGAACTTTGTGGTGGACACACACCGTGTGCTTTGGTTTCTCGGGGTTCTCACGTTTCCTACCACTTTCTTCATTCCACCATTTCATTCATTCCTCATCATCATCACCGCCTCCTTTAGCCTAGCCGGCATAACGGTGGGACATAAAACTCAAAAATTTCATTCCATTTTTGAATGAAACGTCGCAAACTTGTCGAAGATCCAAAAATCATCATCACTTTTGTTTATTATTTCGACAATGGTGCGGGTTTAATGGTAGAAATCAACTTTGAACGTTATGACTGATCTCCAAGTATAGACAGAAAACAATCATTTAATGCAGAAGAAAATGCAGAACAGTCAGGGCTGTCAGGGCTGTTTACTGTCAGGGCTGTTTTAGGATTCAGAATCTGACGTGAAAATTCCAAAATTCAAAATGGCGGATCCAATATCCTGATTACAATTACAGAAAATCTGGTTTGAACTGCTCTACAGTTAGCCAAGAACAAATACAGTTAGCAGGGGTTACTGCGGGAAGGTTGCAGACCGATTTGAAACCCCTTTCTGTACTTATTTTATCGGGATGCTTGATTAAAGTGAGTCTGCACCTCTCATTTTTCGGGGTGCTTATTTATACTGACAAGGAAACTTTTTCTGGTGTCACACGAAATGTGGAATGAGACTATGGTCAATCGATCTGTGTTAGTGAACAAGAAAATCCATAGGCGGGAAAAACCCTCCATCACAAAGGTACTTATGGGGAGAAGAGTAGAGGCACTGGCAACACAACGCGTTGTGGATAATGAGACGAAATATGGCGCGAGTTCGATGAAACTATGCATAGAAGCGCAGTTAAACATATCCTACAATGTGAAATTACATTCGACAATATTCTGACAAGTGAGGGAAGAGGCGTAGCACGTAAGGACAGAGGAGGAGGACGGGTAGTGTGGAGTACAGCGTAGGGGGGAAGTTCCATTGAAGGTATGAACACATACGAGCTGGACTTGAGAGGAATAGTATAGAAATATATCATGGACATGGTCAAATACATGAGTGCAGAGTAGAAAGGCAAGGGAGCAACGTCCCTCACCTTCTGAACTAATCTTTCAATGTATAATGGTGTAGGTGCAGTGCATTCAGACAGGGGCGTATATCGTTGTCATACTTGTATGTCGTCATCATCATCATCATAAACATTTGAAATTAAATGCCTACATGTATGCAACAGCTTGTACACATCGGACGTAACTCCATAGCTCTCTTTCTTCCATTTCTGCTTCACGGTGTCGTCTACATTATGTCTATAGTTTGTGATTGATTACTTGACAATGTATTATTACTGTACCATTCCCCTGACGTCTTGCTTTTCCGTTTTCCTCAATTATATGACTATTTTTACTTGCGCTTACCCGTCCACTCCTCTGTCGTTATGTGCTATGCCTCTGCCCTCAGTTGTCTGAGTATGATCGAATATAATGTGACATTGTAGTATATGTTTTGCTTCTACTCGTATTTTCATCAAACTCGCTCCATATTTCGTCTCATTATCCACAACCTGTTGTTTTGGCAGTGCCCCTACTCCCCCCATTAGTACGGAACGGTTGCGATCGAGGGTTTTTCCCGCCTATGAATTTTCTTGTTCACTAACACAAATCGATTGACCATTTCGTGTGACACCAGAAAAAGATCTCTAGCCTCTCAGTATTGGTGGTGCATATTTATAGTGAGTCCTGTTGGCTCTCACTGGTCACGGTGCTTATTTTTAGTAAATCTCTTAGCCTCTCACTCTGTCAGAACATTAGTTATCCTCAATTGTTACAATTATGAATTTACTGAGAAAACGTTTTACAGTAATTATAAAACTGATTATGAGTTAGTGATTAGATCTTAGTTATATTATTACGAAGATGTAAATTTATGTTAAAGTTGTAGAGGAAGGCAATGTCAGTAAAATGTTTCAAGAAGTTTTTCCACGGCCTGAAAAACTGCTGAACCCTACCAGTTGATTTTGCAGAAATGGTTTCTATTTTGAGATACTCTTTTGTTCTTAAAATAGGTTCAAAAATTGGACTACTCAACGAATCTAATAACAAACGTCTCGTTAAAATAATTACAGAAAGGGTTTCAGATTGATCTGCAACCCCCTAGCAGTAACCCCTACCAACCATAATTATTCTTGGCTAACTGCAGAGCATTTCAAAGAAGAAGACGTTTTGTAATTCTGATCACCATATTGGATCTGTCATTTTGAATTTTGTGATTTTCGCGTCAGATTCTGAATCAGGTGTCCTAAAACACCTGCAGTGGCGGATCCAAGGGGGCGATCGGGGCGATTGCCCCCTCAGAAGAGAAAACTTTCTTATTTTATATATATAAATAAAACCCATCCCAGAGTTTGAAGCTCTTAAAAGTAGCTCAAGGTAGCAGTATGACAACCCCCCCCAGAAGTCGATACTGGATCCGTCCCTGTCGCGTGGTATATTTTCTTCTACATTAAATGATTGTTTTCTACCTATGCTTGGAAACCACCCCTAAAATTCAAAGAATGGTTTCTACCCTTACACCCGCACCATTACTGAAATAAACATATACTTGTCGATCACTTTTCGATGTTCTACAAACATGCAAAGTTTCATTCAAATCGATGAGTTACACTTCATTAGTCTCCTTGTCAGAAACTGTCCTATTAAAAATGGCATCTTTCCAAACGAATTCACAAGAAAGTGTTTTCAACAAATTACCACTAGCTTATTAATTGCTGGAAAGAAAAAGAAAACTATATTCATACACCTTATGCAGATTTCGAAGTCTTTTGTTTTCTAACGATTTAATAAGTGATTTGGTGTTCGTGATTGTCTTAATTTTCATTCGGTAAGTTTTCTTTCATTATCCTACAATGAAAGGAACATGCTTTATAATTTGTAGTAATATATGGAAATATGATAATCATGATTTTAATAAATACATATTAAGGTAAAAAACTGGAGAGGCACCTCTGAACTGAAGCCAAAAATTGATACTTTTTTGCTAAATATAGCCTAATTTTAAAGTATCAGCTATAGCAAATATAGCCATAGCAAGTTGATACTTTTTGCTAAATATACGTTGTTTTGGCCCTCAGAATTCAGAATTAACCCGAATGTTGTATAGCAAGGGAGGGTAATTTTGCGCAGGTTTAGAATAGGTCACAAATAATAAAAAGTACTTCATTTATCTTGTTATGAACAGTTCCGAGACATTTTGTACTGTTACGTACCTGGCGCATGCCTAGAAAGTTATATACACAATAGATTAATAATAAACTTGCGAACTGGTGTGCGATAAAAAAATTATTTATACCAAAAACGCATCTATCTGTGGTTTTCGTAGCTGAAACGATTCCCTGAAACATTCTACAATCTTATTTTCGTGTAGCATGCTCAAGTCATTGAGCACAGATTGATAATATACGTGCAAACTGATGTGCCATAAAAACGAATATTTATGCGAAAAACACATTAACCTGTACTAGGTATCGTATTCAAGTAAGAATTGTATCAATTCTGACTCAGGCCAGGGCGAATATGATAGGTCCACGAGATAGGACGGGATTGTATTCGTAGGGAGAAGGGGCGAAGCAACGTGGGCATACATAAAAACTAAGAAAGGAACACTCACCATCATGCCCTAGATAGCCACTATGAGCAAGCATTGTATCTATTCCTCGTCTTGGTGCAGGTTAATTTTAATAGGGTCATTACTAGTGCATGCAGTATAGAAGATGTGAAAACACATTATCAATCAACTTGTATGTAGTAATCATTGCAAGTTAAGGTGCTTCTAATTCTATCACGGAGGAAAGAAAATTAGTACGCAAATTCTATTGTAGAAGCTAGCACATTTGTGAATATTCGTGAAAAGGATTAAGATTATTAATTCTACTACTTCGGGCATCCCTCGGAGAGTAGACTTTTTATTATTATTTCCCATTTCCATAGTTTATTCAGTTCTCTACGAATATTTCTGGTGATATTTACAATGTAAACCAGCCTACTTTGAGGACATTCGCTATTCACTTGTGTTACTTCCTACTAAACTTGTATATTTTTGCATTTCCTCCTCTTAATGTTGATTTTCTTTGAACACTTGCATTTTCCCAGTCTATCTATCAAGTAGTTATACGGTACTTATAAATTATGTTATAATAAGTGTAAAGAGTTATGGAAGATGGTAGTCCCTTTACTATTGGCGGCGGACGGCGGAATCGACATTGCTCTCTTCCTCGGTTTAGAGTTTTCTGTGAGTTTTCACTTTGCATTTTTAAGTTTTAGTGAAAGGCATAAATATTACAGGAAAATAACAACGAATTAAATATATGTTTTACATACAGAATTATTAAAATTAATTTTAGATACTGTACTCAACACGAAAAATTCAAGCCATTCAAGAAGTGGGATAGTGATTTTGTCAACACTCTCAACGTATTTCTCCTGTATGAAAGCCTCAATCGATTCTGTAAAAGTCATTTGGTTACATACTTATTATAATCCTACGTATTAACACTGTAATTGGGAAGAGATTTAGAAGCTGAGTAATCTGAAAGGTTAACAAGATGCATTTGTTTTATATTTATAATACTTATTAACTTGTAAAGTACTGTAAAGGCACGATAATATTTTCATGCTTCATTGAATTCAAGTAGCATTCGATTACAATAAAACAAATGAATAATTCACTTGACCACTTATTTTCAGCATCAGGAAGTATACCAACTGTTTAAAATATAATCTAAATCACGCGTGTTCCTACCGGAAATAGAATGCTGGTATCTTATCCAAACTTTGCTAATCATATATTTATGAAACTCAAAAAGAGTAAAGATCCGCAACGAAAGACTAGAACCAGATTTCCTGAATCCCTACGAGTGGTTTCCTCATCTTAAATCTACTCTACATGACTTAATTCCACGATAGTTCTGATCTTCACGCTAGTAAAAACAGTACAAAAAACATGTTGATATATTTCTTTATAAAATGTTTTTTTTTTTCAATATTTGGCAATTCTTTGCATACATATTGGTATTGTTAATTCATAACTACCATATTTTTTAATTACAATTTTAACACTTATCTATGTGTGCTTTTCATAGTAATTTTTCATAGGTAAATCAATGTAAAATATTTTATTTGAGAATATTCAATCCTTCTCTAAATACTTTTTTAAGAACTTAATTGAGCTGTTCCCTTTAAGCTTTTCAGTCATAAATGACAGTGTGATTATAATGTACTAGGCCTGGTTGGATTAAGGTTTCTTTCAGCACTGAAACTTTAAGAGAAACTTAAACACAGAGTCTCTCACGCCGAAGATGTATACGTTATGAATATAGCAGTGACGGAGCTCTACAAAAATCTTTTGAGTTTTACGTCCCAGGGTTATGCCGGTGAGGCTAAAGGAGACGGTAATGATGAGTAATGAATGAAATGGTGGAATGAAGAAAGTGGGAGGAAACGGGAGAACCCCGAGGAAACCCACGCACCCAGTGTTTGTCCACCACAAAGTTCACTTGGCGGGGGCTGGGATTGAGCATGGGACTCCAAGCACCACAGGTGAACGCTCTACCACTGAGCCACCGCTGCCCCGGAGCTCTACAAGTGTATGTCCGGGAGTTTAAATAAATTCATACCTAATAGCTTATATGCACTTACGATGAACGGTAAGATCATGCATTGTGATTTACAATATTGCCAAATCTCTTATAAACAGCAATCAGAGTTGGAGACTACACATTAAAATAAAGATAAAATTCGTGTTCGGTTGTTCTGCATTCGTATACAAGAATAAGTGATCATGTCTTTTAAATATTGTTTTCCTTATCAGTAATAAAAAGAGGTAGATTCCAAAAGAGCCTAAGTCAATTTTTGTCAATTTTGAGATATTGGTTCTATTAAGTTCCATTTCAGCATCTCCGTATACTGAACTGGATTTCACGCGAAAACCTCATAAATCAAATTAATTGCAGGCAAAAGAAAACAGCGTTGTTTTCCAAAATGTCCTTAGTCAACGGCATTCTCTGAAGTTATTTTCTGACTTACGCCTAGAAACACTTATAAAACTCCTGCTTAGATAATTTCACCGTTATTTTACGAAAAATAGGCAATTACAATTTTGTTTTACATATATTACTTCCATTTCACAGAAATAGAATGATGGAAACACATACAAAAAAATCGTCTCCTGAAAAACTTACATTTTTGACTTAGGCTCTTTTGGAATTGAGTTCTTTATATTGCGAATGCATATCACTTTATGATTATATAATAGAGAGTCATCTGCTTGAAATATAAGCTTGTATTTTTACATATAGCTCACCCGTTTCCTATTATTCCTGTACTTTCTATACACAATACTTAATGTTAGGTTAAAAATCCGTTATTTCTCGTTATGGATTCCCCATCGGGCCAAACACTCCTTCACAATCAAAGTCTTCTGATTGGGGTTATTGCTGTGAATCATACGCCAATTACTATAACCTTGGCAGTCGGGATTTACAAGTGCTAGTCTCAGCAGCAAATGATTCAGTGCTTGATGATAAGGTATAGCAGTAACAGTCAGTGTTGTAAAAAATTCTTGTACACAATGTCCTCATTGTGATAAACGAAAATTCATATTTTGTGAACGCAGGATACCACTGTCGAATAAAAAGAATACACAAAAAGTCGACCCTATCAAATGCAGAGATGTACCGATGCTAACCAAGTGATTACCGCATTACGGGCATCCTTCAGACAGATTGAGAATTAAATACATGTATTGCTTATTTCTAAGGATCCTTGTTGCTTTAAGACCACTTCTCCACCATCATTGTGTCATTGTATCTAGGCCTATCAGAGTAGATTTTCTGTGTAATATTTTACTTGACAGCGACATTGTTCCGAATTCAATAAATATTCGGCATTATATCAGGTAATGATTTGAGTGTTTCACGAGTGTCCAAAATAAATGGGCCTACAAAGCCACCGCTTAACCACATCAGCTAAGAGAAAAAAGAAGTCGGAAGAAAACTCTGAGTAATTGATTCCGTATTGCCACTGAGAACCGTCATGTGACTGTAGTCAAGACGTCAAAGGAACACAGCAGCATTTCTCAGGCCTCGTGCAGACAATCACAGACCACCACAAGCTACATACCAAGGACATACGTGGTCAAGCTGAACAGGTAAAACTGCTTATAAGGGACCATTGCTTTATCAGAACACCAATCGTGCCGCAAGCACGCAACATAGACCGCTGATTACTAGAAACGTTTAAATCGTCGGACAAGTAATCATATTATTTCAAAGTAGTAGTCGTGCTTTGTGTGCCGGACGCCTGAATGATCCGCGGAGTCTCGGCCCAATCGTGAACCATTGCAGTGGCTCTGATCGTGTGGGCCCAACAAACTAATATTCAGTGTGTATTGAGTTGACATCAGTGGTGTTACTGCCCGTAATTATCACCTTATTAGGGGACCAGGTGCATCTTATGGTCTAAATGTTATTTCCGAGCAATGAAGGTAATGCGCCTATTCACACAGCTAGGATTATTTCGATGTAGTTTGAGAAATGTCGAGATGAAGTTGAATATATCTCCTGTTCAGCACAATCCTCGAACCTGAACTTAATTGGAAATGTGTGTTGGTTTTTGGGACATAAATCATTTGCAGGTTTCCACTTCCAATCTCTATCATGGAACTGAATAATGCACTGCTCAAGGAATTGTGAACTATTCCACGCACTTCCATTCACGACCTTTATGATTCCATTTCATGTTGAATTAGAGATATTCTGTGAACGAAACATCATATTAATCTGCTAATCACTTTTTCAGTGATTTCCATTAAATTAACAAGGTTAGGCTTGTTCTATTTTGCCGGAAAATATTTTTATGCCTTTTGACAGGAAAATAACGAAATTGTGAAGGTTAACGTTCTTCAAACTTCTTATGACAAGTTTGGATTGAGACTGAAGACTTACTACACACAAAAGATGTCTAATGTTTTTCGCCTCATTTGCACAAGAAATGA
Organism: Thermobia domestica; assembly: GCF_964235325.1. NCBI lineage: Eukaryota > Metazoa > Arthropoda > Insecta > Zygentoma > Lepismatidae > Thermobia > Thermobia domestica. The sequence continues at coordinate 232,353,639 of NC_137461.1, read as the reverse complement.
TTGGCGTTGCACAGAAAATTCGATAGTAGAAGGAATGAGATGTGCTGGACGCTCAAATGTTGCTTACCAATTGAAGTAGTAATGTAGGGAATAGTTTGTACAGACAAGAAGAAAATGCATAGAATGAGCTAAGAAAGACTCACATGAGACTCATGGAACTGCTTCGAATTTGAGTGCAATGCTGAAGTGATAGTCACACAACTGATTTTTTTTCAATACATATTATATGTGCATATGGAACGACCGTTCGTTTAATTACCACTGGGACATATAGGTCCCATCCAAAGTGTCAGTGGGACGCATACGTCCCACCATTCAAGATAGAAATTGCGGGGAAACTTTTTTGTTTCTTGTTGCTTTTGACTAGGTACTAATTCAAATTAATCACACCCTAATGTCGTTTTTGCTCTGAAAATATAATCGGTAATGAAAGGATTAAACTGTATGTCAACATCTTATATAGTCTCGGAGCTGAAAAGTGTCGCTAAACACCAACAAACAAAAGCAAACAAACATTTAAATTGTAGGCGTAGTATTATTATCATCGAAAAAGGGAGTGTACGTGATATTAACTGACAATAATTGAAATAAAAGTCACATTGCATGCCTGTGCTTCACAACATGAATCTGCTCTATTTGTAACCTACACAATTTTACGAATTTCTAAATAGAAGTAACTACGCTTGTCATGTTTTAATTGAAGTAATCATAAGAGATGTTTCCTAACCAATTTTAATTGAATTATGTTCAGTAATGTTCTTACTATATTGTATTTCAGGTTTCTTGGGATAAGCGGTTGAGATTTTCACATAAATTAGACACGAGATTGGAGATTATTATGGCTCCTATTGAAAACGTTGCAAATGGTACAAAAAGCGGAAATAAGAGAAGGAAACCACGCAACTATAAGTACAGTCGATACATCCAAAGAGTGCTAACTCAAGTTCATCCAGGCATGACTATCTCAAGAGAAGCCTATGAAGTTCTGGATAATTTTATGAGTGATATATTTGATCGCATTGTCACAGAAGCCTCTTATCTGGCCAAGTCCAGCAAAAGATCGACACTCCAAACGAAAGACATTCAAACGGCTACAAAACTGGTTCTACAAGGTCAGTTGGCTGCACACGCAATTAGTGAAGCAATGAGAGCTCTCACTATGTACCAGAAGTCCACATGAATATACGCAACAATTAACTGTTATTGTGTGACTATAAATTTTAGTAGTTATTTATTTGATACTTTTTTCATTGCCAGGTGGATAGTTGGTAGAGAAATGTTATTTGATAATGCAATTAAGAGACATTTAGCATTTTCCTAATCAGAAATATTAAACAAAAAACAAAACCTTTAATTTTGAGGTGTACTAGAAAGAGAAACAAACTTTAGGCAATGGTACTGTAAGTTGAATTTTGATTAAGCGAAAAATTGTGTGATATTTTGACTGTACAAAAGTTATACACAATCATACAATTTACGAGATTATTTTTAAGTTTTATATTTTGTATATAATCTTTAAAAAGAATTATCGATCTTTAATATACCTAGAATTTTAAATGTAAATTTCCATTTGATAAAACCCACAAAGTATTTTTTAATTTCGAATAATATACTGTATATTGTATTTCGTATTATTGTATTTAAATGATAGACACAAAATTTAATACATAATAAATACATCTCTTTTTAAATCTGATAGTAGTTTTATCATATATAATACTGTCTTGAAACTAAAAATGCATTACTCACCATTTCGTACCAATTTATATATATATATATATATATATATATATATATATATATATATATATTATATCTATTATATAAAAGAGAACGCACAAATCCTTTGTTCCCTCATCACGCTAATACGGCTGAACCAATTTCTTTTATTTTTGGGGGGTTATTAGGATTTGGACCCTAGATGGTTTTTATCATATCACTTTAATTTTTAATTACCAGTGTCTTGAGATAATTGACCATTCAAGTGTCCATAACGTACAAATCCTTTGTTAGTTCATCATAGGTAAAAATAAACGTATTTATATGCAACCCGCATGACCGTGTCACTCGGCGGGTTAACATAAATGACAGGCGATATAATGTTAACATTTACTGCAATCTACTATGGTTTTTATCATATCACTTGAAAGCGAAAACTTCCGGGATGACCGCAGCGAAGCGGGGCGGGTTAACATAAATGACAGGCGATATAATGTTAAGATTTACTGCAATCTTCTATGGTTTTTATCATATCACTTGAAAGCGAAAAAGTAAAAATTATCTAAGTAACAAAGTTTATTGCGTTCCGGGGTGACCGCAGCGAAGCGGGGTGAACGCTGCTAGTATATATATATATATATATATATATATATATATATATATATATATATATATATATATATATATATATATATATATATATATATATATATATATTGTTCGCCACTGAACTACTATGATTGTGGTAATCCAAGAAAATTTCAACTAAAATTCAAATCTTTAAGTTTTACGTCCAACGGTTATGCCGGTTAGGCTAAAGGAGACGGTGATGATGAGAGATGAGTGAAATGAAAGTGGGAGGAAACAAGAAAACCTCGAGGAAACCCACGAGCACGGTGTTTGTTCACCACAAAGTCCACACAGCGCGAGCTGGGATCGAACCAGGGACCCCAAGCACCGGAGGTGAACGCTCTACCATTGAGCCATCGCGCCCCCTCAACTAAAATTCACTGTAAGCCCTTATCCATAACCAGTGTTAATTTCCTATTGATTTAAATTCATCCTACTTCCATATTTTTATATATTGTCCCTAATATTTGAGTAATTTCACATAGAGTTTTCACTGATTTCCAGCAAATTGTTACGTTGATAGTTTTGTAAAATTAAACATTACTCTAATAGGCCTACCTATCAACAATATACAAGTAGTGACGTAAGCAAATGTTGCAGACAGATTACACTACAAACTTTTCGTTTTATTTTGCCCTTAAATTCGGTTTTATTTTTTACCCGAATCCAGTGTTAATTTTAGCGAAGAAATCATTTTACGTGGCTCTTATTTTCTAGAATAGATACATGTAGACTGACTTTAACTGAGCATCAATTCAGGTGTCTAACCAATGGACACAAACTTTATCAAGAATTGGACAAGAGTTCTGAGGAAAATGAGGAAATGTTGAGTTCTGTGAGGACACTTTAAACCTTTTACTTACTCTGAATATAATTTAATATTTTGTACAGTTCCCTAACATATAGAAAATTATTTTTCCTCCATAACTTACAACTGCACAAAGAAACATTAATAAGCACAAGTTACACTTTTTCAACCCTCCTTACCCCATTAAGCCCCAAGAAACGCTAAATTATTTGCTTCAGATGTACAGATTCTTATATGTTTCGTACTGAACATGTAGTTTCTTTCCCGTCTTCAATTCTCGAAGGACAAACCTGCTAATGCTTTTACATTTTGTTTTGAGAGATTTTTGCTTCTAACTGTCATCACACCATTGTACTCTAAGAAATATATTTCAGAGCCTAGGTTCGAAGCAGGTAATAATATTGTTCGAATAGCATAAGAAACAAAATCTTTGTGTACTATTCCAAATGCACACAGATTTTCCAAAAGGTTCAATTTGTTCTCAAACGACCGCTTCGATATGTCATTTAAATATAAGATAGGCTTTCGTGATCTTTTGAGATGGGATTTTCTCTCTTCTCCTTCCATTTTTCAGCCTAGCTCTTCTGATATTGAATCTTTTGCAGAGTAAACTAGAATTGAATATAACATGAAATTGTTGAAACTTTTTTTACCGACGGGGCCTGGAAAGTAACTTAAAGTATTTTAAAATCCCCCCATGTCAGCAAAGTCATTCAAGCAATGAACCAGCTCGAAGAACTTGCATTCATGCACAGGGGTGGAAAAGTCAAACATGATGTTAAGGGTTCGATCTTTACTCCACTATCGGAATTTTAAACTTTAACACTCGAAGATGGAATTGTGTTCCACTTGTACATCTCCTGTTCTCTTTTGTCTCCATATACATATACTTAACGGTTTAATAGAAACACCTGAAATCAGTGCAACTTACCAGATTAATGTTCTGTTGGATCATCTATCACCCTGAGAACAGCTCTGATGCGACATGGAATAGAGTCATGGGGGTAGCCAATTGAATATGTTATACCATTCCCCAGAGCAGTGTCGTTCATTTATGTGAGAGAGGATGGAAGCGAAAATTTGCACTGAATTTGTCTCTAAAATGAAGCACAGATATTCAATTGCGTTCATGTCCAGGGATTGGGTAAGCAATGCAATGCAAGGTATTCACCTTTATCCTTATTTTGTTAAAATGACACCGCAACTTTTACCGTTGTGTGGATGGCCATAACCCGAGAACAAAATTGATAGACGTAGAGTGAAAGGAATATATGTATGTTCAATTTCTTGACACAATATCCTACCACTGCAACATATTTTTATCATCTAGCTGTAAGCTTATTTACTTCGACTCTGCTGATCTTACAGCTTTCGAAAAATGCCTAAATAACTACTTCGTTATCCATGATGCAAGTAATAATGATTAACAATCGTAAATCGATACTACGTGATGTGTTTACATTATTCATTTAACCTGCATTTTCTTACAGTAGTTTTCATCCTTTTGAACACTACGAACTCCTTTTGCTTGATCCCGTACGACCCCATTCTTCCACACAACTAATAATAAGTCATTACATGTGTTAAAACTACCTTTACGACGACCCATACGTCTATCAGGGACAAAGTTTTTCTTTCTTTTTCTTTTTTTTTTTCGAAACAGAGCACACAGATCACTCGTGGCTTAGTATACAGGCTTTGGTGCGGAAGACCCGGGTACAATTCCCGGTGGGAACTTGTGTGATTGGTATTTCACGTTAAGTTGTAGTTCAACCTCTTATATAGGCTTCCTGCTGAATGGAACGGTTAATCATCAATCCAAACAACCTAAGTGGGGCAGGGTAACTCTGTGATAGAGGACAAACGTCTTGTGCTACGAGTTTCGGGTTCGAACCCAGACCATGAATGTTTGTGTAGACAACATCGTGTCCGTGAATTTCCACAGTGTTTTCCAAAATATGATTTTATAATTGTTAGCTTTTATTAATTACCTGTTTTCATTAACCTAAAATGCATAACCATGAGACGTTAGAGTTCCGTTTAGCTCAAGTTCCTCTGAGAATTCATTCTGTACTTAGACAAAAAAAACTAATAAAATATGCGCGTATCTCCTTCTTTCGAGTTCTAACAATGTTCGTCTAGCTTGAACAATACACTACGATTTATATTCGTTGAAATATTGCACTTGGTAGCTCTTTATTTCCTCATTAAGCTTTTAGTAAAATATCCCAGAATTTTCAAGTTTCTTTGTGGGGTCACCATTGTTCCGCCCCTGCAAAATAGTCAATAGTACATTAGTGGAATCGTTAACTAAAAATAATGTACATTTTCCTTACTCTACTTCGATCCGATATTTTATGAATCTCTCAGAGGTGGTTGGTGAACAAACACCTGATATATCAATATCTATCTATCTATCTATCTATCTATCTATCTATCTATCTATCTATCTATATATATATATATATATATATATATATATATATATATATATATATATATATATATATATCGTTTTTTAATGGAGAAGAACTTAGAGTGCAAACAGTAATAATAAGTGTTCAATTTGACTTCATTTACTATTTAGGTCCTAACCCAGCTAATCATGGCTGAGAACGGGACCTATGTCTTTATGTGTGACCCCTAGAATCAAATATGGAAACACTCGCGACAAAGAAATATCCCAAGCATTCAATTTTCCGATAGTCAAAAAGCAAATGTTTCAAGGATAGAAAAGTCATCATCTTATTCTGGATTGCAAAAGAAGTACAAACTGCAGGAATGGGAACCACAAATGAAATGTTAGCATTTCCCGATAATTGAAATTCCCTCTCTGTTGATTTAAAGAAAAGTTTCATGAGCGAATTTTACGCGCTCTGTGTTGAAAGCATCTATCTAGCATCATTGATTATGGTAAATTCTTCTAAACAAATCCAGAAATAGGCGTTTTCACCTTTTTCATGTTCCCTGACTTAAGTGCGCTGGCCCATCCGAGGATTCCCACACTGAGAAAAAAAATGTAGGTGGCATACTTAAAAACGTAGGTTACATTCGTAATTCCTGTAGTTTCTGGACTTAACGTACAACCGTATATAACATCCTGCAGCAAACGTATAGCTGAAAAAGTATGTATTATACGTACTGTCTGCACAAGTGCAATGACGTCATTCGTGTGACGTTATCTGCAGTAACAAGTATATACGGAGGTAATATCTAGCTTTGTGACGTCAGGGTCGTATGTAGCATGTGGGTTAATAATGACGACATACACTGACTATCAGGACGGAGCATGATTTCAAGAAGTATGCAATATACGTTCTGTACGTATGTTTCTTGCGTTCAACCCCGAGACAGCATCTATATTGTACTTGTGCCCCATACGTACGACTAGATACAGTATACGTATTGTACGTATGTATTATACAGATTTTCCTTATGTCGCACACAGCTTGTCCAGATACAGCATACAGAATATCCGTATGCACCATACAGAGTGCATATATGTAGCTTACAGACTGTCTGCATGCAGCATATAGATTATACGTATGTCGCGTACAGGTTGGCCATATGTAATGTATAGATTGGATGTATATAGCTAATAGGTTGTCCATATGAAATATACAGATTTTACCTGTATCGAATACGTATTGCCTTCTTGTAATGTATGGATCGGACATATGCAGGATCTAGAGTGTACGTATAGTGCACCATTATTAAAGTGCTGCAACATACTGCAAAGTGCATGATACATTCTTACTGTAATGTTGTCAAATATTGTTTTACTCTGTATGAAAACAAAAATAGCTTAAAATATGGTTGATCTCCTTTGTGCCAATAATAATAAAATTAACAATACTACACTTTTCAAATCTTAGTTTGGAGCAGTGAAACTGTCCAAAGAAATGTATTTACCTGCAGGGTGTCCTATAAGTTTGGGCTTCCTGCTAATTCGTTGGAAAGCTACTGCAAAGTCAAGTGCTGAAAAGTGACACAAGCGTTAATTTTAAAATTATGGGCACAAAGCAGGGGCGGATCCAGGACGGACTTCTGGGGGGGGGCGGTCGGCGGTAATACTGCTACTTTTAAGAGCTCCAAACTTGTTATGGATGGGTTTATTTATATATAAAATAAGAAAGTTTCCTCTTGTGGGGGGGGGGGCGATCGCCCCGATCGCCCCCCTCTGGATCCGCCCCTGGCACAAAGGAGGTTAACCATATATTAAACTATTTTCGTTTCCATACAGAGTAAATCAATATGTGATATATTACTGTAAGAATTTATCATATGGTTTGCAGTTAGTTAGTTGCAGCACCTCAATAATAATGCAAAATGCACAGCCTTATACAATCCTATATTCAAACTCAAACAAGATTTACGTACAATCATTTATTAAGCTGTTATCATCCATTGCTTGTACGATATAAAGATTATTTTACCTCATTCTTTTCCTTAATAGTATCTTCTACTAAAGTGCAGTTGTTACCACAAGAGGCCTGAATAGAATTTTCCAGAAATAACTTCTCTGTACATTTTAATTAACAGGTTTTTTTTTTTTTTTTTAAATGTCGCAATAATTAAAAGTGTGGTGTCAGCCGGAAACGCATTCGCTTACAATATTATTCCTACTCAGTACTCGCCATTAAAAATGAAACACCAAGAAGGAGACTGGGTAGATGCGCCAAAGTTCCCAGGCCGATACCTAATAGTAAGTGCAGAATACTCTTAAACGTTCGCTGTATTCGCTGTGTGACAACGTGGTGACAGCGGAGGCGTTGTGCAGCCATCGACTAAACATATTTATTCTTCCCTGCTATAGACATTCTGCAAATTTGGACTTTCCTGGAAGCATCCTTCTTAGTGCAACATTTTAAGGAAAGAGCAATTTAACAGTCTCATACATTGCTTAAAGAAAGAGCAATGATTCTCAGAATTACTCGGAAGATATATATACACAATAATTTAAAACGGTTATTTCAAACTTTGCAATTCAAAGCACGAAAAGAACTATAGATAAAGGAACACTGATTTTGGCCAAATAGTAATTAGTAAACTCAATCACACTCAGTACCATTAGTTGCTTGGTGTTATCCGTAAGTCAGAGATCACGGTATCTCATTTCGTATAGATTTTTGCATTTGTTTAACGCTAAAAATGTATTTTATCGCTAATTGAACCCAGTACCATATATATACCGACAGGACGTACCTTAGTCACAAGGTGACATGAGTGAAACACTAAACTATTCGATTGACACCTGCGGCCTTGTCAACACTAGAGAAAGTTACAAAGTGATTAAGTAAATACGGAACATAGTTCATACAAAGTATAGCGATGTATGAAGTCTCCGTTTCATACGACTTGGATAAAGGATACATCTGAAATAGCAACAAAGAAATATATAATGATTTCTCTGGATAATTTGGATTAGTCCAGAATTCGAACACACACACGCTGGTAAGTCCAACATTTTTTTTTTTTTTTTTTAACTTCGTTCTTCGGATTCCCAATAAAGTTGACTACTGAAAAGCTGAGTTATAGATTCTGTATTAAAACAACACCTTCGCTAGACATGTTCAGCATACACATTGTCTTACATACAGAACAATACATTAGTTATTAATGCATGTCTGAAATAATAGTGCTTCGTATAGAATTTTACTTCATCCAATCGCAATAGCACAAAGATAAAAAATATTGCTAGGGATAATGTTCTTATTACAGAGAAAAAGAATTAAAATGACTTAACATTAACAATCATTTTCTTTAAACAGAGATAATATTTTATTATAATTTATGGAAGAAAGAAATAATTTGTAGTACAGTATCTTTATTAGGGTTATATATTCGTACAAAATAATGTAAGTACAACTGAGTCTGTCTTCAGAAAGGGCGTACTTTTAGCCACAACCTACACTGCTTCTTTTGACTGTCTTTCAAGCAGAATCCTGGTTTGATGCACGAAATACCTGCAACAAAAATCAGAAAATATTTAAAATGTTATATTCAGTGTGCTTAATTTGGTTGTACTTAACAATACAAAGTATCTTAACATTTTTGAGATTAAATGGACAAAATCTGTTCGGTCAGGTATGGACTTTTGGGTTGCACGTAGAAAAACTATGAAGTGTTTATTGATGCTGAACAACAACTCAAAATGTATTACCATTCAAAAGTAAGTGGGTACCTCAATGGTGTTCGGGCTACCATGGGGTACCTAATGTCTGTATTTTTTAGATATATGAAAATATGTGTCTCTAAAATGTAAGGAACTGACATCTGTTTACCGAAAACCTCAACTCGGTAAGCCTTATGGATATCGAGATATGGGAAAATAAAGAGCGACACTACAGAACTGTGGAGTTTGCGTACTAGATGGTGCAGTTTCGGAAACGTAATTACGAGGGCTTACAACAACCTCAAAAGTAGTTTCAATTAAATACACTACACACACGCCCTGATGGGGGTTTTCGGGTACCATGATATTCCCAGAACTCTCATTTCTAAATATTCTAAAATATGTCTTAATAACGTTTTAAAGAACGTTAGAGGTGTGTGTTTACCGAAACCGCAAGTCGGTACGCCTAACAGTTACCGAAATATGGTGAAATAAAAAGCGACACCATAGGTACGTGGAGCTTGCATATTAGACAGTACAATTTAGAAAATTAATTAAAATATGACTATCAAGATATTGTCAAATAAAGGGAGGATCCATATAGTTATGGGGTTTTCGTGTTAGGTGGTAAAATTTCCGAAACCGGTCATGTAAAGTTAATAAGCATCAGTAGCAATTTCATCTTAAAATAATTAGGTATTTCCATGGAGTTTAAGAACATCATGGGGTCTACCAAGATTAAATTTTAAAAGTTTTGTAAAATATATTTTGACATTTGTAAAGAGTATTAGAAATATGTATTTACCTAAAAGTTCCAGCTAGTACATCTAGCAGCTAGAGAGACACCATACAATAAAAGCGTATTAGATCTTGAAATTTCAGAAAACAATTATTGATCCTAACAAAAGTTAAATAAGATGGTACTTATATGGGTTAAGTGAGAACCTCAGACTCGTCAGTACAATTTCGATCGAAAGATTAATTCAGCTCTAAATTTTCTTTGGACAATTCCAAGCGTTCATCGGGCTCTGAAATAAAGTGAACATTTTTTGTCAATATCTAATATAGCAAGCGAGATATAAGGAATTATGTATTTTATGACGTCGTAAAAATAGAGACCCACATGGATTTGTACTTTTGAGTATTTGCTGTAAGAAGAAGAAATTTCAGAAAACAACCGTATATACCTTAATAGACAATTAAATGGGCGGGGGCACAGTGGCTTAGTGGTAGAGTGCTTACCTCTGGTGTATTGGGTTCTTGGTTCGATCCACGGCCAAGTCAGTTTGTAGTGGACATCGTATTCGTGGGTTTTCTCGGGGTACTCTCCTCCCACCTTTGCATTCCATCAATTCTGTCAACAACATTCACTTGCTTTAATCATAATCTCCCTGAGACTAAAATGCATAATCGTGGGTCGCTACACTGAAATATTTCCTTTTATTTAATTTTAAAATTAAATAGGGAGTTAAGTATGATCGTATTTCTATGGGTTAAGTGAATACTCCAATAGTTTCTGCAAAAAAAAAAAAAAAAGATTAGTTAAATACCCTACCACTAAGCTACTGTGTCCCCGCCCACTGAATTGTCTATTAAGGTATATACAGTAGTTTTCTGAATTTTTTTCTTATAGGAAAGACCCAAAAGTACAAATCCATAAAGATCTCTATTTTCACGTCATAAAATATATAATTCCTTATATCTTATTTACTATCTTAGATATTGACAGCGAATTTTCATTCTTTTGCACAGCTCGATGAACCCTTGGAATTGCCTGAAGAAAACCTAGGACTGAACTAATCTTTCGATCGAAATTGTACTGAGGTACTGATTTAACCCATAGAAGTACCATCTTATTTAATTTTGTTGCGACCAATAATTGTTTCCGAAATTTCAAGCTTTTATTTCACAGTGTTTCTCCAGATGTTAGATGTACTAGCTGGAAGTTTTGGGTAAATACATATTTCAAATACTGTTTACAAATGTCAGATTATATTTTCAAAAGCTTTTAAAATTTAATTTTGGTAGACTCCATGATGTTCTAACACCCCATGAAGATATCTAATTACTTTAAGATGAAATTGCTACTGGTGTTTATTAACTTTCCATGACCGATTTCGGAAATTTTAGCATCTAACACGAAAACCCCTTAACTGTGTTGGTCCTCCCTTTATTTGACAACATCTTGATAGCCGTTAGTCATATTTTAATTCAATTTCCGAATTGTAGCGTCAAGTATGCAAGCCCCACATACCTATAGTTTATTTTCCCATACCTCGGTATCCATAAGGCTTACCGAGTTGCAGTTTTCAGTAAAAAAAAAAAAAAAATCAGTTCTTTACATTTTAGAGACATGTATTTCCATATATCTAAAACGCAGAAATTAAGTACCGCATTGGAACTCCATTGGAGTACTCACTTACTTTTGCATAGCAGGGTAAAAACGGCAGTGGTTCTCACTTTAAGGTTGAAAACATACTATTTTGTCTCTTCTCTGAGCATCGTGAATCTGTCGGAGCTGTACCATAGTTGGAAAGACTCACTGATCCTTCCTATAATGACCATGTAGTTAGAATTAAAAAAGGAGTAGCCGTTGGAGGAAAAACAATATTTTAAAATCCTTGCACCAGTAGTCGTCACCTTAAAATCAAAATGTTCCAGTAGTAGTCAGGATTTTCTACCAGTGTTCGTCACTCAAATAACTTGACATAATTTATTCAAAAACGCACTGTGTATCAGTTTAGGGTTAAGAATACAATATAAAGTAGTAAGCTTAATAACTTTGCATCACTTTTAGCACTCAAGAAATAAAATAAAAACGTTTTTACATACTTTTTAAAGCAATTTCAGAGAGAAAAATGTTAACTGAATTCAAAAGTTAACTGTATATCACTTCCACGTTAAGAGTACAATATTAAATACTATGTTTAATAACTATACGTCACTTTAAACTCTCAAGAATGAAAATAAACGTTTGTACATACATTTTAAAAACAATCTGAGAAACAAAATAAGTTAACTGAATTCAAAATTTAATTATACATCACCTTAAGCTTGAGAATACACTATAAAATACAGAGATTAATAAAAAATGAAATCTTTAAGTTTAACGTCCCACGATTATGCCGGTTAGGCTACAGGAGACGGAGATAATGAGAAATGAGTGAAATGGTGGAATGAAGAAAGTGGGAGGAAACGGGAGAACCCCGAGAAAACCCACGAGCACGGTGTTTGTCCACTACAAAGTCCACACGGCGCGAGTTGGGATCGAACCAGGGACCCCAAACACCGGAGGTTAACACTCTACCACTGAGCCACCGCGCCCCCCTGAGATTAATAATAATGCATTACTGAAGAATGAAAACAAAAATGTTTTAGCTACCTATATTGTATTTACATGTTACCGGTATTTCTCATTAACTTTTCTTTTTCTTTTTTTTTTTTTTTTTGATACCTCATGATCAAGTGTAGGGATGCGCAAGAGAAAAGATTTGAGATTGTCTCCTCTCGAAAAGGTGCCGCGAAAGTTATGTCTCGTCTCGAAAACTGGATCCGTTTCTATTGGAAGAGCTCTATCTCGTCTCGAATTTCGTACCAAAAATTCTGTCCCGTCTTGTCTCGTGCGCATCCCTAATCAGGTCCATAGCCAAAAACTTCATTTCGGAGGGGGTTCGATAGGGCTTTGGGATATCCGAATTTAGATATAGATAATCGATATTGACAAACTATCGAAACTTGTTCGAAATATCGAAAAATACAGCAATATCGAAATATAAACAATATCAAAAATCGAAAATATAGAAATATGAAAGAGATCAAAAATATGGATATATCGATCAAAAATGGATATATGATCTTGGAATACGATTTGGTGGAATAATGAGGGAGAAAAATAATCATTGATTAAATATTAAATTGAAAAGAAATAAGAGCCTGACGCTCAAATACTTATCTATCCGGCACCCATCTTGATCCCCATAAAATATCATGAAGTGCTTGATTGATTCTAAACTCAATAATAGTAATAGTAATTTAACAACAAACACAGAATATATAATTTACGCACCTTGAAATGTAGAAATTAATGATTGTAATCCCCAGCTTTCCAATAGACGTTTGATTTCTCCAAATGAAGATTCGGATATCTTGTTTCTTCTCAAGCAATAATGGGTTACAATAATCAGTTGCAGTCCAAAGCCAAGTCACTAAGTTAAGCATGAAAATAAAGAATTCATTAGTTAGATGCATACAAAATCCTACGCATATAAATCCGAATCTACTTGTATTAAATTGTAAATTTAAACAAACTAAATTATACTACTTTGGAAAGCGTCTCCAAATATAATGTTTTCATTCTAAAGTGAAGGAATTTTTAAAATCGGATGACCCGTTTGCGCTGTACACTCGCTATGCGTCCAATGTGAAATGAAAATGCAACATTGCCATTTACCTGGACCCACAACGTAAGTGAGTGAAGTTACTGTCTTTTACGCTAACATGTCGATGGCCAGCCCCCGTTTCAAACAGTAACTTCATTCACTTATGTTGTGGGTCCAGGTAAATGACAACGTTGCATTTTCATTTAAAATTGGGTGCATAAAGAGTATACAGCACAAACATCTCGTCCGATTTTTTTTAAAAAGTGTTCACTTTAGATTGAAAACGTCATATTTCGAGATGTTTTTCCTCTTACATTTTGTTGTAACTCTGATAATAACAGAGTTATCCTATGTCAGGGAACGTTTGAGACATCCTGTATACATCATAAGAAGTTCCTTTCTAAATTCTACACGGATGTGGTTTCATTGAATGTGAGGTGGGTGATACACATTAGGCCTTTTGGGAGTACGTCACACGGGCGACCGTAATTTTGTGTTCAAAATTTTTATGAATTGATGGGATATGTGATACATATGGCCACGGACTAGAATTTTCTCAGTATGTCAAATATGCAATCAGATTTCATGCAGCTTAATTTGGTGAAAAGCTATTGCCAATTGAACGTTACATTTACCTCTTTCTTGCAGATGTTGAACCATGCCGTTAGCACGTGAGGAATGGATCGAAATAATCAAACTGTGGGGCGGGAGGAGTATATGTGCAGTGGTTGCCGATTGCAGTCATCCACAATGTGACTCTGTGTCACATGTTTCAGTGTCACAGTAATTAACTAAATTTGAGAAGACGGGGACATTCGTGAACATACATCGTAGCGGTTCAAACTCGCGGAACCTTTTTCCTTCCCCATTTTGAACCGGTACATGAAAATGCCATTTTCTCCATGTTTGCCTGCGCCGATTTTGAAAATTCCTTCACTAATCGATTTCTCTCGTCGAGTACTACAAGAAACAGTTAAAATCTCGCGGGCCCTTTTTTCTTCCCCATTTTGAACTGATACATGAAAATGCCATTTTCTTCATGCTTGCCTGCGCCGATTTTGACAATTCCTTCACTAGTCGATTTCTCTCGTCGAGTATTACAAGAATCAGTTAAAATCTTGCGGCCCTTTTTTCTTCCCCACTTTGAACCGGAAAATGAAAATGAGATTTTCTCTATGTTTGCCTGCGCCGATTTTGAAAATTCCTTCACTAATCGATTTCTCTCGACGAGTACTACAAGAATCAGTTAAAATCTCGCGGAACCTTTTTCCTTCCCCATTTTGAACGGGTACATGAAAATGCCATTTTCTCCATGTTTGCCTGCGCCGATTTTGAAAATTCCTTCACTAATCGATTTCTCTCGTCGAGTATTACAAGAATCAGTTAAAATCTTGCGGCCCTTTTTTCTTCCCCACTTTGAACCGGAAAATGAAAATGAGATTTTCTCTATGTTTGCCTGCGCCGATTTTGAAAATTCCTTCACTAATCGATTTCTCTCGACGAGTACTACAAGAATCAATTAAAATCTCGCGGTCGTCTTTTCTTCCCCATTTTGAACCGGTACATGAAAATGCGATTTTCTGCATGTTTACCTGCGCCGATTTTGAAAATTCTTTCAGTAATTTATTTCTGTTGTCGAGTACTATAAGAATCAGTTAAAATCTCGCGGGCCCTTTTTTCTTCCCCAAGCCAATATTTTTGTATATTTTGAATGTATTCAAGTATGGAACAAAAGTATTATATAATTCCCTTAGTAGGTTTCTCAACTTCATATTTTTCAACTTAAATTTTATTTATTTTAATTATTTATTTTCTTGTGACTCAATATTTAATTGCAATCGTTCATTGGGGAGAAGGGTGGCCATTCTCAAATATATAAATATAGTATTCTTAAAATTTATGTGTTCTCGTACTATTAGTTTCTTCCACTAGACCTGGAAATTGAAAAATTAATACCTGGAAAACCTGGAAAATTCAGGGAAATTGAGTTCCATATTTATATATGAACACTGCTATTTACAATTTTTTTTTCGAATAGGGAGAACTGTACAAAAGGGTGTTTTGGGAATGGTATAACAATAGGTTTCTGGGAGTGTTGTTCGAAATGAAATCTTTAAGTTTTACGTCCCACTATTATGCTGGCTAGGCTAAAGATAACGGGGTGTTGTTCGCAGTGTTGAATTCAGACATTTACACCCGGGGGGGAATGTCAACTGCTCGGGGGAGGGTTATTTTTCTGTATTTTTTTCAAGAAAGCAGCATATTTAACAATTCCATTCACATACACATCTTACCTAATATTGAGACTAATTGCTGATAAATATTCAATGAGATTATAATTTTAAGAAAACAATCGTTTGATTTCATCTAAAACATTAAATAAAGACTGGCAAAAATAGTTTAGACTAAACTTTAACTGCTATTTACAGTAACTATTTTTATTATTTCCTATATTCAGTAATTACTGTTTGTTACTAATGTAAAAATTTTTAAAAAGATTTAAATTAACTGAAATATTTTTTCTCCTAAAACAAACATACTTAGGAATATCTTAATAAAAAGTTATCATTCTTTCTCACACTTCTGATTCTAAATCAAACATATTAGCCTTGGTTTCTTCACTGCATATACATCAATAGTTTAGTTGACGAAATCTTCAGTAGGATTAGTGCCGTGTCGTGGAAAATCAGCGCTTGGCGCGAGAGTATACGACGGCATCCCCGTATATATGAGTGAGGTCGACAGACCAGCCGCCAAAGGTGGGAAAATTTTAAAAAGTAAACCCTGCTTTTCCTTGATTTTGAGCACTTTTCATTACTTTTTTCCTTTCATTTTATATATGTCCACATGTATTTCATTCCTCTGTTTTTCTTTCCTTCTTTTTTCTTTTTCCCTCCCGAATTTTTCACCCCTTACTTCGGCGCCCGGGGCCGTCGCCCCGCTTGCCCCTCCCCCATGGAACGGCACTGAGCAGGATCTTGGCCACCTTCAATAGCAATCTTTCACTTATATACTATTATCATATTGATAAATTCTATATAAGTCTCTAATCAAGGAGGGATAACTGTTCCTCCCTGATCCCTCTAAATGACGCCCACTGAATCTCACCCTTTAACTGAATTATTTTTAATTAAAGAAAGATGTGTTTACTTTAACAATCGTAAAACACATTTACGTCTGTTACTTCCGATGCGAGAAATGGGATTTAGGCGCCCTATTTCAAATAATGTAGGAACTGTATATTTTCAAGAACTGAAGTCTGCTGACATGAGAGATTATATGGAATGATCGAAAGATCTTCCCTATCTTTCCTTTCGTATCTCAACCTGTGCTAGTGCTACCTACTAATATATAATATAGGGCGAGAGTATAGTACCTACTAAAATACAAACCTTTCTTCAACAGTTAACAATTTCATGTTCTGCCAAACTCAGTCATAGCGTTAAGAAATACAAGTTTTATTCACTATTTGGTATTCTATCTTAGATGTTACATGTTAACATTTATATAGAATGGGTCTGCGTCATTTATATGTATATTGAGAGATCGGATTTCGTCTGCACGTACACGGACAGAAAAGCAAATAATTGGGTGAAGTAATTTCTACATTTTGTGACTGAAATTTTGGGAGTTTCTCCGGGGGGGAATGAATTTTCTTCGGGGCGAGATTCCCCCCGGGCTACCCCCTGAATTCAACCCTGGTTGTTCGGTGGGGGTCAATGTTGCCAATTTTGGGTAAAGTCGCTAAATAAGGGGAATTCGACCTCAACGATAGCGTAGGTTGACCATAAAATTTTCAGTTAAAAACGGGACAGGTTCTTGCAACCCTAGACTTTTAGATCTACCTTTGTTCTTATCAGTGCCTTGATATCAGATTTCCTCCTCTCTCTCTTTGTTACAGAACGGGTACTTATGAAAAAGGAAAGACACGTTGAAATTTGTTCAACACACAACCAACTGCTAAAACCTCTGCTGCCTTTCGAGCAGTACTGCGAACTATAGAGTATGTTTAATATAGGGAATTTCAGTTCAATTTTTGCCTCTTTGTTATTATTAATTATTAATACTTTTAAAAGGAGTAAAGATACTGGGTTTGTTATTTACTTCTTTCATTTACATAGAACGGGACGAATACTACTTTTTCCATCTACTGACGGGACGGCCGGGACACGCCACTAAAACGGGACTGTCCCGGTCAAAACGGGACGTATGGTCGCCCTACGATAGCGACAAAAAATATTTTTTTCCGATTGGAGACTTTTTTGGGTGATTTTTAAATGACGATTTACCTACTTACACATTTAGCGACTTTCTGCTCCAAACAAAATGTTCATCTGTAGAGAAGCATTATTAGTTCAAAACAGTTTTTACGTTCTTTTTTTCTGTTTGTTTGTTTTAATCAGCGCAACTGATGAAGAGTTTGGAAATACAGCATACTCACTGCCCCACAATCCTGCATTGTTATGTTACCCTTGCCCTCTAACGAAGAACAACTACAAACTTGATGTCCTTTAGTTCGCAGAGTTTCCGTTGAGAAACACACGTAATACATCATTACCGATAGCAACAAGATTAGCTATAGATTGCGTGAATAAAGGCGAAGAAGATGTTTGTTATATTTGTCCTTTGGGGTCTTTTAATTATTCTGCACTTTTTCTTTTACAAAAAAATGATCCCTGAATTAAAGGATTGGTTGCGCCCTATTTACAAAGATGTGAGTAGAACCAGCGGCGCAAATCTGTCTTCAACATTGGGAGGGGGGGGGGGTAAGACCGTTACCATACTTTTTTTTTGACGATGTCCAAAATACTTATGAAGTTGAAAAACAATGTTGTGGAGGATCAGAGTTGTTTTCAGCGTTGGGAGGCTGCAGATTTGAGGCTTATCTGGGGGACATCTATTTTATCTCACGTTCCTTTGTAGCAATCGGACAAAAATAATCAAATTTCTCCCAAAAAACACATTTCAAATCGGATTATTGGGGAGAAGTCCCCCTCAGTTCCAAGATTGGAGGGGACATGTATCCGTCATCCCCCCCCCCCCACGGATTTGCGCCAGTGAGTAGAACATATTGTTTAGTTTACATCTACAACTTTAAAACAATGCTTATAGACAATGAATTTCTCTATTATTTTTATAGCGACTTTTCACCCAAAATTGGAGTCGTCATATCCCGTTTCGCAAACTTATTGCCAACATTTTGGAAACTGGTTGCGAAGAGAGCTACAATGGATGAGTCGAGTTATTTCGTCGCTTCCGCTGTGAACCTAAGTACAAGATTCCAAAGAGATTAAGAAAAAATGAAATGAAACCTTTGAGTTTTACGTCCCACAGTTATGCCGGTTAGGCTAAAGGAGACGCTGATGATAAGCAATGAATGAAAGGTGGAATGAAGAAAGTGGAAGGAAACGGGAGAACCCCGAGGAAACCCACGCACAAGGTGTTTGTCCATCACAAAGTTCATTTGACGGGGGCTGGGATCGAACCCGGGACCCCAAGTACCGGAGGTGAACGCTCTACCACTGAGCCACCGCAGCTCTTAAGAGATTAAGAGTCACAAACATAGTCACTTTCAATTTTGTAATATATATAGCTCTATATATTGCATCACTGACTAATAACTAAAATCCTTGGATTGTATATATAAAAGTCGCCCCCTGCCCGTAAAAAGCTTCATTCGAACTCGGAATCGAACAATTGCATCTGTAAAACAGTGCTGATTTGATTTTAACGTTCCTTTCAGCAGCAAGGCTGTATGAGACGTGGACCTACAGATTAACGTGGAATCCGAACCACATAAGCTCCGGCCGGGAATCGAAAAAATGAAATGAAATCTTTGAGTTTTATGTCCTACGGTTATGATGGTTAGGCTAATGGAGACGGTGATGAGTAATGAATTAAATAGTGGAATGAAGAAAGTGGGAGGAAACGGGAGAACCCCGAGAAAACCCACGCACACGGTGTTTGTCCACCACAAGGTTCACTTGGCGGGGCTGGGATCGAACCCGGGACCCCAAGCACCAGAGGTGAACCTTCTACCACTGAGCCACCGCGGCCCCCGGCCGGGAATCGAACCCGGGTGTCCCACGCCAAAGGCGTGTTCACTAACCACTTAGCCACGAGGGAGCTCATCTATAAGGCAGTGTAAGCAAACAAAAAAACGCACACTGGATGTTTGCGCAACTGAGGATCAAAACATTCTCAATGGAGTATGAGAAATAGTTAACGCCAATCAAAGTGTGCTTTTGCTTATTTATTACTTCGTTAATACTTAATTCCTTCTAGAAATAGTGAAACTATACTATGAAGAAACACTAATAAACTAATAACAATTACGTTGTATTTCTTAGCACACCACGACCATTTTTACCACCCATAGAATTTGAACCTAGTACTATACTGCATTAGTCACGCCGTAACGAAAGATGAACATCTGGCACTCGTAGCTGTTGAAGCTACCTGTATATCACGCGGCCTGCGTTGGTACTCCTCAACATAAATACCTCACAGCCCAAAGCCAGGAAACATCACAGACAGAAGACAGGGGCACAAGCAGTGCCTGACACTTCACGAACTCTAAACCCGCCAAGACTCAACTCAACATGACCTTCAATTACGTTCTAGAAACCAAACCAATGCTAAGGCACAAACTTACCAACTTCCTATATGAAAACACAAGAAAAAAAATCTAACTTTTTTGGTTCCAAAGTGATGACATAACAATAATACTAAAAAGGTTTTAATTTTCAGTAACCCAAACATTAATTAACTAGGGAACATAACAAAGCAAAAATAAATAAAAATAAAAATAAATTAAATTAAAAAATAAAAATCTGACAAGTAAACTCTCCCTGACTACTTTTTTTTTTTTAATTTCAGTGAGGCTGTAAAATATGTTAGTATCTTCGTAAAATATATATATTTCAATGTAAACAAGTTCTTTAAACAAAAGAAAGCTTTGTAGTAGAGCGCTTACCTCTGACGCGTTAGGTCCCTGGTTCGATTCCTGCTCCCGACAAATAGCCTTTTGGTGAACACTGTAGGTGTGGTTATTCTTAAGACTTTCCAGTTTCCTTACATTTTCTTGATTCCACCATTATCATGTATCTCATTGTCACCTTCTCTCTTACATTGATGTACAATCATGGGGCGTTAAACTAAAAGCAAAAAAAAAAAAAAAAAAAAAAAAATTGCAAATATCCTAGTAAAAATGAGTTTTCTAGACTACACAAGTGGCCCCGCGTAGGGTAGTCGCTAGCGCTCTCGCCTTCGGTGCGAACGGTTCCGGGTTCGATCCCGGGGGAGAACTCGGTCGAAAAAGTATCAAAAGATTTTAAGTCCAGCCATCCTGAATGAGGTTTTCTTGGGTTTTCCTCATTCACAGCAGGCAAATGCCGGAGTGGTACCTAACATATAGGTCCCAGGCCGTTTTCTTCCTTCCCCAATCCTTTCTTCCCTTCCTTTCCCCGGATAGTGTACTCGCCGAGGAAAGTCATCCCTCATATGGGGTAACAAGGCCATTGATGCCGAAAGCCCAGAAATCTAAATCCTAAATCTTCACTACACAAGGAAATTTCCGCGCTGAAAACGGTTTATTAGCAATTATGTTAAGCAGTCCTGTAGTAAATCTGCACCAAGTAATAAATCGTCACATATAAAATGGAATGAATAAACACATAACATTCATTTTGCTACCTTGAAACATAATATGTTTCAAAACATTAATATTCAAAGTTTTTTCAAAATTCAGATTCACCCATTCCATTCTCCTCAATCATTTACGAGTTACAATAGTAAGAATTGTAGTCATAAACTACATTACTTACTTAGTACTATATTAAAGCAAGTTACACTAAAAGAATATATAATTAATGGGAATATTTAACTAAAGTAATAGTTAACTATTGTACTTACCCAGGCTTCCCAGGTTTCCTTCCTCTCTTCTGTTCCGTTTGTAAACAACCTCGTTTCGCAAGCAAAAGACGGTAGTTCAATGACGTCAGCCATGGCGAAAGAAAGAGTGTCTATAGGCGGTCTGGATCTTACACACAGATGGACGTATATAACGTATAGCTGAAGTATTTAACATACGTATACGTATGTAAAATACAGAAGATTGTTAGATATCAGACATCCTGCAGAGACATGATGTAATATCTAAGCGGGTAAAAGGCAGTACCTATGTAGTATATGGATAAAGTACGCTCCGTACAGATTTCCTTAGTAAACATAACGAATCCTTGTATTTGTACAATATACCGCTGTCCGGATAATGGATTTTTCTCAGTGCAGAGGTTAATTTCTATTGTTAAAGTATATATATTTTTGTGCTGTGTCAATATATCTTATGTAAATGCTCCTTTATAGTTCATATGGTTATAACCTAATGGCCTACACAATGAACTACTAAATAAGTAATTATATAGCCTTCACTTACCAACCACTATTTTTCTCTTTCCTACTCTCCTTTTAACTGTCTTCTTGAAAGGAGGGGTAGCTGTCTTTGAGGTAGCTAAGAGGCTCATTTCAAAAGAAAGGGCCGATATTTAACACGTTTGCTGCTGAGGACGCCCATCGGCGTCCATTACTGAATTTGGCATATGCGCCGGGCGCCTCTCGGCGCTTGTCCCTGCAGCTGATTCACTTTCCCGCCAGCGCCAGGTATTGGCGGGAAAGTGAATCAGCTGCAGGGACAAGCGCCGAGAGATGTCCGGCGCATATGCCAAATTCAGTACTGGACGTTAATGGGCGATCTCAGCAGCGAACGTGTTAATTGGAAACAGGTAAGTAAGTTTAGCAATATTGTTTTATTGGGTAAAAGCAAGTACATATCCACTTTATTTTTCAACATAGTCACCATTATTTTCCAAGCACTTTCTGTACCGTAGCACAAGTTTTTTATACCCTCTGCATAGAAGTTCGCCGCTTGGAGTTCAGCCACTTCAACACTGCCGTTCTCAATTCATCAGGTTCTTCAAATCGTTGAGATGAAAGGCACTTTTTTAGGAGCAGAAAGAGATGATAGTCACTTGGTTTCGTCACCTGTAACAATGTGGGTAAAAACTCCATCACCCTCTCTGTCGTAGCGATCCAGAAATGCACATGCTGCAGTCAGTCGGTTCTGTTTGTGGACGTCTGTCAACATTTTGGGGACACATCTGGCACACAATTTCTGATATCCTAATGTTTCTGTAACAATTCCAAACAATGTTGTTGGTGAAATCTCTGGAAATTCGATGTGTAGAGCGGTAATGGTGAAGCGACGATTTTCTTTAACTTTTTCATTCACTCGCTGTAAGTCGTCAGTCTGAATGCTTGGTCTTCCACTCTTCTCTTCGTCGTGGATATTTGTATGGCCTTTTTTGAATGCACGACACCATTGCCGTACCTTTCCTTCACTTATTACACTGTCGCCGTACACTGCACACAATTCTCTATGAATTTCAGTAGCTCTTTGTCCTTTGACATGAAGCAATCTAATCACAGAGCGGACCTCGCACCTGGCGGGGTTGTGTATGCGCGCAGCCATTTTAACAACATCCAGCACACACGAAAACAAACAGATGACTGCCGAAACTATGGTTGTTTGATAGCCAATGGACCAAGCGATGTTACTGCGTAAGCGTGATCCGATTACTATTGCCAGTCGGTTATAATAAAATATCGGCCCTTTCTTTTGAAATGTGCCTTGTAGTTTCACCTACCTTTTTAAAAAAGTAAAACTGTCCTATGATAAAACTGTCCTCAGGGAATTGTTTTAACATTTGTTTATACATCGCAGTTTTGCTGTGTACATTTTGAGTTTGGAGAAGGAATAATATGTGACTTGCACCACTGTAAGTTTAACCTGTCCAAATGTTTAATGGGTACTATCGTTTGTCCGGAATATTTCAAAGAGAAACTGTGAGTATCTACATAAAAATACATCCTACTTTAAAATGCTTAGTTTAGGAAATTATAACGTTCTTGGTCTTCAAGTAAACAAATCTGTTTACCTTGTTGAAATCTGTATTAGACCAAATCTTTTAAATACGCATTCTTCTGAGAGTAGAAAACGTTTGTTGTTCACAACGTATATTTCCGTATGGATCTATCGACAGTGTTCACTGGAGTGATAAAACTATTTCATCGTTCTGCAATAGGGAGGGCACTGAAACCGACACAAATCTCGGTATCGTATCAGTCGCATCTCGAAATTTCGAGACGAGACCGAGTGTTTGACGGCATTTTATAAATCAAAACGAGATCGAGACTAAATTTATCGAGACAGACACATGTAATTCGAGACGATACCGACACGAGACCAAACTCTGTCTCGAAAACCCCCACTTCATCTCGAATATTGACAAAATGTACAGAAATTTCGTTTACTCAAAGTTCGTTGTATTTTTCTTATACATAAGATAGTTTAGCGATTATTCTTAGGATGGTAGGAGTCATAGGCGTATAAACGGAAGAAAACGAGAGGGGAATACCTCCTCTGATTACGTGGTATATCTCAAGTGCTTTAAACAGTACAAAATTTTTTGTCTGGGATTCAATATATTTCAATATGTTTGCATATATGCATTATTTTTATTCATAGTTTAATTTTTTGCATAGATATAGTTTAGTGGTTTCAGTGATTTCTTTTGTGACTCTTTCAGTGATTTTTTGGTGTTTTAGTGAATTGTTTTTGCATTGACTGCCAACATTGCGTCCAGAGTCCTCCCAAATTGTGCCTGTGCATTCGACAATGTGCCGTGAAGTTCAACTAGACAAAGCATTCATTCATAGTTTTAGAAAGGCATATGTATACATAGTTTTTAGAAAAACACTCATGTTAATTAATATACAAGATTTACATATTCTTAACAGTGTTTCAGAGCTACTAAGTTTAGTGTGATCGGAGACAAAGGTGTGTGATCGTTTAGCAAGCAACCATGTGGAAGCAGAAACAAGTTAAGATAGCAAGAAAGACATTGTACTAATATTTAAGTATTATATCATTATATTAACATATGAACAAAGCATGTCATATTTATTATATTAACGCATGTACTTTTGAATAAGAATTGAAGCAAGTAGCATTTAAAATATTCGTTAAGTCTTATTTATCTTCCTCCATGATATCTGGGTGACTCAGTAAAAAAAGGGGTTTTAATCATACAATTCATTAGCTGTGGATGTGATACTGTATGTGTAATTTATAAGTACAGTATATAAACATATCACCCCTTTATAGATAAACATTTTTTGGTCCTTCGTCCACCGGATATCAGAAGGAGAAACGTGACTTTGCATTCTTTGTTCTCGTGTGTGTTTGTGTGGGTGTTGCTGTCATAGGTAGAACAGAACTAGGGATGGCCACATTTTCCAGAAAAACGGAAAACGGAAAATATTGAATTCGTATACCGCGACCACGAAAACCTCTACCTACCTGTTTTCAGTTCCAGTAGTGTTTTACGTCTTGTCCGCCATGTTGAATTTTACACTTTTAACATCCGATTCATACACAGCGACGTTGAATATCTCCATATACCTGATTTCAGATTCATTGCATGTTTCTTTGTAATTTGTGTCCGCCATTTTGATTTGTAAACATTTGATGTCCGATTCGTATTCAGCTACCTTTCAAACCTATATACACCACGTCTCAAAACAATTACGTCATAGTTTCTTATTTTATCCATGTTTTTTGGTGTTTCGGAGTGAGCCTTGTTCTGCTCTTTAAATGGCCGCCACGCCCCCTACAGGCCTCATTCAAGCGAGATATTTCACATGTGAAGTATACTCGGTGTGACCTTTCCAACGAAACACATGCAGATCCACGCCTACCATGTCATGTACTTACTTCCCTAGTGAGAAGTGAAAAGTAAAATATATTGTCAGCAGTTTGAGTAGTTGAAAAAAACACTGAAACAATGGCAGAAGTGCAGTTGGGTCAATTAATTAAGAAACGTGCTTCGGTCAAAGGTCAGGCAACAAGAATACAGACATTTCTTTAAAAAACTAAAGAATGAAATAAAGCCTAGTATATAGGAATCGAGAACGAGGCTAGTTGCACTTGAAGGGATGTTCGTCAAGTTTGATGAATTACAGTCAGAAATAGAGCTCTAGGATGAGACCGGTGAACAAGAAACACACAGAATTTCATTCGAGGAACTGTATTATGATTCAAAGGTTAAGTTACAAGAATTTATTGATAGTTTTGAACAAAAAGCGAATTCAGTCAGCAAATAACAAAGCTACAAATTCTAAGAATTCAGTACAGTTGCCTAAATTTTTTTTACGTTAATGTTGTGAAAATTACGAGGAGTAACCGCCTTTTAAGGACATTTTCATTTCACTGATTCACAATAACGAGTCATTAAGTACAATTTGTAAATTTCAATATTTGCGAACCTGGCTCAAGGGAGAAGCGTTTACATTGATAGCAAATCTGCCAACAGTAGGAGTAAATTACGAAATTGAATGGAAGCTTCTTGTTGAACGTTACGAAAACAAACGGTTAATAGCTTCGACATATGTACAAGGGTTGCTTAATATCAAGCCAGTAACGAAAGAAAACGCTAAAGACATTAGGCAAGTTGTAAATATCGCACGTAGTAATTTTCAAGCCCTTGAAGCATTGAATTTGGACAAACCTTTGCATGACGTACTACTAACACAAAATTTATTCCTTGTTCAGCGTAAGCTCTAAACTCCGATAAACAAAATATTTGTATCCTTCCGCTTGTCACAAATCCGATTCGCAAGTGATGTATCACTCCCACTCCCTATGGGGAGGAGCAAATTATACACATGCATTTTGGCGATACTGTTCCATATTGTCCAGATACTTACAGCAGCATAAAAGAAAGAAAAAGATTTTAAAAAATATTTGAATTTCGCTGGTAAACAATTGTTGCTTAGTGAGTAAAGGTTTACCTTCTTAGTGTTTCACCACAACACTCGCTGAACCGAGATTCATGCCAGCCATCTTTCAGACTTTAAAAGCAGAACACGCGTCCACAGTTGAATTGGCCCCATAATTACTGCGCATGTTTAGTATTTATTTCTATTGTTTCATTAGTCACACTCGATTGCAGCATTATTAGATAATCCGTATTATATTTTTGGCATTTATAATAATATAGCAGTTTTATATGGATCTTCATAGTAAAAGTGATAATCCAATCACATGAACTATTTTGCGGAGGAGTACAAGCGTCGGTAGGACAACAGCAAATCAGCGAGATTTAGTTGCACGTGGCTTTGTTTATCGTAGTTTAGAGCTTACGCCGAACAAGGTTTAGTTGGAAAACTTGATTCGGCAAGCAAAAGGAAAGGGAAGCTGAGCAAAGTAGTGACTCTTTTCCATCGTTGACGGAATTATTTTCATTTTTAGAAGGTCGTTGTCAAATGTTAGAAAACATCCGTCCTACTCAATCTGAATATTGATATGACAACAAAAGTGTAGATTCCAAAACGAAAAAAAAAGAGATAACAGTCAAGTGAGTTCGTTTGTTACTGTGTTACCGAATGCGTGTAAGATTTGCCGTAGCAAAGAAATGCATACTGCTTCGCTGTCCAGAATTTCTGAGTGCTAACATTAATCAAAGAAAGGGGCTCGTAAACCAAAATAAATTATGTTTTAATTGCTTAGGTAATAAACATCAAGTAAAGGTAAGCAAATCAGGTACTTGTAAGAAATGTAATTTTAAGCATAATACACTGTTGCATGAAGATACTACTCAGGAGACTATCAACAAAGCAAGTTAAATCAAAACAAATAACAATACTACTAACGTGCCTAAAGTTAAGGAACAGAATCAGGTTAAAGTTCAACCACAGGACTCTTATTGCTCACTTAAGATTAATTATGGTCAGCAAATCTTATTAGCAACAGCGTTAGTTAATGTAAGATACATTGAAGGTCATTTTCAACAATGCAGAGTGTTATTAGATGCAGCGTCTCAATCGAATTTTGTAAGCGAAGCATTAGATCATAGATTAGGTCTCAAGAAAAGAAAAAATCGTGTTCCCATTAGAGGTATCAATTCTGTAACATCCGAAGCTCAGCACAGTGTTAAGGTTTATATTTATTCTAGAACATGTGATTTTAATGCAGTAGTTGATTGTTTGGTATTACCAAACATCACGGGTTGCATACCTTCTAAGGATATTGATTACAGTAATTGGAACTTGCCAAAGAATATTTGTTTAGCCGATCCAAATTTTCATCGCTCGTCGTCAGTGGAGATGCTTATTGGTGGAGTGTTATTCTGCAGTCTCCTTGAGGCAGGTCAGATGACTAGAAAAGGACATTGTCCAGTTTGCGGGAAACGAAGCTATGATACGTTGTCGTCGAAAATATGCCTTCAATATCCGAATTAGCCAACCAGTCGGTAATTTCATGTTTTGTTCAGATGGAGACAGACTTGGATACACAATTGAGAAAATTTTGGGAACTTGAAGATCTTCAGACTAAGATTTACACGCAGGAAGAAGAAAATTGTGAGAAGCATTTTTTACAAAATACACCCAAAAATGAAGACGGAAGATTTATCGTTAAATTACCAAAGAAGGAAGAGAATGCAGCTTTAGTATAGTCTTACAGCATGGCACTACAAAGATTTAAGCAGCTTCAAAGAAGATTGCTACAAAATCCTGAGTTTCATAAACAATATGGCGCTTTCATGGATGAATATTTAAGTTTAGGTAACATGCGAAAAATTACAGAAGAAGACGTGAACAGCAGTAGTAGTTGTTATCTTCCACATCATCCTGTATTCAAGATGGACAGTACAGCAACTAAATTAAAAGTGGTTTTTGATGTAAGCGCAAAGACGTCTAACGGCAAATCATTGAATGACATTCTTCAAATTGAGCCAATTGTTTAAGGTTTCGGTTGTATCCTGTTGCATTTACAGCAGACTTAGAGAAAACGTATCGCCAAATATTAATTCATGATGAGGACAAGTGTTTACAACGCATCCTTTGGAGAAACACAGTAGAAGAACCGATCCGGACGTACGAACTACAAACAGTCACGTACGGGACTTCGTCAGCATCCTTCTTGGCAACAAGATGTCTGAAGCAAATAGCGGAGGAAAATTCCAAGGAATTTCCAGAAGCAGCAGAAGTAATAAAGCACAATTACTACATTAATGATGTGTTAAAATCAGTACCAAACGTGTCAAAGGCCTTAGAACTACAGAAGGATATTATTAATATATTAAGCGGATCCGGTTTCAAGCTTTGAAAATGGAGTTCTAACAAAGAAGAAGTACTTCAAGGAGTTCCTGAAGACTTCAGGGAAAAACAACAGATAATTATACTTGGTCAGCGAGACGGTGTTAAGACTTTAGGAATAGCATGAATTCCATCAACAGACAAACTCATCATTTCGAATAAAATTTGTAAACATGGAACTGCAGCAGAAAGTAGTGTTGCAATGACAAAAAAGACAAGTCGTCAGCATAGTGTCATCTATATCGATCGATTAGGTCTAATCGCTCCAATTGTCATCAAATACAAGAATTTCTTACAGAAGTTGTGGAAGACAGGAATGGATTGTTACGACTCATTAGACAGTCCTTCAAGTTGAGTGGAATCAATTAATGTCTTGGTTACCTGCGGTGGCGAAGATACAAATTACAAGAAACGTAATGTCTTCGGAGAGCGTTAAGGAAATTCAATTACATGGGTTTTGCGATGCAAGTGAAGAAAATTTTGGAGCAGTAGTGTACACCAGGGGTACAGAGGATCAAGGAAACATTCAAGTCAATTTACTTTGTTCCAAGTCGAAGGTTGCATCATTAAAGAAGCTAACTTTGCCTAGATTGGAATTATATGGAGCACTGTTACTTTCAAAGCTAATAGACAAACCATTATCCATATTGAATATAGAGGTCAGTGGTATACACATGTGGACACACTTAAGATTGTCATGGATTAAATCGCCTCCTAATCGCTGGAAGACATTTGTATCCAACATGGTGGCTCAAATTCAGAGAATCACATCAATTGCATCCCGTTCCTAGTAAAGAATATGCGGCAGATCATACTCGCCCACAGCCACCCTCACCCTCAGTTGACTCCTTCACCCTCACCCTCAACCACCCTCACCTTCAATCGACTTCCTCACCCTCACCCTCAGCCACCCTCACCCTCAATCGACACCTTCACCCTCACTCTCAGCCACCCTTACCCTCAATCGACTCCCTCACCCTCACCCTCAACCGACTCCTCCACCCACACCCTTAGACATCCTCACCCTCAGTCGACCCCCTCACCCTCAGCTACCCTCACCCTCAATAGACTCTTTCACACTCACCCTCAGACACCCTCATCTACCGGCCCTCTTGATAGCAAAAACGAGTGATGGTGCCCATCTCTGTAATTTATAACCAGGCATGGTCGTATTGTTAAAAGAAGACAATGTTCCTCCTGATGTGTGAAAGTTCGGTGCGATTGAGGAAGTTCATCCTGGCAGTGATAGTTTAGTATGAGTGCCAACTATGAAGTGTAAAAGTGGCATTTTTCGTCGCAGTGTTGCTAAATTAATTCCTTTGCCCCTAGAACACTAATTGATTGTGTTCAATCAAGGAGGAGGAGGATAGATAAGCTTGCATATGTGCATTATTTTTATTCATATTAGTTTCATTTTTTGCATATAGTTTAGTGGTTTTGGTGAATTCTTTTGTGATTCTTTTAGTGATTTTTTTTGTTGTTTTAGTGAATTGTTTTTGGATTGACTGGCAACAGCGTGTCCAGAGTTCTTCCAAATTGTGTCTGTGCTTTCGACAATTTGCTGTGAACTAGACAAGCATATTCATTCATAGTTTTAGAAAAGCATATTTATCAGGGGTGTAGCCAAGGGGGGCCCATCGGGGCCAGGCCCCCTTCCAAATGGTTTCCTGCCCCCCCCCAAATGACCAGCTTTTAAAACATCATAGTAAAATGATCTAGCTTCATTCGTTTAAAAGTAACAAAGTTTATTGACAATTAATAATTTATGGTAAAATAGTATGGAGAAATATTGTTTTTCCATACCGATCGAAAAATAGTATAGTATCTCTTCCTTATACTGATCGAAAAATAGGATACTTTTTTGTGACAGCAGATTACACAATTTACTGCGATTTATATTTGACAGTTTAAAGACAAACGTTTTAACAAGGTACTACAAATACAGCCATAAAACAAAGGTACTAAACTGATTTGTAAGTACAGTATATTTTATATGCTTTAACAAGTGTTTTTAATAGACACAGGATGGAAAATTTGGTAGGAAACAATGCTTTTATTCAATTTGAAATTCATTCGCTCTCTTTTATTTCTACTCAGTGTAATAAAATAATTATGTTTTTTTTAGTCACGAATAATAAATAACTATATTTGACAGGAAACCATAAAGAAATTAAGTGAAATTTCAAAGAAAATCAATCTTGTGTAGATAGGTTCTGTATACAAGGTATTAAATTTAAATATAAAGGCAACTAAGAAAAAATTTGTTGCTTTTTTACCCACCACCTTCGAACATCGATATGTCACCTAACCTGGAAGATCAAAAATAGTCCCCATCAGCATCGACGACCTTCTGAAAACGTTCTGGAAGGCTATGCAATCCATCGTAGTAGAACTTGGTGGGCCGTGAAACGAAGAAAGTATCAGGTGCATTTTGGACTTTTACTAGGGATTTGAACTGGCGTCCTCTAAGGTGATTGTCCAAAAAATGGAACAGGTGATAATCGGACGGTGCAATACCCGGGGTATATAGTGGTTGCAATATTATGTCCCATCCAAGGCGGAAAATGGTACCTGAGTCATCCTAGCCACGTGGGACTTAGCGTTGTCCCGTAAACGAGGACCCATTTGGAATTCAGAAGTGATGTCTCCAGAGTTTTGAGTTTTTGTTGAGCACAGCTCAACTGCTGACAGTACACAGTTGCATTGATACTCTGACCAGCTTGTAGCAGTTCCCGATGCACGATGCACCAAACACACAGAAGGACCTTCTTTTGGTACAGTGCTGAATTCTGCTGTTTTGAAATCGGGTCATGGGATGCTAACCAATGATGACGGCGCCGTGGAGCTTCGTATAGGACACTTTTTATCACATGTCAGCGCCCTGTCCAGAAATGGCTCCGAAAGAGTAAATAAACACAGGCGACTGCCGCGTTGCCTTCTGGCCCGGAGTCAAAATATGAGAGACCCATCGACCCAACTTGTAGTGCTTCACAAGTTGATGGATGTGCTGCCGAAAGGTTTCACCACATACTGAATTGTAGTCCCAGTTCCTCTTGTACATGTGTTGGTCTTCTGGCACGTGGTGTTTTCGGGTGTTTCGTCATCGTTCTTAAACTTGTTAAACGATCGCTGCAATGTCCGCGTCGTCACGACACCCTCACCAAAGCCTGGCATATCTTCTGTCCCGCTACAGCGGTGTTTGACCTCTATTTGAACTCGTTCAGCATACATGCTCTTATGACGCTCTGTGGATGTCCCATGTTCCCTCTGTCTTTACGCAAGTTCACGGTGTGTCTGAATTGCCACAACCAGGTAGTATGTTGGATATACCTACACCAACAACTGACGTTCGCCTTATCTCCACTCGCATTCAACTCACGGTGTGAGGTCCAATTGAACACATACCTCCACGAAAAGGGACAAAACTTTCTTGGTTACCTTTATAGTTATGCACAAAAGTATAGCGTTTGGTCCCAGGCAGAAGTTCTTGATTAAGCATAATAAAAACTATCCTGAATATAATTTATGGATAATAATAATAATAATAATAATAATAATAATAATAATAATAATAATAATAATAATAACGACGGCCCCCCTACACAAACCTGCTGGCTACACCCCTGATATTTATTCATAGTTTTTAAGAAAAACACTGATGTTAATTAATATACAAGATTTACATATTCTTAACAGTGTTTCAGATCTACTAAATTTAGTGTGATCGGAGACAAAAGTGTGTGATCGTTTAGCAAGCAACCATGTGGACAAATAATTATAATATTGCAGAAACAAGTTAAGATAAGTAATTCATTGTAGTAATATTTAAGTATTATATCATTATATTAAAATATTAACAAAACATGTCATATCTATTATATTAACGCATGTACTTTTGAATAAGAATTGAAGCAAGTAACATCTAAAATATTCATTAAGTATTATTTTTCGTTTCTCCATAATATCTGGGTGAATCAGTAAAAATGGGTTTTAATCATACAATTCATTAGCTGTGGATGTGATATTTGTAATTTATAAGTACAGTATATAAAGATATCACCCCTTTATACATAAACATCATTCAAGAGTACAAGTGAAATACTGCATACGCAATTATTCTAGTTGGTATACTGTTTCAAGATGGACAAAAATTCCTCCATAAGACGTCACGGACAGGAAGCCAATCAGAACGCTAAACGCGAACTGAGGCTACTTGTTATTTTATGTATCCTCGTCGCCAAAAGTGCCTTTACATCGCCGTGACGGGTATGTGACCACGCAGTACTCTAAGGAAGGGATGGTTGCACAAGAAATTGTGATTAATTTTGAAGAGTTTTTATTTTGACTAGGGAAATAACGTAGGTATAGGGAGTAAAGGCATAGATTAGAAGCATCAGTGCACTGTCCTTTCTGAAAAGATTCGTATTCTCAATTTTTCAATTTACTGTCTTATATGTTAAGTTAATAATTGCTACTAGCGCTTATCACTCTTCAGGACTTTACTAAGACGTGTTCGCAGGGCACTTTTCTAACTCCTAAATGTGTGCGTGAATTATCTCATTCCTCTCACTGTAATTATTTGAGAATGGAAACTGATTACGCTGAACGTGAATATGTTTCGCTGTCGTAGAACAAGGACAGTAATAAATGTAGATAAGGTTCTTATTATTATACAAAACACAGAACCATTTGACTTATCCTGTATTTATCCTGTATATAGAACAATATAATACAATAACTAAGAAACATCATAATCACTTACGCCCGCAGGATTTTTTCCAGCGGGAGGGGAGGGCAAAATACCGATATAGAGTTTTTCATTTTATTGCCCTATATATGTTAAGTTAAAATCCATAACATTAATATTGATAGCGTATATCGTCTTTCGCCGCTGTAGCCTATTAGTCAGAACATTCATCTCCAGACATGATGTCTTGAGAATAGAAAGAAAGAGATATGAATTATGACGTAATTAATTTTACTGTGCGGTGGCTCAGTGGTAGAGCGTTCACCTCGGGTGCTTTTTCCCGGGTTCTATCCCAGCCCCCGCCAAGTAAACTTTGTGGTGGACAAACACGGTGTGCGTGGGTTTTCTCGTGGTTCTCCCGTTTCCTCTCACTTCTTCATTCCACCATTTCATTCATTACTCATCATCACCGTCTCCTTTAGCCTAACCGGCATAATCGTGGGACGTAAAACTCAAAAATTTCATTTCATTTTTTAATTTTACTGCGCCCTCGATCGATCGATTATTGATTAACTCATACTCCACCAGGCCCCCTGTCTCAGGTATTTCAGCTGCTGGCTTATATATAGGGATCCACGTCAGAAGGGCAGACTAAAGGGCAAACACAAAAAGGCCCAAGTCAAAACGGCACGCGACAAAAGGGACCCGCTACAAAAGGGACAGACCAAAAAGACCACGCGTCAAAAGTGCCCAGGTGAAAAGGTCTCCGGAAAAAAGTGGCCTGAGTCAAAAGGGCCCGAATCAAAACGCCCCTCATAAAAAGGGCCCTGCCCAAAAGGATCACACAAAAAGAACCTGAGTCAAAAAGCTCTACGTCAAAAGGGCCCGTGTCAAAAAGGGGCCCCACTACAAAAGGGCCCAAGTCAGTCATGCATCAAAAGGGACCGAGTTAAAATGTCTCCGCAAACAATGGCTCGAGTCAAAAGGGGTCGAATCAAAACGACCCATATCAAATAGGCTCGGTCAAAAGGGTCCCAAGACAAAAGAGTCCTAGTAAAATGGGAACTGCCTCAAACAAGCCCGGATCAAAGGGGAGCACGCTACAAAAGGGCCCCAGTCATAGTGGCCCCGCATCTAAAGTGCCCGGCTGAAAAGGTTTCCGCAACAAAATGGTCTGAGTCAAAAGGGCCCGAATCAAGAAGCCCCTTATAAAAGGGCTCTAGCCAAAAGGGTCCCACAACAAAAGGACCCGAGTCAAAAGATCCTGTGTCAAATGGTCCCGGGTCAAAAATGGGCGTCGCAACAAAAGGGCTCAGTCAAACGGCCCTGCATCAAAGGGGCCTGGTTCAAAAGGTCTCCGCAAAAGTGGGCCCGAGTCATATCATCTTTCATCAAAAGGACCAGGGTCAAAAGGGTCCCGGGAGGCCGCGGTGGCTCAGTGGTAGAGCGTTCACCTCTGGTGCTAGGGGTCTCGGCTTCAAACCCTGCTCCCGCCAAGTGAACTTTGTGGTGGACAAACACCGTGTGCGTGGGTTTTCTCGAGGTTCTCCCGTTTCCACCCACTTTCTTCATTCCACCATTTCATTCATCTCTCATCATCACCGTCTCCTTTAGCCTAACCGGCATAACCGTGAGACGTAAAACTCAAAAATTTCATTTCATTTCATTTCATTTCAAAAGGGTCCCGCGACAAATGGGCCATGCGTCTAACAGTCCCTGGTTAAAATTGCCCCGCTACAAAGACCTGAGTCAAAACGGCCCCAAGTCAAAAGAGTCTGGTTCAAAAGGTCTCCGCAACAAAAGGTCACAAGTCAAAAGTGGCCCCGCTAGAAAGGGCACGAGTCAAAACGGACCCGCGGCAAAAGGGCTCGGGTCAAACATCTCAGCAACAAAAGGGCAGGAGTCGAAAGGGCCCGAATCAAAACGACCCTCATGAAAACAGACGGCTCAAAAGGGACTGACGACAATAAAGCCCGAGTAAAAAGGGACCTTCCTCAAACGGTTCCGGGTCAAAAGATCTCGGTAACGAAAGGGCCTGAGTCAAAAGGCCCGAATCAAAACGCCCTTCATAAAAAGGGGTCGGGTTAAAATGGTCCCACAACCAAAGGACCTGAGTCAGAAGGCCCTGCGTTAAACAGGCCCGTGTCAAAAAGTGGCCCCGCTACAAAAGGATAACATTAAATCGGACCTTCCTCAAATGAGCCGCGTTAAATGTATTCGTAACAAAAGGGCCGGAGTCAAAAGGACCGAATCAAAACGCTCCTCATCAAAAGAGCCCGGGTCAAAGAGTCCCACGACAAAGGGTCTGAATCGCAAGGGCTCAGCGTAAAACGGGCCCGGGTGAAATGGGGCTCTACTACAAAAATCCTAAGTCAAACGGCCCGTGTCTAAATGGCCTAAGCCAAAACTCTAGGCAACAAAAGGCTCCGAGTAAAAGAGGCCGAATCAAAACGCCCCTCATCAAAGGGCCTGGGTGAAAAGGGTCCCACGACAAAAGGGTTCGAGTCAAAGGGTCCTGCGTCAAACGGACCCGGGTCAAAAGTGGCCTGCTACAAAATGTCCGAGTCAAAATAACCCCACGTCGAAAGGGCCGAGGTAAAAGGTCTCCGCGAAAAAGGGCCCGAGTCATAAGGGCGCTGCGTCAAAAGAACCTGGGTCAAAAGGGTTTTGGGACAGAATGGCCCGAGTAAACAGGAAACTACGTCAAACGGGCCCTGGTTAAAGGGGCACCGCTAGAAAGTGCACGGGTTAAAACGGCCAGGCGTCAGCTGGGCCTCGCGTCAAAGTGGCACAAGTCAGGAAGGTCCCACGTCAAAAGGGAGCGCTAAATACGGTTTCATGGGTAAAAAGCTTTAGATCAAAGCAAGATTGGAGATCAAGCATGCACAAGGGTTTTGTGTCCTGTTAGTAAATTGAAGTGTTTCTGCAAAAGAAGGAAATATATCTGTGGTTATTAGTAACAAATAGAAAATTTGAATGGTGATATTAGTTTTGTTTGCTTGTTGATTGTTTTGCAACAATCGCTTTCGCTTAAGTCGTTCTCCATTAAAGTTTGCTAGCACTCCCGTCATAGGCCGACTGAGTGTATTAGGGCAATTCCGCGGTTACCGTGGAGGGCCCTCAGACTATAACATCAATTTCTAAAATATCGTACAATCAGTGGCGCAACTAGCTATGAGCTCGGGGGCTCATGCCTCCCAGAAACAAACCAGGTCTATCTTATACAGCCCCGCTGCAGACAAATTTCGGTGAAATTTCAAAATAGATCAATGCATAAATGAATATTGACTTAAGTCAAAACTCTGTCGAAAGAGAAAACCCCTACATTAATTTCTTAGAGTAATAAATGTTAGTAAAGAGTGCGTCATTTTATGCAAAAACAAAGATGTACAAAATAATAATTATAGTCCAAATTTTAAAACTTGTAACCGTTAATAATAAGGAATTTGTGAATTGGAATTTTCATTTTAAGGTTTTTTATCAACTTAATAATAAGGATAACTAAATTGCTTGTAATGAGGAGAATTCAAACTTTCAATTTTGTCCATATCAAATGGTGCAGCACGTCGTTTGCGGACTACTATATTGAATATTCTTGTCCCCTCCGAAATAAATTCCTGGTTGCGCCAGTGCGTACAATGAACATATGTGATGAGCCATCGCGTTAAGTAGTGGTAAATTCGTTGTTACAAGATTTGCTTGCAATTCGTTGTTTTTGCAAGCTATGATTTTTATTGATCATTGGAAATTTGATGTCATAGCAAGCACAGGATTTCCAGAAACAAACTTTCAAGAGAATATTTTATAATTATTATTGTATTGCCACACAGGGTGTCTAAAAAGTCCCCTGACATAGGATAGCTCTGTTATTATCAGAGTTACAACAAAATGCTAGAGGAGATACCGTCTTCAAATAAAGTTTTTAATAGACAGTAACTTCATTCATTTATGTTCTGGGTCCAGGTAAATGTTAACGTTGCATTTTCATGTAACATTATGGGCATATAGAGCATACAGCCCGAAGGGCTTGTCCGATTTGAAAAAGTCTTGCACTTTAGATTGAAAACATTATATTTGGAGACAGTTTCTCCTCCTACATTTTGTTGTAACTCTGATAATAAGAGAGTTACCGTATGTCATGGGACTTTTGAGACACTCTGTATAGTAGCTGAAACACTAAACAAATAATAGCCAACAGCTTTTTACTGTGGAAAGAACAGAACAGCTTACTGAAAATTGTAACAAACAACTAATAATAACTTTTGACTCTGGAATGAACACGACGTTTTACTGAAAATGAAAAACACTGCTGAACCACTAAACAACTAATAATTTTACAACGTTAAGATTCTTTTCAGTTCAGATTATGAATGGCAGAGTTCCTGAATAACTTCGTTCACGGACACTAAATTTAACATATCTCTTTCCATTTTCATTAGTAAAAATGTGTCCAAAATGTCCTAACACAAATTAGCTCTGAGATTTGTTTACTCTCTAACTTTAACTTTGAGAAGCACAGTTAACATGTCACTTGTGTGCATGGTAGAGACAACGCATGTTTGTATGCAATGTATAAATTATTAAAACAACTAGACTGACAGAAATTTGTACAAAATTTTCCCTGCACAAGACAGAAAATTTTCACACAATGTGTTTGCAGCATCATTATCACTATTGCTGCAAACAGTGATATTATGAATCCCGTCCAAAATGTTCCATCTCCCATAGCATGCTCAGATATATAATCATCATCTTCTAAGGATTCAGGGGCATCGTTCTCTTCAGGATCATCAAAAACCAGAACGTTTTGACAGAATACACGACAAAGAACTGCTGGAACTCTTTGTATATTTCCTCCTATTTTATATTTAGTTTTCTAGCAAGAACTCTGAAAGCTCCTGCAGACACACCATTCTTCCCGATTTCCGAAAAGTGCTTGGGATCCAGCATTTGGAGTTCATTTGGCTGCTGAAATCTATCACTAACTCATGTAACAGCTGTATTCAGAATTTTCGTTGAAGTTTTTTATTCTGAATAAATCATTTTCACTTAAGGAGTGTATCGAAAAGTAGTTAGCAACATTGGGGGTGTCTGTGTGCACTTGCGAGGCTGCATAGACGGCAAAACCTGGAAGCACCTGGTCAGTTGAAGTCTTGTAAACGGATAGCTGCGTGCTTGTTGCTGTGGTCCGAGTTGAATGGGAAATGTGTGTAAAACGGGAAGTGAAGTGGGAAATCCTGCACAA
This sequence comes from Thermobia domestica, assembly GCF_964235325.1. Lineage (NCBI taxonomy): Eukaryota > Metazoa > Arthropoda > Insecta > Zygentoma > Lepismatidae > Thermobia > Thermobia domestica. The sequence continues at coordinate 232,314,840 of NC_137461.1, read as the reverse complement.
TTGGTGCACCGTCAAAGCCATAACATACAATCAGATAGGAAAAGAGTGTGGGGTTCATCATACAACTGTGAAATCGGTCATTGAGAAATTCGGTGAACATTACAGCTTTGAAGATATGCCGAGATCCGGGCGAAAAAGGGGTTCCAGAAACCTGGACTCGATCGTGAAGTTGTGCGGTTGATACACCAAACTCCATCAATGTCTGTGCGGGATTTGGCTACTAAAGCGAGAACGTTCATAGGAACGATTCAGCGTACAAGGCCAGGCATAATTTGAAGACCCATAAGAAGCAAAAACGTGCGAAACAAACACCAAAGCAGAGACAAACGGCACAAACAAGAGCCCGCAAGCTGTATGACAACATCGTAAAGTCACCAGAGCGATGTGTGTTGATGGACGATGAAACGTACGTAAAAGAGGACTCAAAAACACTGTCTGGACCCCAATATTATACTGCACGCAATGCTGGGGATGTATGTGCTGCACAGAGGTACGTTGACGTGGACAAATTTGGGAAAAAGGTACTGGTATGGCAGGCAATCTGCTCCTGTGGTTTGTGCTCCGATATTTTTATGCAGAATCCACCATAAACGCAGAAGTGTACCGAAAAGAATGTCTACAAAAAAGACTGCTGCCATTGTATAAAAGGCATACAATACCCCCTGGTTTTGGCCCGACTTAGCAACAGCACACTATGCTAATACGACAGTACGGTGGCTCAATGAACAGAACATCGAGTTTGTAGGAAAACACATGAATCCACCAAACTGGCCACAACTCCGTCCAATCGAAAGATGTTGGGCAATTGTCAAACGCAACTTCCGAAAGAATGATAAACCAGTGCGCAACATGGCGGACTTCAAGAGAAACTGAGCTGCAGCATCGAGGAAATGCACTATCGAGACTGTGCAACGGTTAATGGCTGGAATTAAACAGAAACTACGTTCATATGTACGACGGGACATGTAAGTTGTATTTTCTTTGTCATGTAGATACATAGAGGTTCTCTATTAATAAAAATGTGGGTTTGCTTCACTTTTTATCTTTTCTTCTGACTTTCCTGACATATGCAATGTTGCTAACTACTTTTCGATACACTCCTTATATTTAAGTACTTTTCCAGTTCAACTGCCGCAAGGTCTCCTGACATTTTCTTCTTTAAGATTCTTCTGGGCGGAAAGTCTTTTTCCATTGCTATCTCTACACCAGATTGCACAAGCTGTTGTTTTTTTCACACAAAATATTTTTGTATTTTCGTAAAGCTTAAACAGACATCTTTTGCCACTATTTTCTTCTGAAGCTGCTGCAGCAAGTTGTGTACAAGTCTCCAGGTTGTACGATAGTCCAATCCGTGAGACTGCAGGTATTTTGAAACATGCTTCGTTTCTGTAAACAAGTCCTGAAACACAGAACACATCATTACAGTGTTAAATTCTGTCAATTTATTCAGCAAAGTTTAGCTTCAAATGTTGATATCGCATTAAAACTCCAGTCCTGTACATCATCATTGAGAAAAATAAAAATGAAAGAAATCTTGATGATGATACACAGACGTCTCGTCTTGGCTTCATGTTTCGTAGCGAAACACGTTAGTGTCGACTACCGCATTTAGTGCCTTGTTTTTGCTCCACAATCGTGTTGCACCAACTTGTTGAACTTTTCGTAGTTTCTCATGTCCCTCGTGGCTTGCATCAATCATTTTTTCCAAACATTATTTCTTTTGTAGTATTCAGACAAAACACGGCACTGGTTTCAACCACACCAAATAAATTTTCAGCTTCAGGTATCTACTCAGTCAAATTTGTCATAACCAAATTAAGAGCATGAGCCACGCATTGGTGTAAATGATTTCAGGATTATCCTTCTCCAGTAATGCTTTAACTCATTTATAGCATCCACTCAAGTTAGCAGCTCCATCAAAAGAGCAGGTTACAATATCAGACATCAAAACATTGTTGGCACAAAGTTCAACATTTTGTTTTCATTTTAAGTTACTTGTCTTATAGTGTCACTCTTTACGACAACTGCTAACAGCCGCCCAAATACTTGACCGCTTATAACGCAGAGAATTACTATAGTAAGCTGATTCAGCACTGAAACATCTTAAATAGAATCAACCATTATGCTGAAAATGACCGCTTTCTTGGCGTCTTCCACTGTTTTCTCCTGCAATTTTGTAAACATTTTTGATAGAAAATATTTTTAAAAAATACGCTGTTTTTCCATTTTTGATTTATCAAATATAGACCTACAAGATGTATTAACCTCCATAAAGGACCAATCAGCCTGTGGTTAAATATGGACCCAGCTACAAACCAGACCCCAGTCTTCAACGATGAAAGGGCCCCAACTGCCCAACATAATGAAAAAAGTTCCAGGTCCCAACAGCTCAACATGATGAAGAAAGTGCCTAGGAGCCCAAACGCTCAATGAAATGAAAGAAGGTCCCCAACTGCCCAATATAATGAATAAATGACTCAGGGCCACAACTGCTCAATGTAATGAAAGAAGGCCCCAACTGTCCAATATATTGAAAGAAGGGTCCAAGGCCCCAGGTACAAACTAAATCACAGTTTCTGATAATAAAGACAATAGTGAAAGATGGACCTAGCCACAAATCCAGTAACAAAAGGACCTTATTGAAAAAGATAACTTACTGATTGATGAAAGGATGGAAGAGGAGTGTGTGTTGGGAACATAATAACAGTGATCTACCGAATTATTTAGCTTTCTTCTGTTTTAGCTTTTCTCTCTTTCTCTTTCTTTATTGTTTCATATTTTTGTCTGAGAGGGCCTAGGCGATTGCGGCCTAACGGCTCTGGCTAGTCTGCCCCTGACTCCCGTCTTTCTGAGTTTGTATTCTCGTGACATAGCCCAATCAAACTTTATCTATTGCTGATTTTCCCCTTACTTGTAAAATTCCATTTCTACTCCTGGATCGAAGTATAATATGAAAAATATTCTGTGGAAAAGATTAGTTTAATTTTACTGTGAGCATACATATGTGGATCTGTATACAGGGTTAGTGAAAAGTATTGGTACAGAACAATAATAACGAGATGCGCGGACGGAAGAAAAATAAATGTTACAAATGGTATTATTGCAAAACCTGCATTGATTTGGAGTGTGGTCAACATGGGAGGCATCTTGAATTCCGCCATATTGCATATCGAACAATATTGTTTTAAATGTAAAAGGTTATGATTTTACACTTCAACTTAGGCTTGAATATTCCCACAAATGAGAATGTGAACTCATTTATTTCACACCATTTGTTTGAGACAGAGTGTGCTATGTTTGACATATGTATCTAATAGAAAAAAATGTATCATGACAGGACAGTAACAAAGAGATGCATAGACGGAGGAAAAGCAAATGTTACAATTCGGCATTGGTGTAGAAACTGCGTTAAATGATTTAGTATACATCATAGTAGCCATCTTGAATTGCGCATATTGTATACCACACAATATTTTTAAATAAAAAGAGGTATGTGTTGAGTTTTGATTTTGAGTTTAACGCAGTGGCAAGGCCTGAGAGGAGACAGGGGAGACAGCTTCTACCCTTTAGAATGTTATATATATTAAGCCATTAAGCTTAAATTACTAACTTAAAATTTTGCAATTTAGATTCTGAACTTAAAATTTCCTATAATTTATTCTGAGCTTTTTTTTTAATGCTTCCATATGAAAGACAGAAAGCAATAGGTCTCGAGAGACCTTGAACATTATTCCTATAGAAGCGTAGGAGAAACAAACAACCACGTGAGAAGTTAAAGTCCAAAGACTCGTGCTATGTAGTACAGTGAAACCTCTCTAAAGCGGACAGCCATGGGGAATCACAAATTGTCCGCTTTAGAGAGGTGTCCGCCTTAGAGAGGTTTCAATATTTTATGACGTAAATTAGTAAACAAGGTAATACGCAATTAGAAAACAAATATCTTTGCATGAATCATGTATTTACGAATATTACAAAAATGCCTGAATTATCCTCCACCACCCAATACTCTATGTTCGAGGCACAACATGGAAATAAGATGATACAGTTCTCTGCATTTTACACTTGCTACTACTTACTACATTTTTGGTATGTTGTTTTAATTTGTGAGTTAATTGCAGCCCAGTAGTGTCTTTTTTCAGACAATATGTGTACCCGCGGGCCAAAAATACCAAACTTGTCTTCTGCTTGCTTACAGATTCTAGCAAAACAGTACCATAACGTATCGTCCCAAATTGTGGGTAGCTGTCAAACACTTTTCTGTCTAAAACAGTTTGAGTGGGAGTGGATGCAAGCAAAGGACATGAGAGTGTTGTTAAACAGAGACTTTGTCTGGGTTGCTGAGCAGCCAGTTGAGGAAGAAAAATGTCACAATGCTTCCTTGATGGCACATGTATGAATTACTAAAAATGTATTTTTACTGCACTTTCCAACTTGTTTCTAGAGAAAGTGTCCGTAATACGGAGGTAAATAATAGCTATAAAAGACAGGAAAGACTGTCCGTGTCCGTACTAGAGAGTGTCCTCTTTAGAGGGGTTTATCAATATGATTTTTCCTATTACAGTGTTTGGGGATTACAAAATATGTCCGTTACGGGAGGTGTCCGTTGATAGAGGTTTCACTGTAGTGCTTGCGAAAAGACAGTTGCTGTTCTGACTACGTTTACAGGGCTACCTATCTTCATTTTAAGCTGGATTTGTAACAGAAACAGACCGCTATTTCTTCTTATTTGTTTTTATTTTAAACCATCTTTCGAGCTCCCTCTATAAAATGTTAAGTTGTTGTAACTTACTCTTGAAGAACATTAGTATATATATATTGTTCCTGTATGTCTCCAACATCAGAATAAAAAAAAAGAAGACTCCCTAACGAAAAGTTTAGATGTATTGGCAATTCTATCACTTTTATGTTTTCGAGAGTGACAAGTACTTTTACATGTCCCGGTAGATGCCCCCCCCCCCCGGTTCAAATTTTGAAAAAGAGAAACCTTTTTGTCTTGGTCTGGGGCCTGGATCAAGGTACCCGTGACCAAATTTTGGTAACTCGGTCCACTCGTCTGGTCCGCTGGCTCACACAGACACAAGATAGATAGATAGACACACAAACAAACTCTACTTTATTTATATTAGATTCTTCGCTCAATAATTGTGCAGATGAAGGATTTGAAAAATACAAAAATCTGGTCATTGTAGAACTAATAAATTATAGAATATTTAGTATGCATCAACAAATTATTCCATACGGCAAACTGAATGACTTAATATCCACCTTTCCTAATACTTTTTGCTCAGATCAGCTTAAGAATGAACTTATCAACATATGTTCCGATAGAACAAACACATTTCTCTTCCCGAATACTTGAAATATATTCTCAGTAATGAACCTCAAAACATATATCAGGAAACAACGAAGCTGCTAAATATGGTATTGAGCATTCCATCAATTCCATTTTTTTTAAAACATTCAATGAATGCCCTGAAAAGAGTGTAACTTACTTAACGAACAGCATGACAAACTTTCTGAATTACGGACACTTTCAATAAAGAACTTGGTATGGAAGCTTTGTAGGATATTTGAATTCAAAGAAAGAACTATTAATATTTTTGCCGAAATAAAGAATAAGGTATGGAGCTCATTTACAAGACTGTAAGGCAGCGTTTCCCAACCGGTGTGCCGCGAATGGGTCGCTGGTGTGCCGCGAAGAAATCGAAACAATATTATTAATTCTATAGCAATCAAATTGCAAGACTTAGGGAAAAAGGTATATTTGTATTTCACATTACTATGAACCTCTACTGTGAATCTACAGTTTTAAGTTTCATATTTTGTTACTTTTCATACTGCCTTTCATATTAAGTTTCACACTGTATTAAAAAAAAGTATTTTTTTTCATTGTTATGACCACTATTGCTTCTTTATTGTTGCAAATTATTTCATAACTTCAAATTGTAAAATATCATTCAATTCTTTCGGCAAAGCAAACATTTAAAAGTAAAGGATATTTGTTGGTTCGTCCGTTATTTAGTAGTCGTAGTGAAAGGTTGGATAGTTTTCGAAAAAGAAAGTGTATTTTTAAAAACTTGAGTCCTATATCTTATTGCAATTGTTTTCTATTTTTAAATTACAATGAAAAATAAGCATAATGATTTATTACGGAGAGCTTTGTTCTCCGTGAGAAGGATGTCAGTAATCACAGAAAAAAATGCCACGGTATTTTATATTTACAAATAATAATAATAATAATAATAATAATAATAATAATAATAATAATAATAATAATAATAATAATAATAATAATAATAATAATAATAATAGTAGTAGTAGTAGTAATAATAGTAGTAATAATAATAATTCTATAAGTATGCCGCGAGAATTCATGTTACACCTGTAGCGTGCCGCAAGTTGAAAAAGGTTGGGAAACGCTGCTGTAAGGTATAAATTAAGTAAGGTATTTGGTATTAGGTATTAAGTTAGGTGTTGTAAGGTGTTTGGTTTTTTACTTCTATCGTTTTCTTTGTTTACTTTACAGTTCATTTCTAAGGTATTTAGAAATGACTATCCCTAAGAAGGGTATGGGGAAGTAATGCCCCCATTTCTTGCAAATGAGGTACCATTCAGAAATCTATGCTTCGATAAAAAATATTATTCACCAAATTTCACTAATTATAAAATTTTATACTTAAAGGAAGAGATTAAACATATGGCTTACAAATACTATATATATACAGTGAAACCTGTCTATGCTGGCCAACATTGGTTCCATTGAAAAGTGGCCAACTTACAGAAAATAAGTATGATTCGTGTATTTTTGGAATAGGATTTCTAATATTACTTGGTTGTTAATAAGCCATGGCACGACAGTTACAATCATTTAACTACTTTTTGTTGATGAGCTACAAGTGCTTCCCTCGGAGCAAACGATGTCTTGAGAAATGTTAAGGGAATTCATATTTTAAAACCTCCACTACCTTTTGACAAGAAGTCATGTGCCAATAGTTGAGAATTGAGATGGTTAGCTTTAGCCTTGAGAATTTTCCGGAATTACTAAAGCTCCCCACTGATGAACGGAGCTGATAGGCCATAGCTAATGATTTTACCAAAACAGATAGGGTAAACAAATACGTGCAATCGTTTCCGGAATTCCTGTACGTGCTTTTTCTTATTCATGTCTTCCTTCCCCAACCCTTTATCAGGGTAGTGTTCTGGCCTTTGACCTCCAAGAACAAATCTTGGGAATCTATGCTTCTTTGTCTCCACTTACAAATACAGAACATCTGCCTCGCGTATGGGAATACGAAAGACTTAAGAAAAACAACAAAATGGTACTTTGCGTGACCAAGATATGCAGGTAAATTTATCATTATCATCATAGGGTAAACATTGTTTCAATGTGGCCAACTTCCAAGATAGACAGGTGGCCAACTTAGAGAGGTGGCCAAGTTGACAGGTTTTACTATATATATATATATAAACATACATTGTGGCCCATTTTAATCTTTCCACGGAAATATCTCAAGAATGGTTGTACATAAATGAACTCAACAAAAACTCAAATAAGAAATACCATGGGGCAAATCGAATGATGATATCGGGGTGCCCCCAGGGCCGCTCTTCAAGTGGGCCCGAGGCCAACTTAAAAATTTTAAATGGAAACATGGGGCGAGTGAGACTTCATTCGATAGATCTTTAAAAACTAAAAAGCGATGTGGCAAACGGGTTTTCCTATAGATCACCGTATTCAAAATTGCCGCCAAAATATGTTACTTATATCAGACAAACGTCCAGTAGCACTAATATGAAAACGGTTGAACATAAATGAATCAAACAAAAACTCAAATAGGAAAGTCATGGGGCAAATCGAATAATGTTGTCACGGTGCGCTCAGGTCCGCCTTCCATGGGGGCCCAGGCCCAACTTAGAATTTTTAAACGAAAATATGGGTCACTTGATACATCGTTCAATAGATCTTCATACACTAAACAGCGTTGTGGCAAAAGATTGTTCATATGGGTCACGGTTTTCAAAATGGGCGCCAAGACATCTTGCCTGTATCAGATAAAACGTCCAGTATCACTAATATAAAAACGGTTGAAAATAATAGCGGATGTACAGAATAGAACTCCTATAGGAAATCACAGAGGGTATTATTTATTTCAAGCCTCGAGAATGATCCAATGGAGAAAAAGATTATTAAAGTATGAGTGATAATGCTAAAGAGGAAATCTAATTCTTAGAAAATTATCTTTCCGATCTCCTTCCGTAAGGGGTGAAGCGGAAATGAATGGTAAAATTTCAAATGAGAACCCCCACATTTACTTGCAATAGGTATGGTTTGTGTGAAACACTTGGTTGAGTTGATTTTGGGTTTAACGTCTCGTTCAGCAGCGAGGCTATATGATACGTGGACCTACTGATTAACGTGCAATCCAAACTACACGTGCTCCCGCCGGGAATCGAACCCGGGTCTCCCACGCCAAAGGCGCGTACACTAACCGCTTAGCCACGGAGGAGCTCCTGAACCACTTGGGGTGTACAAGTGACTGGTACTGTAATGAACCAATATTCTGCAGACGACTTTTGAGAAAACCAACGTTTCTACACATTGTTCTAAAATTGCATTGTTCGACAAATTGGTTTCGCATTTCAGTTGATTTATTTTGCACAAATTATTTCATGCAATCAAAATGGAAGGTACCGTTTAACAAGACTTTTACCTACTTTTTTCCATTACAGACATATACCTCATAAAAACATGTATCAGATAATTTTGTTGTGTAGATACAATTTGCAAAAACTAAAGTTCTCGTTTGGAATTTCACCGTTCCTTCCCGTCCCCTTCACCCACTTATCGTTGGACTGTTTTCTAGGAATTAGATTTCCTCCTTTGCATTATGGCACATTTACTCTAATCATCTTCTCCTCCCTTGCAACATTTTCGAGCCGTGGAATGATAAATACGCTCTGTGATTTCCTGTAGGAGTTTTATTCTGTTCATCAGTTATTATCTTCAACCGTTTTCATATTAGTGGCACTGGCCGTTTTATCTGATACAGGCAAGATGTCTTGGCGCCCATTTTGAAAACGGTGGCCCATATGAACAATCTTTTGTCACAACGCTGTTTAGTGTATGAAAACCTAGGTATCACGTGACCCATATTTTCATATAAAACTTCTAAGTTGGGCCTGGGCTAAGATGAAAGGCAGCCCTGGGGGAACCGCGACAACATTATTCGATTTGCCCCACGACTTTCCTATTTGAGTTTTTGTTTGGTTCATTTATGTTCAACCGTTTCCATATTAGTGCTACTGGACGTTTATGTGATGCAGGTAACATATTTTGGCGGCCATTTCGAACACGGTGACCGATATAAAAATTCTTTTACCACATCGCTTTTTAGTTTTTGAAGATCTATCGAATGAAGTCTCACTCGCCCCATGTTTCCATTTAATATTTTTAATGGCCCTTGAAGAGCGGCCCTGGGGGCATCGCGACAGCGCCGTTCTATTTGCCCCATGGTATTTCCTATTTGAGTTTTTATTCAGTTTATTTATGCCCAAACGTTTTCGAGATATTTCTGTGGAAAGATTAAAATGGGCCACCTTGTATATATAATGTGTGTGTCTACTCCGCCACTGGTTTAACGTTCCGTTCAGCAGCGAGGCTATATGAAAAAGGGCACTATGTCACAAATTGATGCTAGAATCTTTCTACAAACTACGTTCATCGTCCGTTTCAAAAGCATCGTAGTTTACATTATATGTTATTTCCGTAATTTCTCGGGGCGAAAATATGCCACTATCATAAGAACCACGACTTGTCGCGGTGGTATTCATAGCCATAAACTCAACTAAAAAGAAGAAGAAATAGTAAGCAAACTACAAGAAGGATGCGTAACAACCATACACACTTCCACTGGCTAATAGAAAAGGGGAAAACAAAAATAGCTACATGTTTTTGCCTTTTGAGTACTCATATCTTTTTGGGAATATATACTTGACACATGTCATTTAAATCTACGCAATACGCATGAAGGTGAAAAATATTCGTGAAAAGTAAACAGAAGGGACTAGTTGTTGCTGCTGTTGTATTCTAACAGTCAACTCAATGTTCAACTAACGGAACTGACCTTGATAGCTACTGACTAAACGCCTTGGGTCTCTTGCAGCTATACAGTGAACTGTGTGCGATCTGAGTCACTCTCTCTGCAAGCCCGGGTGTGCTTGCGAAAATACTGTTTGCTTTTCTTGCCTTGGGGCAAGGATTAAGAAAGCATTCTTGCACACCTTGGAGTGGGACGGAGTAACATAAAATGATCGAAAGACGACCGATGTTAATATAGAGTTAATAGTTTCGAGCAGTGGCGTATACTGGTTTGAAAGGATGGGCTACCACTGACCTTGTATATTATTATTATTATTATTATTATTATTATTATTATTATTATTATTATTATTATTATTATTATTAATGATAATAATAGAAAAAGTAATAATAATAATAATAATAATAATAATAATAATAATAATAATAATAATAATAATAATAATAATAATCATTAAATTTGCATAAACATGAACAACAAGTGGTCGTGTCTTTTTCTTTTTTTGAACGTTTGTTTTGAGACCATTAATGTTTTCCATCGAAAATGAAATTCCACCATACATTTGCGCAGTTAACAAACTATTCTCGGGCCCTTTTGTTGCGGAGTTTTTTGACCGGAGCGCTTTTGATGAGGGGCGTTTTGATTCGGGCCTTTTGACTCGGGCCCTTATGTTGTGGAGACATTTTGACGCGGGGCGTTTGACTTGAGCCCTTTAATAGCGGGCCCATTTATGACAAAGGTGCGTTTGACGCAGGTCTTTTTGACTTTGGTCATTTTGTCGTGGGACCCGTTTGACCGGGCTCTATTTATGAGGGGGGTTTTGATTTGGCTCCTTTCGATTCGCGCCCTTTTAACCCGGGGCCCATTTGACTCGGGCCCTTTTGCAGCGGGTCCCTGTTTCACCTGGGCCGTTTGACGCAGGGCCTTTTGACTTGGGTCAGTTTGTCGTGGGACCCTTTTGACCGGGCCCTATTTATGAGGGACATTTTGATTTGGCCCTTATTGACCAGGGCCCGTTTGATGATGGGCGTTTTGATTCGGTAGTTCACTCGCGCCCTTTTGTTGCGGAGACTATTTGACCCGGGCTCTTTGATGCGGGGTCGTTTGACTCAGGGGCCGCGGTGGCACAGTGGTGGAGCGTTAACATCTGCTGCTTGGGATTCCAGGTTCGATTCCAGCCCACGCCAATTGAATTTTGTTGTGGACAAACACTGCTGCGTGGGTTTTCACCCGGGCTCGTTTGACGCAGGGCCTTTTGACTTGGGTCATTTTGTCGTGGAACCCTTTTGACCCGGACTCTTCTTATGAGGGGGCTTTTGACTCGGACCCTTTTGACACATTGCCGTTTGACTCGGGACCTTTTGTAGCGGGACCCATTTTCACCCGGGCCCCTTTGACGCAAGGTCTTTTGACTTATGTCATTTTGTCGTGGGACCCGTTTGACCCGGACTCTTTTAATGAGAGGCGTTTTGATTCGTCTCCTATCGACTCGGGCCCTTTTAACCGGGAAACTTTAGACACAGGGCCGTTTGACTCGGGCCCTTTTGTAACGGACCCTTTCCCACCCGGTCCCGTTTGACGCAGGGCCTTTTGACTTTGGTCACTTTGTCGTGGGACCCTTTTGACCCGGGCTCTATTTATGAGGGGCGTTTTGATTTGGCCCCTTTTGACGCGAGCCCTTTTGATTAGTTGCGTTTCGATTCGGGACTTTTGACTCGCATCCTTTTGTTGTGGAGACCTTTTGATCCGGGCCCTTTTCACGCAGGGCCGTTTGACTCGGGGAAAGCTGTGGCTCAGTGGTACAGCGTTCACCTCTGCTGCTTGGGGTCCCGGGTTCGATCCCAGCCTTCGCCAATTGAACTTTGTGTTAGACGAACAACGTGTGTGTGGGTTTTCTCGGTGTTCTCCCGTTTCCTCCCACTTTCTTCATTCCACCATTTCATTCATTACTTAACATCCCCGTCTCCCTTAGCCTAACCGGCATAATCGTGGGACGTAGAACTTAAAGATTTTTCTATATCGGTATTTTGCCCCCCCCCCCCCCCGTTGGAAAAATCCTGCTTGCGTTAGTGATTATGATGTTGCTTAGCTACTGTATTATATTGTTCTATACACGGAATAAATACTTCTGTGTTTTATATAATAATGAGAACCTTATTTACATTTAGTATTGTCCTTGCTTTAGGACAGCAAAACATATTCATGTTAAGCGTAATGTTTCCATTCCCAAATAATTACAGTGAGGTGAATGATATAATTCATGCACAGATTTAGGACTTAGGAAACATGTCGTAGTAAATTCCTGAAGATTGAAAAGCGCTAGTCGCAGTAATTAGCTCAGTCGGTTCCTATAGTTCCTTAGTGAATTACATAAATCTTTCAGATGTTGTATCTCTTTCTTTCTCTTCTCTCTACATCATGTCTGGAGATTAATGTTTGGACAAATAAGCTAAGTGGCAATTTTAAAAAGTAAGTTGATCTACGCTATCAGTGACAGATGTTGTGGTGTTTAACTTAACATATAAGGCAATAAATTGAAAAAACAGAGATGACAGTGCACTGATGCTTGAAATCTGTGCCTTTACTCTCTATATCTACGTTATTTCCCTAGTCAAAACAAAAACTCTTCAGAATTAATCACAAATTCTTATGCAACCATCCCTTCCTTAGAGTACTGCGCTGTCACATACCCGTCACGGCGATGTAAAGGCACTTTTGGCGACGAGGATACCTTGATCCAATCCTCGCAACACGTGATCTTATTTGCCCCCTCAAGCTAGTAGCCACGAGAGCTGGAAGATCTTATCATTTCTTCTTCCTAATTTCCTAAATTTTTAAAACAACTAAACCTATGTGTTATAATATTTAAGATCTTAGTTTCCAAAAAGTTCTCTTTCGCTAAAATTTCCAAGTTGGATCACATTTTTCCCTATAATTACAGATTAATATTGTTGATAGAATTTCAATAGAATTTCACTTATGCCACACACCAAGGCCATTATGGCGTGTGAAAAAAGATTTAACGATTAAAATTGCACCATTTTTTTGTGAATGATCTTAATTGTGATGTTTATTTTACACATCACTAAGTATTCACTTATCTGCCTTGATTCAAATTTTAGTCAATATCCCTTATGTATCTAGACAGGACCATTTAACTAGTAAGGAATGAATAAGATAGTTGGTTTCATTACTATCTGGTATCAAAAGTAACACAGAAAATCGAAAATTAATGAATTTGATTGATTATGTAGATTACAGTCATGTACGAACATTCAACAACACACGTTAATTATTATTCCTCCAATATGATGGACTGAAATTTGTTATAGTTTCAAAAAGCAGTGCTCTTGACTTACATGTTAGATATCTGAAACGTACAATTGTTTCGCTTCATAAATTATTGATCAGCACTACGAGCTCTAACATTCGGTAATAGAGCATATTAGAATGAGTAAACGCAGAAATGAACACGTTATCAACAGGCAATGAACAATATTTAATTGATACCGAATTGTTAACAATTTTAATATTCAGACAAGTTCACAAAAATAATACATTCACAAAGTCATATAACAAAACAATAACGACTCAAAAGACAGACAAGAACAATGAGAACTACACCACTGTTTTTTATTTTTTTTACATAGATTTCACACTGATTTTTTTTCTTACTGATCTTGTGGTATTCCGAGGAACTGAAGGATGTCTCCAAGTGTTACCCCTTCCAGTGCCTCATTTAGAACCTTCTTAATGGCTGCCACAATCTTCTCATTCAAGAGATCCTCTACCTTATTGATGGTGGCGGTGGCTAGATCGCTCAGAACGGAATTTAGTATGTCACTAAGCGCTCCTCCCCCTAAAAGACCACCTATGTATCCCTAGAAAACATAATAAAAGAATATTCTTAATTTCTGTTGCCGCCTGAAACTGAAAATATAATTCATTCTTAATATAGAATATCCACATTAGATACTTTTCTTTATGAGACAACATGCTAGTATTTCTTTATTTCTAAACAAGAAAACTAAGTTATTTTAGTTATGTGCAGTATTCCAATTAAAAAGCAAGACAGATCTTTATTCATTTATTATTATTCATTGACTAAGAAGGTAGTTGTGTCACGGAACATTTTCATAGTGCTGTGACCTTGGAAACACGTGCAGAAATTAACATCTTGGATTGTCGCAATAGTGGATTGTAACGCGGCTATGATTGTATAGACTGGTGTTGTGATACCTCGTCACAGTTTCAATAATGAATTCATGCTTAAGGAAACCTGCAACAAAACATTTGAGATATTGGAATGGATTAATGGATACAATTGGTACCAGGTCAAAAAAGAAAAAAGACGACGCGCAACCAGATCCAACCACGTCTGTCAGAACAACGGAAATGGTTGTCAAAGTTCGAGACTTATTTTTAATTACCGAAATACAAGTGTTAGATTAGTACGAGACCTCGTTGGAGAGGGGGGGAGCTAATAAATAATAAACTTTTTCGCCAATATATATAAAATGAAAGATTTAAGGAAACGTAAGCTGTGCTCCGTCCTGTAACGGAGAAACAAATTGGAAAGAGTGTGTTATTGCATTCGTTAGTTTTCGGACCAAAAGACGGGTAAAGGGTAAGTATCAGCTCCCGCATACTCGCAAGAGCTCCATATGTGTTTACTTAACTTCTCTCAAATTGAAAGAAGCATTTTTGACGGAATTCCCATTATCCGGAAAGCAGGGACGAGGACCTTGAATATGATTACAGTCGAAGACTTACAGGAATCATTCCATGATTTTTTGGATAATACAAAGTCGTGTGTCCGCGAAGGAGGTTCCTACTTTGAATAAGCAGAGGCAAAGGTTTGTGTTTGTTAATCATTTATCTCCCACCGAATCAACCTATTTCCTTAATTGCTGTGCTCCGTGTTTATGTTAAAAATAAGAAAAAAAGCTAATTACAACCTTAAGTATCCATATTTACCTAATAATTATGTTTCTAGTATTTTAGGTTACGTAGAGTATAGTAAAGTTAGGTTTGATTATTTCGATAAACAAATATGTTTTCATACACGATTGGTATGTGTTAGCGCAGAAAACTGTTGGTGTTTGTATCTTGTAATGTAAGATAGACATCATATTACTTCCTAATTATAAAACATTCTTAACGTTATCCTTACCAGATACCGGTAAATTACTTAAACTAAAGATAATTTGTAGTTAGCATAATAATCACAACTTCGATTTTAACACGTTAGCTGCCATGTGGGTCCGATCGGACCTACGAGAGTGATCTAAAAAAAATGTTCTTGTAGGTCCGATCAGACCCACAATTTCTAATTCGCCGAATTGACGTTAGAGTACTTGTATTGTTAAATCCTGTCTCTACTGTTAATGAACTGTAGTGTTTTTATTACACATGTAGGTTTCGGTCTTTGATATTGATTATTAACGCCGCTAGGGGCGTTAAATACCAAGTAACAAGCGTTTGTTGCTTTTGTAGACCCGATCGGACCTATGTTTTGCTTTTTCAGAGACATGTTAAAAAGTTTAACAATGGATTCATTATTTATTCTAATTTATTTTCACAAGATGTCAGTGTCCCTGTCATTTGCTGAATTTTCAGAAAAGTCTAGATCACTACACTGCTATTACTAATGAGATCGAGTTCTGCGCATATTTCTTCGTTTTTCATTGCACAAAGATATTACTTATTAGCACTAAAAGCAAGATGAATATATCCACACTTCTCACTTCTGCACATGTAGTAATAAACAAATAACTTTCTAACAGAGTTGCCAGTTCAACTGTAATTTACCCCCTTGCCCATAAACAAAATATACACACGTAGGTCCGATCGGACCCCCAACTTTTATGCACGCGGATTCACTACCATGCCTTAGATTATCTTTCAATATTAATATTATGTTTAAAAAATATGAACAAAACAAGAATAATGTAAGTAAGCACGCTTGGCACTCTACCGGTGAACAACAAAATTCACCATTGGCAGCTAACGTGTTAACCAAGCCATTTTAACCTCCAGAACAAACTTCTTAATATGTTCAACATTATTTTCTTAATAATAGTACATGCTTAAATTTAAAGTTAGATATTAAGATATGCTTTAGGTATTTTAGTTTAAATGTTTGTATCGTAACTTTTATCTCCATATAACGAAACGACCACACATACGTATATTTGAAAAATAGTAAAAGGGGAAGTCGTTGTATATGAAAATTGGCATGTTAATCAATTCGGGAATTTACTGGAACGCAAGTGAAGCTTCAGAGTTGTTATAGGAATGACATTTTTACAGTCACTAAATGTAATGTATGAGGATGACTCATTAGTAATGGGAAGGCAGAAAATCTTAAATTTCTAAAGATATGGAAAGATTGGTGCAATTTTCTAAAGGGTACAAGGAAACTATCTGATTTATGTTATATAATTACATATCTAGATATTTACTAATTTGAGAACAGCAGAATATTGAAGGTACTCTCTATGAAATTTACATAGTTAAGGAATATGGTTCTATAGAGTGACACAATCTTAAAGCCATAACACAATAGGTACATCATTCTAGACTGCTGAAGTCTTGTCTTTATGCTGATATTGAGAATTCACTTATTTTTCATAACAAATTTTCTTCGATAGAAGAAAACATATGTATCATTCAGGCTTCTGATTTATACGTTACAATACAGATTCATGAAAGAAAGGTACGTAGTTCAAACTTAAAAGAATACCTTAAGCAAAAAGAGAAACCACAATGAACTTTGAAAGTATGTACACTCCGCATCAAAACAATTGCGACACCTAACGCCCTGCAGTTAGGCCACCCAATATACACCTTCTTATCCCATAATCGTGTCAGGTAAAGGCACCCCCTCGCTCTCCTCCTTTCTTCTCTCCTATATTAAAATTAGCTAACAAAATGAGCGCAATTCTTATTTCAAACTACAAATGTATTAGTTTCGATAAAATGAAATAACAAAACCGAGACGAAACAAGATTCATAAGTTGATTTAGGGAGAAACTGAAACACGCACAATGGAAAAAAAAAGAAACCGATGGATGCCTATTTAGGGAGAGAGAGAGAGAGAGAGAGAGAGAAGAGGAGAGAAGAAGAAAAAGAAAGGGAGAACAGATAAAACTGGAATTCAAATGTAGTAAGAAAACAACATAACATTATAAAGTTCCGTTTCCAGAAATCCAACAGTAATATAGAAATAACGTTTGCTTTTACACATTTTTCAGAACTATTCGAATATATAGAGGATGCTTTAAAAATTCATTATGTCACTTTTATAATGGATAGCATACTCAATTTCAAGTAGAACTGTAGATCTCAGAGACAAATCCAGAATAATGTGAAAAGTTTAACACGCGTGCTTTGTTTCCACGTGATTCGATTGCAAATTCGGTAGTGTTCATCGGACGTACTGTTCCAAAATACATTCTAATATACCCAGTAGATAGCATTGGTCATATCATCCATTTCAGACTACTAATGCAAACTGAATAAAACAGCAAAAAGAAAAGAGAAAGAAAGAAAGAGAAAATAGAAGACAGTTCTATTTTACTATTAAATTTCTATCAGAAATACCCTATATTAAATGTCCAAACTGTATTGTAATGAAAAGTTACAAATGTTAGAAAGGAAAAGTTTATATTCATCATAGATGTAGCATGTTTCAAATTTCAACGTGAGAAAAAACACATTGAATTATAGGATGGGAACAAATTTTGTGTCGAAATAGTATAAATAAAATTTTGTTTTCAAATAACCAAAGAGTTACCATTTTCTACTCTTTTCCGAAGATTTATCTGTTCCCAACATCCAGCATTGATTTCATCTATTCTGGATATAACGTAATTTGCACAGATAGAATGAACACGCTAAGAGCTCAAAAGGACCATCGTGGCAGTCGGATGATGTTGGTCAGATTATAGACCACTACGGGGTCGAGGATTGAAATCCGTAGTGACCTGGTTATTCGACTGATACTCGGTAACCCAGAGGATATAAAAGAGATTTTACTTATTCCCTTGCGTTTAAACAGCATTTCTGTCAGAGATGACCAAGACTGGAGATGTTATCCCCAGAGCACGAAAAACACGATGCCGTACTTAACAGTTAATTAGATTCTCCAGTCCAGGTATATCGGGCTCTTGCTCCGTTTTAACTTTGGAACATGAAGTGCGTGTGTGTGAGAGAGGAAGAGAGGGGGGAAGTGAAAGATGCAAAGACAGGATAGGGAAACGTCAAGACAGAGAGAGAGGGGGACGAATATAAATATGAAACATACTTATCATTACAGTGTATGATATAGAACGCACACGCTGTTTATTTGAATTATTAACAGTGATGCATTGTATGTTCTCCATCAGAAGATAAATCTCTGCATCCATTATTTTATGCGAAAAAAATCATACTACCCGACGGAGAATCGAACCTAGATCTTCCATTTGGAAGTCTGGCATGTTACCATTACACCACCAAGTTTTTTGGCCAAACTTTGTTTAGCAAATGGTGTAGTGTTTCTTTCCGAGAACGATAACACGAAAAGTGTATACTGCAGATCAATGATGACTTTGGAATGTCCTGGTAATTCCCTTCTTCTTCCCCAACCAGAATTCGTAAATTTGTCTCAACCATGATACAGGTGTTTCCTTCCGCATTCCTATGTATTGCTTGTCCAGTATG
The DNA here is from genome assembly GCF_964235325.1 of Thermobia domestica. Classification (NCBI taxonomy): domain Eukaryota; kingdom Metazoa; phylum Arthropoda; class Insecta; order Zygentoma; family Lepismatidae; genus Thermobia; species Thermobia domestica. The sequence continues at coordinate 232,296,034 of NC_137461.1, read as the reverse complement.
ATAAGTCGATTCTTCACAATCACTTTGTAAAAAGTTTAACTTTGGGCTGAACAGGATTTGAACTTACGTTCAATAGCTGTACTATTTATGAAGCCATTACGTTACCCCTACACTATCACACCATCTGAAATTACAAGCCAAATATTACTTACTTTAGCTCTGATCTTTGGAACGAACCAAAGTACACAACGAAATTGACTTATTCGACGGCCTAGAGAGATATTAGTGCCCACTAATGAAGGAAAAACATACAATCCAGGAAAAATTACAGAAATAAAACATATTTTGCAGTAATTTCGTCGTGCAAGTTCAAAAGTATAATAATAATAAATGTTCACATTCACAATATAGTATATTATTATTATTATTATTATTATTATTATTATTATTATTATTATTATTATTATTATTATTATTATTATCAATTATCCGCTTCGTTGGAAAAATTGAGACAAAATAGTAGTATGTTCTGTTACTCAGACACTGTTTAGGATTACTAAAGCGCTCCTTGATATCAGTCATTTTCATCTCAGCGAGCCGGAAAACCATGAATTCGTCACTGATATTGGTTATTTCGATCATTTTTATATGTATCACCCTCCTTCAAGTTGAGGAGCTGAATTTGGATTTAAACAGCATCAGAGGTGTCCCTGTTAATCTCAGCGACTCCCAAAATTATAGATTTGCCACATATGCCGGTAATTTTTCGTTCCTTTTAATTGTCGCTTTCCCTCCACATCTCATCAGTTTCATCGTCAAAGTGATATGACAGAAACCATCTCAGGTTCGAACTTCATCTAGGTTGAAAATTTGATCGAGATTGGTTTGGTGGTTCAAGAGTTCAGTAAGTTTTATTTAGTTTTATATATATATATATCCCTCTCCCATTCTCCTCCTCAAGTTCTCCAGTGAAAGTGAAATGATAAAAATCATCTCAGGCCCCAAGCTCACCTATGTTAAAAATTTGATCGTGATAGATCCTTTGTTTCACGAGTTATCAAGTTTTATTCATTTTTAACTTGTCCCTCCCCTCAAACCCTAAGTTATATCGTCAAAGTAAATAAATAAATATCATCTTAGGACCAAACTTCATCTATATTGAAAATTTAATCGAGTCCGGTCGGGTTGTTCAAGAGTTATGAAGTCAGAAAGACAGTCACTTTTATTTTCATTTCCTTTTACATATATATATATGTCCCTCTCTCCGGCCCCTACGTTGCAACGGTAAACTAAAATGACAAAAGTCGTCCCAGATCTATGTTGAAAGTTTGGTAGAGATCGGTCTGGTGGTTCAAGAGTTATTACGTTTTATTCATTTTTATATCTACCCTCCTCCCCTCCACCCAACCCTAAGTTTTACCGTTAAAATGAAATGATAATAAAGCTTCCCAGGCCCGAACCTTATCAATGTTGAAAATTTGATCGAGATCGGTCGGGTGGTTCAAGAGATTAGGAATCACAAACATAGTTACTCTGAATATTATATGTTATTATTATTATTATTATTATTATTATTATTATTATTATTATTATTATTATTATTATTATTATTATTATTATTATTATTATTATTTTTGCGTACTTTTCAACTTGCACGGAAAAATTACTCCCAAATATGTTTTATTTTTTTATATTTTCCTCGATTGTATGTTTTGCTTTATCAGTGGACACTCATTTCTCGGCTGTCGAATAAATCAATTTCGTTGTGCATTTTGGTGTAAATAATGTTACAGAAAGAAGCCGATTCGTTCCAAAGATCAGAGCTAAAGTAAGTAATATTTGGCTTGTAATTTCAGATGGTGTGATAGTGTAGGGGTAACGTAATGGCTTCATAAAAAGTACAACTATTGAACGTAAGTTCAAATCCTGTTCAGCCCAAAGTTAAACTTTCTTACAAAGTGATTGTGAAGAATCAACTTATCATACTGGACAAGCAATACATAAGAATGTGGAAGCAAACACCTGTATCATTGTTGAGACAATTTACGAGTGCTGGTTGGGGAAGAAGAAGGGAATTACCAGAACATTCCAAAGTTATCATTGATCTGCAGTATACACTTTTCGTGTTATCGTTCCCAGAAACACTACACCATTTGTTAAACAAAGTTTGACTAAAGAAACGTAGAAAGTTTGGTGTAGCGGTAACGTGCCAGGCTTCCAAATGGAAGATCTAGGTTCGATTCTCCATCGGGTAGTATGATTTTTTCGCATAAAATAATGGATGCAGAGATTTATCTTCTGATGGAGAACTTATAATGCATCACTGGTGATAATTCAAATAAACAGCGTGTGCGTTCTATATCATACACTGTAATAATAAGTATGTTTCATATTTATATTCGTCCCCCTCTCTCTCTGTCTTGACGTTTCCCTATCCTGTCTTTGCATCTTTCACTTCCCCCCTCTCTTCCTCTCTCACACACACGCACTTCATGTTCCAAAGTTAAAACGGAGCGAGAGTCTGATATACCTGGTCTGGAGAATCTAATTAATTGGGAACTTCGGCATCGTGTTTTTCGTGCTCTGGGGATAACATCTCCAGTCCTGATCATCTCTGACAGAAATGCTGTTTAAACGCAAGGGAATGAGTAAAATCTCTTTTATATCCTCTGGGTTACCGAGTATCAATCGAATTACCAGGTCACTACGAATTTCAATCCTCGACCATGTGGTGGTCTAAAACCTAACCAACATCATCCGACTAACAGGATAATCCGTTTGAGCTCTTAGCGTATTCATTCTATCTGTGCAAATTACGTTATATCCGGAAGAGGTGAAATCATTGCTGGATGTTGGGAACAGATAAATCTTCGGAAAAGAGTAGAAAATGGTAACTCTTTGGTTATTTGAAAACAAAATTTTATTTATACTATTTCGACACAAAATTTGTTCCCATCCTATAATTCAATGTGTTTTTTTTCACGTTGAAATTTGAAACATGCTACATCTGTGAGGAATATAAACTTTTCCTTTCCAACATTTGTAACTTTTCATTACAATACAGTTTGAACTTTTAATATAGAGTATTTCTGATAGAAATTTAGCAGTAAAATATTACTCATCTGTTTTCTCTTACTTTCTTTCTTTTTTCTTTTCTTTTTGTTTCGTTTCTTTCTTTTTTCTTTTATTTTTGTTTCGTTTCTTTCTTTTTTCATTTTTGTTCAGTTTGCATTAGTAGTCTGAAATGGAGGATATGACCAACGCTATCTACTGGGTATATTAGAATGTATTTTGGAACAGTACGTCCAATGAACACTACCGAATTTGCAATCGAACCACGTGGAAACAAAGCATGTGTGTTAGACTTTTGACATTATCCCATATGTGTCTCTGAGGTCTACAGTTCTACTTGAAATTTAGTATGCTATTCATTATGAAAATGACATAATGAATGTTTAAAGCATCCTCCATATATTGGAATAGTTCTGAAAAAATATGTAAAAACAAACGTTATTTTTATATTACTGTTGGATTTCTGGAAACGGAACTTTATAATGTTATGTTGTTTTCTTACTACGTTTGAATTCTACAGTTTTATCTGTTATCCCTTTTCTTTTTCTTCTTCTCTCCTCTTCTCTCACTCTACATCATTTATAAATCTCTGTGTAGTAGACATTCGTTGGTTTCTTTTTTTCATTGTGTGTGTTTAAGTTTCACTCTACATCAACTTATGAATCTTGTTTCGTCTCGGTTTTGTTATTTCATTTTATCGAAACTAATACATGTGTAGTTTGAAATAAGAATTGCGCTCATTTTGTTAGCTAATTTTAATATAGGAGAGAAGAAAGGAGGAGAGAGAGGGTGTGCCTTTACCTGACACGATTATGGGATAAGGAGGTGTATATTGGGTGGCCTAACTGCAGGGCGTTAGGTGTCGCAATTTTTTTGATGCGGAGTGTACAACTAAAGCTCGGTGAAAATCTTACATATTCAAGCCTTTCATTAAACAGTACAAAAATTTAATAGACACACTATATATATATTTTTTTTTCTATATACAGAATATTGTGATTTTGTTTATTGTTTTCATGCCCAGTATGACTCATCATATTTTACACGAATGTATATACAGTAGTAATATGTTCAGAGTTTGCACTTCGTTTTGTTAGGATGTTCAATCATATCAAAGCTTGGTACTCTTCCATCTTCATGTACTAAAGTCATACGTTGATTAATATATGACGAACGAACACGTACTAAATTACGAAGTTTTCTGTTCTAAAAGAAGTTACTAAGTTACCGTTTCTTTTGATTTTACCTTTCGTCTCAGTATCCCATTAAACTGGAAAACATGAAAAGAAAGAGAGAAAAAACTTTCACAGCATAAAAATGCAGTAATTTACTCGTCAGTACTTGAATTGAACTAAAAAGTATAGAAATCTAACGTGTTAAAAGTGGCGTAACAGAACTTTCGTAAATTTCAACTATATTTATGGACTCTTAACTAGTTCAGAAAATCACTAGTCTTGTATTACGAGTGTAGAATTGATTTTAAAAATTCAGACTTTTAAAAAGAAAAAATACATGAAAAAATAGAAATTACAGCAGAAGCAGTTCCAAACTACTATCATTCTTGTTCTAATATTGGTTCATTACATATAATTTACTACTTGCAAGAAAACACTTGTAGAACTTCCCAAAATTTATGAAGACAGGATCGTATTTTTTTTCAAGTTTTCTTCACTTTCTTGTATGAATGTAACCCAATCTGTTTATCACATATAACGTGAAAGAATAATATAAAATCACCTATCGTTACATCTACAATTCCATTAGCATTTAACAGAAAAATGTCCGAAGATTGTACATAATTTAGCGGTGATAATTTACGAAGTAATACTAACAGTACGGTATCTTTTAGTAGTAAATTAGTAAATTCAATAGCACTTTCTGTAACTTTTATTAGTAATGTAATTTTTAACATCAGTTCGGTAAGTTGAAGTAGTAGTAGTAGTTTCAAACTAGAGAGAAAACATTGTTTGCAAATCTTGGTCTTCCGGTTTCGAATTCATGCGAGATTGGTAGTTGGTTGTAAAAACAATTGCCAAATCAAATAAAAGTCGGAAAAATATAAAGTAGAAAAAGGATATGGTGTACCCCAGAAGCGACGCGCGTACTGATCGCTTTAGGCTACGAGAAGGATGCAGGGGCTACCCATTAACAATGAACGGAAGGGGCTAAATACGCGAGTCCAGAAACAGTAAAATATCCGAATAGGAAAGTGAAACTTTGGGGCCTTCACAGATAGGAGCTACGAGTTATCGAAAATTTTGTCAAGAAGAAGAATAATCATAATATACAGCCACGAGACTAAATGAAAAGATTTAAGATCAAAGTTAATAGGAAAGGAACACAATATTCGGGGAACAACAACAAAAAGAATAGCATTGGAATTTTCTTTAACAAGAATTGCAAGGGTAAATTGATGAATGTGAAAAGAGTTAGCGACAGAATTGCGATAGTCAAATTCGTACTAGAAGAAAGGGAAACCTTAAATATAGTCAGCGTCTATGAGCCACAAGTTGGATGTAATAAGGCAAAGCAAGCATTTTGGATGCAGCTATATATTGCTCTCCAGAATTGATCGTTACATGAGAATCTTTTCTTCGAAAGAGATCATGATGTGCATGTAAAGCGTCAAAATCAGGATATGAACTAACATATATAGAATATGGATTGGAAGACATAAATTAGGAAGATTGGAGCAAACTACAAGTGGCGGGACGCGGAGAATCTTGCCATCCCGAATACCTTCCACAAGAAGAAAGAAAAACACCTTATTACATATAAGAGTGGCATCCTAAGGTATCAGATCGACTTCATCTTATGAAGGAGACAAAACCTATATGACGCAAAGGACTGTAAAGCAACACTACCTTGTAGTAGCCGATTTCTGAACCAAAGAAATAAAAAGAAGAAATATATTCCTGTTCGAACGGAGTGAAGGGACAAATACTGAAAAAATCGAAAGGAAATTACCACGTCGCAAGTACTGCAAAAGAAGACAAAGGAGGTGCATGTGGAAGAGGAGTAGATCAGAGTATCAGTAGTACTTAGGGAACCAGCAAAAAACAAAGTTGTTGAAGAAAGACAAAGAAGATGCCTTATTGATGAAGAAACGTAGTGATGGAATAAAGAAGCTCAAGCAGCTACAAAGGAGAAAAAGAAATGATACAAAACATGGAAGAATTCTGGCAATCAACAAGACTCGAAGAATTACACGAAAGCTAAGAAAATGTCGAAAAGGAGTTAATGTAGCAAAAGCATAGTTTATAATGAGTTTAAAGACCACTTAAAAAATAAGAGAGAGTGAAATATCTTTTAGAAGCTTTCAAAGTTGAGAGAGGGTATAGAAAGATATTTCGCATGTACGTTGCGTCATAGACAAACATAATGAGATTCTAACAAGTGACGAGAAGTTAAAAAAGAGCGAAGGAGTGTTTAAAGAAATTTCTCAATGAAGGAAACCCGAGGGAAACTTGCAAACGTTTACACATTTATTATGGATTTCTTCAGTCTCATATTACGGCAGAGATAAAAATATCATAAAAAAGATGAAAAATTGTAGAATATCAGGACATACATATCGAAGCTTGAAGAAACTTTAGGTAAAGAAGGGGTATTATCGTCTATTCGAACTAGAAACTATGACAAAAGAATGTAAAAGTAGCTACATAATTCCGTTTTAAAGAGACACTAGAGAAGAATAAAACATACGTGCCATCCAATGAAGCTCAGGGGAAGAAAGTGATAGAAACAAGATTGACGAAAATGACTGAAAGTACAGAGCACCAATTTGCTTTCATGCCAGACCAATTGACAATATTTGCACTTAGGATGCTAATGGAAAAGTACAGAGATTACCAGAAGGAGCACCATTTGGTTTTCAGCGACCTAGAGAAAACGTGTGATAGAGTGTCAGGTAATCTAATTTCGCACTGAAAGAAAAATGTGTTCTGAACAATTCAAGACATTTATGCTGGCGTAGAACAGGGGTGAGGAGCTCTTGAGAAACAATAGATGAGTTCACAGTGAAATTGGGTTTCATCAGAGATCTAGTCTTAGCAAGTACCTTTTGCAGTTGCCATTGACGAACTTACAAAGGATATCCAAGAGCAGATTTGCGGACGACTTCGTGCTGGTGACTGAACGCAAAGCAGTGCTACAAGGAAAATTAGATACTCGAAGATGATCGTTGGAGAGGAAAGAGTTTAAAATTGATAAAATTTAAGACAGAATGTTCACATTACCCATTCAGCAAAAATTTAGTAAAAATTACAAGGATATTGTGGAGGATGAAAATGGCATTTTGGTAATGACAATGACAAAGAAATTCAAGTAATTGTAAGTAATACTACAAGGAATGTTCAGAAATAGACGTAAACAGCATAGTTAGCAGCTTTTGGACAAAATGGAGAGAAGCGACAGGAGTATTGTGTGACTGTATGTTACGATATCTCTTAAAAGAAAAGATTACAAAACAAAGACTTGCCATATTATACAAAGCGGAATGTTGGATGACGAAGAAGACCGAAGAAAGATATATGTTGCAAAGAGGAAGACGATCCTGTGGATACATGGAGTCGCCCGGAAGGACACAATTAAGAATAAAATTGACTGAGCAATAGTAAAGGTGATACCAGTAGTAGAAAAACTATAAGAAATTAGGTTTCGATGGCTTAGACATGGAAAAAAGAACGCCTTTGGAATTTGTAGCTCACCCAGTGCATGCTATGGAACTGAATGGGAACCGAGCATGGGTTAGACCAAAGATGAAGTTGGATTGCGTGAAGAACGATCAGATGCAGTGTAATGACATAGTGGATATGACACAAGATACAAACAGTGCAACACAGTAATCCAAAAAAAAAAGCCCACTCAAGCTAACTAGGAATAAGGTTTAGAGAAAGAAGAAGAAGAAGCTGTCTTTCTAATGAAACAGAATATATATATATATATCATTAGTCTGTGTGTTTGACATACAATAAGGCTATGTATATAAGTTGTCAATAGTACTTAGAATGAAATTCGAACCTCATGTAACAAGAATTTTGGTAAAAGTGCTACTATATGTGAGGCAAGTACACTAACATCAATAGGACAAACATTGGCATAACAGCTTATTTATATCTGGGAAACAGTTATCAATATACTCACGTTAAAATCTCCAAAGTGCATAGATAACTCCAACTCCTTAATATATACATAGCTTCCATTAAGTCCGGCACTAGCAGTTCCACTTATTTCATATTCTTGTATGGTAACACTGAAAGAAAAGAAATATTATGCCTATTTTATACTCTAACAACGAAATAATATTTTACAATAAGCCTTCAAATATTTTCATATGCAAACTCGATTATACACTATATATGTATGATGCTGAATTGTTTTTCCATGATATTCTTTAGCCTAACCGGCATAACCGTGGGACATAAAACTCAAACTCAAGCATTTTTTCATGTTTCTAAAACGAAAAGAAGATTATAATATAGGCCTATAGGTAGTGATGTGAGGTGGAAAATTTTCCGGAAAATTTTCCGCTACATTTTTCCGGAAAATTTTCCGTTCTAAAAAAAATCAGTAATTAAGTAACAATTCCTCAGCAATCATAATTTTTTTTTTGAATTCATGTACAGAAATGTAAAAAAAATGAAAGATCGTTTAAAGAATCTGAAAATTTTCATCACTCAGACAATTTTCAGTACTATGTAGGAACAAGTGAAACAATTTTTCATGAATCGAAGAATTGTCTGTCCTGTACAGTGATGAAAATTTTCCGGAAAATTTTGAAACGGAAAATTTTCCGATTCATAAAAGCATACTCCACTTATTCCTACATCGTTGTTTAGCCGTGATGTGAGGTGAAAATTTTTCTTCTATATTTTTCCGGAAAATTTTCCGTTCTTAACAAATATCAATAATCAAGAAACAGTTCCTCAGTATTCATAAAATTGATTGAAATCATGTATAAAAATGTTAAAAAGTGAAGATCGTTTAAAGAAACTGAAAATTTTCATAGCTCACCCAATTTTCAGTACTATGTAGGAACAAGTGAAACAATTTTTCATGAATCGAAGAATTGTCTGTCCTGTACAATGATGAAAATTTCCGGAAAATTTTGAAACGGGAAGATTTTCCGATTTATAAAAACATACTCCAATTATTCCTACATCGTTGTTTAGCTGTGATGTGAGGTGGAAAATTTTCTTCTATATCTTTCCGGAAAATTTTCCGTTCCTAACAAATATCAGTGATCAAGTAACAATTCCTCAGTATTAATAACATTGATTTCATTTATGTATAGAAATGTTAAAAATTGAAAGATCGTTTAATAAATCTGAAAATGTTCATGGCTCAGACAATTTTCAGTACTATGTAGGAACAAGTGAAACAATTATCATGAATCGAAGAATTGTCTGTCCTGTACAGCGATGAAAATTTTCCGGAAAATTTTCCGATTCATAAAAACATACTCCACGTATTCATATATTGTTGTTTAGCCGTGATGTGAGGTAGAAAATTTTCTTCTATATTTCTCCGGAAAATTTTCCGTTTCATAAACCGAAATATTTTGTGTCTTGTATGGAAAAATTGAAGAATATTTTATGAGTCGGAAAGTTTTCATCATTTTGAAGCAATAAGTAAAACAACTTTTTGTGAATCGGAGTTTTATTGCTCTGTAGAAACAAGTGAAAGGAATTTTCATAGATCGGAAAATTTTCATCACGATGTAGAAACAAGAGGATGTAGTGGAAAATTTTCCACCTGACATCACTATACATAATATCCAAAACTGTCCGGGTTATGAAAAGTGTTTTCACTTGCTTCTACATCGTGTTGAAAATTTTCCGATTCATGAAAATTCCTTACATTTGTTTCTACAGAGCAATAAAACTTCCCAATTCACAAAAAGTTGTTTTACTTCTTGCTTCAAAATGATGAAAATTTTCCGACTCATGAAATGTTCTTCAATTTTCCCATAAAAGACACAAAATATTTCGATTTATGAAACATTGTTTCACTTGTTCCTACATAGTACTGAAAATTTTCAGATTCTTTAAACGATCTTTCGCTTTTTAACATTTTTATGCATGATTTCAATCAATTTTATGAATACTGAGGAACTGTTACTTGATCATTGATATTTGTTAACGGAAAATTTTCCGGAAAAAATATAGGAAATTTTCCACCTCACATCACGGCTAAACAACGATGTAGGAATAATTGGAGTATGCTTTTATGAATCGGAAAATTTTCCTTTTCAAAGTTTTCCGGAAAATTTTCATCGCTGTATAGAACAGACAATTCTTCGATTCATGAAAAATTGTTTCACTTGTTCCTACATAGTACTGAAAATTGTCTAAGCCATGAAAATTTTCAGATTCTTTAAACAATCTTTCAATTTTTAACATTTCTATACACGAATTTAATCAATTTATGAATACTGAGGAATGTTACTTGATGACTGATATTTGTTAAGAACGGAAAATTTTCCGGAAAAGTATAGAAGAAAATTTTCCACCTCACATCACAGCTATACAACGATGTAGGAATAATTGGAGTATGTTTTCATGAATCGGAAAATTTTCATCACTGCCTATAGGGTAAAACAGTGATAGTCACCATATACACAATAGACTACGCATTCCATCTAGTTTCGGTAATTGCCGATAGAATGCGGTGGAATGAGTAACGTAATTCTGCAAGAGACGTTACAGAGAAAATAAAATGGCCATATGCGCGTTTCTCTGTGATTACACATTGTGCGATGCAGAAACTAATCTAAGTCCGGTATTTTTACTTTCATATTTTTTTCCTTCACCTTACAGTAAATTCATGTTTGGCGAAAAATCACTACACTATTATCAGAGATTTGGAGCAAGAGTAACTTCTGTTCGGAATGTTGATAGTTTGGTTAACAGTCTTGGTTCTGAAGATCAACGAGCCATGATGGAGCAAATAATGGGGCAGACGTTGCTATTGAAATTCAGTAGATATGCCACAGAAAACCATACATTCATGTTTATCCATTTGTTACGTAGTACTACTTAATTAATGGGATGTGCATTAATTTTAAGAACTCTTTGTTAACAATATATCTTTACTGTGAAACGAATAATTTTGCATTTGTTTTAGGTAATATTATCCAACGATAGCTATTACCTTTTCACATCTTTCTGGTAGTGGGTGTATTTTATGTCTAAAGCCTTTAGACCTTTAGAGGCTATTCACAAAAGGATCCAATTTTGGTATCTTCATAAAAATGGAAGCGCTGCTCAGAGAAGTCATACGTCATCTATCAAAATACGTGGAATTTGGAATGAGAAAAAAATTGGCGAATACTGGATATTGCATCCTTCAACTCTTTCTTGACCAATATCGCAACATGACGCTGAGTGTAGCTGTGCTGGAAGAGCATTTTATCGTGTCTCTTTGCGTAAACTCGTTTTTATTTCAATGCTCGGTTCAATAGCATAATGTTTGTTGGTAGTGTTAATCAGTGATGATTTCGTTGCGATGGAGTAGCACATACTACACTACAACTAGCTAATGCCCCCAAATACATAGCATAACATTGATAGCATGAATATTCGGCTTTGTCATAGATATTGATGATTCACCTGGCCTGTACCATGATCTTTTGCACTTTGGATTACCGTAACGTGCAAGTTTTGTATCAGATTTCATGATACGATGCAATAAAAGTTCTTTTGTGTCTTTGAAGCAACACTTCGCAGGACATTAATTATTTTCTCCTTCATAAGATATTAGTTCTCCTCAACTAAATCTCTATTAGTTTCCTGAATTTCATTCCGTCAATTTTTACACCCACAACTGTTTCAGTAATTAACTTTTTAACATTCTGCGTTCTTTATCTTGCCCATAAAAATTTCAAGCGTTAGGTTTATTCATTTCTTTACGTGCTCGATTTTAATATTTTTCGCTTTTTTTGAATATCGTTTCTTTAAAGCGGGACAATCCATCCATCTATCCATCCATTAAAACTTTGAGACTTAGATGGTTTTTCACTTTTTGGGTATAGAAACTGAGGGATTTTAGGTATATTTTAAATTATTTTTAGCATTAATATAATACCACAGACGAAAACACTTGTTATGTTCTGAAAGTAGATTTACTCAAGGACATCTTAAAAAATAAGAAATAAATCTGATAATCGATAACACAATACTCACTTGAACGGTCCATTTCCATTTAAATTAACGATTGACGCTATATTTGCATCTACATTATAGTTTCCTTCGACTTCAATCCGGTGGAAAGTGAATGCGAAGTCCACTTGCAGAGACATCAACGTGATATGAAGGTTATTAATGTCGAAATTTGACAGACCATTAACTGTCGTATCTGTTGTTACAAGTGATATACTAAAAATAAAAATGAAAGGATCTCAAATATTTAGCCTTGAAGAATATATGCTCATGATTACCTTAATTCTTCTATTATTATATATAAATAATCCTAGCAGCATTAAATCTAGTGTATTCCTTAAGAGTAAGTTAATGGTATCCAAATCTTAAAAACAATGTTGGTTCCCAGACCAATATCATCTAAGAAGATTAATATTTTACATAAAAAATCAATAAGAAAAGTATAGGTTTATGGTCACAGAATGGAATTACTGTTTCAGTACTTCAAAACACATCGTAAAAATATGGTTACAGCACCTTGGGTGGACAAATAATATTTTGATGAGTGAGTTGGCTATGTCAATTTTCACTGTAAGTCTTCCTTTTCCCTCCCGTAGCTGTTTCTCATTAGTACGTGTGGAGTCTAGTGCTAATAATACGTGTTTACAATGGCTGCGCCGAATCAGAATCCTGCCAAATGTGAAGAACGCTTTGTCATAAGGTTTCCCCAAGCACGAGGTAAGCGCCCAATTGATATTCATAAAGCACTTGTCGCCGTTTCCGGAAATACCCGAAGGAACATTTTTCTGGACATTTCTACGACAATAAAGAGATCGAAAAAGAAGTTGAAAAGTTGTTCAAGCAACAGACGCTAAAATTCTATGAGATATATGTTAGGGGATACATAAGCCAGTACCTTGATTTAACGTGTGTTTGCAAAATGGCAGGTAATACGCGAAAAATAAACCCTGTAACACTAAATACATTGTAGTACACATTTTATTAAATAAATTTCTTGAATTAATTCTTTACTTTACGGGCAGGTCTCGTATTATCATCTTATCAGCTAGTGTGAAATCTGACAGTAGCCCATCTTTTACCTATACATTTCTTATTCAGGGTTCTAACCTTGGACCCTGTCAAAATATAACTACATGAGTTACTCGGCCTACATATCGTGAACGTTGTTAATGCAACAAGTTTGTTTTATATTCAGACTAGTCACTATTCTTATAAATGTGTACCGGTATTTCTCTCTTTACACAATACCACACGCAAAACTGTTACTTAACACTCTTGTCCGTGGGTTTTCGCGAAATCCAATCATCAACTCATAAATTGTTTCATTATCACCATTTGAATTTACCATCTGCCTCTTTTTCTACCCCGGACACCATATCCCTTAGCTCACTCCTGACATCTTATCGCTGGAGAAATCGAAAACTATTACACATAGCATTCATAAAAGCCTATAATATTTTGTAAATGAAAAAAGACTATTTACAACGTCAGCCGTGAATAATGAATACCGCTTGGAACTATCCAAGTTTAAAATGCAGAACTGACGATATGAAACTGTCCCTAAATCTTGAGATAGCTACAGCACTCTTAAACTTTACACCCGTAATACTGGCGTTACAGGTTACAGAAGATAACGACAAATTTTCCCGGTTTCTTCTGTTCTCCTTGTCTGACACCATCGGTTTCTTAATGTGTTCTATTCATTGTTATTCATATACCATGTGCCCCAAGGGTAGTATCTCGTAGTATATCTTTACTCTTGTTATCTTTACGGAAAAGTTTATCTTCTTCATTTCTAGAAGTTAAAAGTATTTCGGTGATGGCATTTATCGGTAGTATAGAAATAAACCTAAGTTGCGGTAACTGCAGGCAGGGAGTACCTACGCGAGGAATTCACCAGTCCGAACCCGCCCATCCAAACTTCATAGTCCTGCACACATTTGTCTTCATAAAACTTGTTTAGCAGAGAATTAACTGATATAGTATAAATATTTATAGTTGGTTGTATTTAACAATTACTTATCGTCTTTTCGGGGATAGGACAACACCACGGATTATAAACGCAGTGCCTTGTAGTATCGGATCCCCTAAACTTTGGTACCCTCCCAGAAAAAAGTTCTGGATGTGCGCTTGACTAGAAAAGACCACAAATTCAAGTCGACATTCCGCTCATTAGCGGCCCGAGCCTAAAGTGTAATAATAAGAAATTGTGGTTCAATGGTAACCCGAACCGATATACAGTAGAAAATTAACATAAGAAAAACTTTTCCATTTAATTTACTGAGTTAATTAAAGATACAAATTACGTACTTCTATTACTCAAATTATCTCACAATTTATGTAGCCTGGAAGCACGTGCACTGAAGTGTATGCTTCATTTAGTATGGCAGGAAATTTTAGGATTTGTATCTTGCAGTGAAATTGGCACAGATTAATAATCAATTAAGGTATAAATGACAATAGCTTGCAGCTTGCGGACTTATTTACTTATCAAATTACACATTAAATCTATGTTCTTTTCATGTAAGTATCGTATTATCATTTTGCTGTAATTATTTAATTTACTTTACAACAATTCCGTTGGATTGCCAAACCGTTCCGCCTTAGCAACAGCCCGAATTAAATACTGGCTTTGAGAATTTATGTATTAATGAGTTCTAACGAAAAGTTATAATACAATGATACAGTACGTAATACCTGCATTTCTGAAAGTAACTTGATTTAAACTCAAAGAAGAAATATACTACATTTTCTCTTTAAGCTGGATCACTAGGTGTTCTCGGTGCTGTGCTAAACACTGCTTGAATAGTGCGGCGTTGCCAGGTAGTGTCGAGTGTGTAGTGGTGCCAGATAATAAAGGACGTAATCATGGTATTCTGTTTGAATACTTTCAGGAGAAATTAGTTTTTGACCTTTACTGCTATTCACAGCTAAGTTCCACTTCTCGATCTGTAACGCTAGAATCCAGAAATTAAACGTACAAATTTGACAACAACGCATTATGGTGTTCTGCGCAACTTTCTTCTCTAAATCTATTTCCATAAATGTAAATTAATATTTAAATAAAATGTGAAACATAACACGAAAAACGGTTCGTAATAAGATCGTTACTTATAACGTACTTTACACATTCAAATAAACATTTCATAAAATTGAGCACTTCTAGTAAGATTTAACAGCAATTGCCATCTTGTGTGCTCATTGTAAAACGAATCAAATATTTCTTACTTCTATTTGTTACTTTTTGAATATCAAAAAAACACAACCAAATGAACAGTGTCTTGTGTTGTAGCTGAAACATAACTTCATCTTATAGTAGAATATTTATAATATGTAACGTGTCATTGGCAGTAGATAAGGGAATGAGTTAAAGTATGTACTGACTTCCGGATGGTGATTCACCTTAATATGGCACATAAATTAACAGGAATAACATATCCATGGAAACAGAGGTTACCCAGCAGTATAAAACAAGTATGTCTAGTCTCTAAGGGTGCCGATTTTGGGGGCCCCGGCCCCCCAAAACTCATGTAGGTCCCTCATTGTATTTGTGAATATACAATATTTGGCATAATTTGAATGCAATTTGTCTTAAAATCCTCATATATATGTCGTCTGCCTCTGAATGGGACCCCCAAATTTACAGAGAAATTGGCGACCTTGATGCAAAGGTTTTGTTAAAGTACTATGCAAAATAACTATTACTTACTCCAAAATTTTTTCGTTAATATCCACTGTGGCTTCCTGGATATGTAGAGGATCGAGTGGAGGGATTCCCATATCGGGAAATCCCTGTGAGAAGTTCTGCCTGACATCTTTAATCAATGAGATTGTAGCTTGATCCAAGTTGTAATATTTGTCTAAGTTGATGTATCTTCCCACTGAAAAGAGTTACGAATCACTGTTTTTATATTGGCAATGTTGAAATAAAGAATACTTTTCATATTCAATATACAGATGTATCTAAAGAAACGAATGACCTAATGTTAAAGCCTTATATCTTTGCATCACTCACCAACAAAAAATAAAACTTGTTACCTGAACAATCATAGTCTAGAGCAGGGTTTCTCTACCTGGAGGTCGCGAGAGAATTTCATTGGGATCGCGAAGATAAGAAGAAGAGATAAATATAATTAGAGTCTAATACTGGAAGATATTTTTAACATTGTTTTGAATTTTGTTCTGATAGGCAGAAAAGCCTCGGACAAGGGCTGATAACTTGGCACGACCTCAGCAAAAGAAAATGGACATAAGATTTGGAACATGGAATCTTAGAAGTCTTTATAGGACAGGCGCGTTACAATCAGTAACGAGCGAGTTAGAGAAATACAGGATGGACCTAGTAGGAGTTCAGGAAGTTAGGTGGGAAGGAAATGCATCTGCGAATTCTGGAAATTTTACGTTCTTTTACGAGGAAGGAAATAAAAATCACCAGTTAGGAACAGGGTTTTTCGTTCACAAACGAATATTACCAGCAATTAAACGGGTTGAATTTGTTACTGACTTTCTTTCTTTTATTACTCTTAAGGGAGAGTGGTGTGATATTATTGTTTTAAATGTACTGTACATGCCCCAATTGAAGATAAGGATGACGGTATAAAAGACAGATTTTACGAAGAAGTGGAACGGATATTTTACCAACTCCCGCAATACCATATAAAAATTCTATTAGGAGATTTCGATGCGAAAGTAGGACAAGAAGATATTTTCAAACCGATTATAGGGAACGAAAGTCTGCATAAGAAAAGTAATGACAACGGTATTAGACTCGTGAACTTTGCAACATCCAAAAACCTAATTGTGAAGAGTACAAAATTCCAACCCACGACGTTCATAAATACACTTGTGGACAACACCAAACGGAAAAACACATAAACCAATTCATCACGTTTTAGTAGATATAAGAAGACAATCTAGCATAATTGATATCCGGTCGTTTAGAGGGGCTGATTGTGACACTGATCACTACCTGGTAGCAGCGATAATACGAGAGAGATTATCGTTGAATAAAGGTAATATTCATTGTCCGAAAACGGAGAGATTCAATTTAAAGAAATTAGAAGAGATCCAGGTAAGAGAGAAACACCATATTGAAGTTTCGAATAGATTCTCGGCTTTAGAAGTTTCGGAGTGCACTAGTGTTGAGGATACCTGGATTTAAATTAGAGATAGCATTAAAATTTCAGCAAAAGAAAAATTGGGACACGCGGAAATACGTAGGAACAAACCATGTTTCGAAGAGGAATGCATTAAACTAACAGAGAAGAGAAAACAGGCAAAATTACGTTGGCTACAAAATCCCAATAACTGCACAAAATTACGTAGACATCAGGCCGGAAATTCCCAAAACTTTTAGAAGAAAGAAATGCGATTTTTTGAAAGCTAAAATTTAGAAACTTGAAGATAATAATAAAAATAAAAACATTCGGGACATGTATAAGGGAATCAACGAATTTAAGAAAGGCTATCAACCTCGTGCTTATATATTAAATAAATCTGACAGTACAGTTCCCAGTGATACGGATAACATCTTAAATAGATGGAAAAATTTCTTTGATGATTTGCTTAACACGCAACCAAAATCTAGTGTTCGTGGAGAAAAGGAGATACACACCGCAGAACCGTATATTCCAGAACCCAACCGAAAAGAAGTAGGAACCGCTATAAAGAAATTAAAGAAACACAAATCTCCGGGTGTAGATGAAATTCCGGCTGAGTTAATTTTAGCTGGAGGCGAAAAATTGTGGAACAAGATACACAAACTCATTCTTCTTATCTGGAACAAGGAAGAATTGCCACAAGAGTGGAAAGAATCAATCATTGTTCCAATTCACAAAAACATCGACAAAACTGACTAATAATTATCGAGGCATTTCTCTTCTGTCAATATCCTATTAAATCTTTTCAAATATTCTATTAGCAAGATTGACCCCATACACAGATGAAATTTTTGGAGATTATCAGTGCGGATTTAGACGAAATCGATCAACTATCGACCAAATATTTACCATTCGCCAAATACTCAAAAAAAGCTGGAATAGAATACCCCAGTACATCAACTATTTATTGATTTTAGAAAGGCGTACGGCTCAGTTAGGAGAAAAACATTATACAACGTTCTTACAGAGCTTGGAATACCGAGAAAGCTAATTAGATTAATTAAGATGTGTTTAAATGAATCCCAAAGTAAAGTTCGGGTAGGAAAATTTTTGTCCACGAGCTTTCACGTCGAAAATGGCCTGAAACAAGGAGATGCGTTGTCGACATTATTATTTAACTTTGTTCTTGAATACGCTAAGGAAAATCAAAGATAGCAACCAGGGCATAGAGTTGCACGGTATTCACCAGGTTATGGCATATGCTGATGATGTAAATTTAATAGGAGATGATAGGAGAACAATAGGAAAAAATGCAGAGATCTTATTAAACGCTTGCAGGGACATAAGTTTAGAAGTAAATGCAGAGAAAACTAAATACATGGAAGTGCGTCGGGACCGTAATACGGAAAACTATGAATACGTTAAAATATTAAATAATACTTTTGATAAAGTGGATAATTTCAAATATCTAGGATCAATATTAACAAACGAGAATCATATTCACGAAGAAATTAAATGTCGACTAAAAGCAGGGAAATTGTGTTACTATTCGGTTCAAAATCTCTTGTCGTCGCGAATTCTGTCAAGGAATATGAAGCTTAAAATTTGCAAAACAATAATCATGGCTGTTGTTCTGTATGGTTGCGAAACATGGTCGCTTACTCTGAGGGAAGAACATAGACTGAAAGTATTTGAGAACAAGATCCTGAGACGAATATTCGGATCCAAGAGGAACGGAAATGGGGAATGACGGAAACTTCATAACGAGGAACTACATAATTTATACGGTTTACCCAACATTGTTAGGGTCGTCAAGTCTGGGTCATGTAGCTAGAATGGTAAAAAGTAGAAACGCTTTCAAAATATTGACTGGAAGACCAATCAGAGAACGACCATTAGGAAGACGGCGCAGATGGGAGGACAATATTAAGATGGTTATCACAGAGATTGGAATAAAAAGTAGAAACTGGATGCAGTTAGCTAAGGATAGAAGTCGGTGGAGAGCTTTTGTGAATTCGGCATTGAACCTTCGGGTTCCATAGGCCATAGAGTTAGTTAGTTAGTTAGTTCTGATAGGCATATTTTTATTTTTATACATGCTTATAAGAACAAAAAAAAATGGTCTACTTTACATTTTCAACAGGTGCATAGTTGTTTAGAAATCAATTTAAGTGGAAGAGGTACGATATGAAAGTAATGAGAAATGCATATTGAAATAGAAATAGAATTAAAATTGAAAACATTAATCCGCAATAGCTGTCTTGCGGTCGTTGATAAATCAACAATGGACAAATTTTCCTGTCGACATCAAGTCTTAGTTTAGATTTTTTTTTTTTTTTTTTTTTTTTTTTTTAGTATTGTACAGGTAAATTGTGTTAGCGAATAGCCCTTTTTCCAGCAAGCTGACCACAATGGAAGTTGATTTTCGGTGTGGGATTTTACTTTTTCCCCTAAATTTTAAATGTAAACAAGTTGCTTTTAACAGATTTTGGTGATACGGAACCAGGGACAGGCCCGTAGCCAGCCCAAAAACAAAGGGGGAGGGGGGCGGCTGAAGTTAGGGGGGCCGATCCAACCATATGATATTTCATCACTATATTATAGTTCTTTTGCCAGCCTACTGTAAAATTTTTAGGGGGCCAGCAAAAATTTAGGGGGGCGGCCCCCCTATACCCCCCTGGATACGGGCCTGACCAGGGATGCAAATAAATAAACAGATTTTTTCTAGCCCAATAAAAAGCTACCCATAATTGAAATTATTTACTTACCTTCAGTATGATTTTAAATACTAGCCCGCACGGATGAACAACAAGCCCCGGGCGGGTGGGAGAGTGGTTATTTGCATCCCTATACTAAACACATACACAACAATGTATCAAATTCACGATATGAGGTACCTCAAAGTTGCGGCCTCTCAAAATTTAAAGCACTCAATAACTTTTTAACAACTAAATTTTTTAAACAAAATTAGAAATCATTTTTTATCATATGACCCAAAATTAAGGGAGCTATGAATTTTCAAACGACCTCCATTTTGAAATAGTATGACGGATGAGATTCGATATTTGTAATATGAATGAACTGACCAAATTTAGTTTTAATCCATTCGCTTTCAGGGAAGTTACTGTATCCAGTATATACAAGAAATTAATTCTACTATTATAGATATGATGGATATGAGATCACCGCAATAGGTATATTAAATATCAAACACAAACTTACTACATACCAAAATATAAGGGGGTCGCTCTCAAGAGAATGTAATAAAATGGGAGTCGTGATAGGAATTAGGTTCAGAACTACTGGCCTAGAGTTTCAAATGACTGCAGCTAGATTTCATTAATAGCACGAAGAAAGATGCTAAACGTAGCTGTTCAGAAGTTGATGTTTAAACAGTGCAAGACGTTTTGTTTTTTGAATTTAGCAAAATTGTGTCTGTGGTTACGGCTTACATTACATTTCTATAACATTAAGAAGTTAATTTACTAGTGATAAAGAATGTTTGCTGTTGGCAACAACCGTTTCAAAGAGAAAAATATACTGGGTTTCGTACAGGCCCGTATGCACGGGGGGCTAGGGTGGGCCGCCCCCTCTAAAGTTTCACTGGTCCCCCTAAAATTTTCACGGTAGGCTTGCAAATGAACTATAATTTGGTTATGAACTATAATGTGTGTCGGGCCTCCCCTAACTTCTACCGGACCCCCCTCTATATTTTTGGGCTGGCTACCGGCCTGGTTTCATATTTGGAAGAGTTCAGGGTGACAACGTGCGTCTTCCAGTGATTTAAACCCGTGGGAAAAGTCCCATTTTATGGGATGTTTTTACATTAATAGATATAAAGGGAATTTTCGTAGAAATTGGCATTTTTTTTTTTTTTTTTTTACATATTTATTTCATCAACACCAACACAAATTCTTAATGGGCTGGAAGTAAACTAATCAGTTCACAATATTTGTGAAATCAGTGATAATTGTCAATTTTTTTACTGTAAATTGTATAGTAATATGGAAGTGATTTGCGCAATGACTTGAGAATCTCAAGAGAGAAATGTCAAGGAACGTAAATTTAATCTATTTAAGAAAAGAAAAAGAAAGAAGAAGAAGAAAGAAAAAATGAGAAGCAATAAACTTCCAAAACGTTCAACACGTAACGAATAACTCGAGAGTGATGCATGTAGTTTCATTACTTTCCGTATAAGACTATAGCAGAAAAGTGAGTTTTTAAAATATGAAGTTTTGACAACACTTACTTGTTTACCCATTGAAATAAATACCCAAATATTTTACGTGCCTAATCCTGACACAACTCTTTTTTTTTTTGATTTTACTGTACAGTTTTCAACCACATGGGGAGAATCTATATCCATTCTCATTCCGATATAGGGTTTCCATTCGTCCCGGGAGATCCGGGACCGTCCCGAAATCAAAATCAGCGTCCCGAAAATATTTCTCAGGACGGATAAATGTCCCGGATTTCAGCGAAAATAGAAGGGAATAATATAGTTTTTTTTTTTTTTTTTTTTTTACATGATTAGACATAATTATTCTCTTCATCTTTTGGGTGTGGCAATTGAAAAGTTAAAAAAAAAATGCATAAAACGGATTTATTTAAGTTCACGATTTAACTACTTGGACATTGAACGAAGTATTTGTTTCATTGAGTGAGAAACAAAAGGTTTTACTGCTCAATCTTATTGTTATCTTAAGTACTGTTTCAATCTGCATCTTTTTTCTGAAATATTTTAATCAATAATCCCTGACCGATATTTTTGGTAATTTTCCGCTGATCATTCAAGAAGAGAAATATAATAATTAATAAAACTGAACAGACATAAATGGGGAAAATGTTGGAGTATTTTTTAAAAAAAATAGAATCCAATGAATTAATCGTTCTATAGAAAAAAGGATACAACATGAACAAACAAAACGTGTGAAAGGAAACATCATACCTTGAGTGAGCTAAAACATACTCTCAAAGCCACGAAACCTAACAGCAGATCCTGAGAAATTAAAATTTAAAAAATGCTTACCAGGGGCCAGTACGGAGGAGAAGGTCTACTGAAATGACTAAAAGTGTGATTACTAGGGCAGGGCGCAAAATTTCTAAGTCAGACGCACTCGTCAATCCTAAAATGATGGTCGCCAGTATCTCTCACGTACAAATTATGAGAGGTCATCCCCCCCCCCCCCAACGGCCTTTGGTTTGACAAAAAGAGAAATTCCATGTCCGTTGTGGAGACTTCACATTTCGTGTTTTCTCTCACTCAGCGACAATTATTTTCATGCGAAACAAACTGCGCAGCCCTGTGAGTTAAGGCAGAAACCATCCTTACTGAACACTGGTCGCCAGCTCTAAATTTTTAGTCGCCAATCGCGACCTGGCGACCAGAAATTTGCTGGTCACCCAGAAACATAAAAAACATAACAGTAATTTAAACATATGGTTGGTACCTTGAACATGGTTGTAGTTGTATAAGGGTCCAGAAGAAACTAATTTTAAAAGCATAATTTTAGAAAATCTATATATATAAAAGAGAACGCACAAATTCTTTGTGAACTCATCACGCTAATACGGCTGAACCAATTTCTTTTATTTTTGGGGGGTTATTAGGATTTGGACCCTAGATGGTTTTTATCATATCACTTTAATTTTTAATTACCAGTGTCTTGAGATAATTGACCATTCAAGTGTCCATACGTACAAATCCTTTGTTATTAGTTCATCATAGGTAAAAATAAACGTATTTATATGCAACCCGCATGACCATGTGACTCGGCGGGTTAACATAAATGACAGGCGATATAATGTTAACATTTACTGCAATTTGAAAGCGAAAAAGTAAAAATTATCCAAGTAACAACGTTTATTGCGTTCCGGGGTGACCGCAGCGAAGCGGGGCGGGTTAACATAAATGACAGGCGATATAATGTTAACATTTACTGCAATCTTCTATGGTTTTTATCATATCACTTGAAAGCGAAAAAGTAAAAATTATCTAAGTAACAAAGTTTATTGCGTTCCGGGGTGACCGCAGCGAAGCGGGGTGAACGCTGCTAGTCTTATATATAAAAGAGAACGCACAAATCCTTTGTTACCTCATCACGCTAATACGGCTGAACCAATTTCTTTTATTTTTGGGGGGTTATTAGGATTTGGACCCTAGATGGTTTTTATCATATCACTTTAATTTTTAATTACCAGTGTCTTGAGATAATTGACCATTCAAGTGTCCATAACGTACAAATCCTTTGTTAGTTCATCATAGGTAAAAATAAACGTATTTATATGCAACCCGCATGACCGTGTCACTCGGCGGGTTAACATAAATGACAGGCGATATAATGTTAACATTTACTGCAATCTACTATGGTTTTTATCATATCACTTGAAAGCGAAAACTTCCGGGGTGACCGCAGCGAAGCGGGGCGGGTTAACATAAATGACAGGCGATATAATGTTAACATTTAGTGCAATCTTCTATGGTTTTTATCATATCACTTGAAAGCGAAAAAGTAAAAATTATCTAAGTAACAAAGTTTATTGCGTTCCGGGGTGACCGCAGCGAAGCGGGGTGAACGCTGCTAGTAAAGCATAATTTAAAATACAAAATGCATAACACAATTCTTCCAAAATTCTATTAGAACAATTTTCGGGAAATTCCTGTTTAACTGTAAGTTTAGGATACTGTATTCATATTTTTTTTAAACCGAGTGACATTCTACATAGTTTGTGAACATCTTAAGTGAGTTACTTTCTCCGGTACAAAAGTCATGCGTACAAGAATTTTATGTATAATGATTCGAAATGTACAAAAAGTGCACAAGAACTCCACACTATATTGTTATGTGTACCTCTTAAGCTTGAGCACTTTCTGTACTTTTTGGTGGCTTCTGTTACTTTCCCATTCTGTATATATATATATATATATATATATGCACTTCTAAGGCCCACGACTTAAATAAAGCATATCTCTTTAGAGTGCATAATTAGGAAGTTCATTAAATATGAAAGAAACTGGTTGCGTAAAATATTAATAAATAGATGAAGATATTTAGAATATTTAATGTAAAGTATATATTACACATTATGCTGGATTAATGTATAACAATGATTGAAATTAACAATAAAGCATAATAAAGCATAATTTGGAAAAATAAAGCATAATTAAACAAAAAAAGCATAATGTGGGTTGCTCTAGTGATTACGTAATACTTGAACAATCTATCTAATGGAAAAAAGTAAATTAGTATATATCACTTGTTTCCATTTAAGCATTTCAAAGGTTCTCGTAATTTTGTAGCGTCCCGGCTTTCCGCTTTTGAAATATGGCAACCCAATTCCATATCTTGCGGAACACTTCGACCACTGTTTATCACTTATAACGCTAACATTTATAAATACGTATATGTTGATATGAACAACAGGCCGTATCGTATGGTATCATTTTTCTTTATGGCAAACCTGAACATTTAACTTGTTAAGCTTTGTGGTCGGACATGTATAAACATGTTTTTCTAGACAGTTCTGATATAATACGTAAAGAAGCCATTCATAGTGGATATATTCTCTATTATAAAGAAGAAATCTTGTGAAAAATAAGGAGGTAAATGCAGAAAACCTTCGTAAAATACATCCGTTTAAATATATTTTATCTTGAGTGTTACAGTATTACTTACTGAACATTTAGTGAATAAACTAAATTTTAATTAGTTCTAGAAATTATAATATAACGAACTTTGGGCAATTTATAGGCATACGCTGTTGCGCTAAATTTAACTCTCATCATCAGGGCCCGGATCTTGTTGACAAGTCAACTTTTTTTCTGTTACGCATAGGACAAGGCAAGTTCAAATAAAAACGTTATCCATCAACTCTAGGTTCTAAAAATATAGTTTTTTAGGGTCAACTTTTGGTCACTTTTTGCTGTTTTGAAATTTCAGGTCATTTTTTAATATTTTAAGGTAACTTTTAGGTCACTTATGGTCTTTTTATTCTTTTCTTCTACATAAGGAAATCTTTAAATGAACACGGTTTACGGATGTGGAAAAGACGAAGTTGAATAATCTATTTTCTTACCTCCTGACTATTGGAGTGGAAAAACTGCATTCTTAACAAACTAAATTGTAGCTGGTTAACGAAAGGTGGGGATCGGTAGGTGGCCAAACAGATAGTTTTAAGTTATTGACCACAAAGAATGTGATCACGTGAATACTAAAAATGCATTAGAAGGTTTTTATCTATTATTTTCATGTAATCTAAACTTGCTAAGTTTTATTGTTTAAGAGTGCTTCCTAGTTTCGACTCGGGAGTGAATTGACGCTTTTAATACTTACAATGCCGTACAATGGACTGATCAATAGAAATAAATGATCAATGGACTGCAACTAAGTGGAACAATACTTTTTGAATATGAGTGAGAAATGTTAATTAAAAATCCAATGGATATTAAAAAATGTCAATGTTTAATGAAATAAAAGTTTGAGAAAACGTAAGTCTTAAGGTCAATTTTTGTAATTTTTAGGGTCATTTTACAGGAATTTTAGTGTCAGTTTATAGGTCACTTTTTAAAAATTTTTAGGTCAACAAGATCCGGGCCCTGCTCATCATCTATGTTGTTATCAAGACGCTATGCTTATCAACAGATCTGCGCTGTTATCAAGATCAGTTATGCATAATTTCACTCAAAAGTCAGACTGAACTTTTCCATGCTGAACACAAACAGTGAAAGTAGCAGTAATCTCTGAATTTATCAATCTTTTTTTTTTGTGTGTGTGTGTGTGTGTGTGTGTAAATAGAGGTAAAATATAATGCAAACAACACATTTCTACTTTGAATGGTTTGTTGGGTACGGTGTGGGTGTAGGTGGAACTCGACTTGTAGTCACTTCCTCCTAGTGAGTTCTGAGAAGTTGCCTTTTTCTCTTCTTCTCACTCCTTTTTTTTTTCAAAACGGGTGAAGAGATGCATAATACAAATTGCAAAGAAAATTATAATAATTATAAAGAATTACCAAAAAATGTTCACGTTCGTCAATTTTTATAGATCTTAAGTAGCCTACAATGTGCAATCTCAAGCCATCAAAGGTTTTTTTACATCATTTTTTCGTTTTTCTCATTATAAGAAACAACTTCAACGCACTACAGAGAAGTTAGAATATATATATATATATATATATAGTGAGAGAGAGAGAGACCCTATACTGGATATCTAATATATTCTTGGAACGCTCATTTCACATTATTTCTGAACCTTTTTGATGTATGTGAATACAGTATTTACTTGATTGTTAGCGGTTTTCCATTTCTTTCTTAGTCAGATGATCCAATTTAGAATTTAAGACTTCCCATCCTTATACATAACAGGAGGAAGATCCAAAAAGTATATAGAAAGGAACGTTCCCACTTTAATGTTTTAATACTTATCAAGGAGAAAGATCAAGCTTTTCGAGCTCCTTAATGGCTAAGCTGTTAGCGTACGCGCCTTTGGCTTGGGAGATCCGAGATTGATTCCTGCCGGAAGCTCATGTGATTTGGATCCCACGTTAAGCTGTTGGCCCATGTTTTATATAGCCTCGCTGGTGAAAGGGACGCTAAACTGATCAAATATCAATCTCTCTTCTTTTTAGTCTTGCTAGTAATTCTAGAAATGATGTAATCTTATTATAAAACTAAAAAAATATATAAAATAAAAAAATCCGATTAAATCATTTACCTAGTAACTTTTGAAGTTGAGAAAATTCAATAATTCTCAGTTAATATTTGCGGTTTGCTTATGTTTGAATTATTTTAGTTGATTTAGATTTAGAAAGTTAACTCTTCAAAGAAATAAAAATGTATCTAATCGTTTGCATCACCCTTTACATGGCATTATTATTCTATTAAAGTGTATAGAAAGTTACTTTCATGTTACACAGATCTTCGCTTAGGTACTTTGTGCCTAGAAACAGTCACGCGCAGAGACATTAGTTTGCACATCATCTATAGGGTCTTTCTTTCTTTCTCTGCATTCAAACTTGAATACACAGACGCACGTCAACGCAAATACAGTTTCTATGTAGTACTCTTCCCACCGCTTATTTGCATTATGTTATAAAGTTGTTCAGTCCTCATTCTGGGAGGAATTTTCGAAATGTTGAATAAGATGAAAAGTGTTTTCCTTTTTTCTTCGTATTATGAATAACATCAAAAGACAGGAGTTCTATTTGAGTTTAGTGAGCAGATTTTCATAAAAGGGATTTTGCGTAAATTGATGGTTTGTCATTCATGCCTATCTAAGAGAACTAGATTTTACATAAAGGTATTCATATGTTCCAAGTTGTAAAGTGATTGAGTGAAAGCTGATACCTGCATACGCGAATAGTTAATAAGACTAACACCAGCGTATGTCAGTCATATGATATTTCTCACATGAAACTAGGAAAGACATAGAACGATTTTTTTTTCTTTCTGTTCGTGTGAATCTAGAAACATATACAAAATGAAGGTTTAAAGCATTTTCAAGTTGGGGATTGATATGAAGCACATTATCAAATCATTACTGTGACTCTTTCTTTTCTTTTAATGATAGTATACTTACACCTGCTGTTACTAAGGCAATGTTTGTGGTGATATCTATGCCACAGCAACTGATAAGCTGATATACAGGATGATATTTATATAACTATATAATTTATACGAGAATAACTATTTTGATTAAGGCTCCACCAAAAGAGCAGATGGTATTGAAGAGGTGCTTCATCGAGTCTAAGGGCATGGACAATCCTGCTCTCCAGTGCTGGACTAATACGTTTTAAAACTCGGTTTTGTTCAAAGTGTAGTGTAGAGAGTTCTATTTATTAGGATCATGGAGGGGATTCGAAGGGGATTTACAAAATTACGGTAGTACTCTACACGATAGTAAAGTTATCTGTATTCATATACTCTTTTCTGTTAGTTTTTGTACTTACATCTAAGTTCTATCGCTGAAGTAATGAATATCCTAATTACTCTCAGAGCTCTCGTTGAAGTAATGAATGTTTTAATTGAAGTATTAAGTATTACAATTTAATTATGTGTTAAATTGTAATTGAAGTTTATTTATCACAAAAGATTACGCTTTTATCGGTACTTTAGGAACAATTACATATATCTATCAAAATGACACTTATTGTTCGTAAAGTACCGGTAAAAGTTTCTACCGGTATTCCGCTCGTGCAATTGCTGTAAATTCTTACTACTAACGCCTGAATTTCTTGCCATTTTGCGCAAGCGGAATACGTTGAGCGATTTGTACAATTCTTTTTCCTATATCATTAAATCATTGTCGGTTTGAGTAATATTCAACCAGAGATTTTCCGCCTTATGCAGAGTCGTTTTGACAAATGATTAGCGTCATGCTAAACGCCCGACTTCTGCAGGAAGCATATATAAGTCGAACGCTTTAGTATGGCTCTAATCACACGTCAGAAGGACTCTGCATATGGCCCATTGACGTTCTCTGTGACTTTTTATTATTTATAGAGTAGACTATGTGTACAAATTTTGGAGACTGTCACGTCATAAGGGGGGAGGTGCTATGTCGCAATACCCCCAGAAGGACGAAGCGGTCATTTTGACCGCTTGCTTATAGACACTGAAGACATATTTTGTTTGCAATTAATGGTCCGTAATTTCGTTGCGATGTTGGTGTGTGAAGTCATTGCTATTGCGTGCGCATGGGTACACTCACTTATATATATATATATATATATATATATATATATATATATATATATATATATATATATATATATATATATATATATATATATATATGATTTGTAGTTTACAACGATCTAAGTTTCCAGATATAATGAAAAGTTGATGACTAGATTGCCCTGTTACTAACATTTCTGACATCCATTCTAAATATAAGAGATTAGCGATAACATAGTGACAGCATATAAATGCAAGAAAAACAAGATTGCAGCTATTTTTCAGTACTATGCATAAGGCAGTTCGTGTGTCACAAGATAAGAAGAAATTTGAGACTGCACTTTATTACAACAAAACAAAATTCGGAAATGCTCTGTAAAACCAACACAGTAGGAGGTGGCCGGTTCATGTGTTTTATAATTTGATGGATATCGCATATCTCAATTCCTGGATTGCTTATAAGGACGTAACGGAAAGATATAAGAAGACAATTTCTGAGACAGCTGACAGAATGTTTGACTAAAGCTGAGCGTGTACAGGACGAGAGTTACAGTTTCTGAGATAATGATGAGCAAAAACAAATCAAGATGAGTAAACAATGCCAAATTCTGCTACAGGGTGTCTACTAAAATTCCAAAATGAAATTTCGTGACTTTTTCGTGACCTTTTCTTCACCAAATCATAAAATTTTCTAACATTTTCAAGAGCAA
Source organism: Thermobia domestica (assembly GCF_964235325.1). Taxonomy (NCBI): domain Eukaryota; kingdom Metazoa; phylum Arthropoda; class Insecta; order Zygentoma; family Lepismatidae; genus Thermobia; species Thermobia domestica. Next base: position 232,266,381 of record NC_137461.1, on the reverse strand, counting down.
ATTTGGGTGCGAATTAGGCCGAATTTTCATCCATACGATAGAAACGTACTTTGCTTGCAATTTGGAAGCGTCTAAAGCCGACTACTGACATTTTTGGTGGTGAATATTGACGTTTTATAGAACGAAATTTTCCAATCTGCTATTACATGTGTACAGTTTTCAAAAATCGTGACCCAAAAGCTAAATTTCGTGACGTTTTCGTGACTTTCATGACCGTTTTCTGATGTCGTGACTTTTTCGTGACATTCGTGACCGATAGACACCCTGTGCTATGTAATGGCAATTAAATTACGGATGTGTGCATGATAGTAAGAAATGTGTTTGTGGGAAGTGTGTCGGTAAAATCAGAAAGCAAGTGTTTTGTAAGAAGTGTGTTTCTCATTGAGTTGTCTCTCTCTCTCTCTCTCTCTCAATTTGAAAGAGAGCCTGCGACAGAAAAGTGATTGATCTATGTGTAAACTGTTTCCGTATAAAACGAAAACTGATTTCAATCAGTACGCAACAGGGTGAATGAAAGTATTTGAAAATATATTCAAATATAGTTGTACTCCTATAGTTAAAGAAATGGTTTCTTGCATATGACTGTTATAATTTTACAGACAATACAGGGCATTTACCTCCAAATTTCCTTTGCAAAATACCATTTTAAATGATAATTCAAAACTTAGTCTAAAATAAATACACAGCGTTAAGATTTTTTAAATTTATATTCCTTATCGTAGAAATATATAACATATCTGTATATATTACATACTTATAGCACTGTAGTAAAAGTAAATTGTACTATAGACCCCCTACTATTTAGAATTTTTTTATTTCTAGTTACTTATTATGAAGTAATTATACCATTAAAATTATTATTGGCAAATTGGAAATCGAAAGCCAGAAAATAATACTACAGAAGATATCCAATAAATCCCTAATAACCCGCTTCCAGCTTCAAATATAATGCAGCGGTCAAATTGACCGCATAGTCCTTAATGGGGGTAAACTTTCCCAGTCCTTCTAGTGTAATATGAGCAACAGTTGTTTATGTAGACTAATAAACAAGACTACATAAAAATAATTTATATAAAGAATAATATACTGTTAATTTTAAAAAATGAGAAAAAAGAATAGATCCTACTTTTATCTATCTCTTCCTGAGTTAGACGAGAGGTGGCAGCACGTTGACAAGATGCTACGAGCAACAGCAGGACGAACAGCGTTCCATATTGCCATCTGACGGGGAAGAGTTCAACTAGCTGAGTCATATTCTTGACTAAATTGCACACTGTAGAAAAAGAAAAATGTACAGAAGTAATGTAACACACTACAGAATAGAACAAAAAATAAGCAAACGAAAGATTTATATGATACACACAAATACATATGCATGTGTAAAGGATTAAAGTAATTTTTTTTCGTAGGATGTTAAAGGAGAGCAACGTTATAACTGCTGTTATTTGTAGAGCTTGTGTGTTTGCATGCGAAACGCAGAAAAAAAATATTAAAAGATGTTGGTGATATATGTAAATATTACAAAACATAGACCAAATTATATATGAAAGGGAAATGTAGTTTGAATATCTGGGTTACTTTCATTATGAGAGGAACAGCTGAATATAAGAAAGAAAAAAAGGGGGGAGAAACGCAGTAGCGACTGCGGAGGGAGGATTAGGGAATTTGTTGTAAAGAAAGGAGTTTTTGAGGGGAGTTAGGAAATAAATAAAGGCTACAGGCTGCGTTGTGCATGCCCCTCCAGAGACTCATGAAAACTCGCATTAAGGCTAGGAAGACCCCGCCAAATAGACCTCCACGGGACGGTGACTAGGGAGGTAGCTCCATGAATCTGTAATATTAGTTTGCGAACACGGAAGAAGACAAACGGCCAAAAATAAATTATAAGGACGATCCATGAATAATATATTTACTCGAAAGCTGCACGTAAAAAAAAAAAAAAAACGAAAAAAGACGAGCAGTAGACCAGCTCAGAAACAGCTACTGGGTTCGTTGTTAGGAAATAGGAAATAATATCATATATACTCACACAAAACTTTCTGAAGACAAGATTTAACAAGTGTCACTATTACCAAATCTTGCCCTATGTACCGAATGTTCCCTTCAGGTGGGAATAGACCAGAACATTTCTTCCCCTTTCTATTTTATCTGATATCGTTCTATATCACGTTGGCTTTTATCCCGATCGTCCCTGCGCCACATTGACGTACATATCTCTATACCACATAGCACCTGAGGCATTAGGCTGTTCTCGATGTAGAACCTAATTCGAAGTTCGTATAAGTTTAATTATATTAGTTCTAATTTGTCTTTACGTTCTATTTCTGGTTTCGGAAGTTTTATACTTTCGTACAGTAACAGAACTTCAGTTTTAAATTACTCACTAAAATAAAACAGAAAAAAAGAAAGAAATATTATCTATATATATAAAAGAGAACGCACAAAATCCTTTGTCCGCTCATCACGCTAATACGGCTGAACCGATTTCTTTCATTTTTGGGGGGTTGTTAGGATTTGGACCCTAGATGGTTTTTATCATATCACTTTAATTTTCAATTACCAGTGTCTTGAGATAATTGACCAATCAGGTGTCAATACGTACAAAAAATCCTTTGTCCGCTCATCACGCTAATACGGCTGAACCGATTTCTTTCATTTTTGGGGGGTTGTTAGGATGTGGACCCTAGATGTTTTTTATCATATCACTTTAATTTTCAATTACCAGTGTCTTGAGATAATTGACCATTCAGGTGTCCATACGTACAAATCCTTTGTTATTAGTTCATCATAGGTATAAAAATAAACGTATTTATATGCAACCCGCATGACCCTGTGACTCGGCGGGTTAACATAACTGACAGGCGCTATAAATCACTTGAAAGCGAAAAAGTAAAAATTATCTAAGTAACAAAGTTTATTGCGTTCCGGGATGACCGCAGCGAAGCGGGGCGGGTTGGGGTGACCGCAGCGAAGCGGGGCGGGTTAACATAAATGACAGGCGATATAATGTTAACATTAGTGCAATCTTCTATGGTTTTTATCATATCACTTGAAAGCGAAAAAGTAAAAATTATCTAAGTAACAAAGTTTATTGCGTTCCGGGGTGACCGCAGCGAAGCGGGGTGAACGCTGCTAGTCTTACATATATGGAAAAGTAGATCGAAATTACAGACGTTTTAATGTATTTTTTGTCACACTTTAAATCAAACTTATCTTAAACCTTACATAGATTTATATATTTTGTACGATTCTTTTCTAAATTTGGAGACGCCCAAATACAATGACAGAATGCTCACCTTTGGTGCTAGGGGTCCCTTTTTCAATGACCGCACAAGTGAGTTTGTGACTGACAATATCGTGGGGGGGATTCTTGAAGCGGGGCCCCTCCCGTGTCCACACAAAGAATTATGCAGAAAGTGTCGGCTTCTAATGTGGGAGTCATACTAGATGAAACCACAGACACAATTCAGGACTCGCTGTAGAACACAATGTAAGTGCCAAACACAATAGTTACTGTAATAGTAGAGACAAAAGATAATAAATTGTGCCCCAGCGTCAAAAAAATAGAAAATACTCTTGCTTAGAAATACAACCTAGCATATAACAAAGTATGAAAATCTAACTAAGGCATAAACGTACTTAAAAAAGAAAATAAGTGAAACAATTTGAACGTGACACTTACATTCTTTTCCACAGCGATTCTTCAATTATTGAACAGAGATGTTTTAACCGTTTTGATATCCCTACCCCCTACAGGAGGAGAAATGAAGCCCATGTTGCGCAAGATGTAGGAACTGCAGAACATATGTAGGCCAGTAAAATACAATTTTAAGTTCTTGAAAGTTTTTTGATGGTTACGGATCAGATATTTTATATATGGTTTCTGTACTTAAAAGCAACTAAACTATGTGTTCCTATAGTTAAATTATTTAACATCTTTGGCACATTCCCATCATATTAATTTAGATTCGATTAGAAACGAGTAAGTACACTGTTACGAATCAGTCCATCTCTTGTGGTGGACAAGCACCGCGTGCGTGGCTTTTCTCAGGGTTCTTCCGTTTCCTCCCACTTTCTTCGTTCCACCATTGCATTCATTTCTCATCATCACTGTCTTCTTTAGCCTCGCCTGCATAACCGTGGGACGTAAAACTTAAAGATTTCATTTCAGTTCAGTTCAGTTCATCTCTATCCTGAAAAAAAAAATCTGGATCTCTGATTCACATTGTTGTCCACAAAGAAACCTCGGTCTGGTCCTTCTAAATATCCAATTACTCCCTACAGATTATGGATTAAGTACAGATGGTGATCAGAAAAATGGAAACACCTGAACGAAATTGCAACTTACCAGATTAATATGGTGTCGGGCCACCTTTCGCCTTCAGAACAGCCTTGATGCGACGTGGGATGGAGGCATAGAGGTCGTGAATGGTAGCAAGTGGAATTTTACACCATTCCTCGTGCAGGGCATCGGCCAGTTCTGTGAGAGAGGATGGAGGTGGAAATCGTCGCCGGAGTCGTGTTTCCAAGACGGACCACAGATGTTCAATTATGTTGAGATCTGGGGATTGGGCGCGCCAGGGGAGGTGTTGAACTTCATCCCAATGTTCCTCAAACCACGCTGCAACAACGCCAGCTGTGTGAATGGGTGCATTATCATCCTGGAAGATGGCGTCATTGTCCGGGAACAACATCCGGACCATAGGATGTAAGTGGTCTCCTAAAATAGCGAGTTAATCGTTGGCAATGATTCGTCCACTAAGTGTGACGACAGGACCCAATGAAAACCATGATATAGAGGCCCACAGCATCACCGAGCCGCCGCCATGTTTCACAGTTGGGCGGAGACACTTCAGATCATAAGCTTCTTTGGGCGTTCTCCACACATAAACACGGCCCGTGGTTGGGAATAGGGTGAAGGATGACTCATCCGACCATATCACACGTTTCCAGTCCTCAACGGTCCAAGTTGCATGGTCGCGGCAGCATTTGCGGCGTGCGAAAGCGTTATGGTCCCTGATGAGCGGTTTGGCTCGTGCAACACGACCCCGTAACTTCATGTCATGTACTTCGCGGCGGACTGTGATTGTCGAAACAGGGTGCGGGAGGTGCTGATTGAGTTCCTCCGTCACTTGCTCCGCAGTGGCACGACGGTTCTGCGTGACAATGCGCTTTAATACCCGGTGTGACCTGTCACTCATGATTTTCTTCCCCCCACTGTTCCGCTTCCCCGATGTGGTTTCCCGTGTGTTGTGTAGGCCGTCATCACCTTCGACACTGTCCCACGCGACACACCTAACACAGTAGCCACTGCCGTCACACTCACTCCACATAACCGCGCACCAACAATTTGCCCTCTTTGAAAATCTGAGAGGTCTCCCATTTTACACTACCTCCGTCTGCTGCAGCCACTGGACACTGCTGTTCCACTGCGCCTGACGTAGTATGGAGACCGACCTGACACACCACCACCAGCGGTCCGGCGCTGCGGGTGCCACGTCACCACTGCCAACCCATACGTCTGACGTGTTGCCAACTACAGGTGTTTCCATTTTTCTGATCACCATCTGTATCTTCTTTTCTTGTCTCCGAATTTTGACAAGATCAAGACGTTTGCGCTTTCTCTGATAGTTTACGAACAAGAAACACAAAAAAAGTAGTTAGGTAATTCTTCAGAAAAAATCGCACGTTGTTGAATTTGCCAGATCTATAGAGTTAATAGGAAACTCTTCCAACTTTTCTCTGTGGATATACCCAATATAAGGACGTTTTAGGACCTTCAAAGATTTCTGCCCTGTCTATACTTTTTGCGACTTCAGCTCATAGCATAATACAGTCTGCAACCATTCTACATATTTAACCTCCTAAAATTGAAAATATCGCTGGCCATAGAGAAGATAGAGTCTATTGCCTTCTGCGTCTCGCCCATCCTTGGATTGCAATGAAACTCTTGTTTTTTTAACTACAAAGACGTTTTATTTCAACATTGAAACATATATTTTACGACTAAAGTGATCAATACTGTTATGTATATACAACAGCTTTCTTCTTCTGTCCTTTATGTGGGATGGCTAATACTGCTCTCTGTCTCTCTCGATATATATATATATGCTACATAGATAGATAGATGTAATTATAAACCATTTTTTTTTAATTTATAGCAATGAACGTAGTTTCTTTTAACTTGTTTTCGATTAGAAAAGAGAGTAGTCATTAAAGTAGTTGAGAGAAAAAACAGCATCTATTATGCTGCGTTTTTACCTTATTTTTAGCACATTTTCTCTCCCTTTTTTATTATGAAACTTCCCCTAAATATCCTAACCCTGGTTATTACTAATGCGTTTCATGCATTAAATATCAGCCCGAAGCTCTGGAGGGGGAAATCTCAGTCGTCAGAGGACAAAACCCTCTAGTTAAATTACAAATACATCTGGACTTAACCATTGTGCAATACCAGCAATTTTAGTTTGGGATAGACTATTTAAAATGTCCACAGTTTTTTTTATTTCTTCTTAAAGTTCTATTTCAACAGTTTTTTTCATCATTAAAATCTAATCGTAAATATTGTTCGTAAAGAATTGCGATACCGGTACCTATTTGTAGTAACTTGACCAATATAAAGGTTTCGTTGATTTGGAGCAAAACAAGTACGATGTTAGTTATTTTAACTAACGTTAATTGAAAAAAGAAATAGGTCTACGCATGAACATATCTGCAGTTCCGTGCATGAACTCCAATGACTCACGGGGCCACTGTGGCTCAGTAGTAGAGCGTTCACCTCTAATGTTTGGGGACCTTGGTTCGATCCCAGCTTGCCCCAAGTGAACTTTGTGGTGGACAAACATCGTATGCGTAGGTTTCCTTGAGGTTCTCCCGTTTCCTTCCACTTTGTTCATTCTACCATTTCATCAATTTCTTATCATCATCGTCTCCTTTAGCCTAACCGACATAAATGTGGGACGTAAACTTAAAGATTTCATTTAATTTGGTTCCATGTATAAAGCTACAGGGTGTTCAGAAAGTTTCTATACACCAATGTGAATTCGATTGTGTCCTTTCGAAAAGAAAGAAATACATATAATCCACAATTAACCTAAATTTATCGATAAGCGTCCTTACAGAGTGGCGATTAGGAACAGGTGTATGCAGAAATCTAACTGAAAACTTATCTTTCACTGTCTGTTTGTAGGCAAACTAGAGGTAACAACAACAAGGTCACCAGGCCAACTGCGTTGCAGAAAGAAACGACGCTTAAGGTGGTAACAAAGCAGCGTTGCAACCTTCGCATAAAATATTTCTCTTTGTGGCTTTGAATACTCGCGAATCAGATGTAGAGAGTCTTTCTGAATACCCTGTATAACCCCGACTATATCGAAACAGAAAGTCATATCGGCTATTACGTTAATGCACGAAGTCAAGTTTTTAGTTATTGTTAATTAATGTACTTCTTCTAAATATCTCAAGAAATATCACCAATGTATATATGGAGTAGAGTTGATTTTGGATTTCATGTCCCTTTCAGCAGCGAAACTATATGAGACGTAGACATACTAATTAACGTGGAATCCGAACCACCGGGAATCGAACCCGGGTCTTCCACACCAAAGGCGCATTCGCTAACCACTTAGCCACGAATGAGCTCGTATATTTGGAGCTACAACGGATGATTCAACTTGGGTTCAAAATATTTTTACATGAGACACCTTATCTATTCTTTTTTAGCATCAACTCCGTTAATTGAAATTTTATAATATACATGCATGAAAAACATATTCTAAATATACTAGCTGAAGTGCCTGACCTTACAGGGAAAAATGTTTTATAGAAAATATTTAAAGATGTATTTGGAACCCCCTTATTCCCCATTAAGATACTATTTGAATCAAATGAAATAATAATAGTTATTATTACCGTTGTATATAATCACTATATACTATACGCGTATTATTGACTCTATATTGCTATATCGTCTTCTCAGATAAGGGTTGAGAAAATACAGAATAATAGTGATAATAATAGTAAAACAGCTCGACTCAAATACCATGTTAAAAAATCCATTTCAATCGGAGTACTCGTTATTTCTAGTGAAACATTTAGCCCCATACCCTCTTGTGATAGGCAAAACCGGAAACTAGTTTGAAGAGAAAAACTAAAACCAACAATTTGCTTTTTCCTCAAAACAGAATTTCTTATATCCAAACAGGTTTTGGTTTATTGAAACAGTAAACGGTTCAGGTTTTCACCAAACCTGCTCTCTGTTTCTTTCAGAAGAGTTTTGGGTTTGTACTGAAACCACTGTCATTTTCTCTGAAGCCGGTATCTATTCTTGTTCTTGTAATACTCGTTTCTAAACAAGTTAATAAAGAAGCATAAAGTTTTTGATAGAAAACCAAACCGGTTTTAAACCGAAATTGGTTTGTTAAATAACCAAACTAGTTTAACATTTTTTTGGAAATTTACGAAAACCTGTTTCGGTTTTTTTAAGAAACTGGAAAACCAGTTTTTGTAACAATCAATAATACCTTCCTCAGAATGTGAAACTTTAATGATATGACATGATAAAATCCAAGCCCGAACCAAGTGCTATGTTCTAAAATTCATTTGAAAGGGGAGATAATGTGTGAATTTGTATAGAAAGCATAAATATTGAATGCCTTTTACTCTTAGGACAAACTAATGGCCAATTGGCCAGTGACCATCGGTTACTGTTTGGTACCAAAATATTCACCATTCTCTTAGGTATTAATCAACACCAATATCATCTTTTTATGACTTATGGTTTCCGAGACATATCTAATTAAAATTACCGAACTTCAAACTTATTAGCCCAATGTCTTGGTAACGGTAAGAGTGACGCGAAAACATCCATTACTTTCTCAGATAGTTTTGATGCTCTATCGAATGGAGGACTCAAAATTGAAAAAAATCGCAAATAACAGACAGACAGACAGATACACACACATACACAGACATAGAGAATTCAATAACGAACATTTTCGCTTATATCTCCGGAACTAACAAGCACAAATGATGGGGTTTTGTGCACAAATAACCACCAACGATGCACTAACCAATAGCACTAATCTAAATTGTTTGTGCTTCAAAGAAATCGTTGTAGAAGAAATGCAAGCATTTAATTTCAAAAGAAATAGTCTGTTTCCTACTCTGTGCTCACTTTTTAGCTTATAACTCAAGAAGTATTGAAGTACAAACGATGAGATTTCATGCACAAACGACAGAAACGATGCACTAAAGAATGAAACTATTTTTTTCATCCTTTATACTTGAAGTCGGGGGCCAAGTTCACGCTAGCCCCTACAAGTTTTTCGATCATATCTCCGAAAATAATAAAGCACAAATGATGGAGTTTCGTGCACAAATGAGCAGAAACGATGCACTAATTCCGTCATTTGTGCTTCACATGTAGAAAAAATTCAAGCATTTTATTTCAAAAGAAATAGTAATAATTTGTATCCTGTTTCCAACGCTCTTTTTAGTTTTTGGCTTATAACTCAGGAACTATTGAAGCATAAACGATGGGGGTTTAGTGCACAAACGAGCACAAACGATGCACTAACGAACGACACTACTTTCATCGTTTGTGCTTGAAGTCGGGGGACCAGCGTGAACTTGACCCCCTACCAGTTTTTCGTTTATATCTCCGGAACTAATAAAGCACAAACGATTGGATTTTGTGCACAAACAAGCAAAAACGAGCGCAAACGATGCACTAACGAATGACACGAGTATTTTTCTCGTTTGCGAGTCACGGGCCAAGTTCACGCGCCTCTTTTAATAAAGTGAATGCTTTCAAATATCTAAGATCAATATTTAACAGATAAAAACTATATCCACGAAGAAATTAAATATCAACTACAAGCAGGGAATTCGTACTATTATTCAGTTCAAAATCTCTTATCGTCGCAATTCTGTAGAGGAATTTGAAGCCAAAAATATATAAAACGATAATCATGTCTGTTGTTCTGTATGGTTGCTAAACATGGTCGCTTCCGCTTAGGGAAGAACATAGACTGAAAGTAGCAGGTTATCATAAAATAAGTATCGCTGTTGAGAGATCTCTGGAGACGTAACCACTCAACAGAATGCAACCAAACTTATATTTGGGTAGGAGCATATTTGGGAACATGCAGAAGCGATTGGTGTAGAAAACAAAATTAGTTCCAGTTCTCACCACCAGAGGTAATTGTGGCAGTGTATAACGCCATGTAAGTGCAGCGTGGAAGAAAAACGACACTGGTGATGTTAAATGATAAAAAAAATGATGTAATTATCTCTCCAAGTGCTTACTCACTCCTGTAAGTGTTTCAGTGATACGGGTTTGAGCGCCACTATATGCCAGAAGTAAATTGATGGTGATCCGATGTTTGCTTCTTTTTTCTTCTCACACCCTTTGCCGTGTGTTCAAGGGGTCCCGGTTCGATTTCCTGTGAACACACACGTGAATCGGATCCGATGTTAACCTGTAGGTCCCGTCCTTAAAATGTCATCATCATCTCATATGGTAGTAGTCACCAGGGACGTACGGAAGGGGGGGGGGACACGGGGGTCCGGACCCCCCCGAAATTTCGACTTTTTAAAAATTTAGCCTAATTTTAGGGGCAATTTTAGCAATTTTAATATAAAATAGCTTCATATTTAGTTTGAACCCCCCCGAAATAAATTCCTGGGTACGCTACTGGTAGTCACCATGCATTTTCCTTGCCCAGGGACCCTCAGGTCAAAGATCTGCCTTTGGGCAGAACCTTACATCATCATTATCGCCTATAACACATCACTACACCACGGGGTTAGTAATAGGAGTACAAATCAATGCCACGCGTCACACGGGGGCATAATTACGGCCTTTCTCTCATTGTATATCAAAATTATCATTTGTCTTCCAACCACACTCACCGTACTTAACACAACAGAAACACAATAGCCTCTGGAGGCGAGATTTGACACTACTATTTTCCTGGAATTTTGGAAGGAGCTTGAATTTTATGAGCATAAAGTCTAACATTTAACTTCGTTTTTGTAAGATATCCAAGAATATTAAAGGGACGGTTCAGCTCAAAAGGCCCCTTCCTGTAAATCCGCCACTGACCACGGGGCATTAATGGCATTGGTAATCAATGCCACGAGACCCACAGGAAAAGTAATTACATCCTTTCTTGTCATTTAGCATCACTAGTGTCGTTTTTCTTCCACGTTACACTTACTTGATGTTGTACAGCGCCACAATTGCCTCTGGTGGTGAAAATTGGAACTAATTTTATTTTCTACATCAATCGCTCCTGCATGTTCTCAAATGTGCTCCCACCAGGTTTGGTTGCATTCTGTCAAGCGGTTACGTCTCCAGAGTTCTCTGAACAGATATTTTATGATAACCTGGTATTTGAGAACAAGATGCTGAAATGAATATTCGGATTCAAGAGAAACGGGAATGGGGAAAGGCGGAAACTTTATAACGAGTAATTGCTTGATTTATACCATTTACCAAACATTGTTAGGGTAATCAAGTCTAGAAGGTCAAGTGGACAGGCCATGTAACCAGAATGGAAAAAGAAACGCTTTCAAAGTCTTAACTGGAAGTCCAATCGAAAGACGACCATTAGGAAGACCTAGGCGCAGATAGGAGGACAATATTAAGTTGGATCTCGCGGAAATAGGAATATAAACTAGAAATTGGATCCAGTTGGCTGAGGATAGAAGTCAGTGGAGAGCTTTCGTGAAAGCGGCCTTGAACCTGCTGATTCCATAGGCAATAGACAGTCCCGGGTTCGATTCCCGGTAGGGGCACTCGGTCGAAAAAGTGTAAAACGCTCTTTCAGGCCAGCCACCCTGAATGAGATTTTCCTGGGTATTCCTAATTCACACCAGGCAAATACCGGGGTGGTACCTAACTTATAGGTCCCAGACCGCTTCCTTCCTTCCCCAATCCTTTCTTCCTTCCCTTTCCCCGGATTTGTGCTCGTCCACGGACGTCACCCCTCAAACGTGAAGGGCTAAATGGCCTTAGATTCTGAAAGCCCAGAAATCTAAATTCTAACCTAAATTCTAATCCATAGGTCATAGAGTTAGTTAGTTAGTTAGTTGCTATAGCGACATTTCGCATTGTGCAACACAAAGCCACTCATTTGCTTGTCGCATCTTGTTTGGGTTCTTCTATAAGGACTTATCTGGATAATGCTGTGATTACAATCACTTAATTTTTATGGGGATGTGCTTTACTACGGGTGGCATAGAATTGATGTTTCAAAATTTTAATTTCTTTAGGTAAGGAACTTCAGTTTACAAACAAACTTTTTCTTATATTCAGAAAATTTATAAATGTGGTTTTCTCCCAAATAGCACAAAAAGATAATAAATAGCTTTGTGCATAATGTAATTAAAGCTCATAATCTATAATATTATAAAGAAAAATAAAACTGATTTAATCATCATCACTCAAGCCGCACTATAGATAGGAACGTGAAATTTGGTCCGAACACTCTATTTTTGACACGAAATGAGAAGATATGATAACAGGGATTTTTTGAAATATGTATCCAAATGGGGCTTTAGATGAAATTCTACCAAGAATTGAAATTCTCACGAGTCCCTGATTTTAGAGAGGTGAAAGTCCTCGTATAAACTCGAAATATCAGCTCCTAAAGGGAAAAGAGGAAACGTTCCTACAATGTTCAAATTTAACTTATCTTCGTTTAATAAGAAATTGCCAAATGTAAACATTTCCTAAAGTTGTAGGTGTGAAATTGGACATACAGGCTTTCAATTAAAAGTAACGACATATGTTTCAGACTCTCAAAAAAAATCCCACTTCTAAGGGTGTTATATTTATATCCAAGTTTCCCTTTATTTTCTTTGTTCTTGAAGTTATCAATGTAGGAATACATTTATTTTGCTGGTATGCAGGTTTGAAATTCGGTTAATTAAAAGTAATGAAATAACTTCAGCGTTTGTGGGTGGAAATATCGTTTCTATAACATCCAATTTGCCCTTTCTTTCTTCAAAAAATGTCCAATCAGAAGATTCCACTGAAAGTAGAGGTTTGAAATTTGGTGTACGCGTATAAGAACGTATGACTGATTCTTCTCCGTTGGTTTCCGTTATTGTTTTGTTGGTTGTGTATCCCATACAGCCTTAAATCTGGCATCATACAGTATACAATACAAGTTTTTGATTTGTATCTCTTTTTGTCATATTTTATGATTGTTTCCTATATACCACTCGTATATTTACTTGGCAGCAATGTCTAGATGGCCTATTTTTATTAAAGAACACGCATGTTTCTGCGTAACAGAATGAAGAGAAAATAGATTTGCCTTACAAGCAGACCGAAGGGGTGTACGAATCTAGGTTCAACTTTTGGACTCAGTCTCTGGAAGCCTGTCTAGGTTCTTGAGAACAGATGAGGTGTACTATTTTCAGCGAAAAATTATGTTCTTCCAGATGTTCTCATAGGCGCAACTTGTTTGTGGGCACCCCTGCATTTTACTGTACAGTTTTTCGTTGACTGTTTAATCATGCTTAAATTTCGGGTCGGAATTAGTGTCTGAATCAACTAACAGAGATATTCTCTTCGTGTCAGCACCTTCGGGTTACTAAAACCACCAATTTGGCGATTATTCGAGATCCGCAGTAGGCTTCAACGCTCGGGAGGCTGCCGAGTTGATGAGTTTGCTTATGGTGGTGAAACATTATCAAGCGTTTAGGTTGACGCGGCGAAACAAAGCACTGTCACTATGCGCTGACCGATAAAAAGCACACACACAGCTAAAGTTGGGATTCAGCAACTACAAGAGGAGGGAGAGAGAGAGAGAGAGATTCTCGACACAGATACTAAGCAAGCGATATATGCGCAAATACTGTTCATACAGAATACACATGTGAGCTCCAAATGGCAGCTACCAATGTATATACGAATATCAGGCTGAAAATATTTGTGTGATGGAACCACACACGTAACTAACTATCTGACCGCAGTGTCTATGAGAGGCAAGGGTACAACTCAAAACCCATTAATTTCATTGCAGTCAGAAAAATTTCCGATTGGTCAACATTCCAGGGTTACAATATATAACTTATTGCACACACATATATACACATACACAATATATGAGCGAGAGAGCAGTATCGAGTCACTGAGCAAACAATATGTTTAATCCAAAACCACTGGAAAAAATTTTCCATGCAAGCTTTCTTTTTTAAAAAAAAAAAAAACTCATTTTGTTCCTGGTTTTCTGCCCCTCTTCCGCGCTCTCCGCCCCGGTACTCATATCAGCAACAAACAAACAAACAACATAATTAGAGATGCAGCCTGGTTGTGTTGTTCCTCCCTCCCTCCCCACTGTATAGCCTGCCAATCAAGCTGCGGCGACAGGCAAAAATGGAAGCTTTGGGGGTGCCACATGTCAAAATAGTTCGTGGGGAATATATTTTGTCAGCTAAACGTACACATTGCGACACTTCTGTCTGTAACTCATCATGATTACTTAAAGTGCATTAATCAATGCTTTTAGTATTTTTACGAAGTTGTTGTGATTACATAAATTCATTTGCAATTATTCGGGCTGCACTATGTTTATATTCTTCAGCATTATATAACATATATGTACCGTAATGGATCAACTGCACTTTAATAAATTTATGAAAGACTTAAATAGTACTGATTATGGAGAATAATTGATATAAGCGAATGATTCAAAAATTAAGGTAATAAGGGTTCTCATTTATACTCAATAATGACTCAAAAAAGTAAGGTAAGAAGAGCTCTCATGGATATACAAGTGTTGCTCAAATGTACGATAAAAAGAGCTCTCATTGATAGTAAAACAAGATAACAAGAATGCTCATGGCTACGCAAGGGTAGCTTAGAAAGTAAAGTAACAAGACCTCTCATGGCTACACAAGTTTAACTCAAAAAGTAAGGTAACAAGAACTCTCATGGATACCCCAAGGCTGACTTAAAAAGTAAGATAAGAAGAGCTTTCATGAGTACTCAAGGGTTGCTCAAAAAGTAAGACAACATGGATACATAAAAGTGATTTAAAAGAACAGGGTAACAAGAATTCTCATGGCTACAGAAATATGGTTTAAAAAGCAAGGTAACAAGAACTGTCATAAATGAACAGGGTTAACGTAAAGTAACAAGAGTTATCATGTTTACACAATTGATACTGAAAAAGTAAGGTTACAAGAGCTCTCACTCTTGTAAGAGTGTGTTTAAAAAGTAAGGTAACAGGAGTTCTCATACATAAACATAGCTGAGTCTATTTGTAACACGACCTCTCTTAATTACACAGATGTGACTCAGAAAGTAAGGTAATAAGGAAATACGAGGATGATTCAGAAAGTAAGGTAACGGTTTCTCACGAGTGTCATATTTTCTTGTTGGAATATGCCGCCCTCCCGCAGCTGATGACTACTGTTTCGTGACACAGCTGTTATATGACACTTACGTAAGGTCAGACTCACACAATACTTAGGGTTGCGTACGAGACTAGAGTTGAGGCTTTCTCCTCTCGGAAGGGTGTCGTAAAAGTAATGTCTTGTCACGAAAAGTGTATTCTATCTATTTCTATTCAAACGCTCTATATCGTCAAAGAAGTTTTGTTTGGTGTTGTCTCGTGGCAACCAAACCACTAAATATTTGGAAAATGCTTGCAATCAAGCAGGAATGCACAAACGTACAGTTGCATAGTGCGATTGGAAATTCTGTATAACGGAGAACGCACCATTAGAGATTCATAATCATCTTATTTAGGTGTATAATGTTAATGTCATATCATGGAAATTGGTGTCTGTTTGGTCCACCAAGCTCGATAATAGCAGGAGAGATACGTACGTAAGATGAACGGCTAAAAATGCAAATACATATTGTCCCCATCTGGAATGGTCTTCCGACCGCTGAATAAACACCTGGATTCAGGATCTAGCATTTCCCTATTAACAAGTATAAATATTCTACCTGTAGAATAAAGTGCATTCAGAAGAACTCTTGATATTTTAAAGCCACCTTTAGAGTGGTTATTACCATACATATTGAGTCACTCTTGATAGCGCTTTTTACCTTACTTTCTGAGTCGCCCTTAAGAGTTTCTGTTACCTTATTGCCTGAGTCACCCTTGAGATTTCTTGTTACCTTGCTTTTCGAGTCACCTTTGAGTGCTATTGTTACCTTACTTTTTGAATCACTCTTCAAAACTCTTATTACATTACTTTTAGAGTCAATCTTGAAAGCTCTTGTTACGTTACTTTTTGAGTCGCTTTTATTAACTGCTAGCTGAAATATTATGGGAAATATTTGAATTCCCTTCCCTTAGAATATATATCTTAATAAAAGTCAAATGATAAAAATTCAGAAGATACTCTACTTTTGGCATAAATATTGAAACACCATATCCTCACATGATACGCGTTTAATCAAATTGATCTGATTATTATAAAATACAGATTGAAGTGGGTACTAGCTATCCCTCAACAGTCATTTCAAATGGGTCCGTCGTTTTCGCAACCCAAAAACTATGAATCCGTCACAAATCATAGTCACTTTTGACATTCTATTTTTCACCTCCTCTCCCCACCGGCCAGTGGAGATGAACTTGGAAATAATATCCATCATTTTGCATTATTTTTCTCATATCACTCCTTCCACCTCCCATTCCTTCCACCTTCCGTCTTACTCCCACAGTATATTTTTCCATATTGAAAGACCTGGATGTCTATAAAGTTTGGTTAAAATTATCAGACGTTCCGGAGTTACATTGGAATACACATTCACACGCACAGATCCAAATATGTATACAGATGTGTGAACAGCGTCTTCGGCATTGCCATTATAAATTCTCAATCCAGCTATCATTTTTGTTCATATCTAAAGATGAAGTTAAATATCATTCGAAATTGTAGCCTAAAAGCTTAGTAAACCCAAACACTAGGGATTCGACATTAATCTCGGTCATTTGAGACATTTTATTTCTCACTACCTATAACCTTTATGTCTTCGGGGACTGAACTTGGACTTCAAGTCTATCCAGAGTGTAACTATTAATCTCACAAGTAACAGTTTGCTCCTTTGAATTCGGAACGGCAGAATGCGACATATGTTCTGAAAAAGACCGTCCTCATTAAGATGCACATAGATTCCCAGCGTCAGTCAGCAATGGGTTAGGGACATATGGGACAGTTAACATAGGAAATGCAGCGTCCAGATATTTTCTTGACGTCTCTTTCTGCTAACCTGAACGTAATATAACACTGTGGACGAAGAAGCATCACAAGAGTCTGCATGTGAGGATGATCCCAAGAACGTGGTTGGAATATGTATAGCAGTTACCTTCGACTGCATATGGAAGGGAGAAAGCAAAAAGACAAATAAGAACTTAAAAATAATAAACACGCAGATGTTGATTTCACGAAGAGGCTAATTCCTGGAGGATGTAAAAGATTCAATCATTGGATGTGCTATTTCTGAGGCAGTACAAAACATTCATCAACTATGTAACTGACACACTGGTGTTCATGAATGATGTGAACATCTGACACTGTGGTCGACATTTAGGATTGCAGTCGTTCGCGATTTATCAGTTCAGCGCTCCCAGGTTCAGAACTTGATTCGTTAATCTTTCTTCAAAGCTGATTACTTAGAACAGCGTTTCCCAACCGGTGTGCCGCGGCACACTGGTGTGCGCGAATGGGCCTCTGGTGTGCCGCGAGGAAATCGAAACAAAATTATTAATTCTATAGCAACCAAATTGCAAGACATAGGAAAAAATGTATATTTTTGTATTTCACACTACTATGAATTTCTACCATGGAAAAAATACTATAATTGTAATATATTATTCTACATCTATTACTGTGTAGCAGACAGTATTTCGGCTCGTACACATTTCCACGGTTAGCTGCTATGTTACGCTTCAATTGAGAGTCATACTAACACCGAGAAATGGAAGCACTTGCACGGTATGCGTCAAATGAACGTTCGTAGAACACTCATTCGCACGTGAATGACAGAACAACACTGTTCAACAGCTGTGTTTTGACTTCGATGCATCGCAAGCTGTGTGATTGCAATAATATGCACCAGTTTTGGTTAAAACAGCAAAGTTAAAAGTACAAGACATTTGTTTGTTCTTTCGTTATTTAGTGATCTTCGTTCTTAGTGAAAGGTTGGATACAGTTTTCGAAAAAGAAAGCGTATTTTTAAAAATCTGAGTCCTATATTTCATTGCAATTGTTTTCTATTTTAAAATTAGAATAAAAAATAAGCATAAAGAATTAGCATAGGGAAAAACCAGTGATCGAGCTTTCATCTCTGTGAGAAGATGATCAGTAATCACAGAAAAAAATACCATGGTATTTTATATTTGCAAATAATAATAATAATAATAATAATAATAATAATAATAATAATAATAATAATAATAATAATAATAATAATAATAATAATAATAATAATAATAATATCTATGAGTGTGCCGCGAGAATTCAAGTTACAACCGTAGTGTGCCGCAAGTTGAAAAAGGTTGGGAAACGCTGACTTAGAAGAACCATTCGAAATGTGGATTTCCCCTTACGATTACTGATTTGACTCAATCGACAGTCACATGTGTTCCAAGTGTAATGAGTTAGCTTTGGTCAGGTGTGCACACTGTCAGTAAATTTTACGTGCTTCTCATGCTCATCGATTGTTCTCTGTTAATGCTTCCAACATACCTGCAATAACAATCCATTGATTTAAACCAAAAGAAGTCTTGTCTATTTGAATGCGACTTTCCACTTGCCTCCCGTGTTATATAAACAGTGTGATTTCTGTGTATTATATTACATAAGGTTAGCAGAAAGAAACATCAAGGGAATGCGTAGGCTTTGTATTTCCAATGGAATCCTATTTTACTTTTACAGGCCCATAACTCCCGAAACCACTGCTAAATGACGCTGGAAGTCAATCTCCATCTTAAATAGGACCTGCTCTTATGTATCGCATTCCTCCATTCAGGATTAACGGAGGGAAGTGTTACTTGTCAGAGATACCGCGAACTATAGATTTGAAAATTAATAACTGTCGTTTTCAATTATTTTTGAGTGAACTCTTACCAACCGCAATAAGGGTGCTAATGGGGGTTAAACGTAGACGTACAGGAAGTGCCAAATTTAACTTAGGGATCCAGAGAACTATAGACCCGATACTGATATCTTTTGTTTTTGATTATTTTTCATGTCACCATCACCCCTAGAACTAATAAAGAGGGCTTAACTGAAATTTAAACGGCATCGGGTAGTCACTATTCATCTAAGCGAAAACTATGCACTCTACACTAATATCGGTCCTTTTTTTTTTTGTTATTTTACGTGTTACACCCTTTCACTCTCCCTAAGTATGCTAGCAGGCTTCCATTCTCCGAGTAGGTGCTATAGAAACAAATAGCATCGTAACAGCCACAAATGAAATTACGATCCCGAAAACAATGGATTCGACATTAATAAGGGTAGTTTTAATTATTTACATCTATAACCATCCCCATGGGAATGGTTTCTTATTGCTGCAGGATTGTTGTATTAAATAGGTCAACCTACAAGACAACTACGTTGAATAAAATGCTATCACTACATACGTGGCGTCATGTTTTCACTCGGAGGCCAGAAATTTATTTAACCTCCCTCGTATGTGACATTACGTCTTTAACTATGTTAGATTTCATCCTGAAAGCGGAGTAAAATGAATCCTGTAGTTTTATTTCTTCGCAAGGCAAGACAAATTTGTATTTTCGCGCTGTAGTAGAAGAGACAAGAAAGATATTTCCAGTAGAAACATATACCCTTCCCCAAATGAGATATCAGTTTCACTACCTTTTGAGACGAGACAGACTCAAGTCTTGTCTCGTACGTAACCTTATAGTTTTGTTGTACGTCTCTCGATAAACTGATCTAGACAAGAGGAAACGAGGGGCATGGTGCCTTAAGAGTAGAGCGCGTAACTCTTGGTGTGTGGATCTCTGGTTCGATCCCCCACTAAGTAGTTTTTGGTAGAAAACATCGTGTCCGTGGGTTTTCTCGGGATACTTCCGTTTCATCCCACTTACTCATTCCATCAATTATTTCACCATCATATGATTGCTTTAATCACCAACTCCCTTAGCGACAAGGGCATAACCATGGGTAGAAGTAAACTATTACATTTCAGAGGAAACGCGAGTGAAAAATAGTAAATTTTTAATTAATTTATTAATTTTTATGTTATTGTATTTTATTTATTGATTTATTTTTGAGTTCAACGTTTACTTTCAAGATCTTAGCTATATGAGATTTCGAACTACATTTGAGAGAACCACGCACTGAACCCTGCCTCCATATGACATTGCACTTGAATCTTCAGTACCAAAATTGAACAACTAGTAGAATAAAGATAGTAAAATAAATCAGCACAACGAGAACACCTACAGACGTAGTTTTCTCCGCTGCCGTAACAACACTTGTTGCGATGATAATAGTAAACCATATTGCCCGTCTTAAATTATGTCTGAGTGAGATACCAAAATAACTGGAATTACAACAGTTTATCTAAAATAATTTTGGGGTTGGTGCAATTGAAATATCCTATTTGATATGTGCTACTATCACGGAGAAGGAAGAGGAAGAAGAAGAAAGAAGAACGTTACCTGGTTAATCAAAGTAACCTCTTATATTGAGCGAGACACTTCTGCCCTTGTTTAGTCAATGATTGTATTCCATGACGAGAGAAGTCTGGACTAAGCAAATAAGTCCTCAACCGCACGTTGCAACGCCCAATCACAAAAAGAGTTCTCCCCTCCCTGTCAAGAAGTAATCTAGATCCTAGAAAAGATGGCAACCGGTGGGACAAGCATGAAGAGAAAAGAGTGAATGAGAATGGGTTTTAATATTTCAACTCTATCTTCTGAGGGACACATATGGAAGTGCGGTTTTGCGCAACATGAGGACGCTATATCTGTTGACCATTACTGGATGCTTGGTGTCAAACTTGTGGTGCACTTCACTGAGTTCAAAACAAGATCTGTGAATTTTAGAAACGAACTCCAAACATCACATGCGAACAACAGATAGTAGGACTTTTACTTATGTAAATGTTATAAAAAATTCATACTTTCACAAAATTATTTTCATGAAAGGGTTCAAGAAATACAATACCTTGTTCGTTACTTGCTTTAAGTAACAAAAATGCCGCATAAAGCTTTGCTCATAGTAAAAATTAACAACTAATGCAAATTTTCACTGTCGCTTACTAGATATTTTATATACCCTAAGATATGAAGGCCAGACATATGAGGAACTGGGACTACAATTCAGTGCAAGTGGAGAAACCATTTGACAACACTTCCATCAACTTGGGAAGCACTACAAGTTGGGTCGATGGGTCCCACATGATTTGACTTCGGGAACGCGAGCAACGCGAGCAGACACCTGTGTTTCTTTGCTGTCTCGTCTGAGGAAGGAGCCATTTCTGGACAGGGTGGTGACATGTGATGAGACGTGGGTCGTGTACGAAGCTCCACGGCACCATCATCATTGGTTAGCATCCCATGAACCGGTTTCAAAACAACCGAAACCAGCACTGCACCAGAAGAAGGTTCTCCTGTGTGTTTGGTGGATTGCTCTCGGCATTGTGCATCGGGAACTTCTACCAGCTGGTCAGAGCATTAATGAGACTGTGTACTGTCAGCAGTTGAGCCGTGTTCAAGAAAAAACTCAAACTGGAGACAGCACTTCTGAATCGCAAATTGGCCGTCTTGTTACTGAACAATGCTAACGTAAGCCCCACTGGCTAGGATGACCCGAGACACCATCCTACGCCTTGCATGGGAAACACTATCTCATTCGTCATATACCCGGGACATTTCACCGTTCGATTATCACCTGTTCCATTCGTTGCACAATTACGTTAGAGTACGCCAATTCAAATACCTTGGAGAGGTGCAAAATGCACTTGATACCTTCGCTTCACAGCCCACCAAGTTCTATCACGATAGAATCCACAATCTTCCAGAACGTTGGAAGAAGGTCGTCGATGCTGATGGAGACTATTTTTGATCTTAGAGATACGTCTTAGGTGATATATCGATGTTCGAAGGCGGTGGAAGAAAAAGCGATAGAATTTTCTTGGTTATCTTTATACCTAGTAGTAATCTCAGATAAGAAACTGAGTTTTGCAGACACATAACTAAGATAGCAACCAGAGCAACAAGACGCCTCCGATCCCTGCTGCAACTTCTCCCAAGCGCGCATCTCTTATTCCCGGTGAGAGATATTGACATTTGAACTTATTATAGAGGTTCGAATTTCACGTTATATAGTATGTCTGTATTTTAAATAACGTTAGTGCTGAGAAATACTCTAAACTCCTATCTAACCAACCTAATTGAATATACGTTAGTGAACTTAGACTTCAATGATTACACTACCATCCTTCAGGGTTCGAAAAAATTACGTATTTTTTCCCCTAGAACCTGAATTTGCAAATAAAATAACAGTATCCTCATATTATTTTTCAGTTACCCCCGTCCCACTCCTAAGTATGGAAGCGGGAAGCTAATTTTAGCATAAGTAAATTTCTCCCTGCAAAATATAACTTTTTATTTCGTACATGTTTTCGTCCGATGCTTATTTCTCAAGATATTTTGCAGTATGAACTCACAAAATTCACCCTTCATATACATTCTTAACCCCCATTTAAATCGGTCTCCTCCATTTTTTAAAGTCGTTTAAAAAGGGAGCATGAGTAGTTAAATGTTTCCGATTGTCTGTAAGTTCCTTCAGTAGGTAATACACACTGCAAATGTTTACAGTACCCAATATCTACAATTGCCATGCAAAAGAAGGTTGAATAATACAGCTAGCACTATGTATTATTAATCAAGCACAATAGTGTAAATACCGGATATGCTGTAAATATACATTATAGGACAATGATTTCAACATTTTTGGCTTAAAAACAAAACTTTCAGACTGAATCGGCTTCTCCAGATTGTGTGCGTCGCTTCCGAAATTCGTTAAGTCGGTGGATGAGTATATATAATTATAATTGTTATTTTCATATTCTTTGAAAATGCGAAGTATTAGTGAAAAATAATATAGAGTTACCGTTAGACTGGTAGACTTGTCAGCAGATCTCCCCCCTCATGCCCTGCCTACTCGTCAATTTTTTTAAAAAAATACATGAAAGTTGAATTATTATTTGTCAGTGTATCTAGAATCCTAAACCTAACCTTGGTGGAACCAACAATGTACTCCTGTATCTATTTTGTTGACGCATGTGTGCCCTGCGATTTTCAATTTAAACAAATGGAGGTTTTAGGTCAATATTCCTCGTTGTTCGATTAATCCGAGATAGTTTACTTGTAAACCTTGTCATCAATATCCCCTATCACAGCAAAACTGGAATTTCGTCAACTATTGGAATTAGTTTACAAAGTATATAATATACGCTGAGTAAAACGCAAAATAAGCGTATACAAATTTGATTCGCTGATTCAATTAAACCACAGTATATTTATTATAATGATAACTTCTTTATAATCAAAGGATGAACACAATGTCATCTTAAGTAACTAAACGTTTTAACAGGTTTACCCTTTAAAACATTTTCTCTAATTACATTTCATTGTCTTGCAAGAATATTCCGAAAATGGTTATAAGTAATTGTTCTCTTCTTAATACCAGTCCAAATGTGTTTGAATAGCACAAATATGTTTGTGTCCTATTCAAATCTCTACAAAAAGGTTCCCTGAATCTATGTCGAATTTAAATAATTGAATCTAGAAATATTACTAATTTCTTATTTAAAGGGAAAATTTTACTTTCCCCTTTTTTCTATACAAAAATTTAAATTGCCGGGTGGAAAGAATTCGACATTTACTTAAGTCATGGAAGTCCTTGAGCATCATGTGTGCCCAACCAGTAAATTTTACAAACATCGAGAGCACTGCTGTCATCAATATTTTTTTGCCACTAAGGAAAGTTACCGAAGTAAATTCATGAGGAAACCAGTGAAACACTACAGGATTCTCCTCCGTCAAATGCAGTGGTGAAGAAATGAGTGAAAAAGTTTAAACATGGTGATTTCTCAACAGATAATGCTTTATGTCCAGGATGACCAAAAGTAATGACTGTCCTCAAAATCGTGATTGGAATTCATGACATTATTCTTGAAATTTTCAGGATTTCAGCAAAACGTGTGGTAGAGTTTGTGGGCATTTCTTTCGAATACATCGGTAACATAATTCATAATGACTTGGGCATGTACAAGATCTCGGCACAATGAGTTCCCAAAAATTTGTCAGGAGATCAAAAAAGTGAAAGAATGACGGCATCAAGGGTAGTCTTTTCCCATTTTTACCGCAATTCCGATCAATTTCTGTCACGAATAATAACCATGGGCGAAACATGGTTGTACCACTACGATACTGAAAAGTCCAAGAGATATGCACATAAGTCTGCTGGACAAATATCTGCAACATTCTTCTTAGATAATGATGGAGTCACACTCATAGATTCCTGCCCAAGTGTCAGACATTAAGTGGGGAATCTCTGCATTACTTACAAAACTGAAAGAAAAATTAAAAGTGCAATGCCCGAAAAACTGAAAAAAAAAAATCTTCTGGAAAATGCATCTGTACATCTAACATTGGAAACACAACTGACATTGCACGATCTAGTGTTTCAATGTCTAGATAACCCTCCTTATTCCCCAGACTTAGCTTTGTATTACTATTACTTTTTCTCCAAACTCAAATGACACACGAAAGAACGCCATTTTGAATCTAGTATGGGCAGGACCAGATAAACCCATCTGGAAGCCTGGGGCTAGAAAAAACATGTGGCCCCCTTTGACTTTGCCTAAGCCTCTCTTTAATCCAGCCCTGGATAAGGGTAGTGCTATGAACACATGCCAATTACTAATGAAGATCAGTATTCTGACAATACATTTCATTGGGAGCTAATCAGTTTAATCCCATACATTTACCATTATTATTATTATTTGCAGTAAGGGAAAGCATAACATCTTTCATATCCTCCAAACATTGAACTAGTGTTGTGAAAAAAGTTTTTTCTGTGAAGTTTTTTAAAATAAAAAACAACTTCTTTTTCATGTTTTTTTTCAAATGTCTGTTTTTTTCTGGCAATTATTATTTATTGATTTATGTTGCAGATTATTGAAATAATCAACAGAAGTTGAGTGGAAGCCCTCGTAACGTACAAATCGTTTGTTTCTTTGTACCTAAAAGAGCAAAATTGTGTGATTATTTCTTTCGGACCCAGGTCATTTTTGGCGTTTTCCTACATTTTCAGTTAGTGACTTATTGCTCAAAAACCATTCATTAGATTAACATGGTTAAGGCCTTGTCTTTTAGAAAATGGATGTGGTTATCTTTTGGTGTAAGTTGCATTGCAGTGTTGCCAACGGGTAAGAAATTATTGAGGAAAATGCAGTCTTGAAATTAAAAAAAAAATCCCTAACCGAATTTCAAATTTTTTGTATCTACCACCACTGCTGCTATATGGGTTCAAGTCACCTAAAATTATTTGGTGTGTTGACAAGGTACAGTAAAATTCTGAAGTCACTGGCTTCCATTCAAAGAGGAAAAGAAAAACATCTCTGTCATCATACACATGAAATGTTGACACTTTTTACGCCTGAGAAGCTAAAATCAACAGATATGCCGGGGCTACAGCTTCTCTAACTATCCTATTGAAACGTTTTATGATGCGTTATGTAGGGCAAAGAGGAAGGTTTCAGGTAGTGGTACGTTTGTTTCAATGTAGCCAGCAAGAGGATAATAATAGAGGGGAAAAGGGAAATTTTCAGAATTATTCACCTAAAATCGGGAATTAATTGTTTTGGCTGGAAACACTGCCATCAGATAGAAGAAAACTGTCTGAATATAAACCTTAGTACTCCAAGAATATATTCTACAAGTCGATCCTACAAGAATATATCCTACATGGCGATATCTAACAATGTAAGCATGAAATGTTAAAAAAATATATCTCAATCTACCTCAGAAATTCACCATTTTCTTACCATTTCCAGAACATTGATTATTATAAACCTCAACTATACAGATTCAGCCCTTTTAAAAACACAAAAAGCTTTCTGCTCTCTAGTCTCCATCTTTGTTACTTGCTCTTTCTAACGGCAGACAGAAGAAGCAATGCATGTACTGTACTACTATGAGCAAAATAAATGACGCGTCTCTTTATTTCGAAGTTTTTTGAAAATATCTCCGTTTTCTTTATATGTTCGAAATTTCGGAAGATTTCCCCAGCAGGAAACGTTAATAATAAACCCGTTTTTAATATTTGTGTTAGATATTAGCTTAAAATAAACAAATTAGAAGCAAAAACATTAAATCGACCGAAATTACGAGAATTACCAACTCTGCTAAAGTGGGAAATTTTCAAGAACGCGAGGGAATTCTGCAGTTCAACACGAAGCAACGACATCTATATCATTGAGAGAAATGTGGATTAGATCTATAAACGAAACTTTTAACGAAACATTTCTAATATGTCTTATTATCTGCATTATCTGCAAACTGCAAATATATGAATCTATGCCAAGTATTAACGTATAGACAGAGCAAATAGTTGAAATTACCTATGGAAAAGGACGAATTGGTAGCACGATCGTAATGAAAACTCGTCTTTACCGTAGAACAGATTTAGTTAACGCAAGAAAACAAATAGCTCAGTGGAGTTGCTGTTAAACTGTGCTAGCGGTAGGACGTGTAGTCCGGTGCAGTGTTTGTTCGCAGTTTGACGTGCTTAGCTTTACCACTACGTGTGGTTTATTTGTGTAAGTGACTATATATTGTAAAATATTACGATGTCTCAGCTCGTTAGAAAAAATACCATCAAATGTGTATTTGACAAGGAAAAACGTAATAATCGCCCGTCACCCATCGCTATTCATAAATGGGTTGAAAGTTTATTTAAAGAGGACTGCCATGACATTATTGCGCTCCAACTTCACTCTGATGAATATGCTGTGTTTGTGACCTTTAATACTGATGCCATTTTTGAAAAAGTGTTAAGTAAGCTCGAACCTACGGTACCATTTAAACATAGTGACGGTAGTACCTCTTTTGTCCAACTTGTCAACGCAATGGAAAATATTACCAGGGTAAGAGTCTTTAATTTACCTATTCAACTAGATAATAACGTTATTGTGCAAATTCTGACTGAATATGGAACAGTGAAAAATATAACAAACGAGACATGGTCTCAAAATTATCCCCTTGCAGTGTCCAATGGAATACGAACTGTGAACATTGTCCTTAAAAAACCTATCCCTTCACGTTTACTCATTAACGGCTTTTGTGGCTTCATATCATATGAAGGCCAGCCTGTAATGTGTTTTTTCTGTCGATCATTAACTCACCGACTTAGTGATAAGAAAAGAAGACAAGAACTGAATGGCTCCCATACGTCTCAAACGTCTGACATTCGATTTACCGAGTTTTTCCCCCCACTCCGCCCCGCATCTAGCGCACCGCCACTGCCTTTACAAATGTCATCTCTCGGCACTATTCCAAAGAAACCTTGTGAACAACATGTGCAATTACAACCAAACAGTTCAGCATCAGTAACTGACACCTCTACTACAATTGCTGCTCATACGAATGACAACATTGATTCCCCATCTGGCCTTATCAACAATGCAGCTGAAGAAACACATACACCTAGTGTTAATGTTAATGACCTTGCAAGTGTTGATAATATCGATACTCCGTCTTGTCTCCCTGGTAAACAGCCTGTTGGTACTGAGGGCTCCCTCCAAGCTGTGAAACAAAAAACTGATATGGAATTCATTGCACCTACTTCCGATACAGACGGTAGTGACCTTGACCTGGAAAGTGAAACAACAGACATTCTTGATACCACAAGGGAATTACGTTCACGAAAGAAACGAGGCTCACGTGGTTCTTATTCACAACCTGTGAATGTCATAACAACTCGAAAGAAGAAAAGGCGTGGTGCTTCAATAACTGAATGTTTACGTCACGACGATACTGCCTCAGGTGTGCTCCCTGACCTTCAAGATTTGTAAACACTTTTTTCGCTTTTTTGTTGTCAGTGTGACTATATTGACGTTCTCGTCTTCTGTTTACAGTAATACGTTGATATGTTCCAATCTTACATTTGCTTTTTCGTTTTCTTACTTATAACACTGTACATTACACGTATTGTTTCCCTCAATGTAAACCGTATGCAAAATAGTGTTAAAAAAGAATTGTTTAAAAAATTTGTTTATGATTATGACGCAGATTTTATATGTCTTCAGGAAATAATCTCCGATGAACACTGTTCCATCTCTGGTTATAAGAGTCATGTTAATATTGGTGTACATGGTTTTGGAACTGCTATATTAGTGAAAGAAGGAATACAAATTGATTCCCTTAAAATGTTGGTGGATGGCAGAGGGATAGCGTTGTATTGGAAAAATACTGTAATTGTCAATATATATGGGAATTTGGGGCATCAAGGGAAGACGGGTAGAGAGATCTTATATTCTGAAGATTTGTTGTATTTGCTTTCTGAACCTTTTAATAACATTATGCTCATGGGCGATTTTAATTGTGTACTTCGAGCTAATGATTGTGTCGGGACACCATCATATAGCCCTGCACTAAAATTTTTTGTTTCTCAATATAGGCTGGTTGACACTGCTATCTACTGTAAAAAGGACCATATCTTTACTAGCGTGCGCAGTAATGCGGCGTCCAGAATTGACCGTTGCTATTGTAATCCAGACTTGGTTAAATTGATTGTTAAATATGATGTCTGTTTAGCCCCGTTTACTGATTATTTGGGTCTAGTTCTTGAATTTAATATTGGTTCTCCGTACTGTGTCTGGGGACGATCCTACTGGAAAATGTCCCCCTTTGGTCTAAATGATCCTTATTTTCTTAACCAGTTTCATCGGCACTGGTCAGTCTGGCTTCACCACCGCCACAGGTATACCACAAGCCTCAAATGGTGGGAGCAATATGTGAAACCCAAAATCAAATGGCTATATATCGATCACTTTCGAGATAGGAATGCCAATAGTAACCATATGATGCAATTTTATGTGAAATGTTTACAATCTGTTAGTGGTTTATCGGCTACTTCCCCAATATCGTACCAAGATATGCAGTATTATAAAGGTAAAATTTTACATTTGCAGAGAGAATGTACTGAAAAATTTCGTTTCTATTGTAAAGATAACACTGTAGTAGAAAACGAGCGTATGACGTTATACCATCTAATTCATACAAAGAAACGTAAAAATGGAGCTTTAATTTCAAGATTAACCTCTAATACTCAGCAAGTACTAACTAATCCGAGTGAAACTAGAGCTCACATTCATAATACATACCAAGAGTTGTATAATGTATCACAGAACACGACTCCTGTTTGGCAATTTACGCCTCTGCCAGGTTATACAGTAACATCTGATTATAACGACATGTTAATGCAACCATATACCAAAAATGAGATCCATGATGTAATACTCAGTTTTCAGCGTTATAAACCTCCTGGAATTGATGGATTAGTAGCAGAATTTTATCAAAAGGTGTTTCCTATTATAGCAGATGAGTTTACTACTATTGTCAATGAAATATTGCATCATGGTGTAATTAGTGAATCCTTTGCTACAGGTGTCATTATATTAGTACCAAAGTTACCAAATCCTACTTGTCTTAAGCATTATAGAGCGTTAACTATGTTAAATGTTGACTATAAAATAGTAGCAAAATGCTTTTTCAATAGGTTAAAAACAGTGCTCTCAAGCATTCTACACCCAATGCAAGCAGGATTTCTAGAAGGTAATAAACTTCTTGATGTATTGATGGATCTTCGCGATGCTGTGCCATATTTTGATTACAACAAATGTAAAGGTGGCCTTCTATCTATAGATTTAGGGACAGCATTTGATTTGGTTAACCATGGGTATTTATATCAAGTAATGGAAAAATTTGGATTTCATCCTGCTGTAATTAATCAAGTGAAAATTTTGTACATGTTTGCAAGATCTAAAATTCAGGTGAATGGTTATTTAACACCTTTTGTAACAATCAATAGATCTATTAGACAGGGGTGTCCGCTTTCTATGTCTCTTTTTAATATTTACATTTCACCATTGATTTGTGAATTACATGCTATGCAAATAGGTATTTCCTTTGCTGATCTCCACCTTACAGTGCGTTCCTATGCTGATGATCTTTCTGTTTTAGTACGAGATGAAGCTCAACTTAATCAAGTTATTCATGTCATACAAAATATTGGACAATCTAGTGGGGCATGCATAAATTTGCAGAAAACAAAATTGCTTGCACTTGATACTTGGGATTTTCAGATGATTACTTTTCCTATTCTCCATGTTGATAGGATAAAAATTTTAGGTGTCTATTTTTATTGCACGGTCCAACAAATGATTTTAGAAAATTGGGCTCTAGCCCTCCAGAAGATGAAAGGTTTATGTCAATCGTGGAAATTTCGTGGCTACTGTCTTGAACAAAGAATTTGGATTGTTAATACATATATTACATCTCACCTTTGGTATTTAAGTCCTGTTTTACCGTTGCCAGGTCGAATTGCCCGCTCTATGCAAGCTGCAGTTTATTGGTTTGTTTGGAGAGGTAACATTTTTAAAACACCCATGTATGTTCTTACTCAATCTAAAAATGCTGGAGGTCTCAACATGGTGGATATATATTGCAAAAGCACTGTTTTATATTTGATTAATTGGATGTACAAGATACAATTACATACACCCAGTTTTGCTAAAATCTGGGGTCTCTACTGGGTACAGGCCACGGCGGTCACCCCTCCTCTTAATATGTCGATTCTTTCAAACACTGTCAAATATTTGTATGATGTACTCTTGAATTCTAGTTACATGGTTCTAGACTTAGATACTCCCAAACGTCAGAATATTAAAATTTTGTACAGCTCATATCAGTGTAAACAAAATGTTACTATTAAACGAAAAGACAACTTTCCTAACTATAATTGGGATATGATCTGGAAAATATCAATAACACAGTCCTAAATATCAATCAACGCTCTGTGTGGTACCGAATTGTACATGACGTCATACCAACTAATATAAAGTTACAGAAAATTAAGCTGATGTCTATCGGAACATGTTCGCATTGTAGTAGAGACGATACTTTACAACATCGGCTTTCAACTTGTGATTTGGTGCACGACATATGGTTGACGTTCGCACGTATCATGTGTATTCTAGATCGTTGTGGGATCCAGGATATTTCCCCGCTAATGATTTTATTTCCTGCTTTTTCATATTATCCCCATTACAAACAAAATAGTGTAATCTGGTTGTGTGGTGTAACTGTTGAATATTTGATTCAAAGTCAAACGCCAACCCTTGCAGACTACTATTTTCACCTGTTGAAAGAACGATGGAAGATAACTGAAAATATCAAACGAAAACAGTTCTCGAATTATTTAGCTGTTGTTGATGAAAAATTAACAATGATGTATTCATAATATTTGTATTACTAATTTTTTTTAATGTTTCTGCTGTTTGTGATTTGATTCCTTGTTATTTGTTCATAATACAGTATATGTTATCCTTTTTGGAAAAAAAATGTTATGTATTCCAATGTGTAATACTTTCCTGCATCTAAATAAATAAAAAAAAGTCGAAAAAAAGTTAGTTAAAGCAACAAGTCTGTAAACCTCAGGTAGCTGGTTCGAACCCTCATAGAAGTGCAATTGTCACTTTTGTTACTATGGTTATTTTATTTATTTTTTATGTGGGAAAGAATCAAATTGCAACATCTGTAAAACTCATGACAATACCAAAACAGAAAAATGTGTCGTTGTCGCACGCATTAGTGTCCCTAATTTTTCTTTGCAAACAGTTTCGTAATTATTTTTCCTGTGCTCACTGCTCACAATACGCTCGCTGGTGTATAACGAGTGTTTTCCAGTAAACGTTAATTCTAATTTGGAGAATTTTATAAAGTTTCACAATGTTTATCATTAAATAGTCTTCTATCTAGATTTTTGGACATTTTGTTAACAGATTTCCCTATTAAATGTTTAATTTTTCTCATATATATTTAATTACGGAAAAGTTTTACAATGTATTTGTTTCAAATTGAAATTGTATTGAATTTACCACATGCGGTAAGTAGCCCGAAGGAGGTGAACTGAAGTAGCTGATATTCTACGTAAAAGCAACCTATTCTAGAATGATGATGCTTCTTACCTTCAGCACATAATCTTTACGTTAGAGAGTCAGATGGAGAAAAATCCTGTTTTTTCCTCCCCTATGACCTCTACATACAATGGTTCGTCTTACACAATTTCGGAAATGAAAATGAAATGAAATCTTTAAGTTTAACGTCCCACGCTTATGCCGGTTAGGCTAAAGGAGACGGTGATAATGAGAAATGAGTGAAATGGTGGAATGAAGAAAGTGGGAGGAAACGGGAGAACCCCGAGAAAACCCACGAGCGCGGTGTTTGTCCACCACAAAATCCACACGGCGCGAGCTGGGATCGAACCAGGGACCCCAGGCACCGGAGGTGAACGCTCTACCACTGAGCTACCGCGCCCCCTACACAATTTCGGTGCTCCAAAGACATTCATATAATAATAATAATAATAATAATAATAATAATAATAATAATAATAATAATAATAATAATCCTGAATATGGCATCCTTACCTAATGTAGTAACCTTAGACATCTTAGTTTAAAATGCTTTCTTTAGTAATAATTTGAGCAACCATGTGGAAGGCAGCACGGCGTTGTTTTTTTTTTTGCCCCTCTCATTTCAGTACCCTCCCAACAGACAAGGACAACGTTACTGACAAACAGGGACAACGTTATGTAATTTCTGATAAGCAGGGCAGACAAAATGAATAAGAAATATATTTATAGCATCCTCTCCCCCTTCATGATTGGAATATCACGTAACATTTTTTATTCTACCGAAGATGGCCCTGTGCGGTTAGGGGTAGGTAACTAAAGAGATACCTAATACATAGCGCCCCTTGATTGTAATATTACCGCTTCTTTATGTGTTCGAAGGATCTCCTACACAACCAAGGGTGACAAAAAGAATAGGAAAAGTGTCTATTGATTCTAGTGACTGATCCAGCACGGACTCCAGAGGAAGGGCGGTGAAGTGAAGGATTCTTTTGATGATGTGAAGCTGTCACGAATTACCACTTAACTAAACTAAACATAATAATGTCGTTAACTAGAACCCAGTCAGTTCAAATTGATGTAAAAGTTTATTTTTTTTACTTCATATTAAAGATTTGGTTCCAAATGAGAATTTCAGTCCGAGTGGTCAATGATCAAATCTCGGGGAGCTCTTCGGTGTAGAGGCTACGACCCCTAATGGGAAAAGGCAAAAATATTAAAATTCTTAAAACTTTCGAAGTTTTCGTCTATTTTAAAGGAATTTTTGGCTTCATATTAAAGTGTTTGTTCCAAATGACAATTCCAGTCCAAGTAGACAATCATCAAATCTCGGGGGACTCTGCAATGTAGGAAAAATAATGACATCTATATCGTAATCCTGTTGGTGACATCACGAGTCATGACGTAAATATGGCACAAAGTAAACGCTAAATGCTGTCGGCTCTCGTAGCTGAGTGAGCTAGCGCAACATGCTAGTATTGGTTTCGCCGTGGGTTCAAACCCTGCTTAAGGAGAGTTATCGTTAAAAAAGTTTATAACACTTCTTTCGTTAAAAAGATTTAAAATAACATTCGAAAAGTGATTTAAAGATTATTTTTTAAAATTTTCATTAAACGTCTTTCATTAAAATAAGTTTGCCCTTGTACTATACAGATCCATAGCAAAAGTTAGTAGTAAAAGTAGTAGTAGTAGTAATAGTAGTAGGAACGGGTTAGAATGCAATTCAGCATTCATTTGTTTCCGTGCGATGTTGCCAAACGTAGCTCGCTTACAATGCCTTCTGGTTTGGCCTTTGTGCCTAAAATATGCTTGTGTTCGAGATGAAGTTCCAAGGTTCAACATTGACTAGGAGCTTTTGCTATTAATATCCCTTCTAACAATATTGGCAGTGGACAAAAGTTAGATCGTGTTGAAGCTTTTTGCTCCTAATTTAGTTATTTTACTTTATTATTTAACGAATATATTGAAAATATATTGGTTAGCAGGCACGTATGCAGGAATTTATTTCGGGAGGGGTCCAAAGCTATCTGGGGGTTCCGACTTCAATATTAGGATAAATTATAATAAAATTTTTAAAAATAACCCCCAAAATTAGGTTAAATTTACAGAAAAGTTGGGATTTCAGAGGGGGTCCGGACCCCCTGAACCCACCCCTAAATGCGTCCTTGTTTGTCAGTAATGTTTCCTCATTTTGAAACCCTCAGAAACTTAGAATATATAAAGGAAAACGAGTTATTTTTGATAAAGTATCACTTCAAGGAGACGCGACATTTTTATTGCACATGGTGGTACCCCACCTTAACAAGAGCAAGAATTCCTTCCCTTTGGTTCTCTGACATTGCACTCTATCGAAAGGTTAGGTTTGTAAAATATACTCCTAAGAACAAACGTGTTTGCCAGAGAACCGTGATACTGAACAGAGCTCCATAGAAATGCATGCTGAACTTTCGTTTATAGCTACCCTTTGGTGATTTGCCCTCAAGGTCAATCGAGTGATAACTCAGTTCAGTCTATGTTCTTAAGCCGTGTTCGTATTACTTCGAACAGTTTTGACTTGTGTTTTCCAACCACCACATGAACAGACAATCAGGGCAAATCATA
The DNA here is from genome assembly GCF_964235325.1 of Thermobia domestica. NCBI lineage: Eukaryota > Metazoa > Arthropoda > Insecta > Zygentoma > Lepismatidae > Thermobia > Thermobia domestica. Next base: position 232,231,565 of record NC_137461.1, on the reverse strand, counting down.
GCATACAATACATTTAAGCAAGTATATTTGTCGCGAAATTATTATACACATTACCCAAAGACTCTTAATATATGAATCTATACATTTATTTATATAGATAAATCAAACAGTGGAAATTACCTATCGGAAGAATAAATTAACAGCACGATCATAATGAAAAGCATGCCTCGTAATATAACATACTTCTTTCGCGTAAGAAATCGAAACTCAGTTGGTCAGAGCAACTAGTCTGTACGAATTAGGTTGTTAGTTCGAGCCTAATACGAGTAAGGGTTTTTATTACTATTGTTTTTCTCTTTTTTTATGTGAAGAAAAATCAAATTGTGACTTGTGACATCGCGATATCAAATGTATTTGGTTAGGTAACTTTGTCTTAGCTAAACTTTAAATATCAGTAACCGTCGAAATAATTTCACTAACCGATCAATTACTGAATATTTCAAACATGTCAAACCAGTGGCATAACATGAAGGTTAACCTCACGTCCGCAGCCCTTAGTTATGCGTCTATACTTTCAGGGGCGGAACAAAGGCCCGGCAACAAGGGCACTCGCCAGAGTCAGAAGGGCGCCAAAACGAGCCTTAAAAAGTAAATTTTATAATGTGTTTCCTACTGATTTTTTTGGTTTATATTTTTGTAAAGTAGCGGCAATTACATAATCTTTTTCCATTTCACCATTGAAGAAGAGAGTTTCATAGCACTAAGGGGACTGTATCGACAAATGGAGAGATGGCATGTAGAATAAAGAGTGGAGGGGGAGTAAGTATTGTTTGTTTATTTGCTTGAGTTTAGCGTTCCACGGTAATGCCTTAATGGCCAAAGGAGATGTTGATACTAATTATAGTGAAATCCGAACCACGTTTATCGTTCAATAGTAACCTACCGGGAATTGGACCTGGGACCACAGAAGGCAGGCGTGCTAGCCACTAGAACAAGCTGGGGGGCGGTGTTCGTATTGTTTATAGCAGGCCATGTTCTTTGTGAAGTTTTTCTAGGTAATGAGTGTCTTTTTGAAAAATGGGATTAAACTATTAAAAGCACTAGGATAAAATGTAAAATATATACTAGTACTAGGGGGGAGGGCGCCAAAATGTCACTTTGCCCAGGTGAAAATTTGGCCTGGTTCACCCCTGCGTACTTTCTATATATTTTTGTCTTTGCAGCTTGTGCGGTCCCCACGCCACAGGGTTGTGAGGGTGCTATTTACGCCAATGCTTCTATCGTAATTCAATAACTGTTTAAGAAATTCTACCATCAGCGTGGAAACTGGAATACATATTTTTCTAATAGTCCCACAGAACTTTCACCCAGAACACCAGATGCAATATTTCAGAATGGGCTCTGGCTAAGTATAAGGAGGATCTGATGTTTCCTAAGTAAGTTCCTTTCAGAAAGTTTGCTATTTCTTTAACGGTGTTGTAAATAAACATACTCATCGTTATCAGCTGGACACCAAACCATCCTGGACAAATCCCTCTAGAGCAACGATCGGCAAAAGTTTATTCTGGCTAATTTTATAAGCGACTCAAGGGAAAAACACATGTTAACGAAAGCAATGCTGGGTATACACTGCCATGCTTCTGACAAAATATAAAGTGTTTTGTAATCTTTAGACACTTTTAATATTCTTTTCGTCACCCTTGGCTGTGTAGGGTGCCCTCGAACAAATAAAGAAGCGGTAATATTACAGCCAAGGGCGCTATAAATATATTACGTATTTCTTTTGCTACCTAACTATAACCACCTAGAGTCATCTTCGGTAGAATAAGAAATGCTACGTGATATTCCACTCACGGAGGAAAGGATGCTCTAAATATATATCTCATTCATTTTGTCTGCCCTGCTTGTCAGAAATTAAATACTTTCTGTTGGGAAGGTGCTGAAAATAGAGGGGCAAAATGAAACGTCGTGCCCCTCATACATTTTAAATTTTGTTACGTGGTTGCTCAAATTATTCTAAAGAAAGCACTTTAAGATGTCTAAGGTTACTACATTATGTAAGGGTGGCATATTCAGGAATAATAATAATAATAATAATAATAATAATAATAATAATAATAATAATAATAATTATTATTATTATTATTATTATTATTATTATTATTATTATTATTATTAAATATAAATGTCTTTGGAGAGCTGAAATTATGTGACACGAATCATTACATGTAGAGCTTTAAGATGAGTGGAAAAAACAGGACTTTTCTGTCTGACTCTCTAACGTAAAGATTATGTGCTGAAGGTAAGAAGCATCATCATTCTACAATACGTAGAATATCAGCTACTTCAGTTCTCCTCCTTCGGGCTACTTACCTCATGTGGTAAATTCAAAACAATTTCAATTTAAAACAAATACATTGTAAAACTTTTCCGTAATTAAATATATATAAGGAAAATTAAATATTTAATAGGGAAATCTGTTATCAAAGTGTCCAAAAATGTAGATAGAAGACTATCTAGTGATAAACATTGTGAAACTTTATAAAATTCTCCAAATTAGAATTAACATTTACTGGAAAATATTCGTTATGCACCAGTGAGCATGTAGTGAGCAATGAGCACAGGAAAAATAATTACGTAACTGTTTGCAAAGAAAAATAAGGGACAGTAATGCGAGTGCGACAACGACAATTTTTTTTTTTTTTTTTTGGTATCGTCATGAGTTTTACACGTATGTTACAATTTGATTCTTTCACATAAGAACATAAATAACTGAGCTATTCAAAGCATCTTTAACTAACTGAGCTATTTCCTTTCTTACTCAACTAAACCTGTTCTACGGTAAAGATGATTTTTCATTACGATCGTGCTGCCAATTCGTCCTTTTCCATAGGTAATTTCCACTTTTTGCTCTATCTATACGTTGATACTTAATATAGATTTATATATTTGGAGTTCGCAGATAATGCATGTAATAAGACATATTAGAAATATATCCTTAAAATTTTCGTTTGTAGATTTAATCCATATTTCTCTCAATGATATAGATGTCGCTGCTTCGTGTTGAAATGCAGAATTCCCTCGCGTTCTTGAAAATTTCCCACTTTAGCAGAGTTGGTAATTGTCGTAATTTCGGTCGATTTAATATTTTTTGCTTCTAATATATTTATTTTAAGCTAATATCTAATACATATATTAAAAAGGGGTTTATTATTAACGCTTCCTGCTGAGGAAACCTTCCGAAATTTCGAACATATAAAGAAAACGGAGATATTTTCAAAAAACTTCAAAATAAAGAGACGCGTCATTTATTTTGCTCACAGTTGTACATGCGTTCGTGCAAAACTGTTTGAGTTGCTCTTTCATTTGATATAATATATATAATTGTTAGTTAATTGTAATAGATACTACAAAGTTTCAAAACCCTAATATTAATTTTGAAACACCTGCATTACTTCAAATTGTGTAATCCTATATTCATGTGTTATATATACATATCATCAGGCCGTCCCTAGGCAATTTGTCGCCCCGTGCAATGGCATAATTTGCTGCCTCCCTCTTTCTCCAGAAAGAACAAATCTTAAAAGTCACGATTTTAAGTATGCTACTCCAGCATGAACAACGAAGGGGAGGGTATGTGCAGTTGCACTCAGAAAGGCTTAAATACTTACTAAAAATGCAATCCCGTTGTATCTGTTTTTTCTTTAAATATTAATCTATTATGTTAGTGAAAGATAAAGCAAACACACCTGCAGAGGAAAGATGGTAATCCTTTTTATAATATTCAATATCGAGCTTCAATCTCAATGTATCAGTTTGTAATTCCAGTGCAACTAGCTCTTTTATCTTTATTTCTTGATTGTTCTTCTACATGTGTTAAAATTTCTTTAAAAACTTGTTTCTATTTTCAATGATAAGGAATTTGTTTCTGAAAAAAAAAAACAAGACTAGTTGTCATATCAGAACTGTGATAACTTACTAAATGGAACAAATATTCGCTACTATTCGAGAATTGAATTCTTGCATTTGACAACAATCAAGCAATTTGTGCTCGGATTTATTCGACCATTTGTTTTAGCATTGCCCATCTTAAACTAATGCAACCTAAACATAATTTATGAATGTAGTATTCAAATAGGTCAGCTTAGTAAATGTAACTACCATTATCATGAAGTGTATTTCCAACAAAAAATATTTAATTCAAATAATATACTTAAGACAGATTTTGCCGAACCCTGCAAACTTGCCGCTCCATGGAAATGCACGTGTTGCATATATATAATAGAGCCGGCTCTGCATATCATATATATCTACTCGACAAATTATTTATATATGATATTTAGAAAAATACTATTAGGCAAATTAGTATTATTTTTTACCTTTAGACAAGTTGTTTGAATTTTATACTGTTCGTGACATATTTTCGTACTTATTAAAGGCCTGCTTTCACGAGAAAAAATTTCATTTCTAGTCTTATTTCTTAGTTGATATTCATGAAAACTGCTGAAACCCGAAATGTTAATAGGTATGGTATTTATGTAAATTGTAAAACATTTGTAGCGTATCAGTATCTAGCGTTTATGTTGCATTTTACGGTGATTACACCTACATATAGGGATGCGCACGAGACAAGATTTGAGACTGTCTCGTCTCGAAAATGTGCTGTAAAAGTGATGTCTCGACTCGAAAAATATATATTCTTCTATTGGAAGAGCTGTGTCTCGACTCGAGTTTTCTCAGGAAAATCCTGTCTCGACTCGTCTCGTGCGCATCCCTACCTACATAAAAATATTTCATACTTAAATAGACGTAAGATGCATTACAAATGACTATTAAATAAAAAAAACGAATTTAGAAAAAAGACGAGAGGCAATGTTTTTTTTAAAAAAAAAAGTACATTTCTGAAAAAAATAGAACGGCATTTTTTCTATTTACAACATTACATTGAACTGTCGGTGTCGGTACTCACAAATTAAGCTGTTATAACCTCATCCTATGAATACTGAATATCGATAATAATATTTCAGTATTCATATATATATATATATATATATATATATATATATATATATATATATATATATATATATATATATATATAACCTTTAAACAATACAAAATGTGTAACTGAAAATTTCAAATTCAAATCTAGATAAACACAAACGAAAAAAATTAAATTAAATATTGAGTTTTACGTCTCACGATAATGCCGGCTAGGCTAAAGGAAACGGTGATGATGAGTAATGAACGAAATGGTGGAATGAAGAAAGTGGGAGGAAACGGGTGAACCCCGAAGAAACTCACGCACACAGTGTTTGTCCACCACAACGTTTATGTGGCGGGAGCTGGTATCGAACCCGGGACAACAAGCACCAGAGGTGAACGCGCTACCACTGAGCCACCACGGCCCCAAAACACAAACGAGTTTTTTAGTGTATGTAATTTAATAATTAATGGTTTTATCTTTTTCTAATCAAAGTTGATCCAATGCAAAGAAAACAATTCGACCAACTCTATTATTGTTGATCGCTAGGCCAATGGAAGCTTTAATTTCAGATGAATCAGATTTACAATATAGCCCATTCTTCCCATCTCCCCCCCCCCCAAAAAAAAGCTGCCTATTCTTATTGTTGGAAATTAAAATTCATAAAAAAGAACTATAACAAAAGTTTATCCAAAGAAGCTCTAAATTAAAAAGTAAAAACGTTCATACCCAAACACTCAAAAAAGAAAGTTTGACCATTAAATCCGCTTTAAAGTAAATGCATGGATAATACAATTTGACAATGAGATTGGATATGATACGTATAAGATACCATATTTAAAATGTATTAAGATTGTAGCAGTCTGAGGGAGCAGTCAGGGGGGTAGGAGTAGCCACCAGGGGGCACTCGCCCCCTTGTTCCCTCTGGCGTTTAAATTGAATGAAACTATAAAATTGTTTTACAATATGCAAGTTTCCGCCATATCCACGGTCCAGCGTCGACAGGTTTTACTGTATAAAGATATTACTGTGGATTTAAGTTTTCGTAGACGGATGCTTAGAATGAAGACGGAAGAGAAGTACAATAAAATGTGAGCTAAACATATGAAATAAGATTTTTTCAGAAGATTCCCCTAGCTTACAAATGTTCTATTTTTCAAAAACAATTTTCCTTTACAAAAAAAGACACGTAGAAAAGAAAGATAGAACGCGCATGGAGGAAATACGTATTTCAATTCTATCTCTGCTTCAAAAGAGAAAATTTTTAGGTAGATAGAGGATCAAGCATATTATTTTCTTCTTTTAGGGAAAAAAGGATCCAATAATACGAGATCATATTACAAGTTGTAACAGAACCCACGGTGTCTTTGTAAGATTATGACAAATCGATTTCATTATATGACTTTGCAATTGCTTGAGAAGTAGTGCCAGATATCACAATGTTAACATCAACGCGAATGAAAAGTAATATTCAGTGTAGGTATTTTAAAAATTGTTTTGCTTGAAGAAAAAAAGGAAAACCGCTACACTGAATAATTAATATGTGTGTGCATAATTGCAATGTTAATACACATAGCTACGCCAATTAAAAAGTTGGCGGATATATCTTAAATTATACAAATGCTTGTTATTCTACAGTTATGTCTTGAACTAAATGGCCCGAAGAATAGGGCTATATAGATCATTTTAATATTTTTCCCACCGTAACATTATGCAGTATTATCAAGGTACTTAGTGATAATTTATAAAATACATAATGTCATTTGTAACACAATAACAGACATGATGCCATTTTTAAACACCAAATTGATAATACATATATTCATATCTTGAAAATAACACCAGGAACGTAGCCACCATTTTGTGACGTTACACTCAGAAAATCGTCGAATAAATACCACAGATGTCACCACCATGTCGTGCACCACAGATGTCAGTATTCTTTGTGTAGTCGCTTCGATCCTTTTCCAAAATCCTTAGATGTATAGAATTACTCTATGGCTTCGAAATGTGTCTGAATTGGGAATTTTTCTACGTCCTTCTACGTTGAAGTGCTGTAGAAACTTACGCTGGAGTGCATTGATACTCAGTCATTATTTATAAAATAGGTTTAAAACACAAACGCCGGATGTGCTGGAGTCCAACGCTCCATTACTGCTACCAAACCGCTGCAGACTAGCGAGGAAAGTCCATAAACCGTGAGAGTTGAATTTTGATGAAACTTTGTGACAAGATTCAGTTCGAGTTGCTAAGTAAGTCACTCGATGCGCAAATGCTTCGTTGAGCTGCTATAGCGACGCCATCTTGAAATCCAGTAGGCAATGTCCAAGAATACCCTTTTGGCACCAAAATGAAAAAAGCTTTTGATAGATCTGACTTCAGTATTGTAAATCAAGGTAGAGCATCTATATGTGGGAGTACTTCCAGTGCATTATCGCCATTTTGAAAGGCGCCATATTGAATCGCGCTCAAATATGATAAATGATAGAAGGACATTTGAGGTATCAAATGGCACGGGAATTTACTCCTGAATCCATTTCCGTAAACAAAGTTTACGTATCTGTTTTCACTTCAGAGTTAAGAGCTCTCACCCACAGGAACACATAAAAACTGTGTGAGTTAGACTTGTGTTATGAAACACGGTCGTGCGAGCACTTGCAGGATTTTAACTAATGCAGTAATTAATGCAGTACAATAGCCACTATACCAATCAGGTCTTGAAACTAGTAAGAGAAATCGTTAATTAAATTGAAATGCCTGTAGTGAAAAATGGAATGGCAGCATGCTACAAATTATACCTATTTCAAAGTGCGATGGAATAGACTGCTGGTCGATGAAACACATGCCTAATAGTGCTGACGAGCAGAGAATACCAAAGGGATTGTTCGGATATATATTACAAATATAATATAAACTGATGAATATTAGTTGAACGACCAAAATGGTTCGGATTCCACTATAATCAGTAGGTCCACGTTTCCTTTAGCATAGCAGGCATAAGCGTGGGACGTTGGACTGAATCAAACCAAAAATCTATTTTAGGCAATTTTACGTGGTCCCTTATAGTGTGTTAAGTTTTCTTCTCCAATCTTGAAACCTTAGGCAAAGATCATCATTGTTGCAGAATGTTGCGTTCTTTTCCAATACTCATACTTGACAACCTATAATTTACCGTGCATATTACGAAGTTAAAATACTTTAATATATTTATTCCCAGTTTGTCTAAATACAATCGATTTATTGCTGACGTATTGAACAATTAAGGTGACTTTAATTATCAGTTCACAGCCCATTCTTAGAAGAATATACACCTGGAAACAGAATTCACTTTTCTTGTGTCTGTTCTGCTATTAATGCATACACACCCGCTCAGAATAGATGGCAATAAAGATTAGTACAAGATTCAACACCGAGTTGTAATCCAAAAAACAAGTCTCTTTCTTGCTTTTTCCTTTCCTCCAATATTAAATAATTAAAATCTGCAACTTTCCACTTTTAACGATAAAATACTTGGTTGTAATAAGGGCAAAACTAATTTTCATACCAAAACTGTGATAAATAACTAATTGTTGCAGGTGTTTACTTGTTCGGTGTACAAGTTATATGGCAGAATTTTCATAATGAAAATGCATTCTGTTTTGTATCATCAATTTTGTGCGCCAGTTCTTCAATATGCATGGCAGAAATGTGGGTACCTCACAGGAGCAATAGTTGGTTCATTTACAAATGTTCTGGAGCAGTGCCGGATTTACGTATAAGCTAAGTAAGCTATAGCTTAGGGCCCCATACTCTTGGTGGCCCAAAAAATTCAAGAAAAAATTGAACATACATTTTCAAAATATAAGAAAAAAACAATAAATAAATTAATATCTATATATAGCAACAGTGCTTCGTTTGTGTAGGCCCCTAAGTAATGGGGCCCCTTCTGCTAGTCTGCTTCTTAAAATTTCACTGGTTTCTTCATTTCTGTATATAGGGTCCTACGTTCATCTGGACTAGAGATACAAGGGCTGGGAAAAAACCGGCTTTTTTGAAAAAAAAACCGGGTTTTTCTGCTTTGCGTTTTTGCTTGGAAAATTTTGGACTTTTTTTCAAAATTCTGCTTTAAATTGATAAAGCATACTTTGTTTCGCTTCTCTATAACACAAAAACTCATTTAATTAGTGGTTGATGCTGATAATAATATAAAACCTCGAAAATAAACCATGAATTTCGAAAAGATATTTCAAACAATTTTACTTCAACATATTTACATTAAGAATTCCAAAGGATTAACTAATGTATATAATAAGAATTTTTTAACCTCCTATATACAAAAGTAAGCAGGTTTGGCAAAGTAAGCAGTGTTGTTTTTGAAAATGTCAAAAAACCGTTTTTTGGGGGAAGTTTAAACCAGTTTTTTTTGTTTAAACCAGTTTTTTTTAACAAGGTGTTTTTATTTAGATATTTTGCTTTATGTATTTATATTACATATTCACAGAAATAAGATTGTTTCGCCTTGGTGCTATTATGCAACAACGGGGTTATGTTGGAAGAGGTCCCATAAGCTTAAAGAAGTCCGGTCAGTAAATTTCTTAAATTGAGAAACTCCCGCCCTAGCCATCATGAAAATCCCGTCATTACTTTAAATGTAAAACAATAACGGGGAAATCCTGTTATTGCTTTGGATGTAAAATTTAAAGGTCAACGTATCACAATCAGTACGCTAAAACTGAGGTATTAAATTACAAATTTACTATGTAGATATCATTGAAAGTCCAATCCAAGCTAATGTTGAAGCTACGTAGGCAATCGATAAATTTTGCCAATTGCTATCAATATATTTAAGCAACGTTGGCTTCTTTATAAAACAACAGGCATTCACGCATGCAGAAATATACAATTTGATTTCGTTTCTTATGTTTAGGCTTAACACCCTTACGTAATACCGAGGTTATCAAGAAGAAGACTTTCGCTTAAAGTGACATCCGAACCGCTACTTGGTTTACGCATGAAAGAAAGGTTGTGGTTGGACCGAGAATTGAACATGGGACACCTTGATTAAAAGCTGAAAAGGAAATAAAACTAATGCAGATGGTTTGATATGTGGAAACATCATCATGAAGTTCACACGATTCGCATTTTTCGTTCTTTTTCTTTCTTTTTCTTTCTTTTTTTCTGTTTAAACCAGTTATTAAAAAAAACAGCTGTGTAAACCAGCCAACCCTAAAAATAAACACTTCTTCAATAAAATACACAAATAACTAACAAAATTGTATGTAGTATTTTTATTTCAAAATATTCCATACCCTCCTTCTGAAACAAAATAAAATTAAAATAAAACATAAGAGAAATACTTAGATTTATATGATACACTTAAAGGCTGCACATCTAGAGCTTTTGGTAATGTATATTCTTGAAATTCTACAGTTATATAACCACCGCCACCATATAACCACCGTTTACCCAATCCTCAAGTTTTCTGAATTTTTAACAAGAGGGATTCAACATATCATTACCGAACCCCCCCCCCCAAAAAAAAAAAAACAAAGACTACGAAATACAGTATATTTGAGTTAAACTGCACAACAAACATGACTGAGTGGTTAGCTTTTGCGCTTCTATAGGGAAGTCCGGGATTTAACCCAGCATTCGACCATTCTGCCAAAGCTTTTCGTCATTCCATCTGTGAATGTAGAAATAGTGCGTGTACTGTGAGTTGGCCGACTTCCGTTCTTATTGTTTTTAAATCGTTATTATAACTAATTACCAGCAGTGACGGTTTTGCGAAGGTTAGGGGAGCGGTCTTTCGGACTGAAGCCTGTTCCCCCAAAGTTACGGAATATCTAAAACAAACGAAATATCTATTAGTTATATCTTTACTCATAAACTTTAAGCTCCCGTCAAATAAAAATTACGAATGTTTAGAAAAACTAAACATTAGTAAGAAAAACCCCTCCCAAAATACTTTTTTCTTAATCCGCCACTGATTCTCAGTATAAAATGATCTTCAAGATTGTATCTGGAAGATTATTGCTAAAGATATAAACGAAACGAAATATTAATTATGCCTGTACCCATAAACTTCAAGCGTTTCCCAAATAAAATTAGGACATTTTAGAAAACGAAACAATCAGAGAAACCTCTCCCAAAGTACTTGTCTAAATCCACTACTGATTATTTGTGTAAATTGGTATTCAAGATTGTATCCGGAAAATTATTGCTAAATCATTGCACAGCTACAATAAAACAGAAATGTGGAAGTACGATTTGACAGATATATTGAAAAACGTACGCTTTGACGGATATATAGAAAAACATAAGTTTAACTTTTGCGCTAGAAGCTAGAATACGAAGCTCTTAGAAATGAAACACGATCCAAAAATAATTAAATAAATAAATTTTAATCCAAGCCAACAACCGAGAAAAGATATAGGTCCTTCAGTGCGAAGGTCGAAAATTACTGGCAAGTGTACAGTACAGTATTGCTTTTTCTTTTTTGTTTGTGAGCTCCTTCGTGGCTAAGCGGTTAGCGTACGCGCCTTTGGCGTGGGAGACCCGGGTTCGATTCCTGGCGGGAGCTCATGTGGTTCGGATTCCGCGTTAATCAGTAGGTCCACATCTCATATAGCCTGAACGGGACGCTAAACTAAAATCAACTCAACTCTTTTTTGTTTGTTTGTTTTTTGTGTACTTTATTTTAGTAATGTAGACATAGAACAAAAGTATTTTTTAAAATTTTATTGTATTTTTTTGTAGAATAAAACAGATTTATGCTGAATTTTTTCCTGTTTGCACCTTCTTTTAGTCGTTTTTCGGTTTAAACGTCATTTTTGCTATCTGGGATGCTCTTGCCATTCAATTCTGTAGATAATCGTGGGTCTGCTGCATCTACTTACATTAAGTATACTATTGTACTATTAGTAGAGATGCAAAAAAGCCGGCTTTTGAATCGATGGTTTTTTGCACATAAAAAGCCGGCTTTTTTGGAAAAAAAACGAGAATTTTGGCTTTTTTCATTTTTATGATTTTTCTATTTGAATAGCTTTCTTATAGTATACTGTAAAGTTAATTAAGTTTTCATGACCTACATGCTATATTTCGCTCTGGAATTCACCATCATTATGGATGGAACACATGTTTTATGAATTAAAGTAAACATAAAGTACGTAGTATTTGAGGGCAAGTGTAGAAGATATTTAACTTTATTTTAATTTCTGAGTTATAGACATTTTTTTTCTTTTCTACATCATTTCTTTTTAGTCATCCGTGTTTCATTTCCTAGAGATTAGTAGGCCTACCATAGCTTCTAGCACATAAGTTAAACTTTTGTTTTTCAATATATCCGTCAGAGCGTACGTTTGTCAGTATATCTGTCAAAGCGTAATTCCACATTCTTGTTATAGTGTAGCTGTGCAGTGATTTAGCAATAATCTTCCGGATACAAACTTGAATACCATTTTATACAAATAATCAGTAGCGGATTCAGAAAAGTATTTTGGGAGGTGTTTCTCCACTTAATGTTTGTTTTTCTAAAATTTCCTAATTTTTATTTGGGAGTTTATGAGTATAAGCATAACTAATATTTCATTTTATTTGTACATTCAGCAATAACCTTCCGGATATAACCTTAAAGATCACTTTATACTGGTAATCAGTGGTGGATTAAGAAAAGTATTTTGGGAGGGTTTTTTCTTATTAATGACTAGGTTTTCTAAAAATACCTAATTTTTATTTAAGAAGAGCTTGAAGTTTATGAGAAAAGGCATAACAAATATTTCGTTTGTTTTAAAAATTCTGTAATTTTGGGGTACAAGCTTCACCCGTAAAACATTCCCACCCTTACCCCCTTCGCAAATCCATCACTGCTGATAATTAATAATAACGATTTAAAAACGATAAGAAAGGAAGTCGGCCAGAACTCACAGTACACGCATTATCTCTACATTCACAGATACAATTAAAAAAAACTTTTGTCAAAATGGTCGAATGCGGGTTTGAATCTCGGACTTCCCAATAGAAGCGCAAAAGCTAACCACTCACTCATGCTTGTTGTGTAGTTGTGCTTAAATATATTCTCTCTCTATGGTTCAATACCGCGTTCACAAAAGCTCTCCACTGACTTCAATCCTTAACCAACTGGATCCAGTTTTTACTTTGTATTCCTATTTCTGCGAGGTCCATTTTAATATTGTCCTCCCATCTGCGTTTAAGTCTTTCTAATGGACGTTTTCCGATTGGATTTCTAGTTAAAACTTTGAAAGCGTTCCTACCTTCTTCCATTCTGGCTGCATGACCTGCCCAATTGAGCTTCCTAGACCTGATGACCGTAACGATGTTTGGTAAACCGTATAAAATGAAGTTTCCGTCATTCCCGTTCCTCTTGGGTCCGAATATTCGTCTCAGGATTTTATTTTCAAATACTTTCAGTCTTCATTCTTCCCTCAAGCCACCATGTTTCACAACCATAAAACCAGGCATGATTATCGTTTTATATATTTTAAGTTTTAAATCCTTCGACACAATTCACGACGACAAAGTACTTTGAACTGAATAATAACACGAATTTCCTGATTTCAGTTGACATTTAATTCCTTTGTGGATATGATTTTGGTCTGGTGATATTGATCCCAGATATTTGAAAGTATCCGCTTTGTCGAAAGTATTATGTGATATTTTAACGCATCCATAATTTGCCGTATTACGATCCCGGTGAACTTCCATGTATTGAGTTTCCTCTGCATGTACTTCTAAACCTATGTCGCTGCAAGCGTTTAATAAGGACTCTGCATTTCTTTCTATTGTTCTCCTATCATCCCCTATTAAATTTACATCACCAGCATACGCCGTAACTTGGTGAATACAAGTTAGCTCTTAGGTTTGGTTGCTATCTTTAAGTTTCCTTATAGCGTACTCCCGAACAAAACTGAACAATAATGGCGATAACGCATCTCCTTGTTTTAGGCCATTCTCGATGTGGAAGCTCATGGACAAGAATTTTTCTGCTCGGACTTTACTTTGGGATTCATTTTGAAACATTTTAATTAATCTAACTAACTTTTTCGGTATTCCGAATTCTGTAAGAATGTTGTACAATGTTTCCCTCCTATCCGAGTCGTAAGCCTTTTTAAAACCAATAAACAGTTGATGGACTGGGCAATATATTCCCATTTCTTTTCGGATATTTATCGAATAGTAAATATCTGGTCGATAGTTGATCGATTTCCTAAATCTACACTGATAATCTCCAATAATTTCATCTGCGTATGGAATCAATCTTGTTAATAGAATGTTAAGAGAAATACCTCGATAATTATTACATTCACTTTTGTCGTCTTTCTTGTGAATTGGAACAGTGATTCATTACTTCCACCTTTCTTAAACGTATTCCATAGTTTTTCTCTTTTATTTTTTTTTTAAAAGTTTCGTAATAATATGTTGAATTCCTGTCGTTAAAAATTCAGAAACCTTCAGGACTGGGTAAACCATGATGGTGGTTATAAGTCTAGGAAACCGCACGGTCAGATGAACAGTCTATTACGCATATGATCCATTCACAGAAAATTTAGTACTTTCCCGATTCTGAACAAACTTAAGAAACAGTCAGTGCATTTTAGAATTCGGAATTTTACCGATTTTGCAGATTCCAAGCACCTGATAGGTGATAACATTATTACGTATGTGATCAATGAGTGAAAAATTTGTTCGAAATATCCATACAATGCATATGAAAGTTAAAACTTAAAAATTTCAAGAATGTACAGAACCACTCGAAACCAAGCTCTTGATGTGCAGCTTTTAAGATTATCATATAAATGTATTTCTCTCATGTTTTATTTTTTGTTTCAAAAAGAGGGTGTGTGATATTTTGAAGCAAAAATACTACATACAATTTTGGTAGTTATTTGTGTATCTTTTTTTAAAAAAACGTACTTATTTTTGTGTATAAGAAATAAAAAAAAATATATATATAGGTTAATCCTTTGGAATTCATAATGCAAATATAGTAAGATTTTTTTTTTAAATCTTTTCGAAATTCATGGTTTATATTATTATTGACATCAATCACTAATCAAATGAGTTCTTGTGCTGTAGAGAAGCGAAACAAAGTACGCTTTATCAATTTAAAGCAAAATTTTGAAAAAAAGTCCAAAATTTCCCAAGCAAAAAAAAAAACGAGTTTTTCCAAAAACCCGGGTTTTTTTTACGAGCCCTTGCATCTCTAACTATTAGTAATGCTATTATTTCTGCATCTTCAGCTTCCGAAATATAGATTCAACAGCTCACTGTGATCACGTAAGTACTTATAATTAAAACTTCTACATTACTTACAGAAAATTTTCCTGCTACCTTCCTTTTGCATATGACGAAAAACATATAATGAGTATACCTCACTTCTATATTCATAATTTTGAAGAATTTCTCGGTCAAGGAAAATGACAGTTTTTCAACATTTTTAAGTTATGAAGCGACAAGGAAGAGAATACTAGCATTTCCGGAATGTGTATACTCTAATCTTTTTACCTTGGAAGAACAAACAAGTCGGAATGTAAGAAACAACAGTTCCAACCGCCAATTGACAAACAAAACCACATAAGCAGTGTTTCTTTGTTATAAATCATTCGATAAACTCTGTAATTAGTGTGGAACGGTTGTTGTTTACATCTAGATTTTCTTTAAGATAATTGCACTAATTATGCGTTGCAGTGTTGAAAGCGCAAAATTATGTTGTACGGTGTAGATCAACGAGATGCACGGGAACATATGCAACTACTATAATTACTATAATAATGTCATAAATGACGTTAGAACTTAAGCAGTTGAGCATGTGGCGGAAGAAAACTACTTTTAAATTATTTATTAATTTATTTATATATATATATATATATATATATATATATATATATATATATATATATATATATATATATATATATATATATATATATATATATATATATATATATATATATATATTTCTGGTTATATTCGGCATCTACAGAAGTAAGCCTGTCACTTTTAGGGATGGCGTATCTCGGGTAGAACATTATCCGCGGGAGAGGAGAGGAAAGGAAGCAGCTTGAGATTTGTGTGCAGAGACGCACCCACAGATGGTTCACCTGGTCTGGACCACCCAAACTTGATAACTCGATATATATTTGTACGCTTTAAAAAAAATACGAAAAGAAGCGCTGCACTTGTTTAGGAGAGAAATGATTGGTGTATCCTGAACAATTTGATCTTACATATCATTTGTAATTTTTCTTTCCTTACAAAACTAACCTAGCTCTATCGTTCTGTCTGAGAATGTATTTCAGAGTATATAACAGTTACTAATCGTCTTTTTGGATGTAAAACAATGCTAGTTCAGCACTGCATAGACGTAGTGTCTGTGATGTTGGATTCCACAAAACTTTGGACCCCCCAACGAAAGAATTCTGGATACACGCCTACCTGTATATTAGGTACAGTTCGCGGCATAGAAATTGTTACACAAATTATAAGTCCAAATTAATAACAAACTCTTGCCCTGTTTTCTTATGCATCCAGAAATACATGTCTCAATCGATTAGTTGCTTCTAGTACGATCCAACTCCAACTCCTCGCCTTGTCTAAAACAGTGTGTGTGACGTAGTACACTCCTTTCCATGCAGACGAAGAAAAAAAAGAGAAATCAAGTATACAATGTTATAGCTCTAAAAGAGTATTTTTCATTCGTTTGTTCTGAAATATCTTTTAAGAGCCTAAATTTAATAAAAAGTCTCACAATCTTCCCATAGCTTCATTAATACCTTTAGTTTCATTCTTTCCCTTCTTCAAAGACTGCAAGCTAGTGAGATGCTCCATAAGAAATCTACGGAAATTGCCAATAACGGCAGAATATTTTGTACTTCCTAAAGTCTGCAATACACACACACATCTCGAGAATATCTACTGACAGAAATGAGTGTTATTCAATGATTCATTTCATTTCTTTTCAGTAATAGCAAGAAAATGTTCCAAGAGCGTCATTTGGGCAGGACAGGAGGGTGTAATTTCCCCTCTCTTGAGCATTATAAGTACACATTGTTTGATCAAATGTATAGTAATACACTAATAAAACAATGAAAATCTTATATCGGCGGAGAATCTCCCCCCCCCCCCCGAATAAACTCTAAAATGACACTCTTGTTAGCAACAAACCTATAGAATTACGATAGAACTTTGCTAGAGAGCTTACATTTGGTTTCAAGAGTAGGAGGTTTGATCTCAAGCCGTATGAGTTCCTGGGCGACATTGAGAGAGAGAGAGAGAGAGAGAGAGAGAGAGAGAGAGATTGAAGTATGGAGACAAAGAGGAATGATTTATATACGCAAATTTAGAACTGCGGAAAAATGATCGGACAACATTCGTATTATGACGAAAATTGTGATTTTGTGAAACAGAAAAAGGGAAGGTTTCGAACTGCGAGAATCACATTAGTCAGTTGTCGAATTAAGGTGGAGAACACGTTTTACAACATCAGATGATTACGAATGGAGAGAAAGATCTTGAGACCTGAGGAACTAAGAATTAAAAAAAAAACTGCAGCTTAGGAGACAGGTTTCGAACCACGGCCCTTGTAGTTATCGAACCACGACTTTATCCATTCTGCTACGGAGAACACTATGTATTCATTCACATACATTTTCTTTAGCTACGTTGAAAGCTAACTTAATGGGATATTCCAAACGTTGACTTAGTGGATGCGTCGTTTTGAAATGATATAAATCTATTGTAACTTAGTTACAATGTGCATAATGAACTTCTCCTTTTTACATTTGATAGAACCATCTGATAAAGTAGTGCCAAATCTGTGCCTCATTGTCTGTTAATTGAATGGTTAATGTAAGTTACTCCTACGTGTATGGTCCCAGCTTCGAATCAAGACTATTCTTATTGATTATTTTCTTTGAGATACGCTCAAACTGTGCATTCCACAAGTTCAATTTTGAAGTAATGTAGTCACAGCTAGTTTAATTCGAAATTATTCTCAAATATTATATTTGTTATTACCTGCGTTTCTTTAACTTGCGATGTTTCAAACTTGATATTAAATCTTACAACCTTAATGTAACTCGTTTCCCTAAGGCATATGATTATTAATGTTTGCACAACGACGGCAGTTGGTAGTTAATACAAAATTTAGTTCTTACTGTAGTGTATGTATATATATATTTAGAAAGTTTGACTCAGAAAAAAACGTACAGTGAAACATTGACTCTTGGAGGAATTTCAAACAAATTTACTATACGTATAAATTGCCATCTCAACAATTTACTGTGGAGGCTAAGACACTCAAACCATTCCAAGGAGGGAAAGGGGTTACAAGTAAAAAAGTAATAGAATACGAAAAATATTTGTGTCAAATTCATAGTTTTCTGGTTCGAAGAGATGAATAGTGGCTACCAAATGGCACTCCTCACGTGTTTGTAGCCTTGCATAAATGGAAAATTGTTTTAAAAGTATATTTTACAATCAAATATGATTGTTTAAGAAAAAGCTTGTCCTTCAAGATTATGTTTATAATTATTTTCTATTGTATTTCTTAATTATAATAACATATTTTCTATTTATATTGTATTCTATGTTATACGCTTCTTATTTACATTTTATGTGTTACATTTGAAGAGGATCTAATGACAATTTAGAGCAGCGGGGTCATACACAGAATGCAGGCCTTGGCAATCCAGAGTTCCTACCAGACGAAACCACTACTTTTCTGTAAATTACATCTAATTTTAGAGATGATGATAGACACTTTATTAAAACATGCCCTCAAAAAGCCTTGTCTAGCCCCTGCAAAACAGTGACGATTTTAGAGATTAATCAGTTAGTAACGCCTCACTGGAGCACGACACTTCCCCAGAAGTCATATATTCGATAATTCCGAATGTGATATCAGTATTTGTGCATTATCACTTTTCACCCACTTTTCACCCGCAGTGTATTGAAACGCACTAAAAAGGAATTGTTCTGAAGTCATCACTGGTTTCCCCTATGACTTCATGTCAATAGGGCCAATATTGGACATATTCCCTTGATGTATCACCTTTTATGTCAATGATCCCAAAATCTACCCATTCGACACAGATATAGTATATTTTTGATTCTTTTTGCCTGTCACTCTCCCATTGTCAACTCCATGCCAACCAAGGCTTAATTTGGACTTACGCAGTATCCACAGTGTCACTATTCACCTTTGTGCGTGAATTCGACACTAATATCGTTCGTATTTGACTTTTTTTTTACATATCATCTTCACTTCTTGGTAGGGGTGGTTTCAGTGTCTCGCTCCCATAACTATGGAGAAATTTCAACCAACGTAAGTATAATTATAAATTACCATTTGAAAAATAACTGTACAGGTGATCTTTTTCGGAGAGGAATTCGTTAACTACATTTTCGATATCAATGTGTTGCCTTTTTTTGCTTTCCATGCTGAAAATTTCCAAAGGACTCAACTTCATCTGCACAATTGTGATATGAATATAGGTTTTAGTGGTTTAATTCACTGAATGCTCGCTTAGATGTTGCGCTCGTCACAGGAAAAGTGAGATACATTTATAAAAGGAAAATGAAATGAAGTATTTTTAAGTTTTACGTCCCACATTTATACCGATTACGCTAATGGAGACATTGATGCTGAGAAATGAATGAAATCGTGGAATGAAGAAGTGGGAGGAAACGAGAGAAACTCGAGAAAACTCATGCGCACGGTGTTTGTCCATAATAAAGTTCATTCGGCGCGAGCGGGGATCGAACCAAAGACCCCATGCACCATAGGTAAATATATAAAAGAATAGGTGTCTAAACAAATACGGAACACTTCTATCAATGAGAGTTATATAAGATTAGATCTTTAGTAATTTTATTCTAAAAATTTAATCAATCTTGTTCTTCATTACTGTTCGCAAATTTAAAGTTGTTGCTGCAAGAACGTGATAAATCTTTTGAGTAGACTTCACAGTCTATAGCTCCTTCACAACTTCTGTTTCATCTAATGCTAAAGTAGTTGCATTTTAGACATTGAGGAAAAAGTGTGAAATTATATAAAAACCTCCAAAGTAGAATTACGAAACTTCAGTGGGCCCCTTTTTGCTGTAGGCCTCCCTCATCACACTCCCGTTAGTCACGCCGGGTGCATGATACAGTCTCGCCC
This sequence comes from Thermobia domestica, assembly GCF_964235325.1. Classification (NCBI taxonomy): domain Eukaryota; kingdom Metazoa; phylum Arthropoda; class Insecta; order Zygentoma; family Lepismatidae; genus Thermobia; species Thermobia domestica. Next base: position 232,211,481 of record NC_137461.1, on the reverse strand, counting down.
TTTTAGGAATATTTTCTAAGGCAATACGTGTTTTTTTACTGCTGTGTGAATTGAGTTGTATTTGCTAGAACTGTTTTTTTAAAGGAAACGAAAGATCCTATACTCGAACACAAATCATGTCTTTCAAAGCTCTAATGGAAAACGAAACAAATCGTCCTATATATATATATCTTACGTTTTAGAATAGAAAAAGAGAAAAACATTGATTGCACAAAAGTATAATGGTATCATTTGCATGCAAATTTATAACTTATAAAAGGTGTTGGTTTGATAGATGAGAGGTTAGTGAACGTGTTTTCTGCTCGTCGTCCTACCTTCGAATCTTGTCCATTCTTGTTGGGTTTTTCTTTTAGCTACACTGAGTTTGTGCATTCCAGATCTTCAAGCTTAAACCAAATCTAATACCAGTTAGTGAATTAAAAGTAGCTGACATTATTTTCAAATACGAGACGTTATTACATACAGTACTCAAATGATATCAACTCTTCCATCCTTCATTTAACTCATTTCTTGACGTGTTTTGTTACAAAATTCATAAATCCTGAGGGAAAAATTGCTTTACCAGTTAATGGTGACCGCTTTGAAAGCAAGTACAATGTATGAGAATTAAATTTGTCATATCTGTAGTTTCGTGTGTAGAAGAAACAAACTTGTGAACCAAAGGTTTAAGAACAACTCAAGTTATTAATATAAACTTTGCCGAAGATTATTCACTTATATCATCAATATCATCATAAAAAAATACGAAAGACGTCCTGGAACGAAGAAATATAACATACAACTTTGCAAGCGGAGACAAAGAAACCTAACGTAACAAGACTAAAGACGAATCATTTACGGCGTAGTGATCGTGGTTGAGTGGTCAAGGCGCTCCACCAATAACCTGGAGGTTCGTGGTTCGAATCCACGTCGGGCATTTTTTTACTTTAGGACTTTTGATGGCGATTGATCGACGATGACACACGTTTTATTATATTTAGATATTTGAATACTCGGATATTTCAATACTTCAACTATCAAATCTTCAGGAATAATAATAGTAATAATAATAATTATTATTATCTCGTAGAAAATTTGATTTGGCTAGGAGCTAATTATCGCTCCGGTTATACCGTTACAAGCAGAAACGTGACATTTGGCAAGAATATTTCGGTTTTGTTTAATGTTGCCCACGAAATTTTTCATCTTGTTTCTAAAACAAACAAAATAAAGTGAGAATTAACATTTTAATTCGACACTCAAATTATCATGTCGCTTTTGAGATGAGAATCGAGACGAGACGAAACATTTCACGTCTGTTACGATTCTCGAAATAGTGTATGTCCATTCTTTAAGTAACAATTGCTCTGTAGACTGAATCTTATAGGCTTTTTCTTACTTTGTATTTTACAGCTCATTGAATTATGGTCTGTGTAGGTATCTTTTTCAGCAAAGCTTTTATAATTCCCTCTGCATATCCTAAAAATTAGTTTATTATATGCCTTACTGTTGAATGATATTCAATTATTTCTATTACAGTTATTCTTCTTAAAACATACAGTAGAACACTTCCTACATGAAACGTTAGTGGAAATCTTTTGTTTAAAATGTGTGTAGTTGCAGAGATGTATCTTGAAGGTACGAAAACAATTTCTCCCAAATCCCCACGTTTAAGTAAGTTTTTCCAAATTTTAGGGCTACTTTAAAACTTTTAATACAATTATTATTATTATTATTATTATTATTATTATTATTATTATTATTATTATTATTATTATTATTATTATTATTATTATTATTACTGAATATTTGAGACCTAAATATTACGTCCTATTCCAATGCAAATAAACATACTGACGTTAAGAAACACCAAAAGAAATTTTTTGGACCCTCTATAAGGATGAATTGCTTTATAAGAGATGCTTTGGAAGGAAAAGAGAGATAAAAAGAAGGTGTCGGCTACTGGACAATATCATAATCGAACCTTCGGATGCCTTAACAAAAACTAAATAGGATTTGTCTTCATCACTATACATAGTAACGCCTTTTCTATTGGTATAATACATTGGATTATGTTTGCGTTATATTGATATTTTAACAAAATATATATACAAAAAAGAATAGTTCGTATTTACCGATTTTGGTTGAACGAATATATGGAATGTGTTGAAAATGACGAACCGAAATATTATTATTACTTTTAGTAAGAGTGGAAGAACTGAGAAACATTTTTACAATGTCGTTTCAAACAAATTTATGACTCATACTAGACCTTAAGGATGACCGTTTTGTATTCATGAAGTGTTTGCGAAACACGCGAAGTTTTTTTTCAGACATTAGAAATCGAGATTGTAGACTGTGACGTCATGTTATTAGTTTTCCCCTTTGAAGGAAGTCGTTCTAACGTTCTAACGGTTCTTCAATTCTAACTTGTAAGAAAGAGAGAAATTGACTATGTTTTATGTTATTATACATCAGAAATATCAACTTTATAAATTATATTTTTTTCTGAATTTCGTCGGAGGGACTTGAACGAAACGACTGCTCAAGCCACTACCATAAGACTGCTCTTTTAAGTAAGAGTCAAGAAACACTCGTGTGTATAACAAATTGCAAACGTTTACGATTCCAGTATTTTATTAACGATGAAACACTTATTTTGGTCATGATAAAATATTATAGTCCAGAGAATTCAAGTTTAAATTATAAAAAAGACCGAAAGTATCTCCGTAACTTATCTCTATTATATTCGGTTGTTCTCGTTTTACATTTATTTCCAGTAACCTTGAACGAGAGTGACACAAACACAGATGCATCGATGACATTTAATATTTCAAAGGCTCTCCCACCGGGAATCGAAACTGAGACCCCGCCTACTGAACTATCTGATGGGTGAGGTGTCTGGTTCGTTTCCAAGGCAAGTAAGCTTGAGACGATCAACATCGTGTTCGTGAGTTTTCTCGGGACATTACCACTTTGTCATTCCGCCAATTCATCCATCATAATTCACTTGCTTTAATCATAGTCTTCCCCAGCCTAACAGATATAATCGTGGGACATTAAAAGTAAAGATTTCATTTTCAAGCTGTTAACCCAAACCAAACCCGAATCGAAAAACATTTGGACATTATTATTCATTAACGCGTTTTCACAAAAATATATAGAAAAGAAACGGGGAATCGTAATTACATTCAAAAGTGAAACAGCAGACTCATAGTACATTAACCTAAAACGAAACACGATTACGATTCCCCGTTTTTTTTCTACATACTTTGTGAAAACATTAAAGGGTGAATAGTGATACTGTGGATGCTGCGTAAGTCCAAATTAAGCCTTGGTTGGCATGGAGTTGACAGGCAAAATGAATCGAAAATACCCTATATCTGTGTCCAATGGATACTTTTCGGGATCACTGACGTAAAAGGTAATATTCCTGATGTGGATATGTCCAAGGATGATCCTATTGGCATGAGGTCATAGGGGGAACTAGTGAAGACTTCAGAACAGTTCCTTTGTAGTGCGTTTCAATATACTGCGGGTGAAAAGCGATAATGCATAATTACTTATTTCACATTCGGAATTACTAACTGATCACTCTAAAATTTTCATTGCTTTGCAGGTGCGTAGACAAGGATTTTTGAGGGCATGTTTTAATAAAATATCTATCATCATCTCTAAAATTAGATGTAATTTACAGAAAAGTAGTTATTTCGTGGGGCAGGAACTCTGGATTGCCAAGATCTGCATTTTTTGTATGTCCCTGCTGCTTTGAATTGTCATTAGCTCAAATATACGACGTGAAATGTAAATAAGAAACGTATAACATAGAATACAATATAAATAGAAAAGATGTTATTATAAATAAGGAATACAATTAAAATAATTATAAAACATAATGTTGAAAAACCAGCTTTTTTTAAAAAAACAATCGTACTTGAATGTAAAATATACTTTTAAAACAATTTTTCATTTATGCAAAAATACAAACAAATAAGGAGTGACCTATGGTAGCCACTATTTATCTCTTCAAACCAGAATACTATGAATTTGACACCAATATGTTTCGTATTCTATTACTTTTTTTTTTTTTACTTGTAACCCCTTTCCATCCCTGGAATGGTTTTAGTGTCTTAGTCTCCACAGTAGATTGTTGAGATGGTAATTTATAGGTATAGTAAATTTGTTTGAAATTCCTCCAAGAGTCAATGTTTCACTGTACGTTTTTTTCTTAGTCAAACTTTCTAAATATGTATGTATACATTACAGTAAGAACTGAATTTTATATTAACTACTGACTGCCGTCGTTGTGCAAACATTCATAATGAGTTACATTAAGGTTGTAAGATTTAATATCAAGTTTGAAACATCACAAGCTAAAGAAACACAGGTAGTATAATATTTGAGAATAATTTCGAATTAAACTAGCTGTGACTACATTACTTCAAAATTGAGCTTGTGGAATGCACAGTATGAGCGTAGTTCAAAGAAAATAATCAATATGAATGGTCTTGATTTGAAGCTCGGACCATATACGTAGGAGTAACTTACATTAACCATTCATCTAATAGACAATGAGGCACAGGTTTGGCACTACTTTATCAGATGTTCTATCAAATGTAACCTAATTAACACAATAGTAACGAATTTTTCTGCATTAAAAAGTATTCTGAACAAGTAGAAGTTCATTATGCATATTGTAACTAAATTACAAGAGGTTTATATTCTATCAGAACGACGCATTCTGCAAGTCAACTTTGAGAAAATCCCATTAAGTTAGCTTTCAACGTAGCTAAAGAAAATGTATGTGAATGGATACATAGAGTTCTCCGTAGCAGAATGGATAAAATTGTGGTTCGATAACTACAAGGGCCGTGGTTCGAAATCTGTTTCGGGAGCTGCAGTTTTTTTAAAAAAATTCTTAGTTCCTCAGGTCTCAAGATCTTTCTCTCAATTCGTAATCATCTGATGTTCTAAAGCGTGTTCTCCACCTTAATTCGACAACTGCCTAATGTGATTCTCGCAGTTCAAAGCCATCCCTTCCTCTGTTTCACAAAATCACAATTTTCGTCATAATACGAATGTTGTGCGATCATTTTTCCCCAGTTCTAAATTTGCGTATATAAATCATTCCTTTCTGTCTCCATACTTCAATCTCTCTCTCTCTCTCTCTCTCTCTCTCAATGTCGCCCAGGAACTCATACGGCTTGAGATCAAACCTCCTACTCTTGAAACCAAATGTAAGCTCTCTAGCAAAGTTCTATCGTAATTCTATAGGTTTGTTGCTAAAAGCAGTGTCATATAAGAATTTATTCGGGGAGGGGGGGGGAAATTCTCCGCCGACATAAGAATTTCTTTTTTTTTATTAATGTATTACTATACATTTGATCAAATAATATGAATTTATGAAGCTCAAGGGAAAGGAAATTACACCCTCCTGTGCTGCTCAAATTACTCTCTTGGAACATTTTCTTGCAATTACTGAAAAGAAATGAAATGAATCATTGAATAACACTCATTTCTGTCAGTAGATATTCTCGAAATGTGTGCATGCATTGCAGACTTTAGGAAGCAAAAAACTTACTGCCGTTAGTGACAATTTCCATAGATTTCTTATTGAGCATCTTGCTAGCTTGCAGTCTTTAAAGAAGGGAAAGAATGAAACTAAAGTTATTAATGAAGTTATTAGAAGATTGTGAGACTTTTTAAAAAAAAAATAAGTTCTTAAAAGATATTTCAGAACAAAGGAATGAAAAATACTGTTTTAGAGCTATAACATTGTAAACTTGATTTCTGTTTTTTTCTTCGTCTGAATGAAAAGAGTGTACTACGTCACACACGCTGCTTTAGACAAGGAGAGGCGGAGGAGGGGAGGAGTTAGAGTTGGATCGTACTAGAAGCAACTAATCGATTGAGACATGTATTTCTGGATGCATAAGGAAACGGGGCAAGAGTTTCTTATTAATTTGGACTTAGAATATGTGTAACAATTTCTATGCCGCGAACTGTACCATCCCAGCATTTACCTGCTGTGAATGATAAAAATCCAAGAAAATATTCACTCAAAATGACAGGCCTGAAATTAATTTTTGACCGAGTGTCCCAACCGAGAATTGAATCCGAGACCTCTCGCACCAAAGGCGAGAGAGTTACTGATTACGCTTCACGAGAACACCGAAACAACTTCTGCAACGCTTGTATTAAAACCTTAAATAACGGTTACGAGAAACATAGTTCCCAACCCTTTGAGAGTCATGCTATGCTTTACAGAAAGTTAGGTGCATCGCGACACACTTGTTTGACTCCCGTTAATTATAAAGTAAATTATGATAGTGTCAGCCTATGACTTCTTATAAAGTAGTGATTGTGTGTAGTACTGAGTATTGTTGCTTCCAGTGGAGAGTTAACGGGTACAATCTGCTTAAAAATTTATTTTAAGTAGTTATTAAATGCTTCATGATTTCTAAATTCTAAAATTTGGCGCTGCACACAAGTGTGTCCTGACCCAGAATTTGGGAATCACTACTCTAAACAATCTTAAGATCTGTCTCTCGGGGGTTCAAATCCCGCTTACGGCATGTGTGCTATACCTAAGGTTGCCACCTAGCCGGAATTAGGCGGGCCATCCCGAATTTTACGAAAATCTTTCTGCGTCCCGAATTACGGCCTTAGAAGAAACAAACTAAATGGTGGGACGTTCAATTGTCCGAAACAATAAAATATGCAACAAAATATTTATTGACATTTGGAAATCTGGATCCAAGATGTGTACCTATAACTACTGACAAGGGACGTATACAAACCGTGACCGCTACTCATTTAGGAAAATTGATACCCTGACTAAATTGTAGATTTCTAATCGTCGTGGTGATATTCACTTGGTGCGGGAATGCCTTGTTTACCCGCTACGTGTAATATATTAAAGGTATGCAATGACTGTGCGTGTGGCTGTGCCAACTTATACCCCAAAAATAACGAAAAAAGACATGTATTGAAAAATGTATGTAGGTAACTTGATACCTACGGGAGGGGGATATGTGACCAAGAATACGGCAGTAATATCACACAAGCAGTGTTACCAGCCCAACACAAACTTATAGTTTTTCAAATAGAACGTAAACAATTGGCATTAAATATAAAAGAATGTAAGCAAAAAGTGGGTTATCAGTGTTGCCAAATAAGGGAAATATGAAGCTTTAAAGCTGGGAAATTATAGGCCCCGTACGGAGAACGAACAAGCGTAGAACAACAACAAGACTTTAGAAGAAACAAATGTACGGAAGGGGTGTAAACCACAGCATGCACAGCATCTAGTGACTAATGGCCTTGATACAGTATTCACCCCCTCCCCCCCCAAAAAACACATGTTAGAGTAGCCGTAGAAAGAAATCCCATGTTACATAATGCGGAAATGTGAACAACAAGTCTTGCTGTAGAGCAGCAATTCCAACGGCGTTTTTGTGGAATCGATATCAGGAAACGATCCCGAGAGCTATAAAATGAACTGTTTTGGAGTTGCAACTGCATAAAATTGTGCTTGCCTTCCAAATCACAGAAGGGACAGCGCAGCGTCGGAAAAGAGTACAGAAGAGCTGTAGCACGAAAGGTAACAAATCTATGATAAGAGAGTAAGTCAGAATTGATTCCTCTGATAGGTGTCAGTCGAGAATATAGGAAACGTTAGCATGTGAGACAGCGGTGAAGACAAAACATGCTGCATTCAGGTTACCAATAATATACAGGCGTAAAATATTTTAGCATGATACACCAATGCATACAACAGAAAAGCCATAGATAGTATGGGGAAATACGTACATTTCTTGCCCTGGCTGCACACTCGATATTACATATCAAGACCCTTAGTCACTGAATGTTGTGGTTTAGTCCCTTCTGTACATTTGTTTCTTCTGTAGTCTTGTTGTTGTACTAGATTTGTTAATTTTATTATATGAACGCCATAAATTCTCAACGTAAGATCCTCATATCTCCCTTATTTGGCGGCACTGATAACCCATCTTTTGCTTATTTTCTTTCACATGTTTTAATAACATAAAATGGTATATTCTACGTTCTATTTGAAAAACTATAAGTTTGTGTTGGGCTGGTAACACTACTTGTGTGACACTATTACCATGTTCTTGGTCAAGTGTCCTCCTCTTTTAGGTTATCAGGTTACCTGCACACATTTTTCATTTTTTGTCTTTTTTCGGAGTTTTTGGGGTATAAGTTGGCACAGTCTCACCCAGTCATTGCATAGCTTTAGTATATCATACGTAGCCGGTAAACAAGGCAATCCAGCACCGAGTGACTATCACCAAAATGATTAGCTATCCACAATTTAGTCAGGGCACCAATTTTCATAAATATCTAGTTGTCACAGTTCGCATACGTCCCTTGTTAATTTAAATTTTCATAGCTAACGAATATATGTATTTCTTTCTCATAAATTGTTTCATGTACATACAAGTTTGATACCGATAAACGAAATTTATTATAATGTTCCATTATTATGCCCTTTGAGCTAGAAGAAACAGGTGATTAATGAAAATGAATGATTGTGATATGAAACTTCTTTGCTCTGCCACCGAGGAATCAGACCCGGAATTATGTCCACCAAAGATGCAGGCGCTAGCCACTACACCAGCAGGAAGGGTTGTCTACATATATGGTTGTAAGGAACCGACAATCCGGATATATTCCACTTTAGGGTTACCAGAAGCTGCCAACCCTAGCACATTTCAGTGATTTATTGTTTAATATTTTTCATTTAGCAGCAGCAAAGGTGTATAGAACAAGAATTACAGCTTAAAGTGAGGTATGTACCACTATATGGTGTTTGATGGTTTCACGCTCTGATCGAACCCGAGACTTCTATATCTAGACTCTACACTAGGAAGGAAGGCTTCATTATTATAAATCATGATGTCTTTAGTCTAAAGGACACTTAATGTATAACGTAAAACTATAAAATAAAGATAAACCGAACAAGATCCATATTTCAGGTAATATGCCAGAGCTCAAAATTTCAGATTGTTTTGCAGACAAATCATTCTTTTTTTTTTTTTTAACTAGAATTTTCAGGTGAAATTTCTTCACTTTAGAACAATTAATCAGCATTTGGGAAATGATATTTTGAAATATTTGAAATTAACTTATTTTTAATAATCTGATATATATTAAGTAATACGAAAGAAAATATTTTGAAAATATTATTATTTCTTCTGGATTAATCGTACGTACAACAATTTGATGAGCTATTAAATGCTTCTAACCTGATTGTAAGATTTTTTAATGGGAAAAATACTCTTATGTTTTAGAGTGAATATATCATAAGCAGTTAAACTGTTTTTGAAGAGTTCAATTTCTATATTTTATGTCCTTGTGTAACGCCAAGATTATCAACGATAATATGGGTTAACAATCACGACTTGGAGCTATTAGCAGGTACACGGACTACCATGTAATATTAATCCTCACAGTGTAGACACTATCTCACCTCCAAAAGAATTGGAATACAGGACTACTACACTGGCTAATGCCAAGAAAACGTTCAACGTCCTAACATTCTCCCCCTCCCTTACGGCTCACATTTAGCAAAATAGGGCTACATTATAATCTATACTAGAGATGCAAAGGCTCGGGAAAAAACCGGCGCTTTTTTGCTGGGGAAAGTTTGGGCTTTTTAAAAAATTCTGCTTTAAATTGATAAACCAGATTTTGTTTCGCTTCTCTATAACACAAAAAGTCATTTAATTAGTGGTTGATGCCGATAATAATATAAAACCTCGAAAATAAACCACGAATTTCGAAAAGATATTTCAAACAGTTTTACTTCTCAACATATTTACATTATGAATTCCAAAGGATTAACCAATGTATATAATAAGACTTTTTTTAACCTCCTAAATACAAAAGTAAGCAGGGTTGGCAAGAACCATGGTTGTTTTTGCAAATGCCAAAAACCCGTTTTTGGGGGGAGTTTAAAGTAGATTTTTCTGGGTTTAAACCAGGTTTTTTGGGTTTAGATATTTTGCTTTATGTATTTATATTACATATTCACAGAAATAAGTTTGTTTTGCCTTGGTGTGATTATGCAACAACGGGGTTATGCTGGAAGAGGTCACACAAGCTTAAAGAAGTTGTGAAACTCCCGCCCTAGCCATCGGGAAAATCCCGTCATTACTCTAAATGTAAAACAATAACGGAAAAATCCTTTTATTGCTCTGCATGTAAAATTTAAAGGTCAACGTATCATAATCAGTACGCTAAAACAAGTATTAAATTACAAATTTAGTATGTAGATATCATTGAAAGTCCAATCCAAGCTAATGTTGGAAGCTACGTAGGCAATCGATAAATTTTGACTATTTATATCAATATATTTAAGTAACCTTGGCTTCTTTATAAAACAACAGGCATTCAGGCATGCAGAAATATACAATTTAGTTTCTTTTCGTATGTTCAGGCTTAACATCCTTACGTAATACAGAGGTTATCAAGGAGAAGACTTTCGCTTAAAGTTACATTCGAACCGCTACTTTGTTTACGTATGAAAGAAGGGTTGTGGTTCGACCGAGAATTGAACATGGAACACCTTGATTAAAAGCTGAAAAGGAAATAAAACTAATGCAGATGGTTTGATGTGTAGAAACGTCACCATGAAGTTCACACGATTCGCATTTTTCGTTCTTTTTATTTATTTATTTTTTTTTGTTTAAACCATTTGTTTATTTTAAAAAAAGAAAAAAAACAGCTGGTGTAAACCAGCCAACGCTAAAAGTAAATACTTATTTTAAAAAATAATCAAATTAGTAGCAAAGTTCTATGTAGTATTTTATTTCAAAATATTCCATACCCTCTTTTTGGAACAAAATAAAATTAAAATAAAACATACGAAAAATACTTACAATTGTTAGATTTATATGATACACTTAAAGGCTGCACGTCTAGAGCTTTTGGTTTTGTATATTCTTGAAATTCTACAGTTTTATATAAGCACCATCAGGGTTACTCAGCCCTCAAGTTTTCTGTATTTTTAACAAGAGGGATTCAACATATGAAGGGTGTGAGGTAAGAACATGGTAACCCACAATTTTACTATTTTTAGAAATTAGAAATTTTCTACTGCATAATCCATTTTGAAAGTCGGAAAGCTGATTTTTCACATAAGACTATACATGAAGCATTAAACGAAGCGGTATGCATTTCTGTCTATCTGCTGCTGCATAACTCAGCAATTGAAAATTTGTTAGTTACCATTTTCTTGGTTCACACCCTTCATATCATTATGGAACTCTTCCCACCCCACTACTACCACAAAAAAAAAAAGGACTACGGAATATATTTAAGTTAAGATAAATATAACTTCCCAACAAACATGATTGAGCGAAGCTTTTGCGCTTCTATCGGAAGTCCGGGATTCAACTCAGTATTCGATCATTCTGACAAAAAATTTTTCATTCCATCTATGAAGTAGAAATAGTGCGTGTACTGTGAGTTGATCGACTTCATTTCTTATTGTTTTTAAATCGTTATTATTACTCATTACCAGCAGTGACGGTTTTGCGAAGGTTAGGGGGATGGTCTTTTGGACTGAAGCCTGTTCTCCAAAATTACGGAATGTCTAAAACAAACGAAATATCTATTAGTTATGTCTTTACTCATAAACTTTAAGCTCCCGTCAAATAAAAATTACGAATGCTTAGAAAAACTAAACATTAGTAAGAAAAAATTCCTCCCAAAATACTTTTCTAAATCCACCAATGATTCTCAGTATAAAATAATCTTCAAGGTTGTATCCGGTACATTATCTCTAAATATATAAACGAGACAAAATACAGTATTAGATATGCCTGTACTCATAAACTTCAAGTTCCTCCCAAATAAAATTAGGACATTTTAGAAAACGAAAGAATCAGAGAAACCCGTCCTAAAGTACGTTTCTAAATCCGCAACTGATTATTTGTATAAATTAGTATTCAAGGTTGTATCCGGGAAATTATTGCTAAATCGTTGCACAGCTACAGTATAACAGAAATGTGCAAGTCCGGTTAGACGGATATATTGAAAAACGTACGCTTTGACGGATATATAGAAAAACGTAAGTTTAACTTTTGCGCTAGAAGCTAGAGTGCTAAGCTCTTAGAAATGAAACACAGATGACAAACTGAAATGATCCCGAGAAGAAAAAAATGTCGATAACTCAAAAATTAAAATAAAGTTAAACAGCCTCTAAAATTGCCCTCAAATACTACATTCTTCATCTTAGCTTTAATTCGTAAAACATGTGCTCCATCCATCTTGATGGTGAATTTTAGAGCGAAATATGGCATTTAGGTCATGGAATTCTTATCTAACTATAGAATATACTATAAAAAAGCTATTTAGATAGAAAAAGCATGAAAATGAAAAAAGCCAAAATTTCCAAAATTCTCGTTTTTTTTTCAAAAAAGCTGGCTTTTTATGTGAAGAAAACCATCGATTCAAAAAAAAAAAAAAAAGTCGGCTTTTTTGCATCTCTAATCTATACACAACTTTACAAACTGGGTGTAGCGTATTTATCAATTTATTTTATTTTTCAATTTTACGTCCTACGGTTATGCCGGCTAGGCTAAAAGAGACGATGATTATGAGAAATAATTGAAAATGATGGAATGAAGAAGCAGGAGGGAAGGGGAGAATCCCGAAGAAACCCATACACACGGCGTTTGTCCACAATAAAATTCACTTGGAGGAAGCTGGAATTGAACCCGGGACCTCATACATAGTAGGTGAACGCTCTACTTCTGAGGCCCTTATATACACTCATGTCCAAAATTATTGTCGCATGTCTATAAATATGTTGTTGTAGGAATATAATATGATAACGAATTCGCCTGGTATTTTATAACGACCACTAAATGTGTATTACTATGAAAAACGTTAGTTTGTAATTAGCTTAATGCTTATTTTTCATATTTTATATGTCTTTATAGCCCTCAGTCCATATATTTATATTATCTAGGTTACTGTTTTATCAAAATCCATCTAAACACTTCATTTAGATATTACATGTTTTATTGTAGTATGTAATAAATTAAACATTTACACACTTTTAAATTTTGTACATGTATATATCACAAGATGGATTCTGTATATATTATGTTTTCCGTTGCTATGACAACTTACAAAACATGTCATATCACTATCACAACATAACATCAATCATAATAATAGAAAAGAAATTACACCTATTTCTCTTTATTTTTTCTTCTTCTTTCTTTTGAACAGCTTGTGTATATTTTAAAAGCACATTTTGCCAATAAATACAAGTTATTATATAAAAATTACACAATACCGTTACATAATGTTGCCCGAAAAACGGGACTTCTTTTTTTGTTTAAAAATAAAAAAAGAAATCCTGGACCGTTGGATATCACATGTTGGTTATTTGAGTTTTGGAATGACCCTCGTATATGCAATAATTACAATTCATACAGTCATATATCATATTTTACTTTAATATCAATATTATTTTCGTATTTATCTTAAATATTATAATTAATCTCATTTTATACAATTCAACATTAGCAATAGAAGGTACACTCATGTCCAAAATTATTGTCGCATGTCTACAAATATGGTGTTGTAAGAATATAATTTGATAACGAATTAGCCCGGTATCTCTTATAATGTTAGTATGTGTATAATCGGCAAAGACATGTATGTGACAACTTTGTCAAAAGAACAGTAAATGAGAACAATAAAACGAAAATAAAACTTTCTTGTCCATTTCGCAACATTTTGTTTCACTCATTCTAATTATCGTATTTATAATTCTTTACCTATGAAATTTACCACAAATATACATTTCCCGATTATACACATAGTATCAGTATTAAAAGTACCCTGCAAAATCATTATAAAATTATATTCTTACAAGAAGACAGTTATAGATATGCGACAATCATTTTGGACATGAGTGTACATTCAAATAACGTTATAAAAGTTGTTTAATTTAAAGTCCTTTCGGGGCCATCGATACGTGTTGCAAGTTGGAAGTTTACAAAATCTATATAATTTTCTTGGGCAAAACTAAGAAGATTTCGAAAAGGATATTATTATGATGTTTGTATGATTAATTGATTGTATGATTGTTTTTCTTAATTGAGAAAGAATCAAATATATTATATATTCAAACAAAATGCAATTTATAAATGAAATGTCGACAATATCTAGAACAAAACACGATAATCGACATCATAACATAATCTAACATAAATAAAGAAATTATCATATTAAGCATTAGTTCAAATATTAAATGACATTCATGTTAGCTTTGGTTACAACCTAGAAGGAACTAATGTCTTAACTAATTGCATCCATGTTGAAAGGATGTCGAAGTGCATCGAAGGACGCCATAACTTAAGTCCATCAATATTGCGTAAGCCCAAAAGTTTCGTCTTCATGTCCATTAATTCGAAAACTTTAGGATTAACTTGTCTTATACATAAATATGGTCCAGCAAATAAATCACAAAATTTATAAATCCTTTTTAAGAACGCATCGCTTTGAGGGTGTAGTTTTACAAAGACTAAACCATTTGTTTCAACATTTATATTATCTTCATAGAATTCAAATAAAATACAAATAACAAACGAAATCATAACGATATTTACAGTGAAAATAAACAAAAATCAATTGATTATAGTTTTCTCGAACGCCGTAACTTTATCTTAAGTTACATGACCGACGAATTCGTTTAGGTTGCATTGAAAATCATAAATCGGAATACAATCTTGGGCGTTATTTACATCTAGAGTTCTTTGTTTCCTATTTCGAGAATTTTTGCCATCTAGGAAATTTCTACGAAATCCAATTCAAGGGAAATTAGATCCAATGATTACATGCTTCTTAAGTGTAGTAAGATCACTATTCTGTTATTACTAAAATTAGATTGGGTTACATTACCGGTACACGTGAATTTAACATTACTTTTTACATTCGAATCACACTTTAATCTCACATGGATATTTCGAACTTGGTTTCGATTAAGGTTAGTTTGGTTCAGGTTAGTATTGTATTGCACCATTGTTGGATTTTCAAAATTTTGATTGCACTATTGATGCATTTTCAAAATTTTGCAATGTCATACCTAGATGATTGAAGTCAACGCATTGCATCACGTTCTGTAAAAGCACCATCAGATGGTTCACTATTATAATTTTGGCCTTTTAGTTGAGTGAACATTTCAACAGCTCCAACTCAATCGACCAATCACTACAAGCATTGGTGGGAACACACGTTCTCTTTCTGAATTTCACGAATACTGGAATCAATTTTCTTCCTGCTACATGAACCCATCAATTTTCTTCGTCTAGATATCATTAAACGATTCCATTACAATTACTTCAAGGTTACTGTTTTATCAAAATCCATCTAAACACTTCATTTGGATATTACCTTTTTTATTGTAGTACGTAATAAATTAAACATTTGTACAGTTTTAAATATTGCACATGTATATATCACAAGATGCATTCTCTATATATTATATGTTTTCCGTTGCTACGACGACTTACAGAACATGTCATATCACTATCACAACAGAGCATCAATCATAATAACAGAAAAGGAATTACATCTATTTCTCTTTATATTTTCTTCTTCTTCCTTTTGAACAGCTTGTGCATATTTTAAAAGCACGTTTTGCCGTAAATACAAGTTATTATATAAAAATTGGGGAAGGGGATGGGGAAGACATTTAACATTATTGAAAATGACCCATATTAGAGGCGAATCCATACTTTTCGGGGTCGGTGAGACGAACAGTCGAACAGTGACACTTCCGATGCCGTGTAAACCCAAAGTCAGCGCTTTATGTCCAAAAGGAAAGTATTCTCCCCGCGCGAAGAACGGGTATTCTGCAAGTAATATATAAATATATATATTGAGAACATTAAACGAATGTTGTTAGAAGTAGTGTTTGCGTGATGTGTTCGAAGTTCTTTGTGAAGGTAAGGCCGGCAGGTTTACTGTTATGCAAGGTAATTAGCTACTATTATCACTTTGAAACAGAGACAGGATGTCTGCAGAATCAAGGCAGACAAAGTTATCAGTTTAACAAGGCTGAAAGTATTCTATACATTGTTCACAACTGGTTATTCTATATATTTGGTATTGACATGTTGCAGAGATTTAAAGTGATATACTTTTCCCAGGGTTCTGAAGCAGTGTTCGGAACGTTCCTGGGAATTTCACCTTTTCCTATTTAAATACGTTATGTGTAACGTCACCAGTGAGAGCTCATGTGGTTTGAGAGCTTGACATCTAAACCACATAAACTTCGAGGATCGAACCCGGGTCTGTCGTGACAAACTAATATAGACCCCCCTACGTTTTGTAAAATATAGAAAGTGATCCAAGTAGAATCTACAAAAGCACTATTAAAATCCTAGTACCATTTTCGAATATTTTCTTATATGCCAGAAATTTGAGCGTGCAGTTTATGATCCGTATTTCTTCCAGGTATACTTCCGAGGTGGCTAAAACAGCCGGAGCCTCTTAACCGCCCCCAGGTGTATATGTTATTGTAGTGCAGAGCATATCCTTTAGTATATACTGTCCCAGTGTACCCCTCATATGTAAATTATCCACCCGCTTCCTTCGCCGGATAAAATTTGTTGGACAAAAGCCTCTTTATGACGTCAGGATAGTCGGGCACCAACATCTCTGCACTATACGAAAAATTTTGTAAAATTTGTAAGTTCATTTTAAAGCAGATACTATATCGCACATGTTCCAAATTTTTCTAGTTCTTGCTCAATTCCTTAAACTAAATCATGTACTGCAGTTAGTAAAGGAACATTTTCTTGCAAATTATAAGGCGTTTTAGGAAAATTTCGCCGAAAGGAAGCTTACTGCCAAAATCAAATTGTACCTTATAGATTTCTCCATAGTAAAATTACTAACACAATGCATTCGGGTTATTAATGAAATAGATGTGTACAAAATAATAAAATTGCAGAAATCATATTTCACTGTCAAAAAATTGATCACAGAACTAAACTATCTCTTGGATATTCTCATAGAACTTATTTATGCAACATTATAGGAATATTAATGAATTCATGGAATATGACCAAACTCGCCAAAGTCGTTTTTAAGAAAATAGTCTGAAAAGAATTGCACCCAAAGAGTAAACTTCCCTTTGCAAATTTACTCGTAATGAGTAATTTAAGCAGTATTATAGAGCTATTAATTTAAGATTTATTTATGAAGTATTCACAAAATCATCTGAGTGGTTTTTGCGAAAATCATCCGGAAAGAACTCACCTCCAAGAAGTAGCATCTTCCTTGTACATTTTTCAGGACAAATGAATTATGCCATATTGTCAGGTTATTAATTAAATAATTATTAATGGAATATGAACAAAACTGCTGCCAGAGTCGTTTTTGAGAAAATCATCCAAAAAAATCTCCAAGAATACCGCCCCCCCTGTAGATTGTTTCGAACACCTCAAAGATGTGCGTTGTTTTTATATATATAAAATAAATAAATAAATAAAACGTCTGTATCAGCAGAAAAGAATACTATCAGTTTTAACATTGGAACCCTATTATAATTAATCAAAAATAAAATGTAAGAGTTAATCATAATTGTGTACCCTACCTCATTAACCGTATTCTTTAAAGTTATCTTGCAAGAGTCATAATAAAAAACATGATTAGAGAGTGTGTCAGTGTTAATTTCATCTCTGAGAGTCATCCCGAAAGTAAAGCATCTAGCCAGGGCAGTCTTGTGGGCTGTAAGTGCCCGAGGCGAGAATTCAAAGGCGCCCCTCTCAGTGTGTTATGAGAAACAACCAGAGTTTATTCTGTAGCCCTAGATTTAAATATGGAATTTAAGACCATAATGTAAGATGAAACAAGTTGGAATTTGTCATTTTTTAAAAGTGAACGGCTTTTGTAGTTAAAACATAAAAGTTAATGAAAAGATGGTTTTGAATTATTGAAATTAAGTGCTATTCTTGTTTATTTTGAACTGACATCAGCATAGTAATACCATAGAATATACAAATAACGATACAACTTAAATTCCAAGATTTAAAAAAAAAACTCTTCTTGGAGAGGGCTGGAGAGAGTTCCAGTTGAATAATCCTAGACGATGTTTTACATTAGCGGTAATTTTCAAGTTCAATATTCTATCTGGAGTCCTTCAAGGATCTAATCTAGGTCCTCTGTTGTTTCTTCTTGTTATTAATTATATTCCTCTGTGTATTAAAACTTCTTGTGTTAAGTTCTTGTGTATTAAGTTCTTTTTGCCGACAGTCTCAAATTATATTCCAGAGTAAGTTCAATTAATGACTGCGGGAAAGTTCAATAGGATCTACAAAGAGTTCAAATATGGTGTAAGAAGAACAAATTAGTCCTTAATGTGTCCAAATGTACATCTGCATCTTTCACTAGGAAAGAAAATCCAATTAACTTTACCTATACAATAAATGGCACTTCCGTGTCTACCCCAAATACTATCAAAGATTTAGGAATTTGTATTTGATAGCAAATTAACCTTTGCTCAACATGTTGACGAAAGAACGAGTAGGTTTAATTTATAGGACAGGGCAGGATTTCTACAAAGAATCAACATTTATAAGGTTATATTTTTCGTATGTGAGGTCAAAGTTAGAATACTGCTGCACTATTTGGACACCAAGTGTCACTAAATACTCTGACGCAATAGAAAATATACAGTTTAAATTTTTAAAAATGTTTGCATACAAGAAAATCAGTTTCTACCCAATGTTATGTCCCTACTAAGACGTAGTAATGAATTTTAGTTTTCAAACAGTAGAAAAAATGAGATGCGTGTTTGATATGTTGTTCTTACGTAGATTATTAAACGGTAAAATTAATTGTACAGAATTGTTTTAAGAAGTATTATTACGTGTCCCAATAGGTAAGACTATAACAGGAAACACTGTGACATTCTATTGTAGAAAATCAACAACTACATATTAAATAAGTCTCCTCTGTGGAGGACGTGTGCTTCATATAACGAAATAATTAGGTTTCATGTAGTAGATTTAGTTAGTATGTCCGAAAACAAGTTCAAAACAATTGTCAGGCAATAATTTCTGAATAATTAAACGACGTATATTTGTGTGTGCATAATAATGTATGTATACTAGTGTATGTTAAATAATTATGTACACGACACTATAACTGGATACAATGTAAATAATCGTTGTGTTATTTCAACGACATGCCTATGTGTTAACACGATTCTGTTAAAATACAACACAAAATGGTGGTTAGAACAACTCACTCTCCATTTGGAGTTGTGTGTCAAATGCCGGTTGTTGAATGACACACAGCCTGTGTGTTAAATTAACACAAGTGCAGAATATTCGGTGTTGTTTTCTGCGTGATTGCCAAATATGTTGGGCATTTAATTATAAAGGCTTATAAATTGAAGCTATACAGACAAACACAGTAGAAAGAAACACTTCAACCAATTCAGGCATACGCAAAATTTCAACATTCAAACCGCGCGATGTGTTTCCAATTGTTTAACATAATGTTCCTGAAAAGATATGTCAAAAGCAAGAAACAACATCGTATTACTGTGTCACTTCTACACTGCACTAGAGCTCACCAGTCGACACCGGGGACTGTGTTTCAAAAATTGCTGAAAATAAGTTGAATCACGATTAAGAGGCAAACATATTATAAGGATATAGGTAAGAGTTTCCTGTAATTGTTGAACAAGATGTTGGTGAAGGTTGTGTTTCGCATCATCAAGAAATACTTCACAATAAATGTTGGGGAGGACGACAAAAATTTTTATGAAGATTTTCTATATGAAATGTTCTGTAGTTTACTATTCTTATTTTAAAATTAGAATCTTCGGTAAGGGTAAGCATGCACACCACATGGTTTTCCAACAGAAAAATGGTTACATCAACACCACACATGGAGTTATTTTAACACCAAAATAGGTGTCGTAGTAACACAGAAGTGGAGTCGAACTAACACCAAAAACAGTGTTAATTTGGTAGTCTGACCTAGAATTTTAGCACAGGGAGTGTTGAATTAACACCAAAACATTGTTACCTATATGGCTTTGACCTCGAATTATGGCACTGATTGTGTGTTGAAATAATAAGAAAATGATGTTAAAGTAACACAGGGACTGTGTTATATTGATATTTGACATGGTGTAATATTAACACAAAATAATTAACACACAGTGTTACTTTCCTCGTGTTGGTGCAACACCGCCACAAGTAACACTCAACACTTTTCTCCACACTATCGACCCTGACATACTGTCGAATCAACACCGAAAATACTAACACAGATCCGAATTTAACACCGCTGAACACCGGTTGTGTGTTAAATACCTAACACACTCCCTGTGTTAAATGCTAACACTGCGTAGTCTGTGTTGAACTAACACCGCATAGTAGTAGTCACGCTGGAACCACTGCCCTGTGTAAAAATTGAGTTGAACTAACACAACCATTTTTTATTGAGTATTAAGCCTGTTGTGTTTTCCTTATGATATAAATAAATAAATTTTACCTAGCCGTGGCCTGATCATTATTAAAATATCTGATTTAACATTATTTTTTTAAAAAAAATAATTTATCAACATAATCTGAATTCGTTGAATTTTGTTGATTTGTCGTCCCGGCGCCCCCTCTGGTCGCAGCGTAACTGCCAGTGCGATTGTTTCCAACATTGTTGTGTTTATTGTATCCCTCACTTTCAAACAAGCCCGAGCGAACTTCCCCAGGACGCTGAGTCTTTCCTTGGCAAATGTTTGTAACAGCACTCCCATTTGGCGCTAACACCAAGCATAAAGTTCGAGCAGTTGTTCAATTTTTTAATCTTAAAATGCGTTAAACCATCTTACAATTCGTCCTCAATTGATTGAAGTGTATGACAAGTTGTACATAGCTGTCGAAAACGTCCACAAATTGTGCAGGGAGTTTGGAGCTGGACGTACTGAAATTTATGACGAAGAAAGAAATGGGAGACTGTCAATTGCGGACCAGACAGTCATGAAGTGCTAATTCCAGTAACTAGCACCTGTTTCCGGAAGTTGGGGCACGGTGCCTCTGTGATAGATCGCAGAGGAGTGTGGGGATCCCTAGTTCGATCCCCAGTAAGTTTGTGATTGACAATATCGCGTCCTTGGGTTTTCTCAAGTACTCCTGTTTCCTTCCACTTTCTCATTCCACCAATTTTTCCATCATCATTCACCTGCAATTATCATCGTTTCTTTTAGCCTAAGGAGCACAATTGTGGAACATTAAATTGAAATATCTCATTTCCTAAGTTGAAAGAATATGTGACAAGAAGGCGCTTCAGCAACGACGGCCAGGTAAAATGTGAGGTTCAACGCTTCCTCAAATAGATGGGGGAGAGCTGGTATGACATGAGGATACAAAACCAAGAACAGCGCGTACAAAATTGCATCGATCAAAATTTGCAATTATGTAGAAAAAAATCTTTAAAATGATGTAAATATTATTGAAAATAAACTTATGTTTGTATTTCTGAAAAGGAAAAAGGAAAAGAAAAGAGACATCTTTGAGTTTACCTTCATATATAGGTGGCGTAGTGACTATGTTGCATTAACTTATTAGGTATACAAAAAAAATCAGTATCTTCAAAGTACCTGTTAGAATTTACTAACTCATATGATTTTATTCAACTCAACATACAGGGTGGCCTAAAAGTAGGTAGATATACAGTACCGTATTGATCAGCTCATTGCATTTTATATCATTTCTTATTGTTATCCATCAGGTAGGCTTAGTTTCTTTATTATTTGCTCTTAATGTGTTTTTACTTACATCTTAAACTCGGAAGAGCCGAAGCAAACAAACAGATACATTAGAATGTTATACTTGAGCAATGCAGGGGTGTATACCTACTTTTGGACCTCCCTGTATATCAAGTGCAAGGATGTAATGGAACGTAGACTAACGTGATATTTTTATAATCCAGTGTTTACGTAAGAACAAGAGTACACAATGCTGGGTATATGGCATATTCTTCTAAATGGTCAAGTGTGTACCTACCAAGAAATGCAACATTATACCATTGGTCGATTGGTGTATGCCTCATCTGTAGACATCTTCCATACACGAGTAATACTGTAGAATATTGTTTCGAATCTATGTATTGAATGGTTTAAAAAAATGCACTTGACACAATTAAATTGTGGGCACTGATTAAATCGTTAGGTTCATTTACAAAAGAAAAAGCAAATGCTGCAAATAAAATGTAAATGTATACTTGAATTGAATACGAAAGAGAACAATAGTTATTTTATCAAATGGTATTAATAAATCTGAGGCAGAAGGTAAGCGATTGAATTGAAGGCAAACTTCGTCTGATAAGGAAAGGAAACTTATATTAAATCACAAATATTATTATGTGTAAAAATACCAGTAACACGGAAACAATGTCCAACGAAAATGAGGTCAAGATAATACCAAATGATACGTAAAATGTCATAATCTTGAATTGAAAGCAGGACATATGCAGGGGTGAGTTCTGAGGGTCGTCCCGATCCAGTATCCTCAAAATCCCGACTATTCAGCGCTGTAACAGTTTTTTTCTGCAGCGGAGGTAAATATTAATACGCGTATTTGGTCCCCCTAGAAAAGGTTGTTTATCTAATTCTTGGCTCATCTTTCTCTTACTCTTTATGGCTTCCGGAGCCTGTGGGCCCTCCCACACGGCAAGGTCTGCGGGGTCATAAGTTACATCCCTGAGTCCGTTCTGTACATGACAAATTAGTTAAGGAGACAATATTGATAAATCTCAAAGCCATAGGAATAAATATTATTTCTAGGGCCCCTAATAGTAGACACTTTTTATTGAAATAGGCCCAGGACTCATTTTTGTTTTATTTGCATTTTGTGTGCTGTTTTGCTTCTGTCATGTAGTCAACCTGTTTGATGCTTCATTTATAATTTCATATTCGTATCGTATATGGAGTAAGGAAAGCAAGAGGGGGAGTCTTAAAATGGGCCCCCTCTAACGGCGGGTAGTTTCCCTCCTGGCTCCCACAAGTTACGACCCTGCAACTATTCTTCAAATTCTGTCTAATTTAAGGGGTGATTTTTACAGACTTTAATAAAATTTTTCCTGATATTATTAAATTTGAACCCCCCGAAAAGGTTTGGACCCCCAAATAAATACATGCGTACGTGCGTGAATAACTCAATCACTCAATTTTTGCGTACGTGATGTGGATTTCTATAAAGTGTACACTCTTCGACCATATGATTGTTATAAATAGACTTGATTTATTTTTTAAAAAAGCGTTCCATTTCACATAATAGTACTTAGTTTTCAGACGCAGTATACAGCATATTGGAGTAAACGAAAATGCTTAGTTGAAACAAGCCTACTTTAATAAAACGAATTTGTTCCTTCTTAGAGAGCTAGGAACCTTACTTTTTCCATGAATGAGTCTTTTTTACGGAAAAGAAATTACTTCCTATCAGACTAGGACTTTTCAAACCCTAATCTGAACATAAACTAACTGTATGGCGCATGGAGCCCGGAGGTTCAATGCCATTTTCATATACAAGCTCTCCACTGACTTCTATCCTTAGTCAACTGCATCCAATTTCTATTTTGTATTCCTACCTCTGCGAGATCCATCTTAATATTGTCCTCCCATCTGTGCCTAGGTCTTCCTAATGGTCGTTTATCGATTGGGCTTCCAGTTTAGACTTTAGCGTTCCTACTTTCTTCCATCCTGGCTAAATGACCTGTCCACCTGAGACTCCCCGACTTGATGACCCTAATAATGTTTGGTAAACCGTATAAATTATGTCGTTTCTCATTATGAAGTTTCCGCCCTACTCTATTCAAGTTCCTCTTGGGTCCGAATATTCGTTTCATGATCTTGTTCTCAAATACTTTTCAGTCTACGTTCTTCCCTCAGAGTAAGCGACCATGTTTCGCAACCATACAGAACAACAGGCATGATTATCGTTTTATATATTTTAAGCTTCAAATTCCTCGACAGAATTCGCGACGACACGAGATTTTGAACCGAATACTAACACGAATTCCCTGCTTTTAATCGACATTTAATTTTATGACTATCTTTTTCGTCTGTCAATATTGATCTTAGATATTTGAAGGTACCCACATTATCAATAGTATTATATGACCATAAGTAAAATACGAAACTAATTAATCACAGCAATTTACTGTAAGTTTTTCCTCTGCATATCGTAAGTTTCACATTCGATTTTGCTATCTAAAGAAATCATTAGATGTGGCACTACAAGTACATTGGTGTAAATGGAGTCATTCAGACATTAATATTTCTTTTCGCCACCTGATTGAACATTCCTGATGTCTTATCGGCAGATAGTGTATGCAGCTTTGGAGATGTGTTTTCAGATGGTCAGGATCCATCCGTGAAGTTAATGCATGTTATATATATATATGTCAATTGTTATGGCCAATTAAGTTTACAACCTTTCCGGATAAATTCTAGTAATCCATTTTGCATTTTCAGTACAACGAAAATGACAAAAGAATTAAGTAAGCGTGAAGTACAATACACTTCCAAGCTAAGAAAATCCAATACTCAAACTTGATGTATTACATCTATCACTATGATTGGAATAGAAGAATAAAGATCAAAGATAGAACATGTTTCTCAGACGATGAATCAATATTAAAAAATGATTATTAGCTATATTTTACTAGTTTTTGCTCTCTCGACATTAATATTGAAACCGAAAGTGTTAATTGATATTTAGCATTTCCGGTTAGAATAAAGGAACAATATGCGAGGTGAAATATATTCTTGAATCTGTATGTACAGGGTGGCCACAAAGTACCATTAGCCATTGATAAATGCTAATGCCAGTTTTCCCGCTATTCCTTAGTGCATGCTAATGTAAGATGTCAGCATCATGGATTACCTGCTCATTAAGCCTTTGCCGTACCGGAATATCTTACGGAACTGTTTTCTGGGGGTTGAAATAGTCGTGGTAGTCCGGATTTGCCCGTACTGTATGGCCAACATGAAGCCCAGACCTCACCATCTGTGATAATGAACTATGGGCGTTCAAAAGGGCATCGTTGCAGAAAACCGTTACGATACCACTGCAGAAACTGACAGAAGCTATGAAACAAGCTTTCATTCAAGTTACACCTGCAATGCTAAGCAAAATGTCGCTCAGAACGTAGTGGCGTATTATCTTTTGCCATTAGAATGACGAACGACAGACTGATCCTTTGGACACTTAATGTTTTTTATCTCAATAAGATCTTGAAAGCATTGCTGTTCATGTCAGTCAGTTCTTTTTGTGTAGTTATTTACATACGTTTAGCAGTTTATGGTATTTATTTTCAGGGGTAACGGGACTTTGTGGCCACCCTGTATATAAAAGCTGCTTGTCGATAACTAGGCCTATTTCTGTTTTATCCATTATGCGATCAGTGTTGTAAGCTGAAACCGTATATTTCACTACTTCCGGTCATTCTCGAGACGCTAAAACTTAAAAAAAAAAAAAAAAAAAAAAAACGCTTTTCAGTATGTCTTACTATTTTTATTCTATGGAAATAAGTATTGAAACCAGGTGTACTAGTAAATTTGAAACACTTCTGATCATTGAGTCATTGTGGTCTGAGTTAGAAAGGTGTGTTCGGTCTCATTACCCTCCACCAGCATTCCTTAAGGAACTGGAGAATGTTATGGAGGACGAATTCCACATACCACGATTCAGGATCTGTATACTTCGGATCCAAGCTGTTTTGGACGCAAAAGGAGGCCCCACACCATACTAGGTATGATTTTCACACTTTTGCAAACGTTTTAGATTTTTTGTTCTTCCCCTATATAGATAGATAGATAGATAGATATAGACATAGATATGTAAAATACGAATAAAGTTATAAGGTGTTCTAGGAAAATTTCATCCAAACAAAACTCTCCCCCAAAAGTAAACTACCCCTTGTAGATTTTTTCGTATGAAGTATTATACAGGGTGTTTCAAAACAACACCTACAACATTTCAGAGGTGATTCCTGACACCATAAGACAAAAAGTATACACCAACCTGGGTGCACAAATGTTTCCTTTCGGAGTTATAGCATGCCAAAAACATGAAAAAATGAAGTTTAAATGTCCATAGCTCCAAAACTATGGGACGTACTGTAGTCGTGTCAAGACTTCACTTAGGAATTAGTATGTATTTCATTCAAATATCCATGTTTCAGAATCCTGCAGTACTTCTGCAACAATTTTATAGAGGTAGTTGGTGAGTACTTCAAATTATATGCCCGTAGCCAAACTTCCTCTATATAAATTGTTGCGTAAGTACCGCAGGATTCTGAAACATGGATTTTTGGATAGTGTACATACTAATACTAATTCCTAAAAGTAAGGTCTTAACCCGACTACGGTAGGTTCCATTAGTTTTGGAGGTATGGATCTTTAAAGTTATTTTTTTCGTGTTTTCGGCAGAATATAACTCCGAAAGGAAGCATTTGTGCACCTAGGTTGGTCTATACTTTTTATCTTATCTTGGTTTCAGGAATCATCTCCCAAACGTTGTCAGCTTTGATTTGAAACACCCTGTATGTGATATGTTATGATTATTAATGGTGTATTTGTTTAGAAAATACAACAAAATCGCATCAATCGTATGTCACAAAACTATTTTTAAAAATCTCATTCGAAAGAGTAAACTACCCATTGTGATTTTTGTGTGTGTAAGAACTAATTTAAGTAAGATTATGCAATTGATAATGAATTACTTATCTATGAAACATGTACAAAATGTCCTGAAGCGTTTTCAAGAAAAAAATCGTCCGAAAGAAACATTTCCAAGGTTAAACTCCTTCTCGTCGAATTTCTCAGGGCAAATTAGTTGTGCTATACTGTCAGATTGTTTATGAAACATTTAGTTATGAAATGTGTACAAAAATGTGTTCCATGTATTTTTCTTTCTTTCTTTTTTCTTTTCTTTTCTTTTTTCTTTTCTTTTTTTTTTTTTTTTTTTTTTTTTTGAGAATGTTGTCGGAATAAAACTTACTCTCAAGAGTAAACCATCTTTTCTTAATCTTTTGCCCGAGAAATCACATATACCACAATATGGGGATGTTAATTGAAATATTTATTTACGAAATGTAAACAAATCATAAGAGCTGTTTTTGAGAAAGTCGTAATTTCTTATTTTCACCGTTCAGTACACCACCATCAGTTTTAGAGATAGGACAGAAACTTCATTTTAAAAAATCTGGAGAGAGATATAAAAATCGTGGTTAAAGTTTGGTTAAGATATGTTGAACGATATGGCCTTCAGACGAATGTACAAGACGAACGGACCAACAGAAGAACAGATGACAAAAAGTCACTTTTTTGGTATCTATGGAGCATGAAACATGTAAATCTATCCACATCTCAAATTCGAATATTTTTCTCGATCATCATACTTTCTTCTCTGCTTTAGTGCGTCGAAAGTAAACAAGAGTTAAAAGCACGTTCTATGTGCTAATTATTTTCATCTGTCATTCAGCTTCTTGTTCAGTAATGACAATTATAAGTATATTAATTATCGTGCAAACTACGTCATCGCAAATAAATATAATCACATTCGTAGTTGTGAGTGTGTCCAAAATTCCTATTCTTCTGTTTTTTTTTTAATAATATTAATACAATCTACGTAAGTGCAATATTGCAATAACAACACGGTCAATGGATTACAATCAAAAACATATTTTCTTGTGTGCAGGAGGAAAACTGTCAAAAGTTAATCTGATAAAATCTTTTCTTCTTTTGTTTTGTCTTCGAGCTTTCGACGGGATCAGATAAGAAGGTCCAAAATATCAAAGGCAGAAATACTATACTTTGATAAAGCGTTATTGTACTAAATAATAGAATACTGGATGCAAAACTCATGGTAGGCATTCCAAAAACAGGTTTTGGGTGAAAATGAAAGGGAAGCAAATGGAATGACATCTGGTGGTGCTCAGAGTCAAGGGAATCAAGTCCAACATTACTGAAATTGTGAGAAGATTGTACAGCACACTTATTTAACTATATGGAAAAGTTAACACTATTTTTCAGACTATAAGAATTGAAAATGAAACGAAATTAAATCTTTCAGTTTTACGTCTCACGATTATATCAGCCAAGCTAAATAAAACGGTGATGATGAGAAATTTTCATGGCATTTCAGTGCTAAGTATATTTCACTGTTCACAATTCATTGCAAACTTTTCGATCGTTTCTCTGTGATGGGATCATAAACAATAGGCAACATCGCTTTTAATATGAAGAAATAAATTATAGAAAATGCCTCTTAGAAAATTTCAAAAATAATGTGTAGGATATGGGAACAAGGCACAAAGTGTTTAGAAATAAAACACAGGTTGTGATGGTAGTTAAATGATATAGCATGTGAAAAGAAAGTTAGAATATAATGGAAGTTAGAACATAATAAGAGTCAGATTATATTAGAAGCGATTATGAAATATAGTTTATGAAGAGATAGATAGAGTTTGAGATTGATGTGTAGCAAGATGAGTATACCTTTGGAGTATCATTGAGATAGATAGGTGTATTTTAGAACGGCACAGATTAAGAGTAAAGATACTGAAGAGTTTACGTGTGTACCTTGGTAGATTTTTAGTAAACTAGCATTGACGTAGTCAAATTAGAAAAGGAGAGAAAATATCCGGTTTGTTTACCGTTATAGGTGCGGAGGCATATAAACAGCTCTGCAATATCTGTTGGCCGGCTGCACCTTCAGAAAAATCTTGTCTGGACCATCAATCTATCTGTTTGTTTTCACATACTACGAACTCACTTAACTACGAAACAGTATGCATTACATTTGAAAGCACTTTATGCCATTCACATATACCCAACATAGTGGATCACGTGTCCATTTATTTTTGATGAGTTTATGTACGGTACCGAGTTTCATCTTCCTAACTTGTCAGGTTCCTGAAGCACTGTAATTTTACATAAATTATGATCCGCTGTAGCCAAGGGCGCTCATCAGGGAGGGCAAGGTGGGGCGCTCGCCGCCCCCTAGAGGAAATTGTACTTCAGAATATAGAAAATCCAATAGGATTTTTACATTAGTTACAGCAAAATTTGAAACTATTTTTGAAACGTCGCTGATACTTGCCCCCCTTGGAAATCATAACATGAGTGCCCTTGCCTGTAGCCCCCTTTGGATGATCTCTTAAATCAAAATAAAAGGATAAAAATCCATCTGAAGGTACAAATTAACTACGTTTAATATTTTATTTCAAACTATTCTACTATATACTCCGTGATGCAGTCACAAAGAACAGGCAAATCCCTTTCAATGTGAAGAAAGATATTATAGGAAACGGTTCTCTTTCCCTCTCTTAAAACAAGAATTTGCAAATATACTGGGAAAGTGTCTATTTATATTTAATGACTAATTTATATAGAAAAATACACCTACCAAGTTTGTTTTCCTAACTTGACGAGCTCATGAGTTACTGTAATTTTTATATAAATTTGGAAACTTTCTCTACCCTCCTTAGGATGCTCAATGTAACATGATAAAAAGAACCAGCTCAAGATAACTAATAATTACTTCCAAAATGTATTTCAAACTGTTGAAATTGTTCCTCGGTGATTTTTATCTCTGTTTATTTTAATGAGGAGTTTACATGCCAAGTTTCATCTTAACTTGAAAGGATCGTGAGAAACTTAATTTTACACATGAAATTTTCCCCGCTTCCTGTTTAAGATACGGATTGTAATAAAAGTGATATGATAAAAAGAAACTCGTTCCAGACATTTGATAATTATATCCAAAAAGTCATTCAAACTCTTATGTCTTTTTCTCGTAGTGCAATTACAAACAAGATTCTATTCATTTTTATAAAATGGGCAATAAATAAATAAATAAATAAATAAATAAATAAGGATGGCGCAGGAACGCAACGTCATTAAAATTTAATATGTTCACATACGTCACCAGGGGCGCCCCATGGGGGCAGAGGCGGATTTATAAGGTAAACTCTGGGTGAGGGGGCAACCAGAATCCGGACTTCCATAGGTATATCATAAGTTTACTATAAAATTAAAAAAAGTATATAAATAATAGCTTAAATTATTTTTGATACTGAGAAAACTGGGGGGTTACGCTCCCCGGTCCGGGCTAGATCCGCCACTGCATGCGGGATCCATCGGGTCAGGACCTGCACAGAACATCCTAACTCAACATGCATTTGTTCACTTTCTCAATAAAACTAGTTTAACAAGGAAATGATTAATGTAGCATGAATATTTGATTTTACATTTCATCTGCACTTTTCCCCTAAATAAAAACAATCTAGTTCTATCATCTAAAAATATAGATGCAAGTATCCTACAATTATTTATCGTGTTTTCGGGAGCAGAATAATACCCATTCAACGTTACATAGACGTAGCGGCTGGTAGAATGGACCCTCCAATGCTTGAACCGCTCCCAAGAAAAAATTCTTGGGTGACCCCGCGTAGCGTAGTCGTTAACTCTCTCGCCTTTGGTGCGGGCGACCCAGAGTTCGATTCCCGGTAGGGACACTCCGTCGAAAAAGTGTGAAAAGGTTTTTCAGGCCAGCCATCTTGAGTGAGGTTTTCGTGGGTTTTCTTCACTTACACCAGGCAAATTCTGGGATAGTACCTAATATACACGTGCAAGGCTGCTTTCTTCCTTTCCCAATCTTTTCCTCCTTGCCTTTCCTTGGATAGTGTGATCGCCAAGAGACGTCATCCCTCATACGTGACGAGCTAACATAGCGATAGATGCCGAAAGCCAAGCAATCTAAATCCTAAAAATTTCTGGGTTGCCATCGTACGTCATCATATACTCTGCTTGCTTGTTATTGCAAGAAAACCATGTAATAAATTGTATGTTCTATATCCGTCGATAAGAAAATTTAATATTGATTCAAATTAGAAAAGGAAAATACATTTATTAATAGACTTTCATTATACTATGAAATGAAAGCTCGACTGTTTTAGGATCACATACATATATAAGTATTAGCGTGTTGACTGTACTTAAAGAAGAAGAAATCTATTTACATAAGTCTTCTGCAATATTATTTTAGCTACTTACAAAATAAATTCTAGATCCTCTAGGCACTCACGAAACGAAATCATTATTCTTACGTTGTGTTTCCCACATGACAACAAAATCTGAAACTATCTCTTCTATCATGAGATTGATTAGTCTTTAAACTGGCCGTTGACTTTAAGTTTCTTTTTTCTTAAATCTATAAATCACATGTTATTCTTTCATGAGTAAGAGAGAGAGAAAAAAAGTTGACTTACGGAGCTTTCCATTGCATTAATTAACTGTGTAATACAGTGAAACACTTGAAGTCGTGTTTTGTACACGTTTGTTGCAAAGAACTACGTTAGTTCCGCTGGAAATAAACCTGAAAATTTTCTTTTTGTTTCGTATTTTTGAATACGAATTGTTACTTGAATTTATTTCATTATTGATGTTAGGTTTATGTCTTTTTGTTCACCTCATAATGACATGGCTTAGCCTTTGCTTATAGTACGTAATTTAACTTTTTTTTCACGTATTATTTCTTACATAATTTAATTGGCGTCAAATTAGCATTCGTGGCTAATTTTTGGTTTCAGCTATGCTATTATCTTGTAAATTCCAAATTAAGTGAAATGTCACATTAAAAAAAAAAAAAAAGAGTTTAATTATTTTTTTTGTATTCGTACCAGCTTCAAATTAATCTTTGTAACTTGATTACCTAATTGGAATAAATGCAAATGTCATAATAATGAATTCAAAATATGTCATTATTATTATTATTATTATTATTATTATTATTATTATTATTATTATTATTATTATTATTATTATTATTATTATTATTATTAATACTACTACTACTACTACTACTAATAATAATAATAATATAAACAGCATCGATTTGGTTTGCTGAAAACAAAATTAGGATAATCAAATAATCAAACAGGCTCTTGAACAGAAGCGAACTTAAGCGAGAGTCTTTCATTAGACTTAATGAGCATTTGCTTGTCTGTCCGTAGGGGCCGCGGTGGCTCAGTGCTAGAGCGTACACCTCCGGTGATTGGGGTCCCTGGTTCGTGTGGACTTTATGGTGGACAAACACCGTGCTCGTGGGTTTTTCAGGGTTCTTCCGTTTCCTCCCACTTTCTTCATTCCACCATTTCATTCATTACTCATCATCACCGTCTCCTTTAGCCTTACTGGCATAACCGTGGGACATAAAAAATAACATTTCATTTCATTTTTTTTTTGTCTGTTTGTGTAAGTTTGTGTGTAGACAACATTATGCATAAACGTGGAACGTTAAACTAAAGGATTTCATTTTGTCTGTCTGTCTGTCTGTTTGTATTCAAATTACAAGACTCAAATTTGGAGAATAAATTCATTCTTTGACTCAGGAAAATGTGTTTTGTGATAAATTTTGTGAACATTTTCCAGTGTTCATTGAATGTACACTGCACTTTGTTTAAGACTTGAGACTTTCACATATGGACAGAAACCTCGGATCAGGACTGATAACTTGGCACGACCTCAGCAAAAGAAAATGGACATGAGATTTGGAACATGGAATATTAGAAGTCTTTATAGGGCAGTCGCATTGCAATCAATAACGAGCGAGTTAGAGAAATACAGGTTGAACCTAGTAGGAGTTCAGAAAGTTAGATGGGAAGGAAATGGAACAGCGAAGTCCGGTAATTTAACGTTCTCTTACGGGGAAAGGAATAAAAATCACCAATTAGGAAAAAGGTTTTTCGTTTACAAACGAATAACATCAGCAATTAATCAGGTTTAATTTATTAATGATAGACTTTCATTTAGTACTCTTAAGGGTCGGTGGTATAACATTATTGTTTTAAATATACATTCATGTCCAAAATGATTGTAACTGTCTTCTTGTAAGAATATAATTTTATAATGATTTTGCAGGGCACTTTTAATGCTGATACTATGTGTATAATCGGGAAGTGTATATTGGTGGTAAATTTCATGGGAAAAGAATTATAAATACGAAAATTAGAATGAGTAAAACAAATGTTCCTAAATGGACAAGAAAGTATTATTTCCGTTTTACTGTTCTTCTTGAGTGCTCTTTTGACATGAAATTTGCCATATACATGAATTTGTCGATTATAAGCATACCGGGCGAATTATATTATCAAATTATATTCCTACAACAACATATTTATAGACATACGACAATAATTTTGGACATGAGTGTACATGCTCCAACAGAAAATAAGGATGACGATATAAAAGACAGGTTTTACGAAGAGAAGGAACGGATATTTGACCAACTGCCGCGATACTATATGAAAATTCTATTAGGGAATTTCAATTCGAAGGTAGGACGAGAAGATATCTTCAAACCGATTATATTGAACGAAAATCTGCATAAGGAAAGTAATGACTACAGTGTTAGACTCGTGAACTTTGCAACATCCAAAAACCTTATTGTGAAGAGTACAAAATTCCCACATCGCGACGTTCATAAATACATTTGGACCTCACCAGAAACGCATAATCAAATTCATCACGTTTTAGTAGATAGAAGAAGACAGTTTAGCATAATTCGGTCGTTTAGAGGGGCTGATTATGACAATGATCACTACCTAGTAGCAACGATAATAAGAGAGAAATTATCGTTGAATAAAGGAAATATTCAATGTCTGAAAACGGAGAGATTTAATTTAAAGAAATTAGAAGAGAGCCAGGTAAGAGAGGTATACCAGATTGAAGTTTCGAATAGATTTTCGATTTTAGAAGATTCGGAATTGCACTAGCGTTGACGATACTTGGATTGAGATTAGAGATAGCATCAAAATTTCACAAAACAAAAATTGGGACACGCGGAAATACGTAGGAACAAACCATGGTTCGACCAGGAATGCATGAAACTACAGCAGAGAAGAGAAGACAGGCAAAATTACGTTGGTTACAAAGTCCGCATGAAATAACTACACAAAATCTCATCGACATCAAGCGAGAAACTTCCAAATCTTCTAGAACCAAGAAACGTGATTTTTTGAAAGCTAAAATTAAGGAACTTGAAGATAATGGTAAAAATAAAAGCATTCAAACATGTATAAGGGGATCAACGAATTTAAGAAAGGCTATCAACCTCGTGCTTATATATTAAAGAAAACTGACGGAACAGTTCTCATTAATACGAGATACAGATATCGTACAGATAGCATCTTAAATAGATGGGAAGATATCTTTGAAGATTTGCTTAACACGCATCCAAGAAGTAACGTGCATGTAGAAAGGGAAATACAAACCACAGAATCGTATATTCCAGAACCTAACCGAATAGTGCTAAAAATCGCTATAAAGAAATTAAAGTAACATAAAGGTGTAGACGAGATTCCGGTTGAGTTAATTTGAGCTGGAGGCGAAAAATTGTGGAACAAGATACACAAACTCATTCTCCTTATCTGGAACAAGGAAGAATTGCTCAAGAGTGGAAAGAATCAATCATTGTTCCAATTCAAAACAAAGGCGACAAAACTGACTAATAATTGTCGAGGCATTTCTCTTCTTCTATCAACGTCCTATAAAATCCTTTCAAATATTCTATTAGCAAGATTAACCCCATATGCAGATGAAATGATTGGAGATTATTAGTGTGGATTTAAGCGAAATCGATCAACTATCCATCAACTGTTAACCATTCGACAAATACTGGAAAACAAACGGGAATACAATACTCCGGTACATGAACTATTTATTGATTTTAGAAAGGCTTAATTAAGATATGTTTAAATGAATCCCAAAGTAAAGTCCGGGTAGAAAAATTTTTGTCTGCGAGCTTTCACGTCGAGAATGGCCTGAAAAAAGGAGATGCGCTGTCGCTATTATTATTCAACTTTGTCCTGGGATACGCTATAAGGAAAATCAAAGATAGCAAACAGGGCCTAGAGTTGAATGGCATTTACCAGATTATGGCGTATGCTGGCGATGTAAATTTAATAGGGGATGATAGAAGAACAATAGAAAGAAATGCAGAGATTTTATTAAACGCTTGCAGGGACATGGGTTTAGAAGTAAATGCAGAGAAAACTAAGTACATGGAAGTGCGTCGGGATGGTAATACGGCAAATTATGGATGTGTTAAAGTATCAAATAATTCTTTTGATAAAGAGGATGCTTTCAAATATCTAGGATCAGTATTAACAGGCCAAAACCATATTTATGAAGAAATTAAATATCGACTAAAAGCAGAGAATTCGTGCTATATTCAGTTCGAAATCTCCTGTCGTCGCGAATTCTGTAGAGGAATTTGAAGCTTAAAATATATAAAACGACAATCATGCCTGTTGTTCTGTATGGTTGCGAAACATGGTTGCTTACTCTGAGGAAAGAACATAGACTGAATGTATTTGAGAACAAGATCCTAAGACGAATATTCGGAACCAAGAGGAACGGGAAGTAGAATGGCGGAAACTTCATAACGAGGAACTACATAATTTATACGGTTTACCAAACACTTTTAGGGTCTAGGAAGCTCAGGTTGGCAGGTCATGTAGCCAGGGTAGAAGAAAGTAGGAACGGTTTCGAAGTCTTGACTGGAAGACCAATCAGAAAACGACCATTAAGAAGACCTAGGCGTAGATGGGAGGACAGTATTAAGATGGATCTTTCGGAAATAGGAATACGAAGTAGAAACTGGATCCAGGCCTGTAGCAAGCCCAAAAATGTAGGGGGGCTGAAGTTGAAGGGACCCGATCCAACCATATTATAGTTCATCAGCACATTATAGTAATTTTGCCAGCCTACCGTGAAAATTTTAGAAGGGGCCAGCCAAAATTTAGGGGGGTCCGGCCACCCTAGACCCCTCCCTGGATACGGGCCTGACTGGATCCAGTTGGCTAAAAATAGAAGTCAGTGTAGAGCTTTTGTGAACGCGGCATTGAACTTCCGGGTTCCATAAGCTATATAGGGTTAGTTAGTTAAATAAAGCTTGTGTTATGAGAATAAAAACAAATTTCAGCTGGTGTATTTTTTTAATATTTAAGTATAACGAAGTTGACCGACAAATTCAAAATTCTTTTATCACAACTTGTTGCTTTTTTTTCTCTTTTTATTTTTCTTTGTTTCTTTTTCTTCTATTTAATTTTTTCATCATTGTTTTCATAGCAAAAACAGTGATATTAATGATTGGTTACTTTTATTGGCGCTTGTTGCAGAATCTGAAAAGAAAATCAATAAAATGTTAGAAAAAATGAGAAAGGGCTTTGAAGAATATGGGATGAAAATAAATGTTAGAAAGACAAAAGCCATGGTGATTGGAACGAAGGGGTCTGTGTCAAATATAAAAGTAGGAGGGGAGAAAATAGAACAAGTGAATAGTTTTCGATACCTGGGTAGTATTCTTAGTAATGACATGAAATGCGAACTTGAAACAAAAGCAAGGATAGGAATGGCGAAAGAAGCCTTTAAAAGAAAGAAAAGTCCGTTTTGTGGGACCTTGAACAAAGAGTTCATAAAAAGACTCATAAAATACTTCGTGTGGAGTGTTGTACTGTATGGGGCGCAAACGTGGACATTACGTAAATCGACTGGAAGCCTTCGAAATGTGGGTGTGGAGAAGAATGGAAAGAATTAGTTGGGTAGAGCGGAAAACGAATGAGAGTGTTAGAAATGGTGGGTGAGAAAAGAACACTTTTAGACATTATTAGGAAGAGGAAGAGAAACTGGTTGGGACATTGCCTAAGAAGAGATTGTATCATGAGGGACATCCTAGAGGGTATGGTGGCGGGAAAGAGAGGGAGGGGGCGAAGGAGACTACAATTAATGGATGATATTAAAACAGAAAGATCATACGCGAAGACGAAGAAGTTAGCGGAGGACCGTGGAGCATGGAAGCTTCTCAGCTGCGGCAAGTGACCTGCCAATAAAGGCAGAATACCTATGATGATGATGATGACCTTTATTAAATCGAGGTTTCGTACTGGCAAAACACATTTCCTCTTTATTTACTTTAGGATATTTATTTTATTTGTTGCAAACATCATTGCCATAAGTATTATAATATTATCACCAGGTCACCTTTCATAACTGAAAGCCTACATGTAGTACGATCTTCCGCTTACTTCTCCGCCTTCAAGTACGATTTTTCTGTTTTAATACCGACCGCCTGTCAATTGTAGCCCATTCCTCCTGGCATCTTGCCTTCTATAATGTCCCTTTGATACAGTTCCTTCACACCCATTATCCCTACTACTAGTTCCTCTTCCTCTTTCTAATTATATATATTTTGTTCTTTCCGCTTCTACTTTTCGTAATACTTCTTCGTTCGTTTTCCTTTCAACTCAGCTAATTTTTTGAATTCTTCTCTACATGAGCCCTAGTCTTCTCTTATTTATCGCTTTTCAATAGTATCTGTGTTTTTGTCTCATGATGTGCAATACTCCATCCGATATATTATGTTTTTTTTAACACTTCGTTTATGGGTCCACTAAAATATAATTTTCTTTTTGTGCTTCTTTTCCTACTCCTACCATTCCTTTGTTTCACGTTTGTGTTTCATGTTTACAGCCCTCACCAATATTACTACCCAGATAGCGAAACTAGTTATCTGCTCTACTTTCTGTCTTTATATTTCTGTGCTTGATACCGACCACTTTTATTCAATTACCATTGTTTTCGTTTTTCCAATGTTTATTTTCATCCTATATTGTTAGCACCTTTTTTCTTCCAATTTTCTAACATCTTATTTTCTTTTCAGATTCCGCAACAAGCGCCCTATCTGCTATTCAGAGAGATCCGCTAGGTTCTTAGTTTTAGTACTTAATAGTAACATCATATGTTACCTACCTAGGTATTAATTCAATAGTTTATAGCTTCTAAATTCTTAACTTTCTTATTTATTTAGTGTAGTCAATAGTGTAGTCTAGTCGTAGTGTAGTTTTGGTCAATATACAAGATGTTCTGAAGTGGTTAAAAAATGGAAATTAATCCACAAATGTGTCATTTCGGAGTGATAGCCCATCTAACTATATGTTCTAACTCCCCAATGAAATGTCGGATGAACGTCGGGCAAAAGGATAGTGAGTATTTCGAGCATGGATTCCATTAATATACCAGTGGATGAGAAACAGGGGCGGTAACATCGTTAGTCTTGAAAGCATACAAAGAAATTCATGAGTCTGCTAGAAATGCAAAAATCAGTAATTCAAAACTGACACACATTTTATGTCCACTAGCATATTAATGGAACCTAAGCACACAATAACAATTATGTGTTTTAACCAGAACCTTCATCTAAGATTTCATTCCTGAGTGATGACCCAGTTCAATCTTATTACTGTATGGTACTCGTCTTCGGCGCTGGAGACCCAAACTCAATTTGCGCGCCGCCATGGGGTTTTCTAGGACCTTATCTGATTAGGATATCACGTTAAACTCTAGAGTCATGCCTCATACAGCCTCGCTGCTGAAAAGCAAGCTAAACTGAAATGAAAACGAAATCAAATCAAGTGATGACCATTCTGACATCGGTCTGATTAATTTTAGGCGAACCATAACTCAAAAATTGTGCATTTGTGTATTCATGTTGGTCTAGACGTATTATTTCATGTTTTTGTTTAATGATGAATTTCCCAAAGATTATTAGTGGTATTTGCGAACACCCTATATAAGAAGTTTTCTTACATCTTGCGAATATAAATTTCGATTCCTCCTTAATTATTAGTTATACAGTTTCATCCAAATTATTTTAACCTTGAAAGGGATAATACTGTGTGAATATCTTACTTACCGATTGTGTCTGTAGGTCTATTAAAGAGTGTACTAAACTTGATAAATTAGCGAATAGAAGACATTACTACGGAATTAACATATACTATATATAACTTTATTTATCTTCGATTTACCTCAAGGAACATTATAATTCTCACGTTTTTTCTTCATTATCTAAAATCGATAATATTGTATTAATACACACACAAGTATACACTTAGGTCCACAGCAAAGTCCGTGGGAAGTAACACATATTTGATTTACTTGCAAAAGATATTCAGCAATTTAGACAACAGAAAGAAATAGATGTCACGTAAAAGCAATCGAAGGAAATCACGTGCAAGAATCATATGGCTCTATTCTCACAGCAAAGAATATGCTTCTTCGAAATTGACAACAATATCTATCATCATAGACAGAAAAAAAAAAAAAACATTCCGCAATGTCAATGCCAAACCCACTATTTGTACAGGAAAATTTTCATTGAAGCTAACACGCCACTTTGAAACTTTCCTGATTGAATAGCATGTACATTTTGTATATTGACTTCCAAGTTAAAGAGGTTTCCTAAGTAATTTGAGAATATAAAATTTACATACAACTAAAAGAAATTTCCAGAAGTATGACAGGAAGTATATAATTGAGATGTAATAAACTGGTAGTCGTTATGCAACGATATTGATCAAATAAGTATTAAAATGTCGTAATGACCTTTAAAAGTAACCAGCTACATTTCTTTACCAAAAAATGAGTTCCTTACTTCTGCCAAAAACTATTGTGTTCTCTTACTGTGGAGAAAGAATTTATTCATCCTTTTGCTTTACGGACCTTTTTTTAACGGATATCGAAAGCATCCGACAAAATCTAGGACAGATGATTCAGTTTGAAAGTTCGGATTTTAAACTATTATTGGGTCTAGGTCAAAACCCCCACAGCCAAAACCCCAACACGCAAGAAATGTCAAAACTAGTGATGGGTAAATTCCCGGGAAGATATTTTTCGGGAATATTCCCTGGGAATATTCCCGGGAAGATTCCCAAAATGGGAATTTATCCGGGAATTTATGTTTAATCAGAAAGAAAATTGCATTCTATTACTATATTACGATTTCAAAGTTGAATTAATTTTTATATC
The DNA here is from genome assembly GCF_964235325.1 of Thermobia domestica. Lineage (NCBI taxonomy): Eukaryota > Metazoa > Arthropoda > Insecta > Zygentoma > Lepismatidae > Thermobia > Thermobia domestica. The sequence continues at coordinate 232,171,562 of NC_137461.1, read as the reverse complement.
ACAGCATATTATTACTGTTGTCCACAAAGGACTCTTTAAAAAGTATATTCTGAACGGTACTATGTTACTTTATTAACACTTTATTATATTTAGAGAGTACGCATAAATGTATATTTATGTACAATATGTTCTATCAATTAAATATGTGTGAAAAATTATATAATAAGACCTAATACTTTTAAACCACTAAACAGTTTAAATTTATATGTAAGTGGATTTGCTCAACTTGACTCTATTACTGCAGGGGTGCCCACAAGGGGGGCTATGACGCAATCTGCGTCATTGACATATTTGGGTGGGTTAAAAATCTATATAAATATGTTTGAGGGTGTGTAAAAATTAATCGAAAATAATTTTTTTCATGGAAGAACACCTACGGATAGACAATTGAGGGGGGCTGCGTCATGGACATGAGAGGGGGTGGGCACCACTGATTACTGATATTATAAACACAATAAATTTATAAATGTTATAAACAAATTAAATTGGATAAATGCTAGAAGATACATGTGTCACCAATTTATATCAACATTTGAACATACAGACGTTAATTCACATGTAAAAGAAGTCCGAGTACCTCTTCAGAAATTCGAGTCAGAGAGAGGAGACAGACCAACGTCTATTACTAATGGTGGTTCAGGGTTTATTAATAGTATATACTTCATCTCCATTTCTACATAATTCTAAATTACTTCACAAAATGGTTCATTTTCATCATTTGTAAAGTAGTACTTTGCTAATTTTGGCTGTTCTTTAGCATTGGAGGCCAGCTTTTGAACCTACTTTTTTGCGATATTCTATTCCGATGCGGTTGTTTTATAGTTTCATACGTTAAATTACGTTATCAAAATTCAATTCAGACAGCATTGCAGAGCGAGCGTTAGCGAATGAAGGCGGGTTAGAGCCCCGCATGGCACGTTGTTTTTTTTATCTTCGTTAAAAACAATTCACTTTCTTTTCTCACAGAAATCATTTTCACTTAGCTTTCCGTTTTGTATAAATCCCCTACTGCCCTTAAAAAAATGTGTTCGATACTTTCTTGACTACTTTAACATCACTATCAACTCATTTCTTCCGTAAATCATCCTACTTTTCGCTAGTTTTGGCTCCTCAAGACTAAACAATTACCTTACTTTTTAGTTCAAATGGAAATGGAACTTAAAAACTCATATTATTAGTTATATAAAGTACTGTCAAATAATATTAAAATTTTTAACCTCGAAACTCTTTAAAACCCAGAAGTAAATCATAATATATTAAAATAAAGTAATTAGCTATATGGTTCTTATAATTTGGAAGATAAAGTAGAGAAATGGAAATAAATTCCTTCCCGGGAATTTATAGGCCAGGGAAAAAACCCGGGAATATTCCCATTTTTAAATTCCTTCCCACCGGGAATATTCCCACTGCCCATCACTAGTCAAAACGCGCACACGATCGGTCATAACTCCCACACAAATGGAAAAATCTCCCAAACGCACGAAAGGTCAAAACCCCTGCAGCCAAAACTCCCACACTAAAGAAATGTCAAAACGCCCACACAATCGGTCATAACTTCCACACAAATGGACAAAACAGCCACACATAGCAACGGTCATAATCCCCATATAAATGGAGAAAACTCCCACACAAATGGTCAAAACTCCCACATGCAGAAATTGTCACAACTACCACACAAATGGACAAATCTCCCACACTCTGAAATGATCGTGATTACACGTCTTTGTTGCGGCTCTTTATGACGCCCACTTTAGTGTTTCTGTCATTAGAAAACAGTGCAAGAAGAATATTTGCAACATCAGTTTAAGTGGAATAACAAATGTTATTAAAAAGTACAAGGGCAAGACATGCAACCAGGATCATTTCAGAGTGTGGGAGTTTTGTCCATTTGTGTTGGGTTTTTGTCCATTTATGTGTGGATTGTGACCCTTTGCTATGTGTGGAAGTTTTGTCCATTTGTGTGGGAGTTTTGACCGTTGGAGGTTATGACCAATTACCAGTGTTGGGGTTTTGGCTGTGGGAGATTTGTCCATTTGTGTGGGAGTTATGACCGATTGTGTGGAGGTTTTGACATTTCTTGAGTGTGGGAGTTTTTGCTGTGGGGCTATGACCGTTCGTGTATTTGGGAGATTTGTCCATTTGTGTGGGGGTTATGACCGTTTGTGTGGGCGTTTTGATATTTCTTGAGTGTGGGGGTTTTGGCTGTGGGGGTTTTGACCTGCTCCCCTATTATTGGCACGTCATTTGCAGCAACTGAGAAGCTTCCATGCTACACGGTCTTCCGCTAATCTCTTCGACTTCGTGTACGATTTCTCTGTTTTGATATCGTCCATTAATTGTGGTCTTCTTCGACCCCTCCCTCTCTTTCCTGTCACCATATCCTTTAGCACGTACCTCATGATACAGTTCCTTCTTATCCAGTGGTCCCAAGCAGTTTCTCTTTCTCTTTTTATTAATATCTAAAATTCTTCTTTTCTCCCCTGCCATTTCTAACATCTTCTCATTCGTTTTCCGCTCAACCTAATTCGATCTATTCTTCTCTACATTCACATTTCGAAAGCTTCCAGTCGTTTTTCATTATTTTTGCGTAGTGTAAATGTTTCCGACCCATACAAATACAATACTCCTCCCGAAGTATTTTATGAGTCCTTTTTCTTAACTCTTTATTCAAGGTCCCATAAAATATTATTTTCTTCCGCTAAACACTTCTTTCGCAATTCCTATCCTTGCTTTGGTTTCATGTTCACATTTCATATCATTGCTAAATCCAGGCATCGACAACTAGTCACCTGTTCTATTTTCTCCCCGAGCTCCTTCGCGGTTAAGCGAATAGAGTACTCGCCTTTTGCGTAGATGACCCAGGTTCGATTCCCGGTTGGAGCTCATGTGGTTCGGATTCCACATTAATCAGTAGGTCCCGCCTCATATAGCCTCGGGTGCTAAAAGGGAAGTTAAACTCCAAATCAACTCAACAATTCTATTTTCTCCCCTTCTACTTCTATATTTGACACCGACCTCTTTGTTCCAATCACCACGGCTTTTGTCTTTCTAACACTTATTTTCATCCCATACTCTTCACAACCCTTCCTGTGAAGAATATGGGATGTAAATAAATGTCAAGAGCGGGATTTTAAACTAAAAGTGTTGAATGTGTTGTTTTATAATGCATATTTTGCACTGTTTGATTAGATAGTGTGCATTACTTGAAGTACACTTTCTTTCGTAAGGAAATTGTGGAATTTTCCCATTACAGATTTATTGTGAGAAGTTACAGACAATCGGAAACATCGGAATGATATACCCTCATTTTGTCCGTTTAATTAATTCAGGGATGAATGATTAATTCTAATCTCTCTCATACCGCTGTCTTCTCCTTACGGTCATATATCGGTCAGGAATGTAATGGACCATATATAGTGTATATCCACTTCATATTTTTATTGACCAGCGTAAACGTACCTTAATTGTACTAAAGAAATTCCTTATATGGTGTTCGGAATACGGAATACTTTTGAAAACGCTCAAGCATACACTTACCAAAAAATTCTGCCATCACATCACTAGCGTCGGTATACATTCTTACTTTATATGATTCTTCTAAGAAAAGATTGGGGAGGGGCATGGTGGATCAGTGGTAAGCGGTTATCTTCGATGCACAGAGTCCCTGGTTTGATTCCCGACCATGTAAATATGTGGTGGACAACACTGTGTCGGTGAGTTTTCTCATTGTACTCCATCTTCCCTCCACATTCTCATTTCACTAATTCTTCCATCATCATTCCTTGTCTTGATCATCCGTCTCCCTTAGTCCAAGGGCATAAACGTAGAGCCTTATAATGAAAGATTTCATTTAATTTTTTTTCTAAAACAAGATCAATAACATAGGACGGTATTAATACCGTACGCAATCTACAGAATACACCCAATCCTGATCCAATTTGGAGTGAAAATAAGCCTTAAACTGATTTATGTTCTTTTAAAATAGTTTCTAGCGCGGATGTTTGATTCTTGAATTATTAGCCGTCACGTTTGACTTTTGATCTAGTCAAATTTTCGCAAGTAAAAATTCACTAATTACGTTTACAACAAAGAATTTTGGGGAATTACGTAAGTTAATTCGATGTTAAAGTTTTACCAGTTATATGTGACGAAAGTGATGTTTTTATACAGGGTGGCCCAAATGTAGGTGTACACCCCTGCATTGATCTAGTATAACATTGTAGTTTATGGGTTTATTTCCTTCGGCTGTTCCGGGCTTAAGGTATAAGTAAAAAGACATTAAGAACAAATAATAAAGAAACTAAGTCTACCTGATGGATAGCAATGAGAAAAGATATACAATGCAATGAGATGATCAGCACGGTACTGTATACCTACTTTTGGGCCACCCGTCATGAAAATTATTCTTACAGCATTCTCGAATCTGACATTTAAGAGCTTCAAAGGAAAGTAAATCCATAACTATTAACATAATTTAAATTTTCATAAAGTGTCCCGCTTTCCTAATTTAGGAAAATGAGACCTCTAGACATACCTCAAATTCAGAATTGTAAGGCGTGTCATTTCTAAACAGTAACCATAAAAGAGTTCTAAATTGTCGTTTTATGTTTTTTCCTGTAATAACGCCTAATATTAGTTATGCAGAAAACGGTAAATGAAGTTCATATACTATCTAGGATACTCACATCATTATATAATGCTGATAATATTAAATTTTCACTTATTTCAAGAGCTACATATTTCATAATAATATAGTAAAAATTAACATGTGTGAATATAAAAATAATTAGTACCAGTTTTAAAATTAAGATGCCTAATATAAGGTTGGTGTTTTTTACTATTGGAAATACATAAGATCTACAGGTTCTGGAGAGATTTGGTTGCCAAATGTTCGAAAAATAAAATTTTATCTACATGACGATGAAGGGAAATATAAAGATAGATCATAGAAATATAGATTTTTTTGCATATTTGAAATTTCGTCCATTTTGGAGGTCATTTTTGGACAATTTCTCGTGCCACACAAAACGTGAAATTTAGCATACAAAACGGCACAGAACAACCAAAATACAATGAAAAAAATATATATATATATTACTTCGAATTTCGGAGGTAACGAAGAAGCATTAGCTATTTCAGTCATGTTTGGAGGTCATTTTTAACATATTTTCGATGGAGCACAAAACGGAAAATTAGCACACAAGACATCACAAAACAAGTACTGTCACTCACATGAGTACTTGGACCCCTGACTGTTATAAATCCATTACTTGGGGTGCAGGACATTTTCAGTTGTGAGAACGCCTAGATAAATGCAACCCAACTTACACGTAACTTTTCTCGGCACTGATAGCAATTAGTACCACTGAGTTAAGTCTTTATGTAAGTAAAATTGTGAGTAGATGACGCATGAAACATTTCTCTATTCTGAGATCATTCTCTCTGGTTGAGAGAGTGTTGTCCAATGAACATAATATGTTAATCTCAATATTGCTGTGTATGTAATGTATTATTTCATTATATAATAGATATTCAAAGAAATAAAAACACTGATCACACATGAATCAAATGTTTGAAAATATCAAAATATAAAATCTAGTACAATTGCTTGAAATAAGTTTGTAATTCACTGTCTCCATTGAAAGACCTTCTCCAATTCTTCTTATTCTAACATCTTTTTCTTCCTAGGGAAGAGATCTTTCTTGTCACACTGAGTATGCATTGAAATTGAAATTGAAACAGAAACTTGAAAAAGTTTCAGACTGGCCGAGATTCGAATCCGGGTCTACCGAATGTAAGTTGAATGCGCTAACCACTCACCTACCGCGCCACTTAACCTTCCTCCCAAACTAATACCTAGTTAAAATCGTTTCATGGAAAAATATAAACAATATACTAATGCTTGTGTGAGTGTCAATCTAGATTACCTTGTTTGACTCAAAAACAAGTTATATAGATGTTCCTCAATGACGAAAATATCATGAAACGTTCTTCAAGTTGACGCTACGTCATCGGTTTCAGGAATGGTCCCGATTTACATTACATTTCTTCTTTACCACAACTTCTATTTTCCAAAGAAAAGACGACAGTAATTATTTCCACATTCTTTGAATTTTATCAACACGTTTAGAAATAAACAGTTCTATGTTTATGTTCCATAACTACTACTTTATTTTCTTATGTTCATAGGAGGAGTTTGTGGCAAATTGAGCCGGTGGTACTAGCCGAGAGATTTCGGACGTTCGGCTTCTGATCATGGGGCGCAATCCATTAGGGGTTCGAATTTCTCTGAAGAGCAAGATCGGAATTTTAACTGTCATCAGTATGTCTGTGTTCGTGCCCATGTAGTGTTTGGTATACGTCGAAAGGACATGAGGTGCCAGTGGCAAACAATACACCGGTTGGGGAGAATTGTTTTAAAAAATGTGAAAGCAGAAAACTCCCATTGCAGCTAACTGGGTTCAGATCCCGTCGTAGCAATTATTAATTTTTCTCTCGTAATTCTGTTATTCCTTTATTATTATTATTATTATTATTATTATTATTATTATTATTATTATTATTATTATTATTATTATTATTAATAATAATAATAATAATATTATTATTACTATTACTATTACCACAGAAGGAAAGAAAAAGTAACAATGTCGAAGGTATTTATAGGAACAGAAAAGATATCCATTATTTCAGAAGTTTCTTAGGTTTACATATGAATGCAATAATATTACGTTCATGTATTTAGATAGAATTATCATTTTGTGACAACAAGAAATGGAATATAAATATTAGTTAGCTGATAACACTAATGCATTTTGTTTCGACCTTTTTGTAGGTAGAAAGGTGAGATGACATCTTAAATAGGATTATTCTCGTGACTAGAGTTGTAAATTCGATTACTATTTGCAATATCTGCAGGAATGAGTACAATTCCTTCGAACTCATTTTTGGCACATACTACAGCAGTAAGGATCTGTTTAGCCCTTATGTATTCATCAATTCTTCTCCAAACACGTTACATTTCCAGACAGTTACGAATGAAGGTTGATACGGGTGACGTAATTTTGTGATTTTGGCATTTCACTTGCCAAGAAAGTTGTCTCAACTCTTAGACCCAGTGAAATGGAATACTTTTTATGTTAGTATATATCAGAAGTATCAATATTGCAAATTATAAAAAAATTCCAAAATTTCCACAGCTAGAACTCACTCCGCGACTTCAACATTATGAAACAAGCTTCTAAGCCACTACTCTAACACATCACTGTTCTGGGAGAAGGAAAAATGGAGCTCTAGTAAATTCAGTAATTACACACTTTTACGATTTCAGTGTAATAATGATGAAATTTTCTGATTTGTCATGATCAAATAGTAAAGTATTATGCAGAAAGAATAGTCCAGAGAATTCAACTTTAGATTGAGAACTCATATGTACGGGGGCGCTGCCGTATGCTCTCCCACCGGACCTTGATTTCTCACAGCATGGCATAGCACAAATACTCATATTGACTGGAATCTGGTTTTTCAGCGCACTGGGTTATTGTTTTAAAAGTTAACCAATTTAGCGAACCTACTTCAGTATCAGGTTTCTTATTTTGACGCGTTTTACTCACTTTTACTGTTTTTTTTACAGTAGCTCTTTAAGAACAAGGGACAAAAACACAGAAACATTGACGTCAGTAAAAATCACAAACACTATTCGTGCGTTCTTCCTTGCCTGAAGTAAAACAATAAATTATGTGGAAATTACGATTTTTGGTCTTCCATCTTGTGTTGTCAAATGCAGAGTTGGAGTGAGTCAGTGGGTCAAACGGATCGAGTATTCTGAGTTGATCAGTGGGACGTGTTCAACAGCATGTGGCTCACTGCAACTCACCACCTACTATGACCCACCATGATCCACCGACCCACTCTGCTCACTGCATTGTAGACAGCATCTTCTGAACAGCATGTTTCTTTTAACACTCGACCCTAGCCATAGAAATTAAAAACACGTTTCTGATTGGTAGAAGTTTGCGATTGTCCAAACCTTCTGTGTATGTATGTATTATTGTAGTAATGAAAGAAAGTTGTCACTTTGTTGTAATTGAAGAAGAAAATTGAAGAAGCAGTTGAGGTTTAATTTATATCATGGCAGTGAAGGTGGAACAAAACGAGCCCTGCAAGGCTTCTAACCCGCTCCTCATACTACTCTTACAACAACTACTGCTTATATTATGGATACATATAACAAAACTGCACACGTGACGTCATCACTTTTTTGAGTATTATTTTCATCTTATTTTAATGATTTTTTTTGAAAATTTAAGAAACTGAAATATAAAAAATCCTTGGCCCAGGTTTTAACCCACAGCTAAACCAATCATAATTACTAGCCCATTTCGCAAGTACTCTGGACCACGAAGACCGCAAGAACCAGGCAGTTGATTTTTGCTATATTTATACTACGTGACGAGAAACGGAAACCCTAACTAACCAGAACCGCGTATTTTAGCTTCTACGAGTAGGGTCGAGCGTGCCTTAAAATATGTTTGTGAACACTGGTCAATTTGTCTACGTTTTACTTTCAAGGCCTCCACTTCCATTTTTCATTTGCTTCTGTTTATTTACCTGAGATACGTATATCTAAGTGAAAAAAGAACTTGAGACATTTTTGAATATTGCTATTTTGAATTGTAATAATAGCAGTAGTAAACTACCACTTGGCTTTCGAGATAGCCTGCGACTTTTAGAGGGGTCAACTACCAGAAAAAATCATTTTTGAATCATAAATTATTATATGAAAAAATTGAATGTAACAGTGTGTGCCTAATCATCACAGCCAAATTGCAGTCAAATAAAATGACTTTTGTTATATGGTTAGGCCTTTATCCAAACTGTTATGTTATCACATTACTTTCATTATGGTAATATCCTTAGGGATAGTGGAGATCCGAATTTTTGCGAAAAAAATTGAATATCTCAGAAGCGGTAAAACTTACGGAATTAAAATTCTGTATATTAACTCATTATTGAAAATGAGCAGAACGTCTCGTAGCATTTTTTAAAATTCTCTTTTATGGGGAGGGGTGGCGTTTTCTATATATGGTAAATTGATAGTAGGCTGGTTTGTAAAAATAATCGAAAGCCATCGATATTAGTTGAGAAACAAAAATACAGTGCTTCGCATCACGAAGCCATATATGCTTACCATGCGCTTTCTACTATAATAATTGCTGGAGCTTGTTTGTTGTATGGAGCACTTAGAGTACAGGGCAATCAAGCCATAAAGTTGTGAGAAAAATAGACATACAATTTGTAATGTAAGCTTCCGTACGTTGGTCTACTAACCTTGATTTGGGACTTTGGAACTTAATCCGTCTTTCCACTGAAAAGTATAGATAATTCAACATGGAAATAATTAGACCATGATAATGTAATTGAAATTCATCGAAATCTTGCCCTTACCATTTTATATCGTAAAGATCAGATCCATCGCTATTGTAACAGAGCGGTGCTTGAGCGATTCACCGTAGAAATTCAAACTCCGATTAGTTAGAATTTCACAACCTGGTTTAATTACTCCTTAGTCGGTAGAGAAAAGGCCGTGGATCATGTGTCAGAGTTGATGATGATATGATTTGGTGGGTCAGTGATTCATGGTGGGTGGTGTGTTGGAGTGGGTCATGGTGGGTGGTGGGTCAGGGTGGGTCACGGTCGGTGGTGAGTCAGTGGGTTGTGTGTCAAGTTTTCATTGACCAACGGCATCTCTGGTCAAATCAGTAAAACCAAACCAAACAAAGAGCGATATTAATATACAAAACGCTCAACATCTTAGGTATTCTGACATAACTGTTGCATGATCCGAATTACTTCAGTATATCCATAAATCGTCATTTGTCATATTTTGCCGAAATACAACATGGCTTTTCCGACAATCTGATACTTTAAATGTTGTTAATACGCAAATTCATTGATCTCATCACTTTTTCACTTACTCTCTTATGATCATCAAAACGTTTAGAGTACTTCTCGTAGATATAGAAAGGTGACATGTAGTATCCAAGCTTGGTGTAGCGTGCAAGTAAAAAAATACAAAGCAACAGGATGAAATTTCCCTCCCTGAAAGTCCCTACAAGGGAGTGTGTTGATTATTCAACAATAATACTTTAAATCCAATTAGAAAATTCATAAAATATAAAATATGTAATAAAAATCTCGACTTTACATTAATAATAATAATAATAATAATAATAATAATAATAAAGGAATAACAGTAGTACAATATGAATTACGTAACCAATATCTTTTAATAAAGAATAAGAATAAATGCCACAACGGGATTCATACCGGGTTGTTGTAATGGCAGTTCTCTATTTTCACACTTTGCCATCAATTCCTCATACAAAGATATGAAAATAAACTAGTAGTTATATTAGATAAACATAGCACACACTATTTCTACACGTGTTGATATAATTCAAAGAACGCGAAATTAATTACTAATCTCTTTTCTTCTTTGGAAACTAGAAGGTGAAGAAGAATTGTACTGTAAATCGGGACCATCCCTGAAAACGATGACGTCGCCTTAACTTCAAGAACGTTTCGTGATATGTTTCTGATTGAGGAACGTCTATGTAACTTGTTTTCGGATTAAAGATGGAAACCTCGAGTAAGTCATTGTGACACTCACAAGAAACGTCTCATTATACGAGCATTAGTATTTTGTATAGACTTACATGCAACGATTTTAACTAGCTAACAGTCTAGATGAAATGTGAAGTGACGCGGTAGGTAAGTGATAAGCGTATTGAACTTATATTCGGTGAAGCCGGGTTCGTATCTCGGCGAGGTTAAAATATTTTCAAATGTTTCAATTTCAATACAAACTCACTGTGACAAGCAAGATCTTCTCTCTTCCAGAAAGAAAAAGGTGTTGGAATGAGAAGAATTGGAGAAAGTCTCTCAATGGAGGCAATCATTTACAAATTTATTTCCTGCAGTTGTTCTAGATTTGATATTTTCAGCTTGTTTCAAGCATTTTCTGATTCATGTGTGATCAGTGTTTTTATTTCTTTGAATATATAGTATATAATAAAATAATACATTACATACACAGCAATATTGAGATTAACAAATGATGTTCATTGGACAACACTCTTTCAATCAGAGAGATTTATCTCAGAATGGGGAAATTTTTCGTGCGTCATCTACTCATAATTTTATTAACATAAGGACTTGACTCAGTGGTACTAACTGCTGTCAGTGCCGAGAAAAGTTACGTGTAAGTTGGGTTGCATCTGTCTAGGCGTTCTCACAACTGCAAATGGCATGGACCATAAGTAATGGATTTATAACAGTCAGGGGCCCAGGGACGTACGCATGTGAGTGACTGTATTTAAATTTCGAAAAAGGATTACCTTGAAAGTTCATGGTGGTGGAACAGCTATGATTTTACATTCCAAATTGGAGGTCATATTTCGTCCACTTTAAGTTGCGCACAAAATTTGGAAATTGACTCACAAGATGGTGCAAAAGGAGCAAAAATCAATGGAAAAAGGATGATGGAATTCGATGGGAGCAAAGCGTTTCTTTCATTTTGACCCACTTCCGGTTGCGTTTAACATAACATAAATATAGAAAGCGGCTCAAAACGAGCAAAATACAATGTGAAAACATTCATTTCATAATTCGGTGGTCGTGAAACAACACTAAGTAGTTCCATTATCTTTTGAGATCATTTTTAACCTACTTCCGGTGGCGTACAAAACATGGAACTTAGGTGCACAAAAGTTAAAAGACGATTGTGGCGGAACATCTCAATGACGCGTTAGCATTTCCAGTATTTATATTGGAGTTTTCCCTAAGCGCGTACAGTTGACATCCTCTCTTGGTTTTTATTGTTGAAACGGTGATTAGTGCTATAACACCGCTTCACGTGCTACGTTGGCAACCGACGGTGCTGGAAATTCCTGTATAATTTCCCAAGGTTACATGCACGATACAGCACCATGAAAATGGAACCGAAGTTTGTAGCAAAAATCAATCTCGTTTTCTAATGCTACAATGTGTAATAGAATTTGCTAAAAGTGTTATCTACGTTGGTTTCTTAATTTAAAGCACTGTTGTTTTAGAAACAAAAAATAAGGCAAGAAATTGATTTAAATTATACCAGTTTCAACTCCAGAACATTGTTTACTTTAAACTTCTTGTCCTCTGCTGTACAACAATATATTACAAGCAGCGGTACTATTCATCCGGTTCGCTAGAACCGTTTGTTAAAACGTTTCGAGCTCGCAGAACCGTCTGTTATACCGAGAAATTATAGTAAATTTTATCCACTTATACTCAGAAACAGTAAATTTTAGTTTAACAATATTTGTTCTTAGAAATTTTTACAGCTACAAGGTTAAACATATGATATATCAGGACAAGGTATAAAGATTTATTTCTTAATCTCAAACGCAGAGATATCAAGAATGAGAACTGAATTACACGAGTATAGTGGTGAGGGTTTTTTATATTTGATACAGGAACATATCATCATCAATAATTGTTGATCTATTGCTGGATTAGGGTTTTTCCAATACTTTTTGATAACCATCTATCTTGAATAAATCGTTTCCAATATATTTGCAGTGCTACCTAATTTCGTCACAAAACCTTGTAATATTAATGTGCTGTGTAGGTTTCTACTTGTCACTTGTGGTATCCAGTGAAAACTTTGCTTTTGTCTACTTCGTATGGTTTGCTTCCTAAGAGAGTTACATCTATCTATATGTATCAACTTTCTTGATATATATATATGGAACCACTTATGGAACGCGGCTCTGCTTTCACTTAAAGGTGAAATCCCTTCCATGTAGCTGAAAACCCGAAGAACATGGAAATGTAAACGTGAATAAAAGTAAGGATGGGAATAGCGATAGAAGCCTTTAGGAAGAAGGAGTTTATTTTGTGGGACTTCGAATAAAGAGTTGAGAAAATGACTCATGAAATGTTTCTTGTGGAGTACTGTACTGTAAGGGGAAGAAACTTGCTCATTACGCAAAAAATGATTAAAGACAACTGGAAGCTTTCGAAATGTAGGTGTGGAGGAGAATGGAGAGAATTAGCTGGGTCAAACGGAAAACGAATGAGAGAGTATTAGAAATGGTGGGAGACAAAAGAACAATTTTAGATATTATTAAGAAGAAGAAGAGAAACTAGTTGGGACATTGGCTAAATAGGAACTGTATCATGAAGGACGTGCTAGATTGTATGGTGGCAGGAAAAAGAGGGAGGGGACGAAAAAGACTACAATTACTGGACGATATCAAAATAGAAAAATCATACGTGAGGACGAAGAGGCTAACCGAATATTGTGGATCATGGAAGCTTCTGAGTTGCAGAAAGTGGCACCTATGATGATGATGATGATGATGACAAATGCAGTGGTGAATAGGAACGAACCTCCCTGCTTTCTATACTCACTTCTGGCACCTCAGACACACAATGTCAGTCTGGAAACAGAAGAAGAATGAAAAGAAACCCTATTATCCAACAAGATACAGATCGTTGGGCGAGGAAACAAAACCAAACAGAATTATCAAACCCTCCGAAGATATATTTTGTTTCTTTCATGCTTCCGAAAGAAACATGGGAGGAAAGAAGAAAGAGCCCTTTCATTCTGCTTTGTGAGCTCATGAAGTTATTTGTTATGAACGCTGTCTCCATTTTCATCTGCGTATTCAAAGTAAATAAGACAAGTAGAATTACAAACAAATCGAACTTTTATTGCCAAAATTGTCAGCATCCGAAACAACATTAAGGACCCCGTGCGAACCGTAAATGAATCAATTACAAAGACTAATAACTTTTTATCACCAGAAATAACGAGTTTTATAATTAATGGATATTGATTATATATATATATATATATATATATATATATATATATATATATATATATATATATATATATATATGTGTGTGTGTGTGTGTGTGTGTGTGTGTGTGCAACTCAAGGAAAACGGGCGAAGTAAGTAGTGGAACGTAAGATTGAGTAGAGTTGACGCAATATTTCTCGTAGGTGTCTGTGGTCCACGATTTGTTTTTGCGATCATGCTTCCGTTAAGCAGTAGATTCGTGCTCGCATAGCATAAACAGTAAATACTCATCGATATAACACAACACTCTACATCAGTAACTTTAAAACAAACATTATAAGGAAAACAGCACTGGCAAGATTTATCACTGTCTTTCTTCGGGCGAGCTTTGAAAAGTTGACTTTTAACACTGAAAGTCATAAAACCTAAGGAAAGAAAGATATCAACCTGAGAATTGTTTTAAAAATAACTTCAAATCCTTTCTCAATATTTTTCTCGCTTTGCATCTCCATCTAATCTGAAAATTAAAAAAAGTTTATCGCTAGACAACTTTTTATATATTGCATTGCAATAGTATATGCACTTTCTCTTACATTTTTTTTATTTTAAAATTCAAAAAGTTTTTTTGATTGCAAACTTTTTTAGCATTGGCACCAAATATGGTTTTAATAGCTGTATAAATTTCAACATTGTATATCTTATAATTCCGAACTTATGACGTGATATATTTAACGCAACGTTATAATTTGTCATTTGCAAGATTTCACTATTTCAATTTATTTCAATACTTGAAAATTCTTGATATGAGAAAAACAAATTATTTGATATAGAATACAATGTTTCACAATAACCTATCCATATCTACTAAAAAGTAATCTATTTCTAAAATTCAGGCTGTTTCGCAACAATGGGCATTAGGAAAAACATTACAATTTACTCCTGTACTGCTATATAAGAGTAGGACGCTCTATAGAATATGGTCTTTTGAAAGAAGATAAGTGACTAAAACTTTTTGAACAAAACTGTATATATTATGGTCTTCGAAAGAAAAATGCGAAGACACAAAGAGTGCACATAGTACAACTCAATGTAAAGCACGCTGTCTTTCTCTTGTCAGATAACGTACAAAGTGATTAAAAAATTATGGTTTTTACCTACTTCAGAAAAAAAAAACACGATAACCACATCTGTTATTCTGTTTATCTGCTGAGGTGGGAATGTAAACACGTATTAAAAGCTTCTTATCTTTAACCTTGAAGGAACAGCATGTGACGTCAAGGTAAGAAGTACTGTTGTTAAATTATCTTTGTAACGTGTGTTTACAGTCTACTAATCACAGGGAATAGCGGATAAGTCTTCACAATTTTTCCTTGTAATTACATTATGGTGTAGTCTCCTTCTCAATAATTGTGTAGTTACAGGAAAATGTACATTCATGTCCGAAATAATTGTTGAATATCTATAACTGTCTTCTTATAAGAATATAATTTGATAATGATTTTGCAGGGTATTTTTAATACTGATACTATGTGTATAATCGAGAAATGCATATTTGTAGTAAATTTCATAGGAAAAGAATAATTTTCTAATTGTTCTAAATAAGAAAATTATTATAAATAAGAAAATTAGAATGAGTAAAACAAAATGTTGCTAAATGGACAAGAAAGTTTTATTTTCGTTTTATTGTTCTTATTTACTGCTCTTTTCACATGAAATTTGGCACATACATGTCTTTGCCGATTATAACATACTAACATTATAAGAAATGCCGGGCAAATTCGTTATCAAATTATATTCCTACAGCAACATATTTATGGACATGTGACAATAATTTTGGACATGAGTGTACATTATGTTAAGTTCAACTCACTCTAGCAGAAGGCAACAGAATTCACTTTATAATATTGAATTCAATATTACGTTAAGTCCTTATTTCATCAAAACAGAAGGAAATACATGTTAATATATATAGGGTGAGTCAAAATGACGTTTCAGATTTCAATGATCACTTATTTGTTTTTAATAACAAGTATGTAAACACAGATTACACTTACTGCTTGATTAACTCAAAAAGTTTTTTTCTAACGTATTATAAATGTTGAATATGCAATCCACGAATTATTCAACACACGCCTCGTTTATAATCAAGTTACTGATAAACTCTTCCTAGCATGTCAGGGTCGACATCGGCCATAGCTACAGTCATGTGGTCACGTAATTCAACCATAGCTGTAGTAAGTATCGGCACAAATACATTAAATGTTCCACATAAATGCCATTGAACGTGCACACCGACCTTAGTCGCATGAAAATCAAGCACACAGATCACTCGGTTGCCTGTAAAAGTCGTATTGTTCCCTTTGACTAAACTGCCCTCTGATGGACGTCTACGAAACTACACCTCTGCAATAGAAGTAGAAAAAAAGTTTTGAAATTATATTTAAAAAAATATATATATATATTGTCAAGGAAAGCTCATTACTAGTATTCGAATAATAAATTAACGAAATTGAGACCATCATTTTGACTCACCAGAGCAGAATAACCCCCACACATTTTGGTTTTACTTTCCACCTTCGGGCAAAACTTTGTGGAAGAAATTGGTTTCAACACATTATCTGTCAAGTATGACACAAAAAATCTATCTTTTGTCAAAAACAGTTTGAATCAGTATGCACAAGAGAACAGTGCACACATTCTAAAGAAAAAATGTAATCAAAACACTCAAAACAGAAAATGGGTGTTATTATTATTATTATTATTATTATTATTATTATTATTATTATTATTATTATTATTATTATTATTATTATTATTATTATTATTATTACCATATTTACTCACGTAATTCATGCATTTTTTGACAACATTTTTAAATCTAAAAGTAGATGCGGGATTTATGCCATGAAAGGATTCTACACGAATTTGTAAAGAAACTAAAATGTCATAATCAATGAGAAAACGATATTTATATGGCTGACTTACAGTGATCCATTTTCCATCACTGCTCCCTCCATGAGAACTATAGTTCTCTAATTCGTCCATATTCTGCTCAATGTTCTGCCACAAAGCATCGTCCTCACTGACGTCCAGCGCGTTGGAAATCCCAGTCCTAAAAACAAGAAAAACTCGGAATACCACCATGTCCCATTCCCTTACTACTCAGGAGCACAGACGCCCAATTGATGGATATCTTATCTGCTCAGTTGGTGTCAAACTGTGATCTTTCTTCAGCGATACATTTGCCTTTAAGCTTTCTCATGTTGGCTTTAAATGGCTTGTTGATGGAATGGAAACACCTCAAGGTTGGACATTAGGGTGCATCGAATTCCTACTTTTTTAAAATTCAGCTTACCCTTAGTGATGTTTTTTTTTGCGAAATGGCCTCCATATAACGTGTAAAAAATTGCAAATCGATTGGTCAATATCTTTAGGTGCCACCAACGGCCAAATTTTTTTAAATTTTGTTAAAAAATAAATGTTATTTTTAAAAAATGTAAAATATGTAGTTTTATGACATATGGTTATCCTATGTGGTTTTGTTTCTCTAAAATGTCAATATTTTACGTGAAAAAAATCAGCTTGATGAGTCAAGTCATTCAAGTGCCACCAGTGGCTTAAAATATGGACAAATCTGTCCCTACTTTTTTCATTTCTTAAAATTAAGTTGCATTGTTTGTGATTCATCTGGATCGTTAATTAAATAAGAAAGATTTTGTTTTACATCTCCAGCTCCTTGCTTATTTCCAAACATTAATGATGGAAATTACCCAGAACTCACCACGATGAGGTGGCTGCAGTTCGAGTTCCGCCCACCCGTATATACTAATGCTGCATATGGTAGTGCAAGTCATATTGTTACTCTTTTACCTCAAACTGTTTTTCTTTCCTTTTTTGTATTAAATTCTGGTATGCTTTTTCTTGATTGTAGTGTTGCTAGGACAAATCTATGTCGTGCTTCTTGCCCACATACCGTTGATGCCGCTTCTGTCCCCAACTTCACCATTCTTTCTACAGCGCGAGTGTGACCAGGTAAGGATGTAATAGATTCATTAGCCATTGGAGCCGTCTTTACATTTTCTCTTAACTTCTGCAGACTCATGTGTTTTGTCAGTGGTGGCTCCGTCAGCGTCATGTTGACCAATTAATCATAGCAACATAGTTTATCGCTTCTAAGTTGATTTCAGGGACGACGAATTCTCGTACCGGTACGCGATCACCAGATTGGGTCGTTTGTCTTGCTTTTAGGACTCGCCTCCAGCCGGGCTCTCGTACTTTAGCATCTTGGTCAGTCAACATTGATAAAAGTAGGTTCTCAGGATGACCGTACCACGTATTTCTACGGACACTGGATCAATTATTTTCCTGTATTTCGCTTCCATGTGGCGAGAAGTAGTGATGAGTTGCCACAAATGACAAGCGCTTGCACACGATGGATTACGGATCACAGCAAACCAGAGTGGCGCGTAGACCATCATGATGTACTGGACGATGGTTTTAAGTTCATTCGTGGGTTCTTTTGTTCCTACATACAAATGTAAGACTCTATTTGCTGTAGTTAGCCATCTGGCTTGATGAATTTTACCAGGCTTCATGTCAGGTAACCCAAAGGGGCATTCTTCTGAAGAAACCGCTTGGCAGATATTCAGCAAATATTTTTGATCCGTGTTTAATGAATCCTCAGTGAAGTTGAGGTCCCAATCTACTGGAACGGGCTGAAAAATCTGGAGTGACAACTCTTTGCAGATTGGAAGTGCTGATCCTATTGGTCCTTTAAATGTATTTGGTCCAGTAGACTTGCCGTCTATAAATTCAATCAAATATCGAAATGGGAGCTCATTCGTGTGTATGATGATTAATTGGTCAACATGACACTGACGGAGCCACCACTAACAAAACACTTGTGTCTGCAGAAGCTAAGAGAAAATGTGAAGACGGCTCCAATGGCTAATGAATCTATTACATCCTTACCCTGTCACACTCGCGCTGTAGAAAGAATGGTGAAGTTGGGGACAGAAGCGACATCAACGGTATGTGGGCAAGAAGCACGACATAGATTTGTCCTAGCAACACTACAATCAAGAAAAAGCATACCAGAATTTAATACAAAAAAGAAACGAAAAACAGTTTGAGGTAAAAGAGTAACAATATGACTTGCACTACCATATGCAGCATTAGTATATACGGGTGGGCGGAACTCGAACTGCAGCCACCTCATCGTGGTGAGTTCTGGGTAATTTCCATCATTAATGTTTGGAAATAAGCAAGGAGCTGGAGATGTAAAACAAAATCTTTCTTATTTAATTAACGATCCAGATGAATCACAAACAATGCAACTTAATTTTAAGAAATGAAAAAAGTAAGGACACATTTGTCCATATTTTAAGCCACTGGTGGCACCCGAATGACTTGACTCATCAAGCTGAATTTTTTCACGTAAAATATTGACCTTTTAGAGAAACAAAACCACATAGGATAACCATATGTCATAAAACTACATATTTTACATTTTTTAAAATAACATTTCTTTTTTAACAAAATTTAAAAAATTTTGGCCGTTGGTGGCACCTAAAGATATTGACCAATCGACTTGCAATTTTTACACGTTATATGGAGGCCATTTCGTAAAAAAATATCACTAAGTGTAAGCTGAATTTTAAAAAAAGTGGAAATTCGATGCACCGTATTGGACATTGATGTCAGACGCCCGGGAATAGCGACCAGACCAGTCTTCATCTCAATTGGTTCTTCTCGGGATTAACCCACAATCTTCTCGCGATTTTTGACTTTACATCCACCAGTTCTAAGAACCTGTCGAACAGATTTCCATTAATATATGACTGAAAATGAACATTCTTTCTCGAGACTTTGGAAAGCTACTTAAAATTTTATGTTCTTTAAGTATTTTTAAAAATTCATATGTTTGAATTATGCAAGTAAATTTTTTATTGTTATTATTATTACTATTGTTATTATTATTAGTAATAATAATAATAATAATAATAATAATAATAATAATAATAATAATAATAATAATAATAATAATAATAATAATAATAATAGTAGTAGTAGTAGTAGTAGTAGTAGTAGAAGTAGTAATAGTACAATGAAACCTATTAATTGGTCATATCTTCAAGTTGGCCATCCGCGAAATTTGTCTCCATTTTTACATTGTCCAACTTGGCCACATATCTAACTTGGATCTTGGCCGTACGAAAACAACGTTATTTCTATGTTGTTAACGTTAAATTTAACACTGTTTCTTGGACACGTATATGATCTTTATTTCTTAGAAAACGCTTTCAGGAGATCTTTTACTTTTATCCAATACACATGGAAGACTACTAAATCCAAGGTACAAAATAAAAAAATTATTAATTGAAAGTAACATTTCGGAGAATACAGCAGGCGGTGGTACTGTTTATTGTTTATATGTGTGCTATCAGTGATGGAAGGATTGGTGCCACTAAGTCTACCATTTAATATTGTTCTTTGCAAGATATTTAGTATCCGATGCACTCCTTGAGTTATGGGTATCCTTTGTCTACGTCACGACTTCGAATATTTTTCCTTCTGAGAATTAACAAGAAAAATTAACAGGAAATGACAATCGGATTTATGTTCCAGTTTTAAAAATATAAGATAACAGGACAAGTTTTATTTTTATTATTATTTTTTTTTCATTTCTTGTTTCGCCACTTGCTAGTCAAGATCCATTAGAAGCGGTTTCCAAATGCACAACAGAATTATTTTTGGCATTTCAACATGGAGTGTCAATACACTTTAATATTTCCTCGCACTGACGACTATATCTTGATTTATGCCGCAGATAAAGTAGATGATTTTCTTTTTAGTTCCACGATTGGGCATCGAGGTTAAGAGAGAAGGCAATGATGATGAAATTAATAATAACGGTGGAATGAAGATAGTAGGAGAAAAGAGAAAATTCCGAGAAAACATGCTCACGGTGCTTGTCCACCACCACATACTCAACTTAGTGGGATCTGCGATTGAAGCAAGAACCTCAAGTGCCGAAAGTAAATGCTTTACCACTGAGCCCCCAGAAAGGAGAAATGATTGAAGAACATGCCATATCGTTGTGTAGTAATAAACATGCCGAAATTACAACATAAAAAACAATAAAGTGCGAATGACAAACTAATAATCATATTTACCACATACAGTGTTCTTATATGGTACAAATAACTTTTACTATATTCTTATCTATATTTATAAATATTATGAAACCAAAATGAACCCCGGCATATAAGCTCCCCATTAAAAATAAGAGGAGAGTATTCCAGGATTTTAGAAATTTAAGGGCCAACTTCTATATTTTTTCCCTACATTCAAATCGACGTTGTCTGTCTCATTATCATGTTAAAACAGCTCAACCGTTTGTAATGAATTTTTAATATAGTTAATACTGTCATTAAGCCGTTTTTTTAAATCATGTCACTTGCAGTAAAATGTGTACAAGGTCTGTATGATAAGTAATGAGACTCGCCGCGCCGCGGCGCGCGTGTCGCTGGAGCGGGTTTGTCGGTGATGGAGGATGTAGGGGGGGGTCCGAGCAAAGCAACGCACCGCGCGTCAGTTGGCTCCGAGCCTTAGTGGAGCGCGGACAAGCCTTGGACAAAGCCCTTGTGAACATTCTTGTCACGGCGGAAAATCAACAAACATGGAGGGTTCCATCGAACAGCGTTATGCGATCAAATTTTGCGTTCGCCTGGGGAAAACGGCTACTCAGACGCTTTCTCTCATCACGGAGGCCTACAAAGAGGAAGCCCTATCCAAAGCCCAGGTGTTTCGTTGGCACAGTGCGTTCCGGAACGGCCGGGAAAGCGTTGAGGATCTGGAGAGGGCTGGACGCCCGACAACAGTGACTACGGACGAAACTGTGGCAAAAGTGAGGGATCTCCTGAACTCAGACCGTCGATTATCGTTGAGATTGATTGCTGATGAACTCGATATGAACCACACAACAGTGCACAAGATTGTGACGGAACAATTGGGAATGAGAAAAATCTGTGCGAAACTGGTGCCGCGAGTGTTGACTGACGAACAAAAGCAACGACGTGTTGATTGTTGTCAGGAACTGTTGAACCTCATGAACAGTGACCCTAACTTTGAAGATGACGTCATAACAGGTGACGAGTCGTGGGTGTTCCAGTACGACCCTGAAACGAAACGTCAAAGCGCGGAGTGGCACACTCCTGCGTCCCCGCGCCCCAAGAAGGCCAGAATGTCGAAGTCAAAGGTGAAAACAATGTTGATTGTTTTTTTTTGACAATGTGGGGGTGGTCCACAAGGAGTTTGTACCCCAAGGACAAGCCGTCAACGCCGCCTTCTACAAACAAGTCCTTGAGAGACTGCACAGGAGCGTCAAGCGGAAAAGACCGGCGATCGCTAGCCGGTGGAAGTTGCATCACGACAATGCCCCTGCCCACACCGCCTTCTTAGTGACCTCCTTTTTGACCCGGATTGGGGTGGAAGTCCTTCCACAACCACCCTACAGCCCAGATGTGAGCCCGGCCGACTTCTTCCTCTTCCCGAAGCTGAAGCCACGCTTGAAAGGAACCCGTTTTGCAGACGTCACAGCCATCCAAGCAGCCGTGACCACATTTCTAAAGGACATGCCGGCTGCTGACTTCCAGGGGGCGTTTGCAGCGTGGAAACATCGATTGCAGAAGTGCATCGACGCAAGAGGAGAGTACTTCGAAAGCTTTTAAGTCCCTGTACAGATCAGATCAATAAAACAATGTTTCCAGACCTGGTCTCATTACTTATCATACAAACCCTGTATATCCTAAGAGCGAGCGGGGTGTTCAAAAACATGCCAAAATATGGTATCTCGCTTGCCCCTCATATTACGGAGATAAAACTTGATATATAAAGTCCTTATTGAAAACAATACGTCACTTCTTCAAGCTTATTTTTTCTAAAATCAAAAGCTCCAATATATTTCAATCAAACATTTTCATATACGCCTTATATTTGGAGAACTACATACAGTGTAGCCAAACCAAAACTATCACTTAAGTCAGTATGATGGGCTTATTTCGTAGAAAATACGAAAACTCGATTTAGGAGCCGTTCAAAAATGTGTAGCTCTTAACCCAAAAATTCATTATTTGCCAAAAACTCATTTTTTCAAGCATTTTTGGATCATTCCTAAAATTCTTGGCCAAGAGTGTACTCTTTTGATCCATGTTTTGAATCATTCCTTTTTTTAAATATAACATATATAGGAGAAAAGTTGCAATTTCTCTAATATTTTCGACGTTGTCTGTCTCTTTGTCATAGGAAATGGTTTAACTGTTAGAAGTGAATTTTGAGGCATTAAAACATGTTAATTTGCTACCTTCTCCGTCCATTTTATCTTCTCTATTTTCATCATGGACTGGCAGCATTGTCATGCAGTTTGCGAGGTCAACGCACGGCGACTGATTCAAATTATTGCGTCCACCGAACTGACACAAAAAGACAGTATTTCTTCCATAGACTAATTACTGAGAACAGCTTATTAAAAATGGCACGATATTTCAGTGTGAGGCCAAAAGTTTTTGAAATACCCTCGTATTTCAATACAAAGGGTTGATTTATTCGTGCGTCAATTTCATTTGTTCACTGTGGAAAAGTGGTATGAGGTAAAGCCGTGCAATTTGGTGTAACTATAGACGAAGGAAATAAGTTTTGTTTCGTCATAGAAGCATGTCACTTGTACTAAAGATTGAAGAGATGTATGGTCAAAGGTCAAATTTCGATTTTTTCCTTATGGGATTGCAATGGTAAATTCTGAAAGAGCCTGATAAAACGTAAATCGAAGTGATAACAAAGAAAAAGCTGTATAGTATGATTCTATGTCAAAAGACGATCAAATATGCATCAATCAAGTGTCATGGTCAAGGTCACTGTCAGATCAAGGTCACAGGTCACCTTAAGAACCCATTTGACATAATGAGCTACGGACATTGCGTTGTTTTCAGTGTATTCAAATGGCTTCTCAAGATGGCCTGTGACCTTGATCTGATCGTGATCTCTGACCTTGACACTTGATTGACGCATATTTGGTCGGCTTGCGACATAGAATCATACCATACTGCCTTTTCTTTGTTATCACTTCGATTTATGTTTTTTAGGCTCTTTCAGAATTTATCATTGCAGTCCCATAAGGAAAAAAAATCGAAATTTGACCTTTGACCCTTGCTTTTTAGAAATCTTATGTTTTTCACAGATAAATTTTACTCCGGATATAAGGGATAATAAATTCTACAATGCGCCAATAGTAACGGAAATGCAACGTATGTTGGCAAATGTAATAGAGTTTACCTTCGTGTAAGTATGATGATAGTATACAACATAGGCGATGACCTTTATTTTTTCCATTTAAACCACAGAGTTTCGTAATCTTTATATATATATATATATATATATATATATATATATATATATATATAACAGATCCAATGTTCCACTGGTTCCCAAACTGGGGAGGCTACTTCTGAGATGCATGAAAGAAAATCTAGACAGCACAGATTACTGAAATACCACGAATTGCAATATATATATCTTTACACTCTAAAGGCGTCAGATGTTTTTTTCTTTTGAACCACTATTAGCTAATCTTTGTGTTGAACAAACTTCCAATTAAATAGTGAGATTTTATTTTACTGATTCCAATATGTACTCTATGGGGCTAGAAACATGGACATTACGCAAAAGCGATAAAAAAATGGAGGCTTTCGAAACGTGGGCATGGAGAAAAAAGGAGAGAATTAGCTAGACTGAACGGATAACGAATGAGAATGTGCTAGAAATAGTAGCAGTAGGGGAGAAAAGAAGAATTTTAGATGTAATTAATAGTAGGAAGTGGAACTGTTTGGGATATTGGCTGAGGAGGAACATTATTATAAGGAACGTGCTAGAGGGTATGATGGAAGGACAGAGTGGAAGGGGCGAAGGAGACTGTAATTGAAGGAATGTATTAAAACAGAAAACTGCTAAGTCAAGAAAAAGAGAGTTGCAGCAAGTGATCTGCTAATGGAAGAATAGATGATGATGATGATGATGATGATATGTTTAGAAATATTGGCCAAAAATAAAGAGGGAAAAAGTAAAATAATAATTATTATAATCAAACTTCTTAATATTTTAGAATAAATTGAGTGAAAACTGAAAACGACTTAACTGTGTATGTCTTTTATATAAACT
Source organism: Thermobia domestica (assembly GCF_964235325.1). Taxonomy (NCBI): domain Eukaryota; kingdom Metazoa; phylum Arthropoda; class Insecta; order Zygentoma; family Lepismatidae; genus Thermobia; species Thermobia domestica. The sequence continues at coordinate 232,146,501 of NC_137461.1, read as the reverse complement.
CAATTTATATACAGGGTTGGACAAAACAATCTAAAACGTTTCCAAAAGTGTGAAAATCATACCTAGTATGGTGTGGGGCCTCCTTTTGCGTCCAAAATACCTTGGATCCGACGTGGAGTGAACGTATACAGCTCCTGAATCGTGGTGTGTGGATTTTGTACCATTCTTCCTCCAAAACATGCTCCAGATCCTTAAAGGATATTGGTGGAGGGTAATGTGGCCGAACACGCCTTTCTAACTCACACCAGACTGGCTCAATGATGTTCAGATCTGGTGATTGTGGGACCCAGAGAAGGTGTGATTGCTCCTGGTCATGCTCCTCAAACCATGATTTCACCGTTTTTGCAGCTTGACAAGGTGCCAAATTATCTTGGTAGATGTCATCACCATCAGGGAACAATATTTGGTCCATGGGTAGAACCTGGTCCCCCAAAATGGCCTCATACTCCTTAGTATTCATCATTCCATGCAGGGCTATGATGGGACCTGCAGAAAACCACGATATCACTGTCCATACTGTAACAGAATCACCCCCATGCTTTACAGTTGGGAGCAGACAGTCTGTATCATAGGCCTGCGACGGTGTTCTCCATAGGTAAGCACGACCGGTTGTTGGAAACAAGTTGAAGATCGATTCATCGGACCACATTACGTGTTTCCACTGCTCATGAGTCCACGCCTGGATACGCCTCTTCGCATTCACTGCTGTGACCAGGGGTTTGGCAATCGCGGCCCTGCCATGAATTTTAATTCTATGAAGTTCCCGTCGCACTGTCTTCGATTAAACCGGGTTTTGTAGGCCGGAATTGAGTTCAGACGTAATTTTCATTGCAGTGGTCTTGTTTTTAACTGTTACAATCCGTTTTAATGCCCTCCGGTCCCTATCTGACAGGATTGTCTTTCGACCACTATTGTGCTTTGCAGACGTCGTTTGCCCATGAATTGTGTATGCTCTCGTCACATTAGACACAGTGCCTTTCGATACCCCCACAATGTTCGCCACTGTTGCCACTGAAGCTCCAACCAGACGAGCACCAACGATCATGCCTCTTTGGACGTCTGTCAGGTCGCCCATTTTGCCGCACCGCTTTCACACCACGACACTCACAAGTAAACTGGATACTGCTGACGGAAGAGGAAGGTCCACATGACACATTGAGAACAAAAAACGATCGGAAACCACAACACGTGTTGTACAGCGGAGGGCCAAACTTACGTGTCCTGTATGAAGCGTTTTTAGATTTTTTTATCTCCCCCTGTAAATACTTCTGACCAATATTAGAAATACAAAATAACGGCATCAAACTGCAAGTTATTTGAAATAACTGTACAAAATCAATCTCACTTGTGAATATGGATTACTTTCTGTTGTGTAATGTTATATCGCTCAATCCTCGGTGTGCCATATACCTAAGGAGGTTGAAAGTTATATTGACAAATAATTTTTCAACGTATAAGCATTCGCCCATGAAATCAAGCTTGCTGTCACATGCACTAAGTTTTTGTCGATGTTATGAAAATGTTATTTCGATATTAATTTTATGAGCACACATCAAAAGCTACCAAAGGGTGCTTGAGCCTCGGAGCCAATACCACACTCATGTAGTCGGCACCTATGATATACGGAATTACCGATGTTCAATACTATATTTCTCTTTAGTTTTTGAAGGAGAACAACACTAATCTGTTTTGAAATGAAATTAAGTATCTAGTTTAACGTCCTATGATTATGCAACGAGGCGAAAGGAGACAGTGATGATGAGAAATGAATGAAATGGTTTAATGAAGAAAGTAGGCGGAAACGGGAAAGCCCCGAGAAAACCCACGCATAGATTTGTCCACCGAACAAGCTCATATGACGCAAGCTGGGATTGAACCAGGAACCCTATGCACCAGAGGTGAACGCTCTACCACTGAGCCGATACTTGTGCAAAACTCTTGCGCAAGAGTCTTGTTCTTGCAGGTATGGTCTTGATGTTGCAGCCCTTGGGGTTTGTATCTCCCTTCACTCGCTGATCCACTCTCACCTATGTTTCGTAACGTAAGTAAATAACTTTTCATGCATTATATGTTACGTACAAGGGAAAATGAGTATTATTTTATCCTCTTTCAATGGGAGAAGTGTTATGAAAATGTTTAAAAATATCCTTGGATTGGCTATGATCCCACGCGAAAAACCACCTTCATTACTAGCCCTGCGCTAAGACGCTCGGCCAGCTGGTGTTTGATTTGTGCTATATGTGTGCAACGTGGTGAGAAAGGGATAGCTCCAAGCAATCAGAACCTTGTATTTAGCTCCTATGACTAGAGTCGAGCGTGATTAAAATATATGTTTTCAGGCATTTGTACCAAATTTTATCAAAATGTGTGCACATAACAAATTCGCTTCAACCTTTGTTGTTTCAGTACCTTCTGTACTCTTCTACGTATATTCTCAATTATTACAGATATTTGTCCATAATCAACATTTTACAATAGTCATTTCTATACAGGGACCTAAACTTCATTATGCATTCTGTAAACAGTGTAATTCTATGGCAACATGTCACTCAAAAATCTCCTAAATTGTCGAACACTATGTGCCATTAATCGACTCTAAATACTACTTAACAACATATATATATATATATATATATATATATATATATATATATATATATATTTCTACCATCCATCTCTTATTAAACTTTGTAAGTTCATCTTACTCGACCCTGAACCTCTTTTGTTTGTGTTATATGTATAGACCGTACATGATCCGTTGAATTTACAGAATACTTACAATTGATAATAATAATTGTTTCTGCAAGTATTCTACTTACAATTGTTTTTCTTACATAACAACTCTTATTGTTTTGGTTATTGATTGAGAGCATCAGCTTAAAGAGCACGCAAACTTGATGTTTAACATGGAGAGCATTGAGATCCAAGTTAAATCGAGTATTGTAAACGAACGTAACGCCTCCAATATACGCTGGGGAGCGTTAACGCAATTCCCTCAGGTCCTTCTGGCCAAGTTACCCACATTAATATTTACCATAGCTCTTCTCGTGGCTCCCATCAACACTCCTCCCGATATCCACAAGAGATACCTCCTTGCCTGTTTGTTTTTCGTTACCACAGAAGTCCAAAGCCTCCTTCCACTCAGTTTCTCTCTCTCTCTTTCTCAACTCGCCTTCAACAGCCATTCAATTCATCTAACCAAACAAGAAGCGTGTCAGCAGCTCACAGGCCTTGTTCTCCTACACTTATGTTTCTCCATAATGAAATGTTGTGTAGCGAACACGGTAGGCAGTTTTATTCGGATAAATATGAAGTGAAACTTACTCTGATGACATTTGTAACTTTAGAAATCAAAGTGAAACTTTACCCCCCTCCAAAAAAAGAATGGAAATCCTTCAAGACATTTATTTGACCTAGCATTAAATTAAGGAGTGCTTAATAACGATAATTAGACAAATTGTAATCAGTTAAAACAAGATGTGATAACGCCACACCCAGAAAAGATGACCTGAAAGATGTTTCATAAGGTCAGCGTATATATATTGTTACGGGATATGAAGTAAGGACAAGCTAGGACATCTTTATTTCATGTGGAAATTCAACAAGTCATCAATGGAAGCCAAGCAGCCTTCAAGAGTTCACTGCCTGATGTTATTAACACCAATATTCTGTTGTATCGAAAGATTAATTAACAACTGCTTTGCTGTTATTGAGGAAGTCTTTGTACTTGTAATTTGTAATAAAGAGTTGTAGCGACCTTCAGAACCTTCACCCTTTAACAGTCTCACACGCGACTTTTTAAATTTGCTTTGTTAGATCAATTGCTTCTCTCAATTGGTTCGACCTCATTGGCTTCTCATAGTCAGGCTACTGCAAGACATTGTCCGTTTCGTTCGTTTACCCACGACACGATGTTACAACAAGGAAGTAATGAATATAGAAGTAAGTACTTTGACTCAGCTGAGTCTCCTTTTGGTTCGTTTACCTGACAACGTTAGGAATCTCAGGAGCAAGTTTGAGAACTTTGTGTTTAGTCGACGACATGTAGAATCATGGACTTGGTCAATGTCAGTTTTGGGTAATCCACCACGCTCAGGAAACTCTGTGGTATCACCATCATCTCATTCTGACGTCAGAGGGACAGTCAGGTCAAAACCAATTGAGAGAGCACGATCTTGGGTCTTTGGATCTCAACCACGACGCGAGACACATCGGAGTCTCCCTGCCTTTGGGACCGGCATTCAATGCCATGGTTGTTTGTCGGACAAGTTTTCATCATGGACTACATCAAGACAACCCAACATACAAGTTACTGGATCTTCGAGGACAGCACCTAAAGATCACCTACGAGTAAAAAGGAGGAGAATGGAACGACTTCGAATTAGGGTGAGACTGTTCAAAATTAGTTGCTATTCCTTTGTTCTACCATCTATTCCTTAACGCCCTTATTGCTACCAATTCTCAATGAAAAAAAAAATAAATGTAAGTGACATCCACAAGAATCGAGCGATAGACTTCCGGGACCATACAAAGATGGTTACCGAGCTCACTGTGTATTTTGATTTGTACAATCGAAGTTTATAACAATTGAGTCGTCCAGTCCCAAAACGACTCTTGTCCATTTACAGAAAACTTACAGAAAACGTAGGATTTGCATGTTTTGTAGAACTGAAAACACCTCTCTGTGTTCATGTGAAAAACTTGAACCTTCTCAAATATTTTCAGTTCTATAAAAGGAATCGATTCTACAGTTCTTCTCGGTGTTCTGGGATTTGATATAAATGGGAAAGACCCGTTTTGGAACTAGACGACTCAATTCTGCAACGTAATTTTTGTACCGAGTATGGCAGATCTTCCCAATAGGACTACTATTTGTGAGTGGTATAAGTGTTTTGTTGAAATAGGATATTCAGTAAGGTATTAGTAATCATCACGGCGTCTCCCTTTGTCTGACGATGTCCTAGAAATTAAGAAAATGGTGGAAGGAATGAAGTGGAAGGAAAGCGAGAACCCCGAGAATACCCACACAGACGGTGTTTCTCCACCACAAATTCCACTTGGCATGAGGTATCCCCCGCACCATAGGAGAACGCTCTACCACTGAACCACCTCGGTCACACAATGTCGTAGAGTAGGTGAGGTAAACCTTTGTTAATATACTCACAAAATATACTATTGTACTTCTAGACTGTTCACACTTCCAAGTGTGACTGTTCGACATGTATTGAGATACGTTTGCACCTCAAACCATACAGATTAACAATGATCCAAGTATCAAATGACACTAATAGAGTTATTCATGAGGAATTTTGTGTGGAAATATTACACTGATTTTATGAAGACTATTATTTTAATGCGAACATAATGTTCAGTGATGAGTTGACTTTCCATTTAAGCGATGCTGTAAGATTTGAAGGAGTGAAAATCTACAATAATTCTTGGATCATGTTCGTAATCGCAGAAAAATTAGTCTTTTACGACTTAAGCAAAAGGCCCTTTTTGTTTTCAATAGAACATTATTAACAGAATAGTATACCTAGATGTTTTACAAAACTTTTAACTCCCACACATTGATTATGATGTCCCCGAACGCCTCATACACTCACTGGAAGATGGTGAATTACGATACTACTTTACTGAAGTCCAAAATGTCCTCAATAACAGCTTTCCATGTAAATGCATATGTCGAAACGAACCTGTTACATGACCATCACGATCACGGAATCTGACACATCTCGATTTTTACTTCTGAGATTTCGTCAAGAATAAAGTTATAACCCACCCTCATTGACTTCTCTAGTTGAGTTCAGAGCAAGAATCTATGCCACACTTGAGGAAGTTACGCCCAACTTACAGCTATAGGCTTAGCAGAAAACCAACTTCAGATGATATGTATGCAAAATCACCGAAGAAAGTTACATTGTACCTTTCAAGTAAAAAGCTTGAATCTATTTTGCTACAAAATAACAACAAAAGCAGCTCTGTAGTTCGTCCGACTAAATTAATATGAATTTACAAAATTGAAAAGTACTTCTTGAACCACCCTTATATATATATATATATATACATATATATATATATATATATATATATATATATATATATATATATATATATATATATATATATATATATATATATATATATAAAGTACACGGCAAAAATAATGGACAATACGTCCTTTATTTTTGTGTATTTTTGTGTTGTATGAATTAGTTAGTTGGGTCGAGCGGAAAACGAATGAGAGAGTGTTAGAAATGGTGGGTAAGAAAAGAACACTTTTAGATATTATTAGGAAGAGGAAGAGAAACTGGTTAGGACATTGCCTAAGAAGAGATTGCATCATGAGGGACGTCCTAGAGGGTATGGTGTCGGGAAAGAGAGGGAGGGGGCGAAGGAGACTACAATTAATGGACGATATTAAAACAGAAAGATCATACGCGAAGACGAAGAGGTTAGCGGAGGACCGTGGAGCATGGAAGCTTCTCAGCTGCGGCAAGTGACCTGCCAATAAAGGCAGAATACCTATGATGATGATTGTGTTGTACTTTATATATATAATACAAATTTCCAGAATAGTACAAATTCAACTTGATATATAAGAATTCATATATACCAGTATATATAGCTAAAAGGACTCAAAAATTAAATTTAAATTATTATTATCATTAAAAAACACTTAACGGTAAAAATATCCTGTGTTGTATACAGTCTAGTCTTGAGTGTCTGCTTTCCAGCATACAATTTATAGTATTTTTAAATTCTTAAGCTTCGCGACACACCTCGTAGGACTGCAGGACACACGTGTTCGGAAATGCTGTGCTATAGAGGAGCCAGCAAGAAAAGGACTCTGAGAGCTCGCAGCGGCGTTGCCACGACACACGTATCAAGGCTTTTTCGATGCATCTATAATGGTTATTTAATTAATGGTGTAATACATTTTGAACGTAGTTGGTAACACTAGCATCAAAATAGGGCTGCAGTTTCCCTCTGCATGTGGTAAGAAACTTCAGAGACCATCTTTAGTTGGCCGTGCTATAGTCAAAAATAGGAGGGGGCTGAAATGGCTCATTGGTAGAGCGTTCACCTCTGGTGTGTGGGTCCCTGATTTGATCCCAACCAAGTGGACTTTGAGATGGACAAACACCGTGTGTGTGTGGGTGGGTTTTCTCGTGGTTCCCCTGTTTCCTCCTACTTTATTTATTCCATCATTCCATTCATTTCTCATCATCACCGTCTCCTTTAATCTAGCCAGCATAACCGTGGGACGTGAAACTGAAATATTTCATTTTAATTCATTTCAAAGATAAGAGTTTGCTACGGTATATAACTTAGCATTTTAAAAAAAAAGTTCCCCTGCAAATAATAAAAAAAATCTGACTACCAAATGAAGTCTGACAGAATACACCACTGTTGGAAATTATTAGTGCATGTTAATATCCCCTTTAAATCACAATATAACAACTTGCATATTCTTTATACCTTCTGGCCGCCAGAATACTCGTTCTCTGGCTTGATAGAGAATCATATTCGTTGTTTGTATTAACAGTAGGAGAAATAGAAAGTGAAAATGAAATGGAAACACTTGTTATTCTCCGTGGCAAGGTAAACTATTGGATAGTGTATACCAATTTACTTGATAAGTTATGAAGGACGTTTTTTTTCTTTTCTAAAAAATCAACATCGATCACTTTCCTGAGAACAAACAGAGCGTGTGTTTGCTTCTCTCATTTTGCGTATGTCTATTCTTTTTCTTTTTCTACTTACAACTGTACTCTCTAATGTCCACATACAGAATGAAAACAAACTCTTCTCAATAAGAGAACAACTGTTAACGATAACAATAAAGCTAAAAAAATCCTTACTCTACATCGTTGGTATCCCTTCAGTACAGAGCAATTTAACAGACAGTGCCCCTTTGGAAGTTCAATTAATTATACAATATACAGTATGATGTTTCTTTAACTCTTTTAGGATTTCCAATTTTACAGTAAATTTTAGACTTTCACTTAAACAACTCTGCTTCCTTACTATTTATTGTAGAATTATTGTTCATATCTCGCTTTTTTCAATATACGGCGTACTTTTCAACGGTACCACTTGCTTGTCCGTATTATACACCAGAAAAGGGAAAATCGGCTAAAACTGTGAGATATTTCGAAAAAAAATCGAAATTTTTCCGCCCTTCTGGCCCGGGCTTGGGTTTACGTATGGATCTGATTTTTTTTCTTTTAAAGAAAAGAATATATTGTTATGAATATAATACATGTGACCTACTTTTCATATATAGGGGAGAGGAACGGAATGGCGATCAGCCCACTTTGCCCTCTTGCGTGACCCGCGGAGAAGTCAAACTAGTGTTGCCATCTGCCTCTTGTAACAAGGTTTCTTATGTATTGTCGAGGAAGTTGTCAGAGAAGACTGAAGTCTACAGCGTGCTGAAACTTGTTTTTGTTGATTTTCTTATAAGGATCTGCATATTTCCACTCACGATACGTGCAATTTTAAGTTGCAAGATCTTGAAATTACTAACATTCATAAAAAGATATTTACGTCTAATGCACGAACAGATAGTTATATTTCAAATAAACTACGTTTTACAGTATAACCAGCTCAATTTTCAAAATGGTGCAATGTTGGGAATGCCGATCAACGTGATCGGTTTACCATCATGGTGATCGCCATTCCTAACATTTAATTTGCCTCACAAGAAAAAAAAATCGAATGGGGTAACGTTTGGAGAGCGTGCCGGAAACTCGATTAATCCACTGAGTCTGGTAGACCTAATTTTAACCCAGGTATGCTCACACATTCCTATCATAATGCAGTAGACGCCATGTTGTTGATAATAAAATTTGTCATTATCATACATTGCACGAACGGCAGAGAAAATGAAATCAGCATGCATTGTTAGGTATTTTTTCTTCAGTTACAGCACCGTCAAAACTTAAATAAAGGCCTGGTAAGTCCCCTAGGAGACAAACTACACTTTACATTTATTCCAGGCAAATTCGCAGCTGTTTCAGTAGTAACGATGGGATTACCTTCAGCAGTGATGATTTCAGATTTTCTCCAGAGGAGAATTTCAATGCACTGGTGGTCGAAGGCAGTACTACAGAAGTATTGGGAATCTACATTGAACACGATATGATATATATTCCTGGGGCAATTTTGGGTTCCAGGAAAGAACTTACTCCTGGGCCACTCTCTGAAGTCTTCACTGACTTTCAGCGTAGTACATCCAATTATACCTATTGACAATTCATTTAAGTTTTAGTTGTACTTCATTCGACCGAAGAATGGTACCTATAAATCCCGATCCATGTGTAACCATCTCTTGATTCCATTTACAAAATTATATCCGACGATCTGGATCGTTGTTACTTAGCTATTCCATGAGCCTTGGAATGTGTACACTCAAGTTACGGTTTCTTCAGTACACATAACAATATTAGCGCTACCATCGCTCTCACGTGACCCTTGATTTGAAGATTTTTGTGGTTAATACTGAAATAGTTCCAGCACCACAACCGAGGCGTCAGCACTTGTAGCTGTGCAAGGTCGTCCTGATCAGCTTTTCTGCATCTCACACTATTCCGTGAACCTTGAATGTCTCGTAGATGTATAATGGACATTTCCACTCATTTTTTTTAATTGCGTCATAAAATACTTTAGAGCTAGCTAATTACGGGAAGCATTTCCTGTCGCTCATGCGTTAATTCTAACTTGTCGAAATTTCCGCTTAAATTTCCAGGAAGAGGAACTGGTTGGGACATTGCCTAAGAAGAGATTGTATCATGAGGGACGTCCTAGAAGGTATGGTGGCGGGAAAGAGAGGGATGTGGCGAAGGAGACTACAATTAATGGATGATATTAAACAGAAAGATCATACGCGAAGACGAAAAGGTTAGCGGAGGACCGTGGAGCATGGAAGCTTCTCCGCTGCGGCAAGTGACCTGCCAATAAAGGCAGAATACCTATGATGATGATGATGATTACTGAATAAAATGAAATGAAATTTCTACTTTTATGTCCCACTAATATGCCTTACAGGTGAAGGGATGATTAACGAGAGTGAATAATTATTTAAAAAATCATTGGAATGGTCATGTGGGAGGAATCGTCAGAATCGAGAGAAAACCCACGGACACGATGTTGTCCACCACAAACTCATATAGCATAGGTTCGAACAAGGGACCTCTAGCAATAGATGTGAGCGCTCCACTATTGATAAACCGTGTCCTTTGATAACGAAGGTTCATGTTATGTCATGAAGAGTAATAAACACAATACTCTGTTCAAGTGAAGCTATAGGTTATAAGGGAAACCAATCTATGCAGACTAAACTTAACAAAGGGCTCAACTTTTCAAACGGTCGCTTTTATAATTTTTTTCCTTGTGGTCTCCGAAAACATACAAAGTGCAATACTTTCGCGATATAACCGTTAGCAAATGTAACACCATACAACAAACATTAATTGGCTGGTTCCAGTGAATAACCGGCTAAGTCGGGAAATGTAAATTTTACAGGAGAGCAGTTTAAATGTAAATTTTACTGCGGTTACCTGGTTAATTTTGACATAACTGGTTATGCACATGCTGCAACTTTCAATTGTCATATTGTCAATCTGCATTATTTAATTTGAATTCATAGTACTTAAACTCCTAATGTTTTTGGTGTAATAGAATAATTACATAATTCTGCTTATACGTATCTAAAATATTTTGTAACGAAAGAACATTACAAATGACTTTTAATGTATCTTAAATTGAATAATAGATCTTATTAACATGTTACTGTTATAAAAAGTGTGTGTTTTACTTATTTTTCACTTTTCTTTTCACCATTCCACTAAATTTATTTACAGTAAGAAACTGCATTATGAAATGATTTCCTGAAGCTTCCAATGCGGCTTAGAGAGGGTTACCGAGATATGACGTCACGCCAAAAAGCTTGTTTCTGTTGCCTTAAGTAAGCAGCAAGTTCTACACAAAGCTGTGTTTAAATTACCACCTTTGATCAGAACGGAAATATTCATTTGAATCTTTAGAGGTGAGTCATCCCGATATTCAAGTTTACACTGTCTCTGTACCACACAGCGTCCTTAAACTTCCAGTACCACTTAATAACCTGCTTCTGCTCTTCAAAGCTCAAACATACACATGCCGATATTGTCACTAACTTCGTTGCGCAACTTTCCCGGCGATTCTTCTGCCATCTGTTGAGAGAGCATAACATTATTTAATTTTTAGGTTGGAAAATAAATTTTCAATGACAGTTCAAAATGTGTATACATTTTTCGACGCACTCGGTACTCTGTATATATGAAACTTGCAATGATTCTACAATCAATTTGAGAAAAGTTTATCCCATAGAATGGCCACTTGAAATTTATAGTATCATAGGTCCATAAAAGTGTTGTTTAGAAATTTCAATATGTTATATTTTGTAGAACATCTTAGAAATGTTTTATTACAGTGGTACTCATGTTGTTTACACTTTTTCCACAATTGCAAACGCTATTTCGTATTATCTTCCGATACGGATATCTATTTTGGTTAGCTCATTTGAAACAACCTTTAAAATTGAAGCGATTAGAGGATAAAAGTGGTATGTAACAAATTGTACATTTCGGGAAAATTGACTTTCTCAATTATGTCTATTAAAGTACACCATTCATTGTTTCCAAATCTCTTCACTGGGACGAAAACTCACTAAATGATGTGTTATGTAGTATGACTAACATATATCACGTGTATGAACCACCAGAATTTAACGTTTCGAGAATGTAACATAATACCTTTATCCTCTAAGCGCTTGAATTGCAATGATGTTTGAATGAAGCTGGCACATCACTACTTTCATTAAGATGAATACGTATTGTTAGTTATTTAAAGCATCATTTCTAGGAAATATGTTTAACATTATTCCAAGCATTATTAGTACCTTTTAGTCAAAATGTAAACATTGAAAGAGCTGAGCTAATTATTAAAAAAAAATGGTGGTAATTTTTTCGTGGAAATTGGTATACGCCATGATAAAGAGGAAACCAGAATGCTCCAAGGAATCTCAATTGTTCCTTGCTTTTTGCCAGGGAAATTCGAAACTCCTTAAGCACCGCAACTAATAACCTCATTAGGGTTATTTGTTAAACGTACAAGTGAACAACCACGCTAAAGGCGGAAAGTTCGATGGGGCGAGTGTAGGGTAGGGTAAGGATAAGAACAGATGCGAGATTTGCGCATCTAGGGATGTTGAGATCAGATGGAATATCAGAGGGAAGGGAAAACAATAGAAACTTAGAGTTATGAATAAAGAAAACTTACTCTAAGGATTAGTAAAATTAGTTGCTTCGCCTAAGCTTCAGGTCTACTGTAGAGTAAAATTTGCTAAATTAAAAGTTATAATTGTTCATACGTAACAAATTGTTATTATTATATAGTTTATCCATCGTCCATCCAATGATCATACTATTATTATGGAATTATTCAAGAACTTTGTTAATACAGGGAAGTAGGGCCGCGGTAGCTCAGTGGTTGAGCGTTTACCTCTGGTACCTGGGTTTCCTGGTTAGATCACAGCTCGCACCAAGTGGGCCATATAATGGCAATTCCCCAAGATTGAGTTGATTATTCATATTTTCCCTTTTTAAAATGCTGCACTAAATTGGTTTAAACACAGTACTTATGGCAAATAAACTACCGAAAGGAGATATCCAAAATAGAAACAAATAGATATCACTCCTTTGTGATTATGATTCTACAAATGATGACATGTTTAATTAAAATTGGAATGCTACTGTCGGAGATTCACTTCTATCACGCACCAATTCTCTTCCTAAAATCCTCTTCTGGCTTGGGCCTGCAAAAAGTTGAGTCAATAGTGTTTCAAAAGAAAGTTATTATTCACAGAGGCGACTTAGTGTGGAACAATGAAGATAGGCGGGCAGATATTTGCGCGGGTGATCTTTACCTGTCAACTATAAAATAAACAAATATTTGTAATATAGTCATATTTAGTTAGCATACAAAAAGTTTTATGTACTATTCTACAGGAAAGGCATAAATAGCCCTGAGTGTCTTCTAGAAATAAATAAACATACTGTTGAAAATGTTCAGTTTTAACAAGTAACGTGAAAATTTTTCACTTCAAATATAACGATTCAAAAGTTACACAAAAGTGTTCTATATCAATATATCGATTCTGTGATAATACAACATCTTATTTACATTTTTATAGCCTTAATTTAAACAAATGTGTTAGAGAAAGTATAATTAGATTGCAGAACAAAATTAAATAAAAATTATTATGAATGTGTCTCAAAAGTTTAGCTATCACTAGCTGCAAATGAACTCCGATTCAAAAATAGTTCATTGCGTATTACTCGTACAATTCTGGACATAAAATATTCAAACCTCAAAAGTAAGCACAGATTGACTCCCCAGTGGAAGAATGTGTAGAGAATGGAAGGTCAATAAAATGTTTGGCAATGCTGCCTCACGACACATCACCTGAACAAGTCATGCCTCCCGAAACAGCAAATGTAGACAGACATAGAGGCACAATTCAGTATTAGATAATTGTTGGTGTGACATGAGTATGTTTGGACGATCTCACAAGGTCTTGTCATCAAATTCAGCAGCAATTCTAGTATATTTCCGATCTTGGTAGCAGATGTATTGTCTGATTACTTTCTCCGGCATTAGTATCATGTTTAAGACAATGAAACCACAAAGATGAGAATATGGTATAGAATCGATGGGTAGAGGAAGGCAAAACAGACCAACATTCTGGGATATGCTACAAACCGAGAACTGTCTGTTATTGTGGCTACTATCTCTTCTCTTTCTTCTTGTTGATATTTTGCAGCTTTAGTTATGAATACCGTATCTAGGAATGATACTACCTTAGCATAGGTGTCTTGTCAGCGTGTATGCACTCATAACATGATAATTCCAAAATTATTAGACTAATTTTGAATTTTGATTCAGGTAGAACGAGCCCCAAGGTGAGGAGCGGGCTCCAAGATTTTACAGCTACAGGTTTCTAAAGCCACTATCCCCAAATAGCTTGTACGCATCGAACATAGCTGAATCCTTATTTCATAGTAGCTCATGATCCAGAAGAATGTGGATTAGAAATTTTTGTGTGGAATTACTAAAATTTCCCCTATAACATTTACCTTTAAACCTAGTAGCATTTCAAAGCTTCACTAAGAATACCTATGTATATTCTCGTTTAAGGTAAAAAAAAAAAAAAAAAAAACATATACAAGTATAAAACATCGAATTGTAAAAATGTTAATTCAGTGTTGGTCCTATAGATGGAGCGGTAATTAGCCATATCGTTTTGGAACGTATGACTTCAATACCAACCTCACCGGACCGGGCATTGTTACGTTTTTATATGAACTTATATTTAGAATAATTGTCATAAGATTATATCAGTGGCGTACACAAAATTACATGATATGGTTTAAGCTCTCAAGTTCATATATTTGTAGGATGTACGTGTAAAAGTATATGATAATATTCAATGAATGGTTTTGGAAACATTTTGTTAAGGGGTGGATTAACTCTGGAGCCCTTCTCTGCATACACTACTGTATCCTATCATATACATGTACCTAGGATACCGCTAAGATTCAGAAATCGAATAAAAATACTAGGGATAGGCACGAGTCGAGTTCGAGTCGAGTTGAAGGTAATTTTCTCGAGTTAAGTTCCGAGCCGAGTCACCGTCTTTTGAGGAGATTTTCGAGTCTAGTCGTGTTTGATAAACGGCTCACTTGTTAAGCTCGTTTTAACTCGTTTTGGAATCACGGTCAGATTAGACTGGAAAGCGAAAACCATGAAGAATGTAAGCAGTAAAGTGCAATACTTTTAGTGTTGCTCACGAGAAGGTAAACTACTCGCCTCTCGTCTCGTCTCGATAACTCGACTTGAGCAGGCTCGGTTACGGTGAGCCATCGACTCGGCTCAATTGAGCCGATGGCTGAAGACGGCTTGCTTAGGATGAGCCATCGACTCTGTTCGACTTGGCTCAGGTGAGCCATTGGGTTGAGCCGGCTCGGTTCGACTCGGCTCAACTGAGACCGTGGCTCAAGCCGGATCAGCTCGGTTTGGTTTGGCTCAGGTGAGCCATCGGCTCGGTTGCATGAGCTATTGGCTCGGATCACATCTAGGTTCAGTTCGATAGTGAATGAGCTGTGAGCCGAGCCGTTGACAACCCAAAACCTTGGTCAAGCAGTTTTCAACATGTTTGGCCATCGCACTATAATATATAACGATTTTTATCCTGTGTTCAAATACTTGAACCTCCGGAACTCAAACCCAGAATTTTGTAACTATTTCCTTGCCTCCTAGGCTTCACGGCTACCGAAGTCGGCAGTCAACTAGATTTTATTACTCAGATAACCGCCTATCTTTTACAGTTATACATGGTGTTATAATAATAATAATAATAATAATAATAATAATAATAATAATAATAATAATAATAATAATAATAATAATAATAATAATAATAATAATAATAGGGAGGAGAAATTGTAGGAGTAGTAGTGTCATTGATAATAGTTATATTATCTACGTAGGATACTCGACCCGAATTATAGTCGAGTTTAGAAAATTTTTCGAGCCGAGTTCTCGAGTGGAGCTCAAAGATGTCTGTTTCGAGTCGAGTCGAGTTTCAAAAAACTCGCTGGTGCCCATCCCTAAAATCTACTAAATCATACTTGAAAAAAACACGGAATTCGGTATATCTCTCGAGGATGGCACGGACTAAGATATTGGGTAGGGTTTCTCCATCCACCCCTGCCGTTATCATGTCTTATAAGTAAATGTTCTTTCATAAGAATCGGACATGGTGAATATGTTCTGAAAGTACATAACTACAATAGTGTAATTGTGGAATCCTAGCGGTAGAAGGCGAATGGTAGAGAAGTTATGAGGGTTTGCACGAGGAGCCAGGTCACAACAGTAATCCATTATAGCATCTCGTAGCATTCTTAAATAGTACATTGCAGTGTAAATACAGCTTGTAAATCACCACTTGCAAGTACATAGCGTGAGTAAGTGGTTCTCCTTGCTGAGTGAAAGAATTTAGGTTTGAGTCCCGCTGTGGGCAAGGCATTTCTTCACTTTTTCTTTCCAAATTCATTTCCACCTCTTCATATTTATTATTAATAATTGTTTCTTGCATTTTTGCAGGAGAGGCAGAGCAGGAGAGGCCTTAAATAAAGTTCAAATGGAAACAGAAGTAACTTGCTGACAGTTTCCCCTTTAATAGCTGATTTTACAATACGCCTGTTATGATCTGTGTAGCGAAGTGGACAGCGTATGTAGTTGTCATTTTAAAAGTTCCTGGTTCGATTTCCAGCCTAGATTTCCAGTTACTGTTTTCCAAGGAATTAAGCATTGTAAATGATGTTCACGATTGCTACTAAAAGAGATTTATCCAATAAAGGGAGAGAAACCCAAGACAGATAGAGGGGACAAGGTGCAAAGACGCAGATTGTTTATCCTTAAGCATTAAAATTGCATTAATTCCCAATGGTCTTTGCTCTTTTCTTTCCCTCTTTCCTGATTTTAACTCCTGTTTCTTTTTGCATATTTTTCGGTCTCTGGATGTGGTGCATATTATTATTTTGCTTTCCTTCGCATTAATTCCTCTCTCTTAGAACTTAATGTGAATGGAATTTCTGCATATTTATCTCGTGGTTCTTTCTCTCCAAGTGATGATGAACTAATTACTAATACTTTCTTGCTTCAAATGGAGGAATATCCTTTCATGTAATGTTTTCGGGCATGTCATTGCTGACATGTTGGTTGTCCAACTATCAGACACACTGTAAAAAATTTCGCCTTAAATTTACTGACCGATTACCGTCAACTCTCGCTGCCATCCGATTACCCTAAATTTTACGGACCACCGTTTTTTCATAAAAACGGCAGACCGTATATTTAGAAGCAAAATAATATTGACCGTGTTTAGAAACAAATTTGGTACCGTATATTTTACGGTAATTTACCGTAAAATTTAGGGATCATTTTTTTAAAAAAAAGCACAGGTGTGTTATTACCGTACAAGATTTACGATAATTATCACACCGATTCTCTATCTAGAGGTCCTTGCCGGTCCAGCGTGCCCTCTTGCTAGATCCAGTAAGAATTCTTGCTGAACAATATATTTTGACCCAAGTTTCATCGAATTGCTGGAAACTGTATCAGTACACACACTATCTAGCAATATTTTTTTCTGGATGGATGCAACTAGAGTGCACGCTGGTCCACTGGTGTTAAAGTCTACTTAACTAAAGAAAACACAAAAGTGAACGAAAGAAGCGTTGCACCTACGACGTGCATAATATCCATAAGAATAAAATTGAAATTAATTCTTAGTTTGTAGTATCGAACCCTTGTTCTGACATCATCTTGAACATACATTGCTTTTTCTTTTCAAAATTACCAATTTTGTCATGTATTGAACAAAACACCAGAAGAGAATACGATATTACATACAAAAAAAAAAAAAAAAAAAAAAAACTACTTCTTGAATTTTATAGCTGAGTTTTCGCACGCTTTGAAAATGTAGTTTATGTAGTTGAACAAGCATCCATGTCCTTTTAAGATATTCATAAATTGATATTCTGTTGCAGTGTTAAGACTAGCTTTATCGCATGTATTTTCGCTATGAGTACCAGTAGATTAATAGACCTCAAATATTCTAAACAGCGATTCATTCGATTAGTCGCATTATTACGGTTTCAGATAACCAAGCAGGCACCCGACAACATAGCTTAGAATCCACTATCCCAAATTAATAAATACGTGTTTGCATAATTATGTAACAATGGCATCAATGTTAAAAAAAAAAAGTCACCAAACTTCCAGAGAATCGAACTTTTGCATATTCATTAAACGCTCAAATGTATTAACAAGACAACAGAGCAGATTATAGGTACTCAGAACAAAATTAAAGATAAAAACATTTACAGAAATATTTTTCAAATCTAACAATTCATTTATCCAGAAAAAATAATGACAGCATGGGCGCCCGATGAAAATTTTCTAGGGGACTCATCTCCCTGGTTACTATATACACTATTACATCTGATATTTTTTTATTTGTATTAAGAAATTTAATACGTTTTCATTAACTAGGGGAGCGACCCCTGCCCCTCCCTCGGGCATACATGAGTGACAGTATACTTTTATTTCTGTAACATGAAAAATTCCAGTTGATGCAACACAATTTATGTAATGCTGTACTAAATACAATAAACTACGAAGCACTTTTCCTATTTTTTTTATTTTTTTTAAGTATTTCAACATTGAGATTCTAATTCTAGCTTCACCACCACTCGTAGTTGGCTACATTATCATAAGACTTTAGTTTATACATCCAGCAGCTTCTTGGTTTCGAATCGTTGCACTTTGGAGCGATCTCTTGCCACGATAGCCAACTAAAATTTTGTTTGTCACCGAACAAAGTTCAAATATTAACATGGTGCTTTCCCATACATTACCTTGCTTAATGTTGAATTTCCAGGATATCTTCAACAGTAGTAGGCCTACTGTATATATCACACCAGAAAACCACACACTAAACAAACAAACAAACAAACAAAAGAAAGAAACAAAACAAAAGAAAGAACAACATCCGAACCTACGCGCCATCAATCCTCGCTTCGAACATGTGCTTTTTCTCTCCAATGCGCATGCCCGACACAAGCACCTGAAAGGAAAACTGTCTCCTACCATTATTTTAGAAAAACGGTAAACCGTATATTTTTTATGGTAGGAGGCACTTATTTTCACGGTTATTGGTTACAGTGCATACAGTGAAACTATTCTGCTATATCCTCCTGACACCCCGCGTAGAGCCGGCTCTACAAAACATAACGACATTTGCCCGTTCGTTTCTGCGGACATCTCGAGCTTTGCTGAGTTGAAACCTTTTGTAGGGTAATTTCTACACTTCAAATTTTGCTTCGGCAGACAAACAATAGCACAAGCGCCTTTTGTTGTGCAATGGACAGCAGTTAAGATTCCTCCTGCTTCATGTACTCTATTTCCTCTGGGCGTCAGGAGGATATAAAGAAGCTATAATTTCTTATACCTCCAACCAATACTTTTTAAAGCTTCTAACTGTACATGAAGATGAACGGATAAACGGACGGACAGATGTCGAAAAACTATTTTTGCTATTTGTGTGGGAGATGAAACATTCAAAACTGTTGAAATCTCGAATTAGATTTTTTCACAATCGTTATATCTTCTTATGTTCTTTCGTTGCTCTAAAGTAAGAGTACACAAAGAAAAAAATGTATGTGGCGTACGTAAAATCGTGTGTTACATTTGTAAATCCTGTAGGTTTTGGACTTAACGTACAGGATACGCAGAGGTGGACTGGGAGTACAAGGGCCCACCCGGAGAATGATGTTTAAGGGCCTTGATGAATACCGAGTTGGTCTGCCCCTTTAGGAATTAACCCTTAGCTGGAGACTTGGATGGCTAAACCCCCGCCCCCGTGTATGCGCATCTAAAACCAAATATTATTTCGCTTCCTTTATTTTCTGCAGTCTGGAAATCTTTGCAATGAATCGTACATGTCCCTTCCAAGCAGCGACTGTTTATATTGAAAGAAATCTGAATCTGATACGATTCCATCTTCAAAATAATGAGGAATTTAATTTTCATGAATGGTACATGCAGATGAGTGAATAAATTATAATAAACTTAATTTTATTGCGTAAAATAATAGTCTATCTCTGTAGATTTGTTTAAATGATATATAACGAAGAACATTGAGTAATCATCCAATTATGGAGGTGAGAAACAAGAAAATAACATTTTGAAAACACAGAAAGTTTAGAGAAACGGTTTTAAAACATTTTTGATAAAGCACGCTGAGTTTGATAAATAATTTCTTGTTGACTTCTTAAACACTAATTAAACTGGAACATTACTACCATATATTAGCATTACAACCAAAAATATTTTTACTACAAACGGCAATTATGAATCACCCTCTCAAAAACAAAACATTAAAACGGAACGAATAGCACAAACTTTTGATGTAAAAATTCGCATACTTATTGACTACATAGAAGTGATAACGCATTCGTCAGTCATGTCTTTGATGAGTTTTGCAATTCTTGTAAAATGTCTGAGTAATGAAGTTCATTTATCAAATCAACTTTTACAGAAGTACTTTTCTAAAAACAAGATTCCCCAATTTCATCTATAATTTCATCAATTGAATTTCTTTGGCAGAACTTCCCTTTCAATGGTCATAAGCATAAATGATTCCAGAATATGATTTGACAAAGACAAACGCGTACGAGTTTTAATTGATTTAAGGCAACTGAATGCTCGCTCAAGCTCTTGCTTGAGTAACTAAGAAAGTTATCAAATATTTGCATACAGTAAACAGTTTTTGGAAAGTGGAAACATGCATGTTATACCTTAGTAGCAACCTGTAGCAACACAAGTAACACTGCTTACACGGATGATTTTCGTTGCACTTCTTATAAGACTGGCCTTCTGGAAAAGAGACAATGCATTCCTCAGGTTCACTTTCGCCCTCCGAGGCACTACTCTCAGTAGAACTGTTGCATTCTGCAACATCTACGTCGGATTGTATGTCAGTAGTCTTCATTATTGTTTTATCATAATAGCCTGGCAGAGTTTTCCGGACGATCAACTAAACATTTTCAGCTATCTCCTGCAAAACACCTTCTGGAACACCCTCATTTAGTATAAGTTAGTAAATCTGCGAGGATCAAGACAAGAAGCATCAAATATTAATTTTTTTGTTTGTAAATCTATCTTTAAATCTACCCTGGATTTGTATCCCAATGCCAACACCCCGCAATATTCGCAAATGGATCCCTGTCAATATTCGTGCACTATTGTCAAGTATACCGAATTAGAAACCCCATCTTGCTATTCCTCTTCCTCTTTATGGACTCGGACTTAAAAAAAAAACTATGATTGTGTCAGCAATGGAGACCTCCTTCTACACGAGTTTTGGAAACAAGTAAAAAAAATAAAATTAAAAAAATCAGAAGTTAAAAACTGAAGATTTGCAAGAAAGGAATGGTTCATTTTCATTGGGTCCACTATTTCCCATGTACTTTATATATACAATAAAAAGAAATTGTCCCAATCTAATGTCCTGTTAATTCCCACAGCTTTGTAATTTTGTTACTCTTAGATAAAAACATGGAGAATATTCCATAAAAATCCTCCTACAGTAAGGAAACCGTTTTAGACATGGAGTTGGAAACGCAAGTTGTGATGTTGGAAAGAACCGGGTTCCCTGAGCACAGCGGTGATGTTAGAAATCGGTTCCGCGGCCTAAAACCCAAGAATTAGGGCCCCACATGTTTGGGCTCAGGTCCCTTCTCTTACATATCAAATATAATCTTTTCATGCACTGTAACTTACTGACATGCAGCATCAATATTGTCTTGTAATGATCAGTTGAATAACATTCAGGCAGTATAATAAGGAAACTAACTTTTTTGAGCAAAAAGCATAGACAATATGGCATCAACATTCTTTGGGCCCGATTTCTTAGGTTTCGGGCCCAGAGCCAGATTTACGACATCACAGATGTGCTATGGGGAAACCGACTCTTTCCAATGCAACCTCCCACGTCCAGAACCTCCATGCTTCGTTGGTGAATAGAAGGGACCCGACTATACACTTTCGGGGCCCAATATCTGGAAACATTAGGCCCCGGGCTCGATTTGTGACATCACCGCTGTGCTCAGGGGACCATGACCTTTCCATTGCCACTTCCCACGTCCAAGAACTAACATATTTCATTGGTGAATAGAAGGGATCTAAACTCGAAACTTCGAGGCCCGATTTCTGGGACTTCAGGCCCATTTTCTGACATCACTAGTATGATCAGGGGACCATTATTTACCTCCATTACTCGCGTCCAACAACTCTATGTCTTACAGGAGAATAAGCTCCATGCTTTTGATGTTATCGATTGCACATCACATTATTGGATACGTAAATCATGGGCGAAATTACATTTTCGAATTAATAACTTACATGTATTTTTGAGACCATTTATTGTCTTATTGACTTTTCAACAAACAAGGCTACGGGTTGGGCAGAGGGCCCCCGTTCACTAGTGCCCTCCCTTCGCTAGCACTGCGGGCCCGTTAGTAACACCACTGGTTACTGTGAACGAGAACTTAATTTTGAAATAGTTATAACTAATCGAGCAATATCTTAAGTGATTTTGCAGACGGCAGGGCCCACCCGAAAATTTCCGGGTATCCAGGCGGCCCAAGTCCATCTCTGAGCAAACGTATAACTGAAAACATATGTTTCATAATACTTTCTGTATAGGTGTTCCTTCTGTACGTACTTTCGATATGAAACAACATAGGCGGTCAGGATCTCACATACAAATGGACTTATATAACATATAGCTGACGAAGATAACACACGTATATCTATGTAATGTAAGGAAGACAGTTAGATATCAGACTTTCTGTAACGGCAAGATGTAACATCTAAGGAAAGTACTTATATAGCATACGGATAACGTATGCTCGATACTGATTTTTGTAGTAAGCAACGCTATTCCGTATATTTGTACAATATACCGCTGTCCGGAGAACGGATTTTTCTCAGTGTAGGTTGAGTAATGTTTGTAACATCAATTGGTTTCCACTTCTTGAATAGCTTGATTTCTTTGAAGTGAGTAAAGTGTGTAAAGTTAAGTCACATAATTTTGTATATTGGAAATTAAACAATGATTTTTTCCCGTAATATTTGTACCTTGAATCAAAGCTGGAGGACGATTTCATGAAGGAGAGAAGCGGAACAAAACCAGTTTCTCGGCCATTGCCGATGTGATTTCCCTGTTGTGAAACTCCAGATGCGCCACTGATTGGACGAATATTTATACATACTGGAGGAATACGTAGAACAAGGAATGAATAGCGGGAAAGTGCTTTATGCAATGCAATGCAACGAAATGAAATCTTTCACTTTTATGTTCCAGGATTATGCCCTTTATGCTAAGGGAGTCGGATGATGAAGGCAAGTAAATGATGATGGAAGAATTGGTGGAATGAAAATGTGGAAGGAAACGGGAATATCCCAAGAAAATCCAAGAATATGATGTTGTTCACCACAAATTTACTTGAGGGGGATAGAACTAGGGACTCCTCACACCATAGTTAAGCGCCCCACCACTAAGCCATCGTGCACTCAGGGCTTCATGGGGAAGAGTCATCAAAAAGTAACTGGTAAAGTATAGAAAACGAAGAGAAAATTTGAGGGAATGGGTAGTAACTAAACCTATGTAATTTTATACAAATGAATACAAATTATAATTTAAAATAAAGTGGGTTTTAAGCTTTGGTCAGTGTCTCTTTTGTTAAAATAATCAATTCAAAGCCATGAATAGTATTACTATCGAAATGAATACAAGTAGCATTGTTGTTTATCAGTGAATTCGCGTTGGTGAATATCTAGTGGCCGTGGGCGCCTGAAGAATTTTTTCTAGGGGGGGTATCTTGCTATATTACGTTTCGTACTTTTTACATGTATTAAGAAAATAAGTTGTTTTCGTGAGCTAGGTGGGGGGCATTTCCCTGATTGCTATATTACATTTGGTATTTTTTATTTGTATTAAGAAAATCTTAAGAAATTTGTTTTCGTGAGGTACGGAGAGGCTCAGTCCCATGTCCTCACCTTCGGGTGCCCATGCTAGTGGTTTCAATTCACAATCTGGACGCCTCTTGTTTGAATACCGCAACCGGTCTTTCTGATTAGAGAATTCACAAGTCATATTTGTCTAAGCTAATGTTAGAAAATACATTTAAACAACTTCATTCTATTTTCATTTTAACGTGAAAACGTTTTTTGATTGTAATATTTCTTCGTATTATTATGTCAGATTATTAAAAAAACTAGAGATATAAATACATACTTTAGGGAAAGACCAGGAAAGTTGTTGAAAAAAGCTATTGACATATTCATTATTTAAAAAAAATTAACTTGCATTTGTACTTTAATTCTTAATTGTTAATTTACCAAACTCGAGACACACCGTAACACACTGAAGTAATCTTTTTTTTAGGTTAGTTTTAGGAGAAAAATCCCAACGGATATAGTCTTGAGTTTCTGCCGTTAGAAATTCTTCCCTTCTAGCAGAGAAAGTGCGTTACGGAAATTTCCTCTTTGGCCACGACTACCGCAGATGTGCGTGCTTCTCAATCTTGTTGAAATCCCTCCGCATTCTCTCCACCTTTTTTTCTCTAATATGTTGTTTCCTTTCTAACAGCCCAGAAAGGCTTAAGTTAATTACAGGAAAGAACTGAGACATGAACAAGAAACAAATGAGGTCACAAAATACCGTTTTTCTTTTTTTTCTTAAGCAATCACACGTTGAATTACATTGACGAGAACAATATATGATAACGTGCTATAATGTGCAATGCAATGATATATTTCAGTTTAACGTCCCACGTATATGTCATTTAGGTTAAAGGGATGATGATTAAATCAAATGAATGATGATGGAAGAATTGGTGGAACGAGAAAGTGGGAGGAAATGGAAGCACCTCGAGAAACTTTACGGACATGATGTTGTTTATCACAAATTTACTTGCACGGGGATCGAACCAGCGACCCCACAAGCACAAGACGTAAGCACTGAACCACTGAAGTGCCCCCTTGAGCTATAATGTGTTAAAAGTAGTATGACTCTATTAGAATTATGTGCTTTACTGTTAAGAGTATGCATAAGGTGTGCACCCAGAAATTTTTCTTGGGGTGGGTCATTTTTTCGAGGGGTCCTATACACCTATGTACTATCGAAATAATGTTATTCTCAACTTGAAAAGACGGTAAGTAATTGTTAACTACTGTCACCTACTTTTTCAGAAAAACGTTAGAACTAGATTATATTTTCGTTGAACAAGTGTAGTTCTGTAAAGAAAGTATACAAATATTAGTCGAGATACGAAGTTTGTTGGTTATTTTATGTCTATTATTTGGGTGTGAAATTTCATTTCAATTTTTTATTTCCGTAATAGCTAGGAACAATTTCAGATCAGTTTTTGCCCCCCATAATCCGGTTTTCCACAGAAAAGAACAATTACGTGCTCACTTATTTTATGTCTGCTCTATATGTGTGAAATTTTCTTTAATGAATGCATGTGCTTTTAGGAATTATGCTGAAGATTGACGAAAAATATCACTTTGGTCTGACAACAAGTTTGGAAAGCGCTTCTGCCGTCTTAACCGTTTTCCCGCAGGAGCGAAAAACACACTTTCACTCATTTTATATCTATAAAGGTAACCAAGAAAGTTCTGTAGCTTTTTCACTTACCACCTTCGAACATCAATATGTGAACTAAGACTTTCCTGGAAGATCAAAAATAGTCCCCATCAGCATCGACGGCATTCTACCAACGTTCTGGAGGGCCATGGATTTCATCACGGTAGAATTTGCTGGGCAGTGAAGCGAAGAAAGTATCAAGTGCAGTTTGCACCTTTACTAGGGACTTGAACTGGTGTCCTCGAATGTCATTGTCCAAGGAAGTCATACAGTGCAATGTCCGGAGAGTATGGAGGATGAAATAGTGTTTCCCATTCAAAGCATAGAATGGCTTTCCGGGTGATCCTAGCCACTTGGAGCTTAGCGTTGCCCTGTTTACAGGAGGATCTCTTTGCGATTCAGAAGTGCTGGTTCCAGAGTTTTGAATTTTTCTTGAACGTGGCTCAACTGCTGATAGTATACAATTGTATTGATGCTCTGACCAGATGGTAGCGAGCAGTCCACCAAACACACAGGAGTATCTTCTTCTTGTACAATGCTGGTTTCGGCTGTTTTGCAACCGGTTCATGGGATGCTAACCAATGATGACGGCACCGTGGAGCTTCGTACAATTTCCACTTCTCATTACATGTCAACACCCTGTCTAGAAATGGTTCCTTCCCGAGACGGGACAGAAAAGAAACACAGGTATCTGCTCGCGTTGCCTTCTGGCCCGGAGACAAATAATGTGGGACCCATGAACTCAACTTGTTGTGATTCCCAAGTTGATGGAGGTACTGCCGAATGGTTTCTCCACTCACACTGAATTATAATTCCAGTTCCTCATATGTCTGGCCACTGTTCGCCTCAATTATTGCCTCCTGAAGATCTTCATTTTGCACATGTATTGTTCCTCCGGCATGTGGTGCATCTTGGAGTGTTTCGTCACCTTCCTTAGGCTTGTTAAACCACCGCTGCACTGTCCGCGCAGTCACGACACCCTTACCAAAAGTAGTCTATATCTTCCACCTCGCTGCAGCGGCGTTTGACCCCAGTTTGAACTCGTACAACATATACTCCCTTATGAAGCTCTGTGGAGGTTTCATGTTCACTCTGTCCTTATGCAAGTTCACGGTGTAACTGAACTGCCACAAATAGTTAGTATTTTGGATATTCCCACACCAACAACTGACCTTCACCTTATCTCCATTCGCATTCAACTCATGGTGTGAGGGTCAATTGAACTCAGACCTGCACAAAAAGCTACAGAACTTTCTTGGTTATCTTTATATTATTTGTGTATGAAGTTCAATTTCAATTGTTTATTTATTTTTCTGTTGATTTCAGCAGTGGTTAGGAACAATTTCAGAGAGATCTTGTTCCGTCTTTAATTGTTTTTCGTCCGAAAACAAAAGATTCGTATTCAGTGATTGTAGATCTACTTTGTACCCACAAACTTCATGAAAATCGGAGTGCAACATTTCACGTTTTTTTTGGGGGGGGGGGTAAAATTATATTCGATTGTATTCGTATCAGGGAAAGATGATTATCTAATACCTCATACTGTTGAAGTATACCATTTAAATTTTTGGGAATGTTTCAACCTTGATCAGGTCTCCTCGTGGTATTAGTCACGCTAAAAGTTTACTAGGTACGGTTGCGGAATGTGGGTATTAGAAAATTATAGGCACTGCACGCTGACAGAGCTGGTAGAAAGGAAAAGGGAAAGAGGTGTTCGAAGACGAGGTCTAACTAAAAGTTTTTGATTGTTTCTAGTGAAAAATATGGTACGACAGAGGAGAAAAATACAGTCTACCGAAAGTAGAAGACACGACAGAGAAGTAAGAGAAGAGCAGAAGAAGATAGAATTAATCGAAAGAAGTAATTTCAGTAGACGGGAACGAAAACGCAGGAAGAAATGTGGAACAAGGTACTAAGAAATACAAACAGTAAAAGATTGAAACAATGAACCAGTTGCTACAGAAAATATGGTCCATTACTATACTAATGGAGGATTATTAAGTTGTTGACGAAATTTGGTTTGTAAGAAGAGAAAGAAATAACTTTTCTTCATTTTGTCACAGAATGGAAAGAATGAGGGAATAGAGTTATCTGTTTACTTTACTTGATTTAGAAGATTTAAGTTCTGTGTGGAAATTTAAAGCAATGGGGCTAATGTAGTAAACAGCAATAATAAATAAATGTTTGAGTTGAAGTGAGAGGTTTATCCAACAAGTAAATACGTTAGTTAATTCTGTGAAGATTACCTTTGATTAGAGTTAAGTAAAATGAATCACTCAACCTAGTTGTTCTATCATTTGCTTAATTACTGACATAAACCAGCGCCTTGGAAACAACATTGGGCAATGCTAGGAATCTCAGTTCCTGTAAACCAAAATAAGGGAATTGTTACATGACAGGTTGGTTAATTGAAAAGCAACTCATCTTAATCAGCGGCGGATTTAGACATCTTCTGGTCTTAAGCAAATCTCAGCCTGAGCTCTCCTTTCCTAGACGCAATAATACCCTGCTTATTCCTTAGCTATTCTCTCTCTTCTTATATACAGTCCGTTCCTGTGGGTTTAACAATAAACAACTGACAGCTTGTCCAATGGAATATCAACAGCGACATAGACTCCCTTTGCACTTTTTTCATCCTCACCACAAAGAAGCCATTTTTCAAATTATGCATTTAGCAGTGTGCACCCTAAATGGCTAAAAATAAAGTACTTCATTAACATTCACAACCTTCCAGAAAATTGAACGAACAACAAGTTATCACAATAACATTCTTTTTCTTAAGGTTATTTATTATTCATAACCAAAATGCCGAAACAAGATGAAACTCTTTCGGAACAGGAAACAAGCAATCCGTTGCTATAAAGTACTCAAGTACTGATAAATTTTAAATATTAACCAGGAAACAGCTGAAGCTGGGAGCAAGGGAAAATAGCAAAAAACAATTCTGAACGAGAGGAAACAGATTTTTGGGAATACTATTTAAAAAGTAGATAGTATGTTCAGAAAATGAAAATGCATCGAGTACGTAGACACTTTTGATAGTTACTTAAGAAAATTGTTTTGTTGAAGTAAGAAGGCGAATTCAACCCTGAAACGTTTTTTGGAACTTAGTCCCCTCAACGACATTATTAGGGGCTCAAGTCGTTTGATTTTGTCGCCCATATTGTTACTAAAATATTTATTTATGAAATAAGAGCAAAGTCTACTCAACAGCTTCTGAAAAATCTTTAAAAATGACTAGGTACATATGTCGTTATCTTCGAACTGAGATTTTGAATGATACAAAACACGTGAGACATGGACAGTAGAGTATACAGCATGTAATCAGGAAGGGTTCAAGCGTATAAATTAATATTATTTAAGATATTTGTATATACGAGGCGCATGCCAAAGAAAGCCGATATATATTTTTTAATACAAGAACATGATGAAAGAATATAATGTATTGTGATTGATGCATAAGTATCGGACTTGGCTACTTTTTGACGTATTCACCATGAGTCTCCAACATTTCTGGTAGTTTGACACAAGCTTCTGTACACCCTCTGTGTAAAAATCTGCCGCTTGTGAATGCAGCCAATACAGAATTGATATCTTGAGCACTTCAATGTTGCTGAAATGTTTCAATTCAAGCCACTCTTGCAGGTGAAGAGAAAGAAAAACGTCGTTGGGGTAATGACTGAACTGTAAGGTTGATGATTTAGTAGCTCCTATCGGAAACTTTGAATTGTCTCAGCGATATGAACAGCTGTGTGTGGGCGAGTATTGTCATGGATCAAAAGAATTCCAGAGCATCTGACGATTTTGAATGTCACATCGCAGATTATCCAGTGTTTGACATTACACATCTGCTGTAATTTGTTCATCTTGGTTCCAATAATTCCGTAAGAATCACACCAATTTCGCTCTACAACATGGTAGCCATGATTTTGTGAACTGATGGTGTTTCTTAGAATCTCTTCGCTGTAGGAAAACCAGAGCGTTGTAATTCTATTAACTACTGCTTTGACTCCCCAGTGGCGTGCGTAATCCATATTCCATCTTTCGTTATTATGCAACACAATGAATACATTGAGAGAAATCTGAAGAAAACAAAACGAATTGACGAAAGAATTTGCCAAGAAGCTATGCGTTTTATTTTCCTCCTTCGACTTTTTCTTTCTTTTAAAAAAACAATTACAAAGACATGAAATGTACTTCACTATCAGCACACATAAAGGGGGTCGGGGTTTATATCTACCCGCTTGAGCAAGACTTTATGGAAAAATAAAAAAAAAATATATAATATTAAGATTTTATACAAAAAAAATCACGCGTGTTCTGAAAGAACATGTGATTGAGTGCTTTAACTCCCCTTCATATATTCACGCCACTGTACTCCTCGACCTACAGAACTGACTTGATCTTGACCAAATTTGGTATAGATATAAAATGTGTCTTGATCACTGTCTAAAATATTCTCTTGTGAATACTATTGTTTCTTGGACTTATTACATCATTATAATTTGAATCAAACCCATGCTGTGTGAACTTAAATTTTTATTTATTTCTTTATTTATTTCTTTTTGCTAAAATCAGTAAAGGATCTTTTTATGCAATCAGGAAAAGTAATACTACTTTACGACTTAGTGGATATATTCTGCTCTGCTCAAACTGTTATAATTTATAACCAGTAAAAGGTTCGGTCACTGCCATCTTAAATTCATTATAGTTGTATATCTCTGTGAAACCAGTATTCTTAGAGAACCATGGGAAAACCAGTATGCTAAGGCCCATAGTGCTATTCTGCTTGTGAAGGAGGCTTAGTGCCTCAGTGGTAGAGCGTTCACCTCCGGTGCTTGGGGTCCCTGCTTCTATCCCAGCTCGCGCCGTCTGGACTTTGTAGTGGACAAACACCGTGCTCGTGAATTTTCTCGGGGTTCTCCCATTCTCTTCATTCCACCATTGCATTCATTTCTCAACATCATCGTCTCTCTTAGACTAACCAGCATAACCGTGGGACGTAAAACTTAAAGATTTGATTTAATTTTTTAATTTTTTATTTCATTTTATTCTGCGTGTGAGGCTCCCAAGCAAGTGACCGTCAGTCCTACGCACATGCATTTAGTATAACTTTCACGGCATTCTTTGAAAACTAAATAGTTAAGCATCCATCACTCAAAGATCTAGTCACTCAGAAGTACTTTGTAAGCTGTAGCAACATGACCTTATTGGTTTGTGATTAAAACGCGAGTGTAAGTCCTTGTAAGTATAATTAGGATAAACACAAACGTTTAGCATTTTCTTCTAACACTGCTCATCCAAAAAGAAAGCAAAGAATGTTCTCAGGTGAATTTGACACCGTGACCTATAAATCTGTTAGGAAATAATAAATGATTAGTTCGCATGTTAACGTAATTGCTGAATTATTTCTACACACAAAAAGAGAAAAAGAAATGATTGTAAGATATTTAAGCTTTGAGAGCGAAATGGTTTACAATGATTGATGGATTTCTCGCCCTTTTCCTTTCCTTCCATGCGTTTACCAACCACACTGGTTTTATTACATAATATTGAGTTATAAGGAAACAATCTTTTCAGTTTTATTACAAGTAGTATATGCGTCGCTGTTCGAAGAAATCTAACAACAATAAATACAATCTGGTACCGAATGATTCATATTTCTCTTATACAGTACACAGATTAATAACAGAAATCTAGCCCAAGAGTGAAATATATCGATTATTATTGCCAAAAATCCACATAATTTTTAATTTGTTTCTTTTGATTTTTCTCGGAAACTAGGCATGTCCTTTTGTTTAACTCGATCTGATCTATCGATTTATATATGCCTTTCTTTTGGACAAAACCACAGTAAAACAAAAATTACAGTTTAAGAGTTTTGGAGCATATTATGTACTATCATCTTGCTAGTTTTATCTTAAAATCTTTCACTTTTACGTTCCACGATTAGGCCGCCTATTCTAAAGGAGAGGGTGACAATAAGATGAACGTAAATGTTGAATGAACAAAGTGGAAGGAAACGGAAGAAACCTGAGAAAAATCTTCACGGTGTTTGTCTACCACAGAGCTCACAGGGCACGAGCTGGGATAGTACCACACAGAGAAAAATCTGTTCTCCGGACAGCGGTATATTGTACAAATATACGTGCTTACTATAGAAATCAGTACAGAGCATACGTTATCCGTATACTACATAGGCACTGCCCTTAGATGTTACATCATGCCGTTGCAGGATGCTTGACATCTAACAGATTTCCGTATATCACATATACATACTTATGTTACGTTCGTATGCTATATGTTATGTATGTCCATTTGTATGTGAGATCCTGACCGCCTACATTGTTTCATACAGAAAGTACGTATAGATGGAACATTTATACAGAAAGTATTATAAAACATGCGTTTTCAGTTATACGTCTGCTGTACGTTAAGTCCAAAAACTACAGGAATTACGCATGTAACCTATCTTTTTAAGTACGCCACCTACAATTGTTTTTCTCAGTGCAGGGACCTACATGTGAACGCTCTCTATCACAGAGCAACCGCGGGCTTCTTGCTAGTTTCTGATGAAATAGTCGTTTAGTATATACTTCAACGTACACCTTACATTTTTAGATTTATTTTCTTTTTATCGATTTTTTGGGAAACAACACATGACGATTTACATTCACATATATTATTTCCTTTAGCTCAATGGAATCTGGCGATTGTTATATGTTTCATATTTTTACTTCTTTACCACACTAAATGCTGTTAATATTGTTGACTTCTAGCACTTACTGTGTGATGGTTTCATAAACAGAACTTTCCATTGTTTTTGAAATGTACGAAATAGTTAAGAGTCTTACGCTCCGTTTTGCCGTTGTCTATAAAATACACTTGCTTGTTAGAAACTCACTTCATTATTAAATTACATCTCATGATTGAATCAGATCTAAACTAAAATCATTATTCAATAGCACAACCTAGAAATTAGAATACAGTAATTGGAAAAAAGTACAATTCAAACTGTCAGCTCTTATTTTTAAATAAAAACTGACCAATTTCTACGTTATATTATTTATTTGTTTTCGAGTGTGTTATTCCGGAGATGGTTGTGACACATTTATGTATTTAGGTTGTTATATTTTTAATAAATGTATTCCAATAAATTGTCTTCTTCATACCACCACAGAAGGAAAGATGGAAGGAAAGCGAGAAATAGGAAGGAGAACACAGATGATCGATGATTTGAAAAATAGAAGAAAATTTAGGAGTTAAGAGAGGATGTTGAAGATAGAGAAACGTGGAAGAAACATTTTTCAGGCCTAAATCTAAAATAAAATGAAAATAAACATTTAAAAATAAAACCCATTACCACCAGGACTTGCCAAAAGGCCGAATATTTAATAATAATAATAATAATAATCATGAATTTAAAATCATGTACTTTTGAACTAATTAAAACGCAGGATATTATGGATTTCTGACTACTTACATTACGAAATTCAGATTACTCTGTAAATTTTTATCCATGGTTCCTACATTTGTAAAAGACACTCGAACATTGTTGAGAATCGTATTAATGTGGCTAAATATTATAAGATATAAAAAAAAGTGTATATTCGTATCTATTAGGTGTATGTGTGTCACCGTCAGAAGTGTCTGTATACACTGTTAAAAATGGTTTCTTAAATTCGAGAAAATATTCCTCGTATTTGAGAAAATCCGTTTCTTATCTGTGCACCGAGTAATACATTCTTAAAAGTGAGATTTCGATTTTCTCAAATCATTTTGAGAAATAATGACTCAAATGCGAGGAATTATGTCTCATTTCTGAGGGTGCAAATGCTTTCTCAAATTTGAGAAAAAATGTATTTTTTCTTAAAATTGAGAAAGTGACATTTGAGGAAATGAGACGTATAACCCCAATTTTGAGAAACACATTTCTCAAAAAGATTTGAGAAATATCTCCCTCAAAAGCAAGAAACGGTACACAGAAACAGGGTTCTCAAATACGAAAAGACGGAAAAGGATATAAACAAAATATAAACCTGCAAAAAATTCAAACTATTAGTACGCCCAGAATTTATATTAAATAAACACCTACAGTTATAGATATTTTTTAAAACATAACATTTTAATCTTCACTTCAACTCAAGAAAATTCCACGAATACCACGATGACTTGTGTTTTAGGTGCGTTACTTATTCCTATTGCATCAGACAGTTGAACATTTTTCTTTTCATCACTGTCCACTTTCTCAAGACTTTTCTTTTTCATCGACGTGGTTTACTCAAGATTGTCCCGTTTGATCCAACATTATACCAACTTCTTGATAATTCAGATTCAAGAATTATCCGTCTACTTCAGAATAACGGCAACAATTTCTGCTGGAGTGTAACGTCCCACGAAGCTCAGGGAGACGTTATGATGATCATGAGAGAAAATGGTGTAATGAAGAATGTGAGGGAATCCCGAGCAAACATACATAATATGTTTACTCACACTGCCCACTTGACGGAGGTGGAATCAAACTAGGGACCCCATGCATCGGAGTTTACTTCTACCACTGAGTCATCGCAGTCCAATATGCCTACTTCTCTACCATAAAAAAAGTTACCTACATGAGAAACACCGTGTTCGTGGGTTTTTCCAGGATTCTTCAGTTTCCTCCTACAAGAAACGCACGCAGGAATTAATTTCGGAGATGCTCCAAGTTCAATACGAGGACAAATTGTATTAAAACATGTAAAATTATACCTAAAATTAGATAAAATTTACATAAAAGTAGCGATTTCGGGGAAGGTCCGGAGTTCCATGACTCAGACCCTACCTTCCACCTTCTTCATTACGGCAGGGGCATGCGGCAGTTTCTGTCCCTCATAAATGTGTTGAAACTCCACTGCTAAGGATTCAATTCAGATTGGAAATAAGGTCACAAAGCTATGCAAAAACTGCCAAGAAACGTACGTGCACATTTTCATTACACCATTATTATCCATCTCTATCACTGTCTCTCTTAGCCTTGGAGTACAATTCTGGGACGTTGGGTTAAAAAAATAAATGAAATCTTTGAGTTTTACTTCCCACAGTTGTGTTGGATAGGCTAAAGGAGACGATTATGATGAGAATGAAAAAAATAGTGGAATGAAGAAAGTGGGAAGAAATAGGAGAACCCGGAGAAAACCCATGTACACTGTGTTTATCCACCACAAAGCCCACTTGCCGCGAGCTGGGAATCCTGGAATCAAACCAAGGGCCTCATCGCACCAGAGGTTAGCGCTCTACCACTGAGCTACCGCAGCCTCTACGTTAAATCAAGAGCAAATGCGTACAGTACTATGCCATAAATAACCAGGAAACGCGTATCATTAAAACGATTACTTTTAGTGAAAGAACGGAGGCGCCAATCTATGCTAGGTGATCAGTACAAAGTACCTTTGTATTACAATTCCATAATAATGAATCACACTTTTGTAACGCTGTTTCTAACTACACAGATGACTTATGTATTCTTTGTTTCCGTACATAAGCTATTTTGCACATTATAACGAATGACGAAGGGTGTAAAACATTGACATGCCTCCCCGTTCTATTGTAATATGGAAAACAACGTGCCCTACGGGGCTCTAACGCGCCTTCACTTGTTATTGCTGCACTCGTTATTATGTAAATTGAGTACTGAGCTTTGATACATAAAGGAGCCAACCTGACTGCTATAGCCTATATAACCTGTATGAGGGGGGGGGGTCAGCGTTCTACACTACAGTACTTTGACTATACTACAGTAACTTTTAGTCTATGGCAGTGTTTACAATTCACCCAAACTTACGTTCGAAAGTTGATATGTATGCTGCTCCTCACCGCTGTCACATGACGTGTATTCATACGTCACCTCAGCTGCATCACCTACTGCGTACTCATATCCATTCGCACTCTGCTACAGCTGAAATCCTTTATCTCGTTTCCTGAATAGTAATTAAGCCCTAGCAATATTACTCCCTAGTAATACATAGTAATATTATTTCGGTAAGATTGTTATCGTTGTTTTTTAAATCATCTATGATATTGAAAATCACGCACTATTCAATTCTCATTTTTAAGAAGTGAGAAAATCTCATAAATGGGAACCAGAAAATTTGCCTTGAGCTCATAAATGAAAACGCGTTTGGAAATAATGAGACATTTTTTCTCAAATATGAGTAAACATTACTTATTTTGTTTTGAACATGCATTTTTCTCATTTCTGAGCAAGGAAATTTTTAAGAGTGTACGTGTTACGAAAAGACATGTGATATTTCATAGAGTATTTTTTTTATTTACACTAGCTGAACCTGCGCTGTCTACTCAACGCATCTTTCTGTTATGACCATGAATCTCCTTTTTACTGTGCATGTCTCCTTACTCACACAAGTAAAGGATAGGAGACTCACAAAGGAAGTGAATTGCTAGGTATAAACGTTAGAGTTTGCAGCAAATTTGTAGAAGTAACACGATATCAATTGCAAATATTTTTTCTAATAAATCCGTATCCGTCCGAGTACGCCTCATTGTGTCTCTTGAGGCCTTTGAAGTTGCCAGCATGCCATATAGGTTTTGCCATTCATTTTAAGCAAAGCTCCTGCATTGTCCGTCAACCCGTCATACGTAACTTCTCTACTAGTTGCCTAACCGCAGTTTCGGCCTGCAACAATGTTAATCTTATGGGCTCAAAACGACTTCTAAAATGTTGAATAGAACAATAACGACACGGTTTTTGAAAATTTGAATGAGAACTCGACATCTACACAAAATTTGGAATCGACCAGCGAAAACAACGCGTGTGGTTTTCGATATCTCATTGTCGAAAGGATTGGGAACAAACATATAAAAATAGCATTTTAATATATAGATAAAATGCATAAATATAGCTATAAACAATCTTTTAAAGCAGAATATAAATTATTATTGGTCCCAAATGACATACTTTTAGCGTCACGAAAGTTCGTTATTTCGATTTTCCAGAAAAAGCACATGGACTTTTACACTGGCGCATATTACTTTGTTCTATCCTCTGAGATCAATCAATTAGTATCTGTTTGATCTTTGGACTATTTTGTTTTGTTAAACGATAATAAAAAATTAGAAATAGAGCTACAAATATCGATGAACACACATTTGTGCATAGCATTTTAAAACGAAAGGTACCTGAAGTCTCGAATTCAGAACTTGAGTATTTGTATTTCATATTAAACTTCTCTACACTCGGGTCACCTAAACTGAACACACAATTACCTAGTTTTATCATAAATACCGTCTCAAAGTTTTAATACATTGACACAAAATGGTCAGAGATGTTTTAATATCCTAATACAGTATCATGAGTTATAGGGATACATTATGAACCAAAATACGAAATGATTATTCAAAATAGCCACCAATTGCATATACACAGTTCTTAAGTCTTTGTGTCCATTCACCAATTGTATTACGCAACACGTCTGGAAAATCTGCAGCTGCCTTCTGAACAGAAAGCTTTAAATTTTCAATATGGGATGTCGCATCTTGCAAGCCACTTCCTGAATCTTGGACCACAATTTGTAATCCAAAGGGGTAATAGATCGGGACTTGCAGAAGGCCTATCTGAAGTAGAAATGAAGTCCGGAACATTTGCCTCCAGCCACTGCTAGTTTGTCCGTATAGTAGGATTCCACTGCTACGTATAGTCCATAAAAGGAAAATAAAGTCAGTCACACATGAGGTAAATTTATATTTTACCTTCAGGTTCAAAATATATAATCCTTTTTCTTTCTTAGTTGTACCGTATTGTTTCAGAAAGCACCTGGATAGTCATACTATTGTTAAGGTTGTATGATATTCAGAGACTCTGATATTATAGGAAGTCAAGAGTCCGTTTTATCGAATGAATATTGATTGATTGACGTTTACAACTAATGAAGCCATAATTACACACATATTTTATACGGATTGCTATAACTCCAATTCAAAAATTATTCCACTATTCCAGGCACAAGAGTTTTATCCAAATGAGATCAAAGGTGTGACACACAAGCGAAGTTGCCAACACCTTGATGTATGCATGCGCATAATACCTAACATAAAACAGTATATCGCTCAGATATAATTTCAAATTTGTGTTCCAACTCGACTTATTCATATATTTTCTTGGAAAGTTAGAAGATTGTCAAATTATCTGAAAACGATTAGAGCGCATTAGCGGATGTTCTAATTACGAAAGGTGTACTGGATTTTCTTTTCTTTGGTAATACTCGAAACACAACCGAAGTGTTCCAAACAATTAACGATAAGTCTTTGGTTATCGCAGAAAATAATGGGATATCTCTAAGGTGTCTAATGTCCAGGACACGATAACTGCCCATCACTTAAATTAGCATATTAAGACAGAGCAAATACATGGGAAGAAGATAAAGAATCCGAAGAAGACCACGTACTTGAATTATCTGTTCCTGTAATTCACAGAAAACTTGCAGAAATCAATAGGAATTTTACAAAAAAAAAAAAAAAAGAAAAAAATGTATTCTATGCTGCACAAGCAGTCTTCTTCTAAAAAGTAAGTACTTTCTTTCGTTTGAGAAAACTGAGCCACTTGCACGTCATTATGGATGTGACATTGACAATGTGGGAATTGAAACTTCTCTCGAGTTTTCAAACGTTTTGAGGGAGGAGGGGACAGATGCAAAATTATCTCAATTTATCAGTTTACTGAAGTGATAGCTTCTTTCAAAATAGATTTATACGAAATTCACGTATTAGCAGTCATTGGTTTCATCATTCTTGTTTCTGGCACGAGCTGCTTTTCTCGTGCCTTTGACGCCTAAAAATATATCTAAGAAATGGAATTGGAAACAGTCTTCAAAGGGATGTATGTTCTTTTCAACAGAAAAAAATATATAATGAATATTTCCTTAGTAGATATGGTAAATATATTCGATACCAACGATAAGAATTGACTACAGGTGCCGATCCTGCAAAACCCAAGAGGTTCTCTCCCAAATTTTGCTTTGGTCTGAAATCTTGAACATTTTGCTTAATCTTTGTTTAGAACAAAACACTCATACCAGAGTGGTCCTCCCCAAAGTTATACAGAAATCGGCGCCACTGAGATCGACACATAATAAATTATTAAAATGCAGTTGTTCCATTTGATTGTAAGCTTATTTGTGTTATTTCCATGTGATCAAAACTTAATATTCTAAAATATATTGTGATTTCTATGTACCAATGATAGAATTTCGTTATGGCGATGTACTTTTTTAGCTTTGATAGTTCTTTTAATGCATTTTTCTACTATTATTTAGTTCTTTTCTAGTTTTCTAGTTCTTTCAATTTTTTCTCTTATTTATTTGTATGATTCTCTGCTTCTTAATTGGCCAATAGCTGTTGTATTGAGCAGGCATTTCGGGCCGAGCCTAAGCTGGATCTTTTTCGGGAGTGTAGCAAACGCACCCCGGTCGAGACCAGTTATTGGGCATATCTCTTGCAACAGACGGATGGTTTTTCCAGAGTGGAGGCCAATGATCTATTTTTCTTTTGGGTCTATTAGTAGTTCACTACTTATGCAGTGAGGCATTTCTCTGCCAAGTCTATGCGAGGTTTATTGCGGTGGTATGGACGTTACACCAAACATAACCTAGCTAGGGGCGTAGTGCTGTATGAGGAGGATTTCACCCTATTGTTAATGATCCTATGGTGTGTGCCTCTTTTTGACTGAAAAGTACTACTCTAGCGGTGAGGCCAAGTGTGCACGGAGTTCGTTGCGGTCAAATGGAATTTCTGATTGATCCGAGTTCCTTGTTTAGGGGCGAAGTATCGCTAGAGTCCGAGAGGTTCTCCTCAAATGGAAAGTAGCTCACCTACGTTTCTTTTGTTTCTCGAGCATGTTGTTTGGGTTGAGGCTAAATGTTCTTTCCAATTCCTTTTGAAGAATAGTAGTGTTTTCCCGAGTATTTCCATATCTCTCCTGTAAGCTTGTATACTTTTTCGGCTTTACTGTTACATCTATATTTGATGATTAGCATTTTTAGTATTGATGTGATTTGTAATTGAATCGGTCATTTGAGAAACACCTCATATCCAAAAAAGTAAACTTTCGGGAAATCAAAGAAAACCCAGCTGGTCCGTAATTTAACATCATATATTTTTTGAATTGTTTTTATATTTCTACAGGGATTTGGTAAGCTAATTCTACCAAAATAAAACTTTATTATTTTTCTTTTGATATTTAAAAAATTATAAACGTTGTTGGATATGTGTTGTTTCTCAAATGACTGACTAAACGATATGTTATCAGGTGTGAAATAAAAGGTAAATCAATTCAAATTATTAATAAAAATCAGTATATTCTTTTTGAAATAAGATATACACATTTTCCAAACATTGTTTCTTAAAACAGTTCAATGTCATTCATATCGATTGTTGGCCGGTCATACATTTTTGAATAAAATTCACCAACAATGTCTGCATGTATATAGGCTTCGACCTTCTTTAGGTCATTGATTTTTTTTTATACTGATAGGTACACATTTTTGCAGGTAGGCACTGATTTTTGGAAGCTCTGGTAAACCAGTTCCCGATTTTTTAAAGTCAAAAATTTGTTCATTAGGGAGTCCACCAATAAAGTTTTTTTTTTTTTTTTTTTTTTTACTTTAACTTGGTCTACATGTTTATTAGAGTAATGAAACTCCATAGAAGTTGAAATGTTGAATTTTATTTTGTTTTCCCTTGGGATGTTCCTTGCTTGAGTTTCCGTAGCTATTACTTTTTTTATATATAAAATTGACCACACCATGAATTAAAATCCTTTACTTTTTCACTTTGTACTATTTCCACCAGGAACTTATCCTGAATAGCAGCAGAGTGCAACATAAGTTGTTTGGATTAAAATAGAATAACAAAAAACAGTGCTGGAACCAGCCACATTAAAATAGAATAACAAAAGCAGTGCTGCCACCAGCCACATTTTTTTGTAAGTCATTTGAGAAACAACACATTTCCAGGAGATGAGGTGTTTCTCAAAGGAATGGATATTTTCTAATGCGCCATCACCATGGTTACTAAGTGGAGATGAGTTGTTTTATGCGCATTGCATTTGTCTAGCCTTCACCAACAATTTAATATGTCTAACTCAATTTTGGCCAAAAATGGACATGTGGTGTTTCTCAAGTGACTGATTCAATTGTATGCCCAAGTTTTTAGAGTTTTTGTGTCTATGTTGCGATATTTGTATGAAGAATTAGGTGTGCCTGCTGAGGAAATTTTAGATTACATAATACTATATATTTTGAATCTGCTGCGTGTTCATCCCCGAAGTCTGCGAAGGTTACACGCCAGTATTTGAATAATTTACGTGAGCAGTTACGTCTGACCGATACTTTTTCTGATTTTCTGGCACTTCCCCGCCATGTTTAAGCCCGAAAATTTTAGACATGGCGTCTGCAGATAATAACGCATGAGAAGAGGGTCTTGTTCAATATATGAACTCGATCATTAGGCACGAGCCATTTTATGCACGTTTTGAGGAAGATGTTGATAGATTTTTGAGAAAATATGAAACTGTTGCTGAGGTTAATGGGGATACTGGTGCACGAAAAAAAAATAATCCTACGATCTCTACTTAAAAGTGGAGTCGAAAGCTGGTATTCAGCAATAGAGTTGAAACCTGAGTTTGCTCAATGGTCTTATGACCAATTTAAAGCGCAGGTCCATCAAGCTTTTAGGGACCATGCTCTTACACATTTCACCGTTACCCAGCATCTCCACCATGAAGAGGGTGTGTAAGAGGATGGAAAAATTGGCAATGACACCTTCTACACCATTAGCCGTCAGTAGAAATACGTGGGGAATCTAGCTCAAGATGATAGAGTACTAGGATAGGACGGCTGTCCTCTGAGGTAAAAGCATGGTTATACAGTAAAGAATTAGCAAGATGATTTTCTAGAGAAGAGAGACTTGGTTTCGGAGAAGGTTTGGTGAGTGGTAGGAATACCCTCATTACGACGTCTGGGTGTAAAGCTGTCACTCCTCGAAGATCAGGTCTTGTATCCAAAGGGTTGGCTTCTTACTCTCTCAAGAGCCATTGTCGTCAGCTTGTCTCGAACCGTCGTCGAAGTTCCCTCTTGTGGATCAGACTTTCGTCCACTGGCTAACTGCGACTGCCATCCGCCAACTCCCAGACCAACTCCAGCTGCCACCCCAAGCGGTCCTATTTAAGGTCGGGCCCATGGATCGACGACTATTACAAATGGGCCGGGAGGCGAGTCCCAGACGTCACGGGAGGTGTGGTATGAGATAGTGGGAGGAGTTAGGGAAAAGTCTCTCACACATTTATTCCAAAACGCAAAAACAATTACATAGATTATATCACAATTACAGGGTGCTGAATCAAAAAATACGGAACAGTCGGTCGCTGGTTCTTTAGAGCATTAATCCACATCTTGTTTGATTCTTCAAAATAATGATAATAATGTATAGGTCTCTGTGCTTTCCCGAAATACACTAAATCTCAGAAACACAAACAGCATGAACAAAAATAGGCGCACCACATTACCGTTCGCTGAAAAATATGATATGTCAAAATCAATCAATCAATTATAGATCGATCACTAACAGTCTTTAAAGTGGGCGCCAGTACCAACACGCAGATTCCTTCACAATATATTGGTTCGTTTAGCCAGGATTTCGTAATGGAGCGGGGAAGTCGTGGCATGAAATACTGCGGTTATCATACCAGGTGCTCGACCAATCAAAACTATTTTACTGGTAACATATATTGGTTTGTTGGGACAATAAAATGAGGACATGTTAGTAAGTATTTTAATAACATACTATGAAGAAATCTCGAGTAAAAGAGGTATTGAAAAAGATTTTACAATATGTACGTTCCTTCCTTTGTTCATTCAAATATTACAATTTTCTTTTCACTTTGACCTCAACTATTATAAAAAAGTACATATCCAATAGTGCCATTTGTCATCATTAGCATGGAGCTAAGTGGAATTCTGAATGCTCCGTTACAATAATGACCCCTTTACTATAACTTGACCTTTCCCCCGGTTTCCTCCACACAAAGCTCCTCATAAGAAAGAGTAACCAAACGCTTGCTGTAGCTTTATATTTTTAACGCTGATTCTTCCTTTTCTCGTTTCTTTTTGTTTCATCCTTCCTTAATTTTTTCATTTCTGGTTTCTAGAGAAGGGGGGGGGGGTCTGGATCCACCACTTGGCTACGTGCCTGTCTAGATTGTCTTATTTTCCTATTCTTCTAGTAGCACGGATTTTTGTTGCACATATAGATTACTCCAAAAATCGGATAAAAACACGAAAAAGTATATAAAAGTTAATGTTTCGTCTTTTTTGTTGTATAGCTAATAAAATTGTTCAAAGCTAAAAATGTTTGCAGTTAATTAGTCTATTCTTTATTGCAGTTTGAATTTACCTGCTTATAGTACATCTCATATTATTAACCAAAAATAAGAGTATAAACGGTTCAGGCTGTGTCCCGCGAACTTTCTCTTATTTTTATATATATCCATGTGCATACTTGTAGTGAAAGGACTT
The DNA here is from genome assembly GCF_964235325.1 of Thermobia domestica. NCBI lineage: Eukaryota > Metazoa > Arthropoda > Insecta > Zygentoma > Lepismatidae > Thermobia > Thermobia domestica. The sequence continues at coordinate 232,103,610 of NC_137461.1, read as the reverse complement.
CTTGGAGGGAGAGAAGTAAGTTAAAAAATTACTTTATACTTGCATTACTGTCCAAAAATGTCTGCATAATCCAGTTCTCATTTTCATTAAACCCACCCAGAAATTACGCTCTTCCTTTGTCCGCCCGCCCCATCATAAGATCCTGGCGCCGTGCCTGCAGCCACAGGAGTTAGAGAAGCACAATACTTAAACATTGTCAATCCTTCTACATTAATAATTACTCAGCTCTTGTACGCTTGGTAACACATTTCAAACTTTACCCTTACATTCTAATTCCTAATTATATTATTACTATAGATCTTTCAAAACCTCTATTAATCATGTCGGTCCCGGTGTCCCTCACAGGGGACATAAAATATGACGGAATTATTATTTCTTTACAACTTTAAAATCAGACTTGCAACATTGAAAACTGTAAAATCTTTGAAATCTTTGAGTTTTACGTCCCACGGTTATGCCGGTTAGACTAAAGGAGACGGTGATGATGATTAATGAATGAAATGGTGGAATGAAGAAAGTGGGAGGAAACGGGAGAACCCCGAGAAAACCCACGCACACGGTGTTTGTATTGAAAACTGTTTACAAGGGATGATCCATCTATGGTTAACCCATTGAACATTTGAAATTACAAAGACTAAAATTCCTGTTGGACCATTATGAAACTTCCTATAATGATATTTTATTTATTCAATTACTAACTGGTTCATATTAGCTTTGTTGACTTAAATAAGTTCGACTAGAAAAATCACTGGACAAAACAACGTTTATTTCAAAATAATAACTGTCTGACAGTTTTGCCAACTAGCTGAAAATATTGGCTTCATCAGATACTGAAGTGTCACAGTGCCTGATGAAGCTAATATTTTCAGTTAGTTGGCGAAACTGTCAGACAGTTATTATTTTGAAATAAACGTTGTTTTGTGCAGTGATTTGTTTTTCTAGTACAAGTTATTTATTCAAGTATGTTCAAGTAATTCGGTGTTCTCGTGGCTAATGGAACTATTATTATTTTTTCAATAACTTTTATTTATTTTTATTATTATTCACCTCCAGTGCCTGGGGTCCCTGGTTCGATCCCAGCTCGCGCCGTGTGGACTTTGTGGTGGTCAAACACTGTGCTCGTGGGTTTTCCCGGGGTTCTCCCACTTTCTTCATTCCACCATTTCATTCATCTCTCATCATCACCATCTCCTTTAGCCTAAGCGGCATAAACGTGGGACGTAAAACTTAAAGATTTCATTTCAGACATCTTATTTATTGATTTTTTTATAAGAACATACTCAGAAATGTACTAAACTGCACGTTTAAAAATACATGGTATGGGGCCACTGCACTGAACTTTCTTGCTCCTGTCCTTGAATTAACTTGTGCCGTAGATATGACTAAAATATTTATTTATGAAATATGAACAAAATTACAGAAAGTTTTTTTAAAAGAAAATTTAGATAAAGAAAATTTATCCATAAGATTAAACTACTCCTTGTTGATTTTTCACTTGAAATAACATAATCTTACACTGTAGGATTATTATATTGTTTATTTATAAAATAGAATAAAATCACCAAATCCCAAAAATGAGCTGCCCCTGCTCCATAAGAAATATATTATTATTATTTTTTTTTATGTTAAGCATTTTCAGTAAACTGTCCGAGAAAAACTTACCCTTCTGAATAACTAGCCCTTATCGATATCTCCAGAAAAAGCTGCTTACACCACATAATAAGGTTGTTAAGGAAAATTAGTGGTTATGAAATATGAACAAACTGGACACTTTTTCATAAAACCATCTAAAAGCTCACTCCAAGAGTACACTGTTAATTGTGTAGGTGTATGTTTATGATTGTATGTGTGTGTTTTGCAGAAGAAATAGCTCCATGATAATATTATAGGATTGTTATTATTTGTTTACAAACTTGAACATAAAATCTGCTGAGCTTTAGCATCGCGTTCAGCACCGAGGCTGTATAAGGCGTGAAATTACAGCTTCTCCCGGATTCGAACCCGGGTCTTCTTAACGTACGCTAAAAGTCAGATAATAGATTTCGCGGCACCTGTTTATTATCCTTTATGTCTTCGGCGTTTTCTAAATCCATATATCTCACGCCATTCCACTTACTACGATTATCGTTGTTCAATTCCAATTGCTACAGTGCATTTTATCTATGATGTCATTGAGGAATTACCAAGAAATTTGAGAATTACCAAGATTTCACTTTCAAATGTGTATTCTCTCTATCTATCACTTATTCCTAGTCGTTTTCCAGTTTAACGTCAAACTATTATAATTTCAGGCTAGGGAAAGCCTGATTATGATAATGAATGAAATGCGGAGTTAAGAAAGTGAGGAGAAACGGGAGAATCCTGAGAAAATCCTCGAACACGGTATTTGTCCATTGCAAATGTCACTTAGTGCGAGCTGGGATAGAATCAGGAATCACATGTCGCAGAGCAAAGCTCTCTACCATTGAGTCTCCTTGGCTTTCTAGCTGTTTTAGGGACTAAAATGGATTTGATATATATATATATACAAAATGTTACAAATATCTAAATTGTATTTTTGTTTTAATATAGCACATAACGACGCATTGTGATCTGGGAAGGATAACAAAAAATTAGGGGAGCGAGGTTCGCTAGGTCCCCTTGGGAGCGGGCCTAGTTGAATCAATTTCAACTAATGAATAGTCGAACTTCATCCAAATTCAAATTTAATCAATGTAAGTAGAGTATATTCGTGCAATTTTTGAGTATTTGGTTTTATTCATTATTAGCGTCAGTTAGCCGCTTCGCCAGGTTAAAATTAAATAATAATAATAATAATAATAATAATAATAATAATAATAATAATAATAATAATAATAATAATAATAATAATAATAATAATAATAATAATAATAATAATAATAATAATATAATATGTTCCCTTATTCAGTTACTTTTTACAATTATTGAAACGATCTTTGATATCGGTCATTTTCGATTATATATATATGCTCCTCATACCCCAACTTGCGGAGTTTAATTTGGATTTAAACGGCATCGGCAGTGACACTGTTCATCTCAGCAATCCCGAAAACTATCTATTCTACGCTAGACCTAATATTGGTCATTTTCGAACACTTTTGTATATTTTCTTTTTCCCTTTTATTACTAAGTTGTGGGCTGAATTCGGATTTAAACGGCATCGGAAGTATCACTGTTCATTTCAACGACCCTGAAATCTATGGATTCGACACTAATATTGGTTATTTTTATATATCAACTCCTTCCCTTAACAAGTTGTGGGGCTGAATCTGAATTTAAACGGCATTGGAAGTATCACTGTTCATCTGAGCGACTTCAAAAACTATGGCTTCGATACTAATATCGGTCATTTTCGATCATTTTTAAATATCTCGGTCTACCCCGCCACCTAAATTGCACCGTGAAAGTGAAATGATAAAACATATTTCAGGCTTGATCCTCATCTATGTTTAGAATTTGATCGAGATAGCTTGGGTGGTTCGAGAGTTATTAAGTCACAAATATAGTCACTTTTAATTTTTATTTATATAGAGCACTTAATTTTTACTCTTCAGAAACATAACAAAATTTAACAATGAAAGAAAACAGTAAAAGCATGCAGTAATTATTCTCTAATTATTGAGTCTATTTATCTTTGGGCAAAATTTGAACATCCGACTGTTTAAGTTGGGTCAAAGTATTGTGAATAATGCTGCTCCGTACAAAATACATTGGAAACATAAGAGACACTTGTTCTATTTGTTGGCTTCACTGGAGTCTTTAAAATCACCTTAAGATATTACAATATTTTGGTGTAAACCTTAAGAAAAGAAACTTGGTATGTTGCCAATTTTACGTCATATCTTATGAAAATTATTATTATCATAGCGAGCTAGTTGATGAACAGATACGGAGAAATTTTTGGTTTTAAAATTGGAAATGTAATGAAAGCGAGAGAGAAAGAGAAAAAAAAAACCTGATAAATGATTATCTGAACAAAATTCTGCCAACATTTTGCACGATAGTGTTCACTCTATAGCAGCATGAAAACGACTGAGTTTATTTGTATTGTATGTGGAAACCTCAGCTAACTTGTGAAGAACAAAATATTTTCTATTTATAATTACCACTTGGTTATATTTATAAGAGGAAATTTTCCCAAAAGTAGATATCTTTACAGACATTGAATCATAAATTATCACAAAATTAGCTTTCTTTTTTTCTCATTTTAAGGAGACCATCCCACAAAACTCATAAATTATATAGCTATTTTATGCATCTGATCCCATCATTTCTTTTCGTTAAATCTGTTCTATCTTAACTTGAACATTTCTATGTGTATAGTACAGAGTTCAAGTGTGTTGAAAATACGCTTACACACACACACACACATACTCACAAACAGACACACACAACAAAGAGACAGACGATGAGTATAAAGAACATGGTGAGAAAAGTGAAAGAAAGAAAGAAAGAGATGATAATTTGCTTTTTGTAGACTCTTTTTCCTTTCCTTATTTCGTGACTTGCTCGCGTGACTCGAATCGTGAGTCGCAAGGCGCTTCTTCGCAGTCACGTGATCTAACTGCAGGTACTAGGGAGAACTTACTGCAGATAACTCGAGATTACTCAGCCCGCCACCAGGTGTCCTCATGATCTACGAAAGTACTCACGCAAAAGCAGTGACTGTTCAGGGGAGAAGATCAAAGCAACCACTGACCCAGAAACAAAGAAAAAAAAAACGAAATAAAAAAGCGGGGGAAGGGAAGGGATGGCGGGGGAAAGAAAGAAATAGAAAATTCACTAGATTTGTTTGTCCATGTAGGAAGAAAAAAGTAAGAGAAAGAAATGGAATAAAGAAATGTGACAAGTTCACTTTGGAAGATCAAGGTCAAATATATTAACGGAAACTGCCAGCTGGTGGAATCGTATTTTCATTATCTGCTGATAATCAATAGGACTACTTTTTCTTAACGTTTTTATCGAGTTTAGAAAGAACCGACTGTTCAATTCACATCGAATCATTCAAGAAATAACAATTGGGAAGTAATCCTATCAGGATTAAAAAAAAAAAAAAAAAAAAAAAAAAAAAAAAAAAAACCTCATGCATGTTATCTGGTCAGTGTATGCGACTTCGGAGTGAGAACACGGATTCAATTTCCGGTGGCAGCTCATATGGTTCGAATCCTACGTTAAGCTGTAGGACCACGTCTCACATAGTCTCGGTGATGAAAGCCAACCAATAGGTCAATCTTGTAGAGTGTAGACATCCTTTGAAACGCAACATCGAAAGAAGGATCGAGTATGTTTTTCTTTGGGTCAACCGAATTAAAATCCGCAATTGTGAATGGGGGAATACGGGGTAATGACACGCGTTTCTTTAATTGCTCAGAACAGCAATGAGAGAGCACTAAGGACTCTAATGAAAAGTGCTGTACATACCTACGTATGTTTACTATGAAACATAGGTGGCGCCAGGATTTTGGTAATGTGGGTGCAGGCTAGGACGGTACAACACATTCTAACATTGTTGCCAGAACGCTCTACAATATTGAGCCTTAACATCTCTAAAATGATCCGTAAGTTTTACTCAAGAAAGTAATAACTAGAAAAGCACGGTATGATAGCAAGTAACTTATGAAAGACTTAAGAAGTCACTCAAATATATATATATATAAACATAGGAAACAAGAAATATACAAAATAGAAAGGATTATTGTAGGAAAGCTGAAAATCGAAGTTAATGTGGGTGCAGCTGCACCCACTGCACCCACTGTGGCGCCGCCTATGCTATGAAATAAGTCGAAACTGTTGTATAATTACTCACCATTATAAGATAGCAGACGGAAATGTTAAACATTACACAGTGTTCTGTTACTCTGCAGTTGAGGGTAATAAGCACGCAACAGTTGAGTTCTTAGTTAAGTTCGTTTGTAAACTTTCTTATAATTATATTCCTTAAACGTATTTTCTTTCTTCGCTCTTTTTATTGCAGAAGAGCCTTACGACGCCTTGCTGTTATGCGGTAACCAAGAAAGTTCTCTTGTTTTTTTTACCCATCACCTTCGAACATCGGTACGTCAACAAAGACGTACCTGGAAGATCAAAAATAGTCTCCATCAACATCGACGACCCTTTGCCAACATTCTGGAAGACCATGGATTCCATTGCGGTAGAACTTGGTGGACCATAAGGCGAAGGAAGTATCTCATGCATATTACACCTGAACTAGGGATTTGAACTGGCGTCTTCTAAGGTGATTATCCAGGAACGGAACAGGTGATTATCGGACGGTGCAATGTCCGGGAGTATGGTGGATGTAATAATATTTCCCATCTAAGGATCATCCTAACCACATGGGAATTAGCATTGTCATGTAACAAGAGAAGCCCATTGCGATTCAGAAGTACTGCTCCAAAGTTTTGAGTTTCTCCTGAACACGGCTCAACTGCTGAGAGTACCCGATGCACGATGCCGCGAGCAGTCCACCAAACGCACAGTAGGGCCTTCTTCTTGTGCAAAACTTTTTCCGGCTGTTTTAAAATCGGTTCATGTGATGCTAACCAATGGAGCTTCGTACAGGACCCACTTCTCAACACATGTCAACAGCCTGTTTAGAAATGCCTCCTTGCTCATACGAGACAGCAAAGAAACATAGGTATTTGCTCGCGGTTTGCCTTCTGGTGCGGAGTCAAACCATGTGGGATTCATCGACCCAACTTGTATTGCTTCCCAAGTTGATCGAGGTGCTGCCGAATGGTTTATCCACTCATGCTGAATTGTAGTCCCAGTTTCTCACATGTCTGGCCACTGTTCGCCTCAATTGCTGCCTGAAGATCTACATGCTGTACATGTATTGGTATTGCGGCATGTGGTGCGTCTTCGAGTATTTCGTCACCTTACTTAAACTTGTTAAACTATCGCTACACTGTCCGCGTAATCACGACACCCTCACCAAAGGCCTGGCATATCTTCCGCCCCACTGCAACGACGTTTGACCTCTATTTGAACTCGTACAACATACACGTCCTTATGAAGTTCTGTGGAGATTCCATGTTCACTCTGTCCTTAACACAAATTCACAGTGTCCCTCTACTGACAACAATAACTGGCCTTCCACTTATCTCCATTTGTATTCAACTCATGGTGTAAGGGCCAATGGCACACATAAAATGGTCCAAAAAAGCGACAGAAACTTCTTGGTTAACTTTATAACATGCATGTACCACTTTCCATACACTTACGTCAATAGGTGATGCATTTTAATCATGCTTTTGTGTTCAAAAACCTAATATCTGCGCGAACTTCGCACTTGGTGGTGACGCCAAGCGGAGCTTTGTTTCAAACAGCTACCAAGTCAAGACTAAGGACTCCAGCGAAACGAGATACACTCATGTCCAAAATTATTGTCTCATGTCTATAAATATGTTGTTGTAGGAATATAATTTGATAACGAATTCGTCCGTTATTTCTTATAGTGTTAGAGTGTGTATAATCGGCAAAGACATGTATCTGGCAAATTTCATGTCAAATGAGCAGTCAATAAGGACAATAAAACGAAAATAAACTTTCTTGTCTACTTAGCAACATTTTATTTTACTAATTATAATTTTCGTATTTACAATTCTTTTCCTATGAAATTTACCAGAAATATACATTTCCCGATTACACACACAGTATCAGTATTAAGAGTACTCTGCAAAATCATTATTAAATTATATTCTTACAAGAAGACAATTATAGATATGCGACAATCATTTTGGACATGAGTGTACGTGGAGGCTTGTTTGAGAGTGAGGGAAGCAGCAAACTCAATAGCATTGTGAACAGCCGCACGAACATTTTCCTTGCTTCCGAGTGTATGGAAACCCTACGTTTAGGATTAGTCTCGTGAATTTCATTTTTCAATTTTATATTTATACTAGCATATATTACCCGCTTCGCTGGTTTGAAATGAAAATTTAAATGCACAACTCCGTATCCAATGTCAATGATCGGAAAGATCATTGATCATCTCGGCGACCCCGGAAACCATGGATTCGACACTCCGCTCCCCCATGTTGCAGGCCATGGCATCGAAAGTGTCACCCTTCATCTCAGCAAACCCAGTAAATGTGGATTCAGCACTAATATCGGTCATTTTCGATCATTTTTAAATCTCTCCTCCTTCCTTCCCCCAAGCTGAGGAGCTGAATTTGAATTTAAACGGGATCGAAAGTATCACTGTTCATCTAAGCGGCCCAGAAAACTACAAATTCGATACTGATAGTGGCTATTCTCGATCCTTTTTATATATCTCTTTCTCCCCTTCCCCCGGGCGGCGGAGCTGATTTTGGATTTAAACCGGAGCGGAAATGTCACTGATCATCTGGATGATCCCGAAAACTATGGATTAGACACTAATATTGGTCATTTTCGATTATTATTATACATAGTTCCCCCTACCCCTCCTCGGTGCTGCGGCACACGGCATCAGAATTGTCACTGTTAATACCAGCTAATACTATGGATTCAACACTAATATTAGTCATTTTCGATCATTTTAAAAAGTTTATTCCCTTCCCCTATGTTGTACCCTCCATCTTCCTAACAATCGGGGCTGAATTTGGTTTTAAATATCATCAGAAGAGTCACTGATTCTCTCATCGATCCCGAAAACTGTGGATTCAACAGTGATATCGGTCATTTTTGATCATTTTTAAATTTATCTACCCCTCCCCTTCCCTACGTTGCATCGTTAAAGTAAATAGCCTAAAGTAACCCCTGCTCCTAAACTCATGTATGTTGAAAATTTGATTGAGATCGGTCGGGTGGTTCAAAAGTGATGAAGTCACAAAGGCAGTAATTTTTATTTTAATTTTTTTTACATATATCTCCCCCTCCCCTCCCCTGCGTTGGCTTGTCAAAGGGAAACGATAAAGAACACCCAAGGCCCGACACTCATATATATTGAAAATTTGATCGAGATTGGTTGGGTGGTTCAAAAGTTATTAGTTTTATTAGTTTTTATTTTTACGTCCCCCTTCCCTCCCCCTTCCCTAGGATCTACCGTTAAAGTGAAATTACAGAAATGCTTCCAGATTCGAACTTCATGTATCTTGAAAATTTGATTGAGATCGGTTTGATAGTTCAAGACTTATTAAGTTACAAAAATAGTCACTTTCAGTCTTATATAAATTGATTTATATATATATATATCTCCCTCCTTTTCCTCCCCTATGTTGCTCTGGCAAATTTAGATCATAAAAACAATCCCAGGTCTGAACCTCATCTATGCTGAGAATTCGATCAAGATTGGTCGAGTGGTTCAGGAGTTATTAAGTTTTAACTTCTACCATCAAAGTGAATAGCCTAAAAGAAAACCCAGTCTCGAACCTCATCTAATTTACAAATTTGAACGAGATCGGTCGGGCGGTCCAGGAGATTTAGAGTCACAAACATAGTGATTTTCAATTTTATATATATAGATATCTCAAAATACATCATCAACTTATCAAAGCATCCCAGTTTGTACACTTTGAAAGTTCCGTTACATTTGGTGTATATATTCCTTTATACGTATAAATCCCGACTGCAGCTATATTCATGACGTAATACCTCCTAAATTCACGACCGAATTCTTTGGAACTTTTCAGTAATACCTCGTAAAACTACTACATATTTCAGCAGGTTTCGTTTTGATTTTATTTTATATCTAGGTTCACCCCCAATTCGTCTGTACTAAAAATATTCTTTTTTAAAACAAATGTTGGATGCCATGCATGAGAATCTGATCCCAAGCACGATATTTTGTTTAGCTCGATATTATATGTCGCCTGATGTATATCTTCTACATTGTACAACATTTTAATTAAACAGAAAGTAAAATTTATTAGTAAATTATAGTTATAGGCTATACGCCATTGACCATAGTATGTACTAGAATCTTGCCAGTGTGATAGAAAAAAGAGCACAAAGAGAGCATATTTCAGGATCAGTTTCACCTCATTAGGCAATATAGTTCCCATAGAAATTCAATTGTTCTTCATATTTAAATAAAAATGTTCCTCCATTTCTCAAAAGCACACATGGGGCTTTTTCACTCACGCATATAATGTTGATCAACTAATGAGATATCTCTATTGATATATGTCTCACCTTTGCGTATTTATCCCCGTTAACGCTAAAACCACTGAACAATCTTACAACACTGACGATTAACTAAGCAATCAGTATATTGTAAGTAGTGTTGTAAAAAAACGGTTTTTTTTCTGTGAAGTTTTTTTTCAATAAAAAACATCGTTCTTTTTCATGTTTTTTTTCAAATGTCTGTTTTTTTTCTGGCAGCTATTATTTATTGATTTATGATGAAGATTATTAAAATAATCAATAGAACTTGAGTCGAAGCCCTCGTAACTTACAAATCGTTTGTTTCCTTGTACCTATAAGAGCAAAATCGTGTGATTATTCCTTTCGGACCCAGATCATTTTTGGCGTTTTCCTACTTTGTCAGTTAGTGACGTATTGCTCAAAAACCGTTTACCCTATTGATATGGTTAAGACCTTGTTTTTTAGAAAAGGAATGTGGCTATTTTTTGGTGTACGTTACATTGCAGTGTTGCGAACGGGTGGTAAATTACTGAGGAAAACGTAGGAGTAAAAATTTACAAAAAAACCCTAACCGAATTTCAATTTTTTTTGTATCTAGCACCACTGTTGTCATATGGGTCTAAGTCACCTAAAAAAATTCTTTGGTACGTTGACAAGGTACAGTGAAAACATGAAGTCGCTGGCTTCCATTCAAAGAGAGAAAAAAAATTCCCTGTTTCCATACACATGAAATTTTGACACTTTTTACGCCTCAGAAGCAAAAATCAACAGATATGCCGGAGCTACAGCTTCTCTAATTATCCTATTGAATCTTTTTATGGTGCGTTCTGTAGGCTAAAGAGAAGTCTTTCAGGTAGTGGTACATTTGTTCCAACGTAGCGAGCAAGAGTGAAATAATAGAGGGAAAGGGAAATTTGCCGAATTTTTCACTTAAAACCGGGAATTAATTGTTTTGGCTGGAAACACTGCCATAAAACAGACGTAAACTATCTGAAAGTAAACATTGGTACCCTAAGAATATATCCTACAAGTATCATGGCGATATCTAACAAAGTAAGCATGATTTTTTAAAAAAAATCTCATTCTAACTCAGAAATGCACAATTTTCTTACCATTTACAGAACATGGTTTATTATAAGCCTCAACTGTACTTCCCCTAATCATTCTACCGAAACTTTTTTTTTGGTGTGCTGTGTAGGCTAAGGACGATGCTTTCAGACAGTGGTACGTTTGTTCGAATGTAGCCAAAAAGAGGGAAATAATAGAGACAAAAAGGGAATTTTTCCAAAATTTCCCCCTAAAATCGGAAATTAAAATTTTCTGTAGCTGGCAACAATGCTAGCAGACACACACAAACTATCTTAAAAGAAGCTTTGGTATACCTATAATATACCCTACAAGTATTGTGACGATATCTAATAAAGTAAGCAGGTCATTAAAAATATTTCAGTCTACCTAAAAAAATCACAGTTATCTTTCCACTTAGAGAACAAAGTCTACTGTAAACTTCAACTGTACTTCCCCTAACTATCCTATTAGAACTTTCTATAGTGCATTGTGAAGGGCAAAGACAAGACTTTCAGATACTTGTACTTTTCTTCCTATGTAGCCAACAAGAGAGATATAATAGAAAAAACACGTAATTTTCACCTATCTTGAATTAAAATTTTCCGTTGCTGGCAACACTGCTACCAGATAGACGAAAACTATCTTAAAATAAACACTGGTACATTACTAATATATCCTACAAGTATCATGGCGATATTTAAGAAACAATGCTTCTAATTACCAAAAATATATTTCGATAAACAGAAAAGTAGGGGAAAATCAAGAGTTAGAACCTAAATCCGAATTTTTCGTGCGTCCCCTAATTACCCCACTGTAACAATATGTACCCGAGTTTGTTCAGTAAGGACAAATGTTCGACTGGCGTAAGTTGACTTGCCTTCGGACGTATAGGTACAGTTTATAACAAAAATTTCGAATTTTTTGACCAAATTTAAGGAGATTTTAATTTCCGTAGTTGGCAACACTGCGCGCAAGCCCGTCCAATTGATGTGAACAATTAGGTATCCATCCGACGTATCTTCCTGACAAGTCTTAAGGAGGTCTCTCTACAACGAATGAAGTTACAGGGGAAAAGTAGTTAAAAAAATCGAAAATTCTCGAATTTTTGACTGGGGTGAAATTTGAGAAGGAAATTCGACACACAGAAGAAAAAGAAACTCAAATGGTAAACTATGGACCAACCATATTTGGCAAATATATATATATATATATATATATATATATATATATATATATATATATATATATCGATATATTAATTAATGACCATACAGGAGAGGGTTAAAAAAAGTGACACCCGTATGTGCAACTTTGGCCACCTGGGTCCGAAAGGGTTACGAGTGTACATTTAATGACATTTTTTTCACTACTAACTTGTGTTGTAGTATTTATAGTCTTGACTAATAATAATATCGTTGTTGTAAACAATCACAATCCTTTTTACATCTTAGTTCCAATACTGATGCTGAGAAATGCAGAGTGTTTCAAAATGAATATCGGGGAATTAAGTCTTCGTAGTACTTATTACATTTTACGCACAATTATAAACAATACATCAAGTAGAAGAACACCTCAAACAGTTTTTGCTTCAAGTGTTCGATGTGAGCTTCATTCGTCACATGACACACATTGAGTCAATAGGTGAGAAAGGCCCATAAACTTTCCGCCATATGGCACAAAACATTCAATTCACACAGACGGTTGCACTGTAACTACAGATTCAGTCTTTGCAAAATTAAAACACACAAAGCTTTCTGGTCTCTAGTCTCCATCTTTGCTACTTGCTCTTTCTAACGTAGCACTCATGTCCAAAATTATTGTCGCATGTCTATAAATATGTTGTTGTAGGAATATAATTTGATAACGAATCCGCCTGGTATTTCTTATAATGTTAGTATGTATATAATGGGCAAAGACATGAATGTGGCAAATTTAATGTCAAAACAGCAGTAAATAAGAACAATAAAACGAAAATAAAACTTTCTTGTCCATTTAGCAATATTTTCTTTTATTCTTTCTCATTTTCGTATTTATAATTCTTTTCCTTTGAAATTTACTACAAATATACATTTTCCGATTATACACACAGCATCAGTATTAAAAGTACCCTGCAAAATCATTATCAAATTATATTCTTACAAGAAGACAGTTATAAATATACGACAGTCATTTTGGACATGAGTGTACATATCATCGGGCCGGCCCTAGGCAATTTGTCGCCCGCGCAATGACGTAATTTGCCGCCTCCCTCTTTCTCCAGAAAGAACAAATCTTAAAAGTCACGATTTTAAGTATGCTACTCCAGCATGAACAACGAAAGGGAGGGAAACTACACTCGCACTCAGAAAGGCTTAAATACTTACTACAAATACAATATTGTTGTGTCTGTTTTTTCTTTAAATATTAATCTATTATGTTAGTGAAAGATAAAGCAAATACATCTGAAAGATGGTAATCTTTCTTATAGAATTCAATATCGAGTTTCAATCTCAACATATCAGTTTGCAGTTATAGTGCAACTAGCTCTTTTACCTTTATTTCTTGATTTTCCTTATACATCTGTTATTTTTTTAAAGTGTTTCCACCTTCAATAATAACGATCTTATTTGCGACAAAGACAAGAGAAGCTTTCATATCAGAACTCTGATAACTAACCAAAGGGGACAGGCATTCGAGAATTGAGTTCTTGTATTTGACAACAATCAAGCAATTTATTCTGGGATTTATTTTACCATTTGCTTTAGCACTGATCATGTGACTTAAACTAATGCGACCTAAACATAATTTATGAATGTAGTATTCAAATAGAAGGTCAGCTGAATAAATTTAGCTACCATGATCATGAAGTCTATCTCCAACAAGAAATATTTATTTTAAATAAAATACTTATGACAGATATTGCAGCCCCGTGCAAATGCATGTGTTTCACATATGGTAGAGCCAGCAATGCATATCATATATCTAGTCGACAAATTATTTATATATGATATTCAGAAAAATACTAGTAGGCAAATTAGTATTAGTTTTTACCTTTAGACAAGTTATTTGCATTTTGTACTGTTCGTGATATTATTTTCGTACTTATTAAAGGCCTACTTTCACGAAAAACACAAATGTTCATTTATACTTTTATTTCTTCGTGATATTGGTGAAACAGTACAGAAACCCGGATTATTAGTAGGTATGCTACTCATATAAATTGTAAAATATTTGTACCGTATCAGTATCTAGTGTTTAATTTATGTTGCATTTTATGGTAATTACACCTACATAAAAATACTTCAGACTTAAATGACGTAAGATACATTACAAATGATTATTTGAAAAAAAACGAAATTTAGAAAAAAAACGAGAGGCAATGTTTTTTTTCTAAAAAAAACGTACATTTCTGAAAAAATACGAACGGTTTTTTTTCTATTTACAACACTAATTGTAAGGATCCCCATCTTCAACACAAGCTCATATTATCACAACACGTGTTACTATTTACAAACTACAACCAACCAAACTACAAGCAGACGAGAAACTACAACCAGGAAGACACGAAACCAAAACGATGGAGCCCGAGGAGGAACAAGCCACCAGGAGAACATCTATAAAAGCGGAGCCCGAAAAGGAACCAACTATCAGTTCACCGCTGATCAAAAACCCACACCAGCTCCAGAGGTTTCCTCTTACTAAGGAGTTCACCTATGCCTAAACCCAAAGTCGCCTTGGACTAGGGAATCCTAACCACATCTAAACCTCGCGAAGATGCATTGGGCTGAGGAGGTTTTCTACAAGTATTTACCTAAAATCTCCGCAGATGATTTGGAGGCTGCAAAGAGCAGAAGGTGCGTCTTGCGAAAAACTTTCTCCTTCATCTTGGTTGATAATAAGGAAAGACACCATTAAATTATTCTTTGTAAATTCAGAATTATTTGTATTTGAATTTTATAATAAAATTGTTGAAGGGGGAAACACCCGATACGTTTTTGATTCTTATAATATAATCAAATCTTTTAAATGCATTTTTTTTAATTTTCTGGCTTTCCTATGTACTGATTAAATGAAGATGAAAACTGTCAAACGGATAACTCCTAGACAAAAATAATTGGATAAAAGAATGTAGTAATAAAGAAGAGAAATGCTGAAAAAGAAAGACGCAGGGGATCAAATTTTAATGCAGGGGGAATGGGTCCTAAAATGTGTAGGTACAAAGGAAGAACGGGTGAAAGTACGGCAAAAGAACACGAATCCATATATTCTTCAAATGTATGGAAAATGCTGTAATGAAGAAACTCTGTACATAATTTGGACTTTCCTGCTTTAAAGAAGCTCTCATTGAAATGATCTTCCATCATTTGACCTAATCATCGTTTCGGCTAGTTAGTTATCTGAAACAGGCATAGCAAACAAATGGTAAGATTTGTGTCTGCTACTTTAGACTGTAAAGAGCCTACCCCAAAACAAAAATTGCAAATTACTTTATATTCAATTTTTTATAATGTATAGATGTTTGTTTCCATTTAGATAATTTTAGTATTGGTTTAATGCTAGTTTAGTTTGTTTTCTGCTATTTTTATAGTTTATACATACACACTTATATTTGAAAAAGTAAAGTACAATGTTCTTCCAAAATGCAAATCTTCAAAATCAATTTCATCGCAAGTCATTTCGATTAAAATAGGACAACCAAATTGCTATTTAGTTGCTATTACAGAAACAACTAAACAGGTCAGCAGATACGACTGAAGAGTCCTTACATTATCCTTTAGTTACAAAGGAGGAAATTCAGGATTTTGTCTACAAGAGAACAGATCTGAGCTTATTGGGTCAAAATATACTATTTTTTATGTTGCTAAGGTATTGTTGTTTTTACATAAAAAATCAGAGTCGAGAAAATCTAGACGTATAATATATAGCTTTCTGACGGTGTTCTAGTGGTAGGAAACATTTTATACCGGTTCACGTCCAGAAGGAATTCGAACAAGTGCTGGAGAAATGGATGAAACTCGGAACTATCGTGGAAAGATTCTTCACCTTATCGATGTCAAGTGCATGTTCTGCGTGCTTGATCTTCGCGCGATCAACAAAAAGTTGATGCGTCCATGATTCGAATAGAATGAGGGCCCCGGTGGAACAGTGATAGAGAGTTCCCTTCTGGTGCATGGGGTGGTCAGATCCCACCTCGAGGCAAGTAAACTTTGTGGTGGACAAACGCCGTGTGTGTGGGTTTTCTCGCGGTTCTCCCGTTTCCTTCCACTGTATTCATTTCACCACTTCATTCATTCTTCATCATCAAAGTCTCCTTTAGCCTAGCCGGCATAACCATGGGACGTAAAACTCAAAGATTTCATTTTTTCGATTAGAATCGATTACTGATCTGGTTGCAGTGTCAGTGGAGCTACTACTTTCTTTGCCCTTGAATCCAGCCAGTCATACCACAGTATTCCGATTCATCCAGACTCTTACGAGTACGTTAGCTTTCATTATAAAGGAAGTCAATATCAGATGACTAGATTAACTATGAGCCTAAAGTCCTCGCCGGCGATATTCCAATCAGTTATGCATACTTTTTTCTCAGTTAAAATCTTTGAAAAACTATCAAATAGTATATTTGGATATTCATCTTCAATCGGTGGGCATTTCTTTCATCAAAAGATTTTTGAAATTCTTCTTTTGCCTAACATATCGCTGAATTTCCCAAAAAGGATCTTCCACAATTCAGAATTCCTTTCTTTGGATATATTAGCCATTATGCACAGTAGTTCCGACGTGTGATTAGTGCCATACTTATGAGTTCGACTAACATATGTTTCCTGGAGTACTCAGGTCTTTATTTTGACAGTAATCATACGTCAAAACGACTCTGCATAAGACCTATTATCTCTGAATCATCAGTCAAAATTGATCTAACGACCAACGCAGCTATCCGCTATTTTCTCATTCCGTGGACTAAGAAGGCTTTACGAAGATTTCTCGGTCTCGTGAAATGGTGAAAAAGGCATTTTTTAATTTTGCTGGGTTTACAGCTTTTGTGATAGTTTAAAGGGAGATTGGAAAATTGAAACCTCTCAGGAGTTACTGAAAAAGTTAATCATCTAAGAGAACTTCTAAGTATTCTGCCAGCACTTACGTAACCAGATTTTAGTTTCGATTCTTCATGCCTCTGCCGGCTATGCGCAAGATTATTGCAGATGCGAATCGGCGAATCAAGCCATATGTTATCTATCTGTGATTTTTCCAACTCGAATTGGCTTCAGCCCTCTTATGCGAGAGATTTTTCCTATTTTATTGTGGGTCAACGGACTATGATCCATTTTGATATTTCAACCGTTACGTACGCTTTTAGTCTCCACAACTTAGATGCCAGGAGTGCGTGCTGATACTAACCCAATTCTAAAACTTACATTAGGCTAGTGTTATTCATACCAGTTAAGTGAATTCAGTTGCTTCAGCTATACATGATAGAGGCCATTTCTAGTGAAGAGTTGTTTGTCTTTCGCTAAGGCCATTTTCAATTGGAGGGGTATGCGTGAGACATTTACAAGGCATGTATAAGAATTCCTTCTCTGAATGTGTATCATGTATCATTAGAAGGACCTAGTAGACCTCCTTCTTAAAGGAAAATATCTAAATAAATCTTATGAATCAATGAATGTTTAAAGTATTTGCGGACAGCGCGCACGAAGGAGAGTATAGCAGTCCTTGGGAAGTGGTATTTTATTACCTGCTCTATCCAAGTACTTAAAAAGTAACTAAGGACCGCATTCTTATCGGGGGTTTGAAGAGGATTATTGACAAAAACATTGTATTAAGCATATATTAACTATGCCATAGCACTCCGCTTCTCGTGGCGTTATTGAAAGGCGACATCATGACCTTCATCGTACCCTTCGCACCTATTATATAAAAAATAAATCCAATTTAAGATTATTGTCAAAGATTTGTGTAATTAATGTTGGTGTGAAGTGTTGAATGTACTACGACAGAACTTATTATTTTCCACGACAAGACGCTTCAACAAAACTTCTATTGATTAAAGGAATCACCTTTTGTACCTGAAGAGAATAAATATGTAGTGTCTATTCCGGCAGTCTTGCTTAAGAAAGAGAGAAAAAATAAGCGAAGGAGAAGGGTAGAGATACCATATTTCAAGGTTCATTGGTCATGATGAAGACACTATATTTCCTTCACACCAAAAAGAGTCTTCGACAGCTTTATGTTGAAATATGTTGGTGCATATGATGTAACGAAGTTGCTTCGTAATACTACTCACCTACAAACGTTAAAAAACAGAAAATATAAGTTCATATTTACGATAATTTGAAGTTATCCTATGCTCAAACGAGAATAGAATATAGTTGCTAAATGAATAAAGTGACAAACAGTATTACATATTACATATTACTATCATTGATACTATTGTAGTTTAATTGCATCATATTAAGATTAGCTAAAGTATTTCTATTTTTATTGTATTATTATATTTATGTCTGGGTTTCAGGTTAAGCTAGATATTCTATTATTTTCCTCCTGTCTGTACTGGTATTAACTTCAGATTTTTCCGGAAGTTCTCGGAAGATGACACAATATACATTTGACTAATAGGTCTAATCATGATTAGCAAGTTTTACTACACTCTGTGTAGAATTTGCTTTAAGAGATTAGCTTGCTTAAAACAAACGAATATATGTGCTTATTACATTGTTTAACAACAAAAATGTAAATTGAACAAAATCAGCTAATTCTTATTGATTTTGTGGTGCTGATCACGAATTTGAAAGTTATTTTCGAATATTAGCTCTATTTTTCGTTTTACAGGCATTTCTAATAATAACGCTTAAAAAATAAATATATTCGCTTCGTTTGGGGTAAAATGTTACACTGATCCGGCAACACTGGAGAAACTATATGAACGTTTGGTTTCATTGTGTTCCTTATCTCAGTAGTGTTCTGCTATTGTTAGAAAAGACAGGTTTAGTGCAGTTATCAGCGTTTTGGGTGTGACGTTTGTGTAGTGCAGGACATAAAAATACAACTACAAGTACGCAAAAATACTGGTATTTCGAATGTATATTTTTAAATAGTTGTCGGAACTATTTCAAGTGACATTTTGAGGATTTCAATAAACAAAAATGTCGCGAAATTGTGTAAACAGTGCGGATAGCTTCTGCTACGTGTGTGGGGAAGTGACATTTTCCTCACAAAAGCAGACTATAACACCACTAATAACAAAAGCCTGTCAATATTACTTTGGGTGTAAAATTGGAGACCAAGATAAATCTTGGGCACCCCACATTGTGTGTAACACTTGTGCCACCAATCTAAGAAATTGGATTAATGGGAAGGGGCGCTTAATGCCTTTTACAGTGCCCATAATTTGGAGGGAGCCAAGTGACCACATCAGAGACTGTTATTTTTGTATGGTTCCTTCTGTCAAGAAGGAATTTCCATGAAGAAGAAGCGGGCCTTGATCTATCCTAACATTCCTTCTGTAATGCGCCCTGTTCCACATGGAGAAGGACTACCTGTTCCTGACCCACCTAAAGAATACGATCTTTTTTCTGATGATGATCAAGAAGCTGAAGCTCCTGAATCAAGTACTTCGAAGGACCCTACGTTTGTTGTAGAAGAACCTCCATGTGAACCACATAGACTTGCTCAAGAGGAACTAAGTGATCTAATAAGAGACTTGGACCTCTCGAAAAGCAAAGCCGAAATTTTAGCGTCACGCTTAAAGCAATGGAATTTATTGCAGGAAAAAGTAAATATTTCAGTATATCGGAATAGGGAGAAGATGTTCACTTCATTTTTTACTATAGAAGACACACTTGTGGCACGTACAGATGTAAATGGTCTCATGAGGGCACTTAAACTTAATTACAAACCTACGGAGTGGAGACTCTTTATAGATTCGTCCAAGGTGAGTTTAAATGCAGTGCTTTTACATATTGGAAATGAACTTCCTTCAATTCCTGTAGGGTACGCAGTTCATATAAAGGAATTTTATGAAAACTTGAAACGTTTACTTCAAGCCACTAAATATTTTCAGTGGCTCATTTGTGGTGACCTTAAAGTAATAGCACTGTTGCTAGGTATGCAGTTAGGGTATACAAAGTATTGTTGCTTTATATGTGAATGGGACAGTGAAGATCGTGGATCTCATTACCGCAAAAAGTGATTGGAGTACCAGAGAAACTCTTCAGCCGGGAGTGAAAAATGTGCAGCATGAACCACTGGTAGATCGTAACCGAATTATGCTTCCCCCTTTACATATTAAATTAGGTCTTATGAAAAGTTTTGTTAAAAGCATGAACCAAGAGGATGAGGCCTTTAAGTACCTAAGAGGACAATTCCCTCGATTAAGTGATGCCAAAGTTAAAGAGAGTGTTTTCATAAGGTCACAAATTAGGCAACTATTCAAAGATCACAAGTTCGACGAAATTCTCCAAGATGAGGAGAAAGCTGCGTGGGAAAGCTTGAAGAGTGTTTGTTCACAGTTCTTGGGAAGACACCGAACAACAAATTACAAACAACTGGTAGCAAAGTTGTTATTGTGCTACGAAAATCTTGGTTGCAATATGTCTCTGAAACTCCACTTTCTTCATTCACATCTCGACTTCTTTCCCGAAGATTGTGGAGCAGTAAGTGACGAACATGGTGAGCGTTTCCATCAAGATATTGCAGCCATGGAGAAGAGATATGAGGGAAAGTGGAGTTCTAACATATTGGCCGACTACTGTTGGACTATTGCAAGGGATGCTCCAGATGTAACCTACAAAAGGCAAGCCAAGCGAAGACGCTCAAAATAAAACAAACATAATCCTGTACAAGGGATCACTTGAAACTTTTGTCTACATTGCAGTGTAGTTCTTGCACAAAAAGGTATTTGTACATATTTTTCATGTTTTGATGTTAATACTGATTTTTATTACGGAATTGTTAATGTTTAACTTGACCACGGTTACTTTATTTTCTGTATCGCTGTGAAACTGGTATTTGCGCAATTTTGAAAAAGAAAGTACAAGGGTATAGAAAGCTATAGGTTAGGGTACTTCTTAACTCCCCAGCTTATCACATCACAGTGAAATAGATAAAAAAAGTGAAATGTAGGTTTTTACAAGGATTTTGCTTAAATGTTCTATAAATATTAATACATTTGTATATATACAGCTACTGTTGTACAAGGACGTTTTTTTTCACAACCTGAGCTAAGAAAATTCTTCTATTATCATTTCCTTTCATGTTATGCTTAAATGAATGCAGAAATCGCAATTTCAAAGAATTTACATACTTTCGATCAACATTTGTTGAACAGTGTTATTATTCTGTGGATGACTCCGCACACTCAATGTTTTATTAGTTGTGTGCTAATATTTTAGTGCCAATTTTGTTTGCTTGTGAATATGTTATAAATAAATTACTTTTGTGAATTTAGCCATAAATGTAAGATCGATATTATTTAATGGTATATTTTGTACTTTTTCATCGTTTGTGGAAATATTCGAAACAGGAAGTCATCTTCAGAGACCTCAAAATCAATTTTCGAAATTTGTTTTCTTGAGATCAACCATTTTATCACGTTTAATTATCTCCTGTGTCTCATCAAAGTTTTTCTGATTCACGGAACGAATTTTTTTCCTGGGTTGAGATTTCTGAGATAATTTCAGATTGATCGGTATTCCTTTCATCTTTCGAGTTTAAGATGCTCTTATTATTATGTTACCTTTCGTCCAATTAGGGCTCATCTCTTGTGGAAGTGAGAGAGGAAACATATTTTCCTCTGGTCTTTAGAAATTAATGAAAGCACGTTTATTTTGTGAGAAAAATCTATGGAGCAACAAGTGTTTATACTGAAGTTTTTTACTGTGTGCATTTATCTGCGTTTACCGGAAATTAGAAGTTTTATCCCGGCGAAATTGTAGTACTCTGTTGATGCCCGCCATATTGGCATAACCTGTAAATATCGGTTATGGCCTTATAGAGTTTAGATTTTAGAATCGACCGAATTAACTTATTCAAAATAAGGTTCAAAAGTTAATTTCCAAAAGACCCATTGATTACGATTGAAAGTGAGTTTCTCCTGTATGGACAACGAGAGGCCTGCACTAAATGTTTGCTCCTAAATTCGGTTGGAACTAGAAAATGTCAAAGTAAGTTTACTTAGTTTTAAGTGATGGTAAATGGAAATGAAATGTTCCACTATAGAATATTTTTGGGCATAGCAAAATTATGTTAACAAACAAAATCATCCTCTCTTGGCTCATTTTAATTTTGGAATCTTATGACTGGTATTTTGTCTTAGTAGTGTTTGTATCATCAACATGTATTGGTAGGCTGGTAGTTCTCCCAGGAATTATATTGACACTCTGTCTTCATGTGACCTTAAGGACATTCTTTAAAGAGGTACTTAGATTGTCATAATGACATTCCGTTTACGTATTTTCTGTACAGAAGTCACATAGTCTTGTACTGTTGTGTAAGATAACGAGAATCATTTTAACATTAGTCGGATAAGTGGCTTTGGCTTCGGTTTTGGCAAATCATTTATGTACTTCATTGTTTATTTGTTTTTTAATCAAAAATTCTATTCAAAATTTATTAACCTGATAAAATTTCAACTATTGTGATTGCCCATAAATAAGCGGTGGCCATAACTGTAATATATTGATAATATGTCTGCCATTTTTACCATAAATTATATGATTCCGTATAAAATTATTAACGGCAATTAAAGTTGTTTTCCAGCGTACAATCTGTCTCCTTGCACATAAAACTTGATTACCTTACTTTTATCCATTTTCTTCTGTTTGTACTGCGTTCGTTCTCTTCAAACATGTCTTTATCATAAAATGATGGTCTGAATGTGTGTGGGGGTTCATTTATTTGTAATAGTGATATATTTCTAATGCCTTAGTTAGATTAGTGAATTAGGATTAGCACCGGTGTTTATTTTCATTTTATGTATCATTATTTATATTTTTAATTGTACTGTTATTTAAAAGGTTGATCTAGCCTATTGAAACAGGTAGTCAAAGTGTTATAAAACCTACAGTCTGACAGCCAGCAAGCCATTGGTATCAAATGGCATAATATTCAAGTAACACTACATGTGTTCGTGTTGTTTAAGAATAGTCCACTACATTACGAGTACCAAAAATATGGATTTGCATGACTATATGACAGTCTGTATAGGAAAATAGAAAAATGCATGGGTGTGCTCCGGTGCACCCCTCCCCCTAAATCAGGCCTTGCCTCTAAGGCTATCTATATAGTACGTTTATGCAAGGTACATTTTCATTTAGTATAGAGTATAATTATTTGGAACTGTGAACCAAGATACTTTGTTAACTGCACGGAATAAGTTCAGAATAATTTTCGTGCATGACTCCGATAGAAATTTTAAAAGTTCAATAGTATGAGCTTATCAGATAGATATTCGTCCATATTTAGATTTGCCATCCTTAAGCGATAGGCGTTAAATTTTTCGTCTCAAGTTCGTCCATGATATCCTCCATGATTGTAGTTTTTATCTTGATTAATTTATGTCAATGAGTATTCCTTGCAACCAGACAACGAATTGTACTCCATTCTTTTCTATTAACTCTCAAAATCGTCTATTTATAAGTATCGCTACAGTAAAGAAATTTAATACAGTTTTTGATCTACTCTCAAATAAATTTTCTGTTGTACGTCGATAACTTATTATTTATTTAAGAATATTGTAACCGTTCTTATCAGATATTACATTTTTTTCTTATTTTTAGATTGCTTCGTTACTTTTCTCTTATTATTAATTGTTGAATTATTCGTATTTTTGTCTTCCTATATACAGTATTAGTCACACTGTAAAAGATTCCGAATATATTCTTTCAATTTTGCGTTTTCTTTTAAATTTACGGTTGTATGTAATATTTTACTGTATAACTTCATACTATGTTCTATGTTACCAACATGTTTTGTTTACATTCTTTTTGGATTCAAAGATCCAATATATTTCAATCAAAAATTTTTGTGTAGGCTTTATATCTGGAAAACTACATATAGTGTAGCCAAACGCCAACTATCACTTAACTCAGTGTGATGTGCTTATTACGTAAAAGAAAATACGAAAACCCGATTTAGGGGCCATTCAAAAATTTTGTGGCCCCTGATCCAATAATTGCCAGGGATTGGCAATCTTGGGCAAGATTGCAATCTTTTGATACATTTTTAGGTTTCCAAAAATTCTTGTACTCCTTTTACCACTTTTTACATGTATTTTTATTTTATTTTTTCACATTATTATTAGTAATTGTTGTACTTTAATTTCTTTTTTACTGCACACTTACTGTATTTGTATTACCGTTAACATTTCAATCAACTTGTCATATATTTTTTTTTAATTCCTTCGGCATACTTATGGCCACAGGTTGTTCATGTCAAATAAACACATTATTAGTAATTGTTGTACTTTAATTTCTTTTTTACTGCACACTTACTGTATTTGTATTACCGTTAACATTTCAATCAACTTGTCATATATTTTTTTTTAATTCCTTCGGCATACTTATGGCCACAGGTTGTTCATGTCAAATAAACACATTCAAAATTATTTCACTGCAATAATCCATGGACAATACAATAATGGAAGATGTTTTGTGTTTCTACAAACATAAGTAATTTATTTGTGTGTCTATTTTGGAACGTTTTCGTACGTTTTCATTGTATTCGTTGTAAAATCTGTGGAATGTCATAAATAAAATTATATTTTGTGAATTCTATTAGTTTTCTTTGTTTATATATTTTTTTGGTATATCACAACCAATTTTCTTGTCCGTTGTGACTGGTTGTTCCCAACAATGTATTGTTATATTTTCTACTTTCATTTAGCTTTTTTTTTTTTTAAAAAAAAACGGAATCGTTCAAATACATTATCATATTATTGGGTTATGTCATTGTGTCTTTCATGATATTCTTTCGTTATTTAAGCTCTGTCAGGCAGTATTTTCTTTTTATATCTGCTTTTATTACTGCTAGCTTAATGCTATTCCAATTTAATGCATGAATCTAGTTTATGATTGTCAGATTTCTACAATCAAAGGAGGAGGACAAATTTGCCCCTTCAGTATTAAAATATATATTATTTAAGTATATTTAAAGTAACTTTTTTGCATTATATACAGGATGATTGTAATTAAAGTTCCACTTTCAAAATGCTGTAAAACAAAAATAAAAGAACCACTGGTCAGAATTACTTAAAATTTGAACTGAATATACTTGAAGAACGTGGAAACGGTATGGCACAAAGGACACCTTTCCAAAATGTATCGATAGATAACGCCGTAACCAACATAACGAAAGTGGATTCGGGTACAAGTGACATTTTGAATCGAAATACGACGACTTTGGCATGAGTAGCACATTAAACCAACTGTACTGTTCAATGTGCATGATTGTTTCGGCTTTGTGACGGAAAAAATGACTTCTAAGTCATTCAATAGTTGTGGAACAGTTAGTTTAAAGCCCATCCACCACGGCAAGGTCGTACCACATCGGTTGGGAAAAATAAATTTGTATTATCCTTAGGCCGGAAACTACAAAAAAAAGCACATCATGAGTCGGTTTAATGTGCAACTCATGTCAAAACCGTCGTATTTTGATTCAAAATGTCACTTGTAGCCGAGTCCACTTTCGTTATGCCACTTCGACGCCATCCGTCTATTTATACACTTCCGAACATTTTTTCCTTATGCCATATCGTTTCACTCTTCTTCAAGTATATTCAGTTCAAATTTGAAGTCGTTCTGACCAGTATTTTTTGTTTACAGCATTTTGAATGTTAGATTTGAATTATAATCCACCGATATATCAACTATCTTAAAAATAATAAAGGAAATATAAAGAGAAATTTGTATACAGTAGTGACTCCCCAAAAGAAAGCAGCTTTGGTTTGTATTTCTTGTCACATTGAGCTGTTTGGATTAAAGCCTTGTCGGTTAAAATCTCGCTATACATTGTAGTGTACAAACATGTTTCCGGTTCACTATTACCATAATCACCGCCACATTGTATCATTGTCCATGATAGGTACAAATTTGAAGTTATGCTCCCAATGCCTTAACAGCGAGTTTGAGTATTTGTCAAGAAAGACATCAGTTTCCAAAATATTTTATTACATTCAATTTTGCTGTTGAATATGGGAAAATGTAGGAGAAAATTATTTTGTAGTTTTTGAAATTTATAAGAGAAGGAGTTCCTTGAAAATTAATTTATACTTTGTTTCGACTAATGTAATTTACTTGAGCTTTTCAAATGAAAAATTTTCTTCCCTAATGGGATATTGTGCTGTTGTGAAGTGAAGTATTTTTCAGAGATTGAACCACTTTTTAGCCATGAAATGAGGGCAAACTTGTCCGACTCACTGACAAAGGACATCATTTTTTAAAAAAGTGGAATGTCGTTAAAAAACGAATGTCTGGGAACCTTATCCTATTAGGTATCCAAAAATAATTTTCAGTTTTTATTACAACAAAGAGACAAATGATAACGTGAAGTAACATGTATCTGCAAAATGAAGAAAAAAGTTCTCAACAACAGCAGAGAACTATGGAATGCACGGTAGTAAACCTAAGCGAGGCACGAATCAACAAAGTCATTTATTGTATATGCTACTACATAATTGAAGGTTCAGAACCGCTGCTATTACTGAAATTATCTATCGAACGTCTCATATGCTAGCTAGCCTATTATTCTCTCGTAGCTGCCTTCAGAGTAGTGTTTCTTTCAGAAACAATGTTCCGGGGTTCACTGCTGGTACTATTCTATTTTTTATTATGGTATATACGTATTATTTTCGTCTCCTCCGGAGGGGCACTCTCAGAGCTCCGAGGGCAGTGCGCCCCCCAAAAAATCACTGCTTGAGAGTCTAATTGGTGTCATCAAATTCCTGTCAAAATGATATTTCAACGATACGAATTGAAGTAATTTAGCAATTAAACATAGAGACCCTAGAGTGATATACATAGAGTGGTCGTATGTAAATTGTGTCTTCTTTACCGAACTTCCACGGGAAAAGTAGCCACAATCTTAACTCAGCACAACGAACTAGAAATTTTCAACACAAATAAATGCAGTGTCATTAAAAATGTTTTAAACATTTCCTAGTGATACACATGGAACTCCCATTACAATGCTCTTAAAGCAACTACCAGCAGAAGATTATTCTACAAAATGAACTATGTATTGACATATTCTCCAACGCTTCTTTTAATAGTTTTATTCACTTTTTTGTAAAGTCGATTATTTAAACGTGGATAATGGTTTTTTAGAAACAAGCCCATAACAAGGGCTCCGATCCTGAGGGCCCTGGCCCTCCAAAGCTCTAGTGGGCTCCCCTAGTGTATTTATGAATATACAATATTTGGCATAATTTGAATGTAATTTATCTTAACATCCTCATATATATATACACCTTCTGCGTCTGAGTGCCCCCCCCCAAAATTTACAGAGAAATCGGCGCCCTTGGCCCATAATCTCGCAAGCCAACGTGTACATAAGATTTCGTACTAAATACAGAAAATTAAACTAATGCAATTGTAAAGCTAAGAACTTAATGATTAAAAGGTTGGTTTATGACTTAGAGTTTAACGTTTTGTTTCAGCATCGAGCATGTGAGTCGAAACCTACTGCTTTAATTGGTATCCGCATTTGCATCAAAAACGAAAGGAGTTTTAGCGGTAACCAGCCCAGAACCACATTTCCAAAAAGTATGCGTCTTTGCCACTTGCTAAACAAAGAATTATATTTACTGGGTAGATAAAGTACAAATACATATACACGATGCAACTCAGTTGCATGCATTCTCTGAATTTCTGTCCGAATATTTTTCTTTTAGATCTTCCAATGCTTGTTGGTTATTAGCAAGCACTTTTCCCTTCAAAATACTTCATGGATAAAAACAAAAAAAAAAAAAAAAAAAAAAAAGAAATGTCTTGGCCCGGCGATCGCAAACACTAACGATAACCGTTCATTATTCTGTGAGTTGACTCATTGATTCGTATGATGTGCGGTAATTTGCCCTTTATCCTGTTGAAAGAGGTTTATGAGATGGGAATGGTATGAAGATCAGCTCGGAGGTACCCAGGTACATAACTCTTATTAATATCACAGACGTTTTTGCAGGAAACTTCCAGTTGGAGTTCTTTAATCCGTAAATTTTTAATAGTGCATTTGGCTACTCAATATTTCGTTCGCAGAAAAATATAAAGTAAAGTAACATGCGAAGCTTTACTTGAAGTTCCCTGAACTTAATGAGCCAAGCTGCCCATGAAAGTGGCCTCGTACAGGATTGAAATACATTCTAGTCTTGTTTGTGTCACTGGAAATGTTGTGGAGAGACTCATCACGTGGAGAAAGAAACCTATCCATGATTGGGATGGAACTTCATCAAAGATGCCTAACAACACAATAAATATACAATGAAGAAACTATATCTCATAAGGGAGAAGGGGTTTGTTAACACAATAATAGACACTAAAAGATCCTAAAAACAGGATGAAAAATGTGTCATCACTAGGGACCGGAAGTTGAGGAAAAAACCTCTTTCTTATGAGTGCCTGAAGACGAGACTTAACAAAATATATGTTCATTTTGAGCCACTGTAGGCCAGAAAATGGTGGATTTTATTTGTTCGTTTTTGCCTTTTTCGGCGCTTTTTGTTTATTTGTCTTTGTTTAAGCTTTTAATATGCCTTAACGCCTTTTTTGCCCTTTACCTTTCGACAACAAATTTATTGGTCATTAACTTGAATCACCACCATTGTCTTAAAATCTTTTGTTTAGTAAAGGAAATCCTAATGATAAGACATTCTTCAACGACTGGACTGATAAGACTATATCTCCAACGATCACAAGTCAGATAAGAAGATGTAACAATGTCCTCCAGCAAGGGGGTGAGGGTGGGGAAGATTTTTTAAATTTTAGTTTGTACTTCAGTTTGTGGAAGGACAGACCGTTAACCTACCAGAAGCTTGTATTTCTTCAGCATTATATTCATTAAATATGCAATTCTAATTAAATTGAATCTTATTTTTACGTCGTTTATTCCAGTTTTTATGTCCTTTTTTTAGATATTTTTAGATCTTTTATAGGTCATTTTTCGGCGATTTTTTGGTCATGAACTTCCGAGCCCTAGTATCACCCTATCGTTTACAGTATAGTGTAATATGTCATTCTGCAATGTTGTGGAGTCCGATTTTATTCATGACACAAATAATTCAGGTTACAAAACCTACCCCGATTACCTAAGCATATTACAAAAATTTACTTGTCTTATTATGTCCTTCTGGAACACGTCGAAAACCGTATTTTGCTCACAATATCAGTAAGAGGCTCTACAACAGATTCCTGGAATATAGGATAGTCAACATAGCCTACATGTGTTGCCACACAGAACCTTAACTTCACGTCATTGAGTTCTTCATGTAAGTGTAAGAAAAGGAGGAAATGCACACCATCAAATTGTAAATCTATGGGCTGTTGCACTGGCAGATCTCATCTCCATTTTCTGACCTATACACTACCGGAGATTACTTCAGTACATCAACTGAAACGTTGACAAATAATTACAGCATAGTAGGCAATGCTGGTTTCCATAAGAAATTTCAACAGACTGTGGATTAGATTTTTACTATTCGCCTTTACTCACTAAAATCTATTAGTCATTTACAAAGTTAGTAGTGTTCTTATATAGATGCTAATTCTCAATCCATAGGTTGTCCGTGTTAAAAGTTTTGGGGAAATTCCATAAGCATGAAATTTCGTATTGTACACTTATTTGCCAATGGCAGGTTAAATCTTTAAAAATGTGAATTTTGTCACTACAAGCTAAGGGAAGGAGGATTAATACAACTTTAGAAAGCTGTATACAGCTTGTTTACATGGTAGAAGACGGTGTTTTACAGAGTTGCCAGCGGCTTAAGCGTTAGGAAACTAAACGTGCTAGAGACAAAACCTTGAAACAATCGTGATGGAGAGGCAGTATCCATAGCAAATAATACATGTTAATCGTGCTCGGTATCTTATCTTTCTCAAACGATCGGCATAAGAACAACAAAGAGAATGATTATTTCAGAAAGAATAAAAACTTCTGCTTTCTTCTAATATTAAACAAAAAGGCGTGACCATTAGAGAATAATATTATTATTAGTAGTAGTAGTATTAGTATCATTATTATTATTTACAGTTATGATGAATTTGTTGGGTCACTGGCGTCACAAGCAATGTGCGATGACTCAGGGCCTCGCGCTTTCAGAGGCCTCACAAAGACCAACGTGCCTAAATACAATTTGATACTGACTTTTATAAAAACCCATCAATTCAATAATTAATAATATAAATACAAATAATTATGAATTCCGATTTGTTTACATAAAACATTACATAATGGTGGCTTGAAAGATACTTATAATCTATTCTTGTAATATTAGGCCATTACCATAGGCGACAGAGCTTACTTAAACATTGCAATAATGAAAGCAAACAAATCTTTAATTTGTTTTGCACTAATAACATCGTTGAGATTAATTGATTTCGAGAATTCTTCTTCTTTCTTCTTCTTCTTCTTCTTCTTCTTCTTCTTATTTATTATTATTAGCTATTTACAAAATGGAGGCCTTACAAACATTTCTTGCCGAGGGATTCACGAACATTTCTCGACGAAGGTTTCGAAAGAATTTACTAGGCCGCTAGCTGTATGTTGCCATAATGAATTGGAATTAATAACATTTCTCGACGAAGGTTTCGAAAGAATTTACTACGCCGCTAGCTGTATGTTGCCATAATGAATTGGAATTAATAACATTTCTCGACGAAGGTTTCGAAAGAATTTACTAGGCCGCTAGCTGTATGTTGCCATAATGAATTGGAATTAATAACATTTCTCGACGAAGGTTTCGAAAGAATTTACTAGGCCGCTAGCTGTATGTTGCCATAATGAATTGGAATTAATAACATTTCTCGACGAAGGTTTCGAAAGAATTTACTAGGCCGCTAGCTGTATGTTGCCATAATGAATTGGAATTAATAACATTTCTCGACGAAGGTTTCGAAAGAATTTACTAGGCCGCTAGCTGTATGTTGCCATAATGAATTGGAATTAATAACATTTCTCGACGAAGGTTTCGAAAGAATTTACTAGGCCGCTAGCTGTATGTTGCCATAATGAATTGGAATTAATTTCTTTATAATAACCAGCGTTCGAAAAATGCTTCTGTCTAACTCAAGTGTAATGTCATACCGCAGATATCATTTTTGTAAACTTCTCAGATTTTACTATGATTTATAACATTGAAGCGAATGAGAATGTTGACTGATTTTGTTTTCTTTCTGGTTCCTTGCCGGAAACAAAATAGATATCTGCGGTAGATAAGACATGAAGCAGAGGTTGAAAGGAGTGTTCAGGTGATAAAGTCAATGCATGCACCTCGCAGGGCTTTCGGTGAACTAGAAACACTTGGCAACTCTTTTAATACTTTTCGCGAAAACATTCGACATTCCAGTACGATCAATCAGTTCGCACAATTCTCATCTTATGACTTCAAAATTCTAGTACAATTCACATGAAATTCAATCAAAGTGCGTGATTTGGATTTTATGACACAGATTACTACAACATATTCTGTAGTTGGTAACCCTACTGCCAAAGAATGTTTTGTTGTTAGTTTAACTTGTAACCATGACCCACTCACCGCACTACCGACCTGCAGGACATTAAGCAAGCTGTATTACCATAGTTCATTGTGATAAAATTTAACTTTCTTATTGATGTGACTTCCCTCAACCGTCACCAGTGTTATTTGCAATATAACGGAGATGCTGTTCGTTATACAGGATGTTAATGAACTATATCGACAAACTTTAAGAGGTGATTCCTCACATCAAAATAAGAGAAAAAGCTCATATGGACCTATAGCTGAAAGTGCATAGTTTCAGAGCTAGGGCTGTCCAAAATCACGAAAAAGCCAAATTTCAAGAGGCCCTATTTTGAATTCGAGAGATGTGGATGGTGGTACTTAAGCGTGAAGGAAGTCAAGCATACGCAATCCAAAAATGCATATTTCATTAATGTTCAATGTGTGTACAGAATATTCCGTGCACGGTGAAATTCCCATACATGCCACCAACTGAATTTTGAGATATGCTCTAACTTTATGATTGGGTCAAAGTAGGCAAATGATAAGCCTTGATAGCAGTGAACAGAATCCATTGACGCTATGTCGAAAGTGTTAAGGATCGTCAGCAGCACGGTCTCTTGTACAGGGGAAAATCAATGCTACGATGTTTTCTTTCACTCTTATAAGTTAAGAAAACATGAAATATACCGTGACGAAATATATATCATCACACGTTATTCCGAACACAAAGAAACATGGAGCTACCTGTTCCTAACACTTCAGCCTTCCCTCCGAAGCATTGGATGCCCATTGTTGTCAAGGTTTACCTCCTGCCTACTTTGGATCCCTCTTGAAATCAGGTTATATCTGAAAACTCTATTACAAACATAGTATCTGAGAATTACACCCTGTAGGGAATAACCTTTACACCTATTAACAATTGATGAAATATGCACTTTTGGATTATGTATGCTTGGCTTCCTTTACACTGATAAAGACCACCATACACAGTCTCTCGAATTCGAAATAGTGTCTCTTGAAATTTGACTTTTTCGCGATTTTGGACAGCTCTAGCTCTGAAACTATGCACTTTTCGCCATAGCTCCATATGAACTTTTTCTCTTATTTTGATGTGAGGAATCACCTCTTAAAATTTGTCGGTATAGCTCGTTAACACCCTGTATATGCACCATTATATTTTTGTAACAAGATAAATGTATTTCATTATTGCTTAATGCTATTGCGCATTTCGTTCTTACTGTATAAATCTGATTAATTTAATAATACATTCCAAACTACAAAGGACTCATACTGTGTTGAGAATATTGATCTAGATGTAAATAATAAGCGTGCTGCGTGTGTGCTTCTTCTTATTGTTCTGGACAGAAAAAGGAAGAAGAACGGAAGTAAAGGATGAAGATGGCGACAGGAAGAGGTGGACACTATATGTGAGTCGTAACATCTTCTTCATGTATTATTCATGTCAGCGAAGGATCAATCTGCGAACCCAATTTAAGTAAAAATTGATCCAGTCACCGTTTGGTTATTTTGCCTCCGCGAGGCGAGAACCAGGTGTTCCTTCCAGATAAGCAAAAAGGAAGGACGACAAGAACAAATACTAAAATAAAACAAAGAAAAAAGAAAAGAAGTATTTCCAAAAAAAAAAACTTGAGAAAAATATGGAGAAACAGTGGTAAGTCTATAAAAGAAATCCATGCAAAAATAGTCTGTTCCACCCGCTGTGAGCAGGGAAGATAGCTGAAATATCAGGAGAGAATTTTTATGCACATAGTGGCAAGAGTAGCTCACGGTTGCGAGAGAATACGTGACAAAACGGTGATTGGTGTTCTTTGTATCCAATTCAGCAGATATTTTTCCTTTGGCGATGTTTTGTCATAGTGATCAAAACCTCCTTTTTAAAAAAATATTACAAAACATAAAGTTAGATTTATTTTATTAAGTACTTTAATTTTACTGAATATCATATTGAATTTGCTTTATGTGTGTGAATATTGTCTGTGAACTCTGGAACTATATTGTTACTTGAACTATAAATCAATATAGAAAGCTGTGAGAGGTGACATACATAGAGTCTGACTGCACTACGACATGGTAGATTCTTAACTCTTGGTAGCTGTTCAGGACCAAATTGAATATTATTTTGTCGCCTTATATCAGCGATTGCCAAACCGTCGAACGTGAGATACTATTGGTTCGCGGGAACATTTTCGGTAAATCGCGTTAACGCTTCAGTTGACTAACCTTCATTTCTCCATTGAACTGGCGCTAACGACAGGAGGCGCTGACAACAGAAACTCCTTGTTTCTCTCGCACAATTGCCATTGCCAGCCTCATCTTACAGTTGATTGTATACGCGTGGTGTTGTGCATGTTAATGTTTTTCGTGTGTATATTAGACATTTGCTCTCTTGGAGAGTTTTATTTCGAAGTTTATAGACAATAAACAAATGTAAGATATATTTTTAAAACAGTTAGCAGTTCTTTTGGTTGGTAGCTCAGTAGGATTTAAGAATGGTACGGAAGCTCAGAAGATTCATAAGTTTGGCGACCAATGCCCTAAATCATTAAAAGATAATGCCTCCTCATTATTTACAAATATTCATGCAGAACGTTTGATAATTAACCCTACAAGCACACCGTGCTTTTATTAGGACATGTATCACACCGTGGGGTCATATACGACCCCAGTCTGGAGAGTCGTTTCATTAGACTAGATACGGTTATATTATGTTAGGTTAGATAATATTAAGTTAGGTTATCTTAGGGTAGATAATGTGTGGTTTGTTAGATTATATATGTTTTGTAGGTTATGTATATATGTGTATATATGTATATATATATTAGATTATATCTATATGTATTAGATTAGGTTAAGTAAGGTTAAATGAGGTTAGGTTAGGTTTATTAGGTTATATAATCTTAAAGGTTTCACTTATCACATTTTATATATGTTGACATAATTCGTTTCTTTACCGATTATCCAATTAGTCTAAAATACACGAGTTCTTCATGATAACAATATTAAATGTTTTCATTGGGTTTCAATTGTTTGATGACATAAATGAAGCAGTTTTCATTGTTTACCATTATTTACATTTTGCAATTCTCGCAAATGTTGTGTCGGTGTTCAGCAAACACACTTCTCTTACACAAGTAACACACTGGTACTCCTTTTCTGACTTTCTTCCGGCTACAAAAAGCACATCTACCTGGTCGTCCAACTGGTGTCACACTTTGTACCGGTTCCTCTTCGATCCCAAGAACATGACGAATATTGTTTCTTAGCTGTTTTGCCAATTTCTTGTTATTTGCTCTCCTTTTCATGTGTTCTTCACAGAGTGCCAATGCAAGAGCCTTCAATAAAACAGAACGCTTCTTCAGTGTTGAATTAGATCCCGAATTGCACCTGAAGATAACGAAGCTATTTAGTGGAGCTGCATCTAACATACCATAAAGAACTCTGAGTGGCCACCTACGTGTCTTCCTGGAAATGTTTTCGAATGACAGTATTGATCAAATTGATCCACGCCTCCTTTAGTTTGGTTGTAGAATAAGATTATTTTTGGTTTCTGCGTCTCATTGTCTAAAAAAATCACTAAAAAATGATTTGTTATATGGCTATTCAAAACAAACTATGTTTCATTAATCACACCGTGGGGTCATATATGACCCGAGCACTCAAAATAACAACGAACTTTCCGCACCAACACAACAATGCAACTTGCAGTGTCAACAGCATGCTCCGAACTGAAGCTAGACGAAGTGTTGGGTTTCTCTCTCACAACGGCGCTAGCGCAGAACGCATTTTATATGCACTGGGGTCGCCGGTGGCCCCACGGTGTGATTGTAGGGTTAATATTTCATTGGATTAATAAGCACTGAAAAGTGTAGTAATTCTACTAGTTAATCATCAACATAAAGGTTTCTGAAACTACGACAAACGAATAGATTTCAACAATGGAAGAAAAATATAATGGTTATAAATTTTGAAATATTGAATTGTTGAATACCACTTCGTACCCAGCAGATTCTTTTTAGATGGAAATTGCGATACATAAATACGATTTCAATAATAAAAGAAGAGACATAACTCAAATTTCTTACAGAACCAACATTCCTTTTAGAAGAAACCGTTGCTTATAAAAAATATTTCTATGGAACATTTTTTGCAAATGTTAATGCCTATCCTTTCCCTCAAGATCAAAGATGTAATGAGAGTGTAAGCATTGGTGGATCCAGGACGGATTTCTGGGGGAGCGGTGGGTTGTAATACTGCTACTTAGAGCTACTTTTAAGAGCTCCGTACTCTGTGATGTGTTTTCTTTATATATAAAATAAGAATGTTTCCTCTTCTGGGGGAAGGGGGCAATCGCCCCGATCGTCCCCCTGGAACCGCCTCTGAGGGTAAGTTAGTTATACAAAAATTGGTATCGTGGAATGTTCTCCATATTCCAAGTTGCCGGGCATATTTTTGGATTTGGGGGCCCAGAATTTTATGAGTTAAAATTTATTACTTTCTTGGTATATTTCCTTTATTTTTTGTTGGTTTAGGTTAGGTTAGGGCACGTTAGGTTAGGTTTGTATTGGCTCCCAGTTTCAAAACTATACCATTTGCTGCTCCAGGTTATGGCTCCTTTTGGGCAGTGCCTAAATACTTCTTTACATTCGAGCCATGGGTCTGCTTTACATTATAGATTAGAATTGTATGTAGTTTAAAATCTTTAATTGCTTATAGTTATCTCTTCTTAATTAGCCCACTAACCACCTCAATTTAAGTACAATATTTATGTAAATATTGAAGTACATACATCGTCATACAGATAAGCAATAGTTTATGTAGCAACGATCTATTAGCGTCATAAGTTTATGACTAGAATAAGCGCGGCACACAGACTCTTATTGTTAGGATGGTACACTTCTGCCCATAAGAAGCTCGACTGCCTTCCAGAGAGTAAGTCCAAGAAAATGAACCAAGATCGTTAAATCCTTGAAATCTGTAGTTACAGGAAAATCTATTTTTCCCTCTAGTTTGCCACTGATTAATGTACGTAGTTTTACAAGACAAATAGCTCATCTTGCTACGAACTAAATGTAGAAGGGTCGTCCAGAAAATCAAGAACGCTCTGACGTGGTTAAATAAAAACAGAAGATATCAGCGCAAAACATTATTTGCAAAGCCACAGGATATTACTCTACTTTTCTATGTAATCGCCATAGTTGTCAAGACACTTGTTATGACGTGACGTGGACCAGTTTTTCAATGCCGATGTTCTACATATCTGCATCCAAAGGTTGTCACTGCTTGCTCGAGCAGGAGTGATCGTGAAAATGGCGGAAAAGATTCGAGTACCGTGCTTAAAGTGAAACGCCGGTTTTCCTGAATTTTTCTTCAACTTTTTTCTTCAGTACTTCCGTAATAAGTGATGACCTTCCACTCCAATATTCATCATGCACATTGACTCTTCCTTGATTAAACATATTGCATCATTTCCGCACTGATGACTGATTGCACTATCACCATAAACATTCTTTATTTGCCTATAAATTTCAATAGACATAACTTCTTCACTTTCAGATAACGAATGACACTCCGTACCTCACATTTGGCGAGATTTTCGATTGGTGCCGCCATTTTGAATCGCAGCAAAACCAAGTACCGTGACTACACAGCATTGAGACTCGGCTCACACTGAAGTGAAGGAAAGAGCTAACTTCCGCGCAAGCGATCTCCGAGGTGCAATCATTCTTTACTTTCTGAGCGGCCCTTGTATGATTGGTATATATGAAGCAATCATAATAGTTGAAAAAAGAATACCGAAAACAAAACTGATAGTTCTATTTGATAGAACATGGTTCGTGTAAAGGACACAAGGTAACCAAGAGAATAATATACAGCTGGAGAAAGATTTAGTCATGTCTTTGTCGTATAGTGCTTAGCGTAACGAATTGCAAAACAAGTGACTATTTTAGTATGGATTCGAATCCTGTTTAACAAATTATGTTTCCTTCGTAGAATATGAATCCATGAAAATTATAAATATAAAACAGCTATATAATATAATACATTAAGACATAATGTATATGAAATAAAATTATATATTTCTTTTGTATTGATATTAATGTATATTCTTGAGCGAAAAACTATATATATATATATATATATATATATATATATATATATATATATATATAGAGAGAGAGAGAGAGAGAGAGAGAGATGTAGATGTTCATCCAGTACTTCACTATTTTGCGCAGGAGGAACTATTATGAGTTTTGTTTCGCAATTGTGAAAATACAATTGACATTTCAAACTATACGAATTGAATATTGAAACAGATGTGTAACATCGGCTGCAATAGAAATATAATG
This sequence comes from Thermobia domestica, assembly GCF_964235325.1. Lineage (NCBI taxonomy): Eukaryota > Metazoa > Arthropoda > Insecta > Zygentoma > Lepismatidae > Thermobia > Thermobia domestica. The sequence continues at coordinate 232,065,426 of NC_137461.1, read as the reverse complement.
GGAGAGACGATACTTATAATTATTCATTTTTTTTAAAAAAAAAAAAGAAACAGTCTCTTGATATGAGTTACAATTATTACCATATAGGAGTCAATACTGAAACCACAAGATTTACAATTAGTAACTATTTCCGGTTCTATTAGTTAACATTTAGTTACGAAAGCAGTTAATTGAATTATTGAATAGTTTGTTTTCTACTTTTATTTTTTTGGATCGAAAGATCCAGTATTTTTCAATCAAAAATTTTCTTGTACGCCTTGTATCTGGAGAACTACATATAATGTAACCAAACCCGAACTATCAGTTAACTCAGTATAATGTACTTATTCCGTAGAAAATACATAACTCGATTTAGGGGCCCTTCAAAAATTTTGTAGCCAGCCCAAAAGATCCAATATATTTCAACACAAATTTTCTTCTAGGCCTTATATCTGAAAAACATATAGTGTAGCCAAACCCAAACTATTAGTTAACTCAGTATGCTTATTCCGCAGGAAATACGAAAACTCGGTTTAGAGGCTGTTCAAAAATGTTGTCCAAAAGCTTATTATTCGCCAGGTCCATTTTTGGTTTTCCTAATTTTCTTTTCATATATTTATATCTGCAGTGCAAACTCAGCGCAAATGACTTATCATTTAAGCCATTATAAACTTTTTAGGAACGAAATTACGTTAACTATCGATAATAACGAACATATTATATACCACTTCATTTAAGCATATGATGGATGTCGGGAACTTATTTGACAAACGTCTGGTTTTCTTTATATCAAATTTTCGTCCTAAATTATGTTTTTGTTTTAAACATTCAAGCATAAAGATAGTATACATAGTACAGGATAGATTAAATTAGGCCCATCTTGACTAAACTTCGTGTTATGGTAGATCTTGTTGAGCATAGTATGCATTACGATATTGAAGTGTTTAATTCCTGAGTTTAAGACTATCAAAATTGGGGTTTCGACTTAGTCAAATTTCATAAAAGGAAAAGTCTGTATTTGCTCCTTACACACAAAAAAATGCATTTCCCATAATCTGATACTAAATGATAACTACAAGAATAATGATTAGATTGTCGATTAGTATATAAATGCAGTATATAAATGTTAAAAGTATTTGCTTCAAAAATCAAAGAAGTTCTTTTTATACAATGGGGAAACGTACAAGATTAGATTATAGCACAATTTCTACTCAGCACGAATTAAATATACTGGTGGAAACGTATTTAAGAACTAATCGGAATCCACGGACACAACCCAAATTTTACACACGAGAAGAAGTGTTAGTGGTCTCAACATGGAGCTCTGGAGAAATCAGAAATGTGTTGTACGCATATAGTACACTTCGAAACATAACGTTTTCACTACTAGGAGTTATTCCTAATATTTACCAGGCAGCATTTCCTAAATCTCTACTTACTCACTAGAAGACGAAGAGCGGCTCTTAATATATAAGGGTGATTTTATATATTAAATTTTCCTCCCAATGAGACGGTAGCTATCTTCAGGAGAATGAATAAGGATACTTCATGTTTTGAAATGAACTGTTCATGGCGTTCAGATGTTCAGGAATACGCTAAAGGTTTTGTCCGTAGTTTGATATTAATCACTGGCCGTAAATGTTGACGTAGCTTTGCGATTGTCATTATTGGAGTCAAGTTGCAGATCAAGTACCATCGCACTATGTCCCATAGGTTGTCATAAAATTTAAATCCGAAAGCCAGAATAGATTGTGTGTGTACCATGTAAAGAACGCTTAGTTGTGCTGGCGCTATAGAAGAACGTACTATCCTGCTGTAACATGAGGTCCCACGAAGTGCTCAGATAAGATCGAGGGATTGATGACCTTACGAATGCAAATGTACTAATCATACTTTCGTAAATGTAGGAGAAAGACGAGCGAAATGTGTTGTTTATTGTATAAAATATTAGAATACTAGATGTGAGTATTATATGGAAAGTGGGAAAGTAAGCTTGTATGGGGGGACTCTGTTCCGGAATCATGTGCCTCTTCTCTCGTACACCACTGATAAACCACAGAACCTAACAACTCGTCAAGATAACAATGTGTGAAACAACTATCCGGACACTCGCAGCTTTCTATACAGCAACGATCGAAGTTACTTGATGCCATGGTAGGCATTTGTAGGTAGGCCAACAGTGTAAAGGGTGGTTCAGAAGTGGGCGTACCTTCCTTTAGTTTCAACAGTCTAATGTTAGTTTTGGTAGAATGTCTGTACATAGTTACCTTAAAGTCTTAAGAGTCTTAAGAGTCATAAACATCGGTATGATCACCATACATGTCGTAACACAGATGAATTCTGCGCCAAGTTCTAACAGATGTTTTGTGGAGATACTCCGGAGTCACGAGGTTGAAGGCATATTCCACAGTTGCTCGTAATTCCTACATTATGTGATATCGAGTGTTTCTTACTTGTTACTTTATGAAATCCCAGAGAGCATTTTCTGGTGTTGTCAGATAGGAAATTCTTGGAGGCCAAGCAAAGGGAGCTGGTGAAGGGATTTTGATCACACATTGTTGATTACTCCAACTTCACTGCAAATAACTGTTACCAAGCAGAAAACAAATGAACATGGATAGCAATGTTACCAGACAATGCCAAGCAATTGTTACCAAACAAGTGTGGGTAAAACCTAAAACCGTCAGAAAACACCAATTAAGTTATGCCCACTTCTGGATCACGCTGTACATACATATAAATTGAGATGCACGTCCAATTATTCGCATACAAAAGGACAGTTATATTGTCCGATAACCTTCAAACTACTAAGGGTGTTTCTTCTATAGACACACATTTTATGATTTGGAATTTGCACAAACTAGATTACTATAAATATACGCAGATAACGATGAGAAAATCGAGGCATAGAAACAAATTTCAACTTAATTTGATGAACATAGCATCTTCACGATGCACAACTTGTATTTGTAAGGACGTTGAAATATAAAAGTCATCAATGCTTTTTCGGAAGGATAGTGGACCATTTCTCTTGCAGTCGGTTCTCAGATTGTTAGCAATTGTGCAAATCTGAAATCAGTGTCATAATAACTATTTCAAAACTGGTAATCAATGTTCATAATGTTTAGGGAATCGAACAGGAAAGGGAAGGTCTCGAAATTTATGTTCTATTTTTTTTAAAACCAATCTGGTTGTTTTAATTTGGAAGACTGTATCTATATATGTAAGGATATTTGTTCGGTACCATACAATGAACTCAATCATTCGCTCTTTGACAACAACAATAGCACTAACAAAATACGGTGAAATTCCGCTTTGTTTTGGTAGAAAGTAAGAAGTAACGAGTATTTACCTGATTGCATCATTCTAATTAAAATTTGAATTTGGAAATAATTTGCATCTCTGGAAGAACCATATACATTTTTGCATAATCTTTAAAATTTACTAGATCGAGAATTACGCTTTTATTGTTATTATTATTCTTTATTTGTTTTGAACAGTTGGATATAAATGTAGAACATTCTATTTATGGGGTCTTTTCGTTTCAGATTGAATGAGATTTAAACTTCCAAAAATCATTAAATCAAGACTTTCGGGAAGGTTTATTTCAAGAAGAGTTAGTTCTCGTTGCAAGACTTAGAAGGTGTAGATAAGTGGTTCTCAACCTGGGGGTTGTGAAGAATGACGAAGGGGAAGCAAGCTATTGATAAGTACTAAACTGTTAAATTATGAATAACGCACCATTTGCAATAACCATTTTCAACTTATCTTTTGGAAACTTAACATACACTACGTGTTGGACATTTTGTCTTTATTATGAGAAGGAGGTTTAGGGAAGTGTGGCGCAAGGTAAAAAAAAAAAAAAAAAAGGCTGAAACTAGTGGTTTAGATAATGTCTACGTCTTAGTTTTACAAAAAAAGTTTACTTTTTAGTAAACATTACACGTTTTCCGCTCTGCATTCTATATTACAGTATTGAGTTACTAACTTTAAATTATTATTACAACGCTAATGTAATATTACATACATAATATTACATACACAGTAACTTAGAAAAAATGAAACGAAATGAAATCTTTGAGTTTTACGTCCCACGGATATGCCGGTTAGGCTAAAGGAGACGGGGATGATGAGTAATGAATGAAATGGTGGAATGAAGAAAGTGGGAGGAAACGGGAGAACCCCGAGAAAACCCATGCACACGGTGTTTGTCCATCACAAAGTTCACTTGGCGGGGGCTGGGATCGAGCCCGGGACCCCAAGCACCAGAGGTGAACGCTCTACCACTGAGCCACCGCGGCCCCCACGGTAACTTAGAAGTTATATGATAAATGAAAGAATAAATAAAATAGAAACGAGAAAAATCACTAATAACACGGGTGCCCTTGATATACATGGTCCAATGTTCGATTCCGCGTGGGAGAGCACAAATATTTAATTTTAAAACCATTTTTTTCAGTAATTATCCTTCTTCTTTAGCCTAAAGAGCATAAATTTAGGGCGTTAAATTTCATTTAATTAATAAAAACACCTAATATATTTGTAAATCTTTTTTATTTTTCTTCATTACACGGAGATATAATCTGAAGTGAATTGCTTTAGTGCAATGTTGTAATTTTATATATAAAATGTTTTAAGTTAAAATGAAAATTCCGGATTTTAATTACCCAAACTCAAGGTATGCCGATGTTCAGAATCGTAAAATACAGTTACGGTATTATAAATAAATAATTGCTGTATTTTCAGTCCGTCCAAAGTATTTTCTATTTTATTTACTAGTTCATATTTACTAGTTTAAGGAATTATTTCCAACTCGTTACTGGGTTGTTGATTTTTTATAGTTATCACAAGCATTTGACCCTTCATTCATTGCGTACTGAGCCAGTTGTCCGGGCAGTACGCGCTTCGTTGCGGTTTCAATATCTTTGTTTGTCATTGTCTTCCGCCCATTTTTCTTCAAAATCTCGGACGCTTCTACAGCTATGCATTCAAATAGGTTGCGCACAAAGCTGTCTAACACACTCACAGTCTTTTTAGAAATTTCCATCTGAGGGTAAATTGTTTTGAAGAGTCTGTATATATAGGTGGAGAAGGTGATCGCCTTAGATGTTTTCCTTGTCTTTGCAGCAATTTTGTTCTGAATTAGCATGTTTCTTTCCTTGTATGTAACTTGAGGGTCTGCAAGATTTATGAACAGAGTAAACCTGAAATATAAAATGATCATTTTTTATTTTAGTGACTGTGTACTTGAATATACATATTTGGATAGCATATCACAGAAGAACCTAATACATAGGGATGCAGGATACTCAAAGACAATCTTCAGGGTATTGCTTGGATCGAACAGTTTCAATTCGGTCTTTTACTGTAGCCTATATGATGACTTCTGGATGCATTTATACATATGAACTTATTGGCAAATTTTAGTTCAATTCTTGTTTACCACAGGAGCGGATCCAGGACAGACTTCTGGCGGGGGGGCGGAGTTGTAATACTGCTACTTAGAGCTACTTTAAGAGCTCCAAACTCAGTAATAGGTTTTATTTATATATAAAATAAGAAAGTTTCCTCTTCTGAGGGGGGACGCTCGCCCTGATCGCCACCCTGAATCCGCCCCTGGTTCTTTAGATAATAGCACCAACGGAAGATGAAAACCATGCAATTACTCAAGAACATTACTTTCTATTAGAAACTATAATATTGACTACTTTGGTAAAAAGAAGGTACCAAAGTATGCAGGCCTTATGGTGGCAGGGCCGCGGTGGCTCAGTGGTACAGTGTTCCTCTCTGGTGTACGGGGTCCTTGATTCTATTCCAGCTCGCACCAAGTGAACTTTGTGGTGGACAAACACCGTGTGCGTGGATTTTGCACTGTTCTCTCGTTTCCTCACACTTTCTGCATTCTACAATTTCCTTCATTTGCTATCATCACCGTATCCTTTAGCCGGAATAATCGTGGGACGTAAAACTTAAATATTTTATTTCATTTTCTTAAGATGGTGCTGAAGTTACGAACGTATGCAATGTTTTCCTTCTGGCACAGTGCTTCGGATCTTCATGGCCTATCTCGAAAAGGGGCAGAACGAAACCTTTACTTTTTCTATTTGATATTTTGATAAAATTCATTATGTTCAATTTATTTGGATAAGACTAATCATGCCTTAAGAAAAAGATTGTTTCTTTTAAATTACATTTTCAATGTGGTTTTAACGGCTTTAGAACTCACCTTTATATTTTAACTCATTAATTTATTTAGAAAAATATTTCATTATGCACTGGAATAACGTGATTTTACTGATTTCTTCTTGAAGTCTCTTAAATATTCCTTGGGATTGAGACGTACAAGTTGTGAACCATTTTGCACCCTATGTTGTTTATTGCCCACTCTGTAGTTATTCTATAGATGTGAGACATAGCGCTTTCGAAAGGTGTTGTAGTGACCTATTGCAATGGTATGCAGTATATGGAAGAGCTGTCTTCGGAAGGGAACTTAGTGAGGGAAATTTGGGAAAGTTAAGATTATTTAAGACTGATTTCAAAATTTCTTTCAGTGACTTTTTATCTCAAAGACAAGACATTGACACATTGACCAATACTATATATATATATATATATATATATATATATATATATATATATATATATATATATATATATATATATATATATATATATATATATATGTACAGGGTGTTAGTGAACTATACCGACAAACTGTAAGACGTCATTCCTCACATCAAAATCAAAATAAGAGAAAAAAGTTCATATGGACTTATGGCGAAAAGTGCATAGCTTCAGAGCTAACATTAGGCCTGTCCAAAATCGCGAAAAAGCTAAATTTCAATAGGCCCTATTTCGAATTCCAAAAACTGTGAATGGTGGTTCTTCTTAGCGTAAAGTAGGTCGCGCATGCGCAATCCAAAAGTGCATATGTCATCAATTGTCAATAGGTATAGAGGGTATTAACTACAGGGTGTAATTCTCAGATATGTTTTCAATAGAATTTTCTAATATACCCTGATTTCAAGGAGGGTCCAAATTAGGCAGGAGGTAAACCTTGACAACAATTGGCATCCAATGCTTCAGAGGAAGGCGAAAGTGTTAAGAACCGGCAGCTCCATGTTTCTTGTGTTCGAATAACGTGTGATGATATGTGTTTCGTCACGGTATATTTCACGATTTCTTCACTTATAAGCGTGAAAGAAAATATCATACCATGCATTTTCCCGCTCTGAGAAAAAAAATTGTAGGTGGTGTACTTAAAAGATAGGTTACATATGTAATTCCTGTAGTTTTTGGACTTAACGTACAGCAGACGTATAACTGAAAACGCATGTTTTATAATACTTTCCGTATAAGTGTTCCATCTATACGTACTTTCCGTATGAAACAATATAGGCAGTCAGGATCTCAAATACAAATGGATGTATATAACATATGGCTGATGAAGGTAACATAAGTACAGAAAAACCTCTGAATAACGGACATCAATGGGACACGAATTTTTGTCCGTTACTGATAGGTGTCCGTTACAGAGAGGTTACGGAAATTTAATTTCTCACAACGAGAATTGTGTGCAGTAACATACAGTAAATACCTTACGTATGAGTATAAATACGTAAAATTCAATATGAAAATACTCTATTTAGTACGTATTTGAATTACTGGGAGGGATGAATTAGAAGTTCATTTCTGTTAAATAATATTATATATAGCTGGGGGATGTATTAATATATTCGTATACTGCAAAAGGTAGTGCGTGTATGGTAATTTTCTTAAGTACATGCCTTCACCCTGTAAAAAATCCATTAATTCACTTGTTATCTAAGAAATTGTCGGAAAGATGCAAGTCCCAGAGGAAAAAGGAATAAATTTGTAAGGCAGGGAAATAGACTTTCTTATGCATAGAATTCTTGGCCATACGACTGACCCTGCATAAGTGTTATTGCTTATTGAAGGTTTTCTAGGATTTCCAGCAGGAAGCAATTTATGTGGGCAGAAAAAAAGGAATTTCTAGTTTATCTTATAACTGTTCTGTTTGATGGTTTATAAGATCTAGACTCATGATAGTTACGCTTGTGAGGAAAAGACTTTTCTGTCTACTGTCCGCATAATCAAGAATAATTCATGTCCGTTATGAAGAGGTTATTGAAACGTTTGGAAGGAAAAAAGGACTGTCTGCGTCCGTATCTGAGAGTGTCCGTAAAAGGAAGGGTTTTGTTCCGTAAGAGAACATATATTTATGCCGGGAGAAAAAATCTGTCCGTATTTTAGAGATGTCCGTTATTGAGAGGTGTCCGTTAAGAGGGTTTCACTCTATATGCATGTGATATACGGAAAACTGTTAGATGTCAGACATCCTGCAACGGCATGATGTGACATCTAAGGCTAGTGCCTATGTAGCATACGGATAACGTATGCTCTGTACTGATTTCTCTAGTAAGCAAGAGGATACCGTACCGCTGTCCGGAGAACGGATTTTTCTCTGTGCGAGTACAAGAAACCGTGCAGCTGACTATCCTTAACACTTCCGACATCGCACCAAAGGATTCCGTGTTCACTGGTATCAAGACTTATCGTTTGCATACTTTGGACTAATCATAAAATCAGAGCATATCTCAAAATTCGGTTGATGGCATGTCTGAGAATTTCACCTTGCAGGGTGTAATCTGTACACCCATTGAACATTACTGAAATATGCGTTTTTAGATTACATATGCATGACTTCTTTTACGATGATAAGGACCATCCAGTCTGTCGAATTCGATAGAGGGCCTCTTCAAATTTGGCTTTTTCGCGATTTTGGACAGCCCTAGCTCTGAAACTATGCACTTTTTGCCATACGTCCATATGAACTTTTCCTCTTAGTTTGATGTGAGAAATCAGCTTTTAAAGTTTGACGGTATCGTTCATTAATACCCTGTATAATCAGTCAATATGTCGCATCCAGCTTAACAAAATGACAGCATGAGGTTAAATTCTGATGAGCAATTTTCGAAAAAAAATTAGAAAAATTTATTTTCTAGAGCTGATAATGGTTGTTCTTTGATAATAAGAAATCATATTTTTTGTATTCTGTTGAAACGTATTGGATCTCACATGTTTTCTTCTAACAGTCACATGTATAGTTTCTAATAATAATAGACACAAAAAGCCTTATGCAGAGTAGTTTAAACGTATGATTAGTGTCTTATTAAAGGCCTGACTATTGGAAGAAACATGTGTTTGTCAAACTCTTTGGCATAGCACTAGTCAGGCGTCAGAACGGCTCTGCATAAGGTACAATATTTCTAATTTTTTTTTATTACTTAAATGCAGGGGTTAAAATTGAGTGGGAACTCGAGGGGATGTCCTCCTTCCACTTTCGTAAAATTATCTGTGGCGTCCCCCACTTTCTATAAACTTACAATGGGCAAAGATAGACACGGGGAACGGTGTGACGCCGTGTGTCCTCCTAAATTTTCAGATCCACTTTTACCCCTTCTTAAATATGATTGTCTAACAAAATTTAATGTTCAAAAAGGAAAGTTTAAATAGATTTGAATTAGAAACCAGTAAATTCAAATCATTAAAATTTAAGTTCATTTTAGAGAAAAGAGAAAAAGCTGCCCATATTCTACAACATGATTAGTCTTTAACAAAATAAATAAATAAATAAATAAATAAAAATAAAAATGAACAAGAATAAAGTAGATATCAATCGATAGAGGTGAATAAGCTGATCAAAATGATATAAGCGAGTCAGGGCCAGATCTACAATCCTGCGAGATACACGTTAGCAGGAGGCGCCAGTTGAAGAGGGCGCTAAATTGGAACATAAATTTTGTGTTTTAAATGAGAATATTTATTGGAGAAAATGTTATGATGAAAAAATTTTCGAATTAATATTGTAAATGTACTGACAATTATATTGTAATTGCCTCTTCAAATAAATATTGTACAGACTGAGATACAGAGAAAATACATCAAAAGAACAATAAAGTCGATACTTTGCGTCGTTGGCTGTACAACACCCATTTACAATTAAAATGAACCCATACAACAATTTGCGCCAATACCACCCTCACAAGTTATCCTAGTTTGAGAAAAATTTCCCGTGGTGCAAGGAGGAAAGATTTTTTAAAGAGGGGAAAAATGGAGATTTCACGAATATGAGATAAAATGTAGGGAAATGTAGCTTTTCAATAGATGTTATATTAAGTACTCCGGCAGCACGACTAAAGATACCGGTATTTTTTTTTACCACAATTCCACCGTATACTCAAAATGCAAATATAGCAGACTCTTAATTCCTCTCCCAACAACCCTTCCGCAACCTTCCTAGAGAATATCATTGCCAAATATGTCTTTGAAATGGGAATGGATCGACAAACAAAAGACAGTCAACTACGTGTGTTGCTTATGGATTGTGTGGCATTATCAACTACGTGTGTTGCTTATGGATTGTGTGGCATTATCACAATAGAAAGAAATGTCTTCAAGGGTACTCTGTCTTGTCATAAACAGTGTTCCTGCATAGTGCTTCGGTTCAAAAACCATAGTTATGGGTTGAGAAAGGTCAGTGTAAATGATATGCACATTATCAAAGTTCAAGCGACTGGGCTTTTGTTGTCCATTTGTCCAGGGCGGGGGACGAATACAAAGAAAAGACGTGTGGTGCAAATAGAATTTTTGATTATTTTTGAGGGAAATATTAACTTGCTGGTAAATTTCTAATACCAGTGGCTCACAATCGCTGCACACTGCTTACTGCTCACTTAATGTCCGTTAATGCCCATTTGTCATCGTCAAGATTTTCGTTTCTATCCTGAGTCGTTTTTTTATATATTTATATTTATGTATACTGATGTGTGTTTTCCCTATTTATTAGTACTTCCTCTTTTATGTAATAATAATGGCCAACGATGAGAAAAAAACAGGTGAGCATTTTGTCGGAAAAGAAACCTACGAAACTTGAAAGAAGATTAGAGGGAAGCGAAGGCTCTAAAAGTTTCTTTCGACTTCTACAAGAAAATTTCGAAAGTGATAATCACACTAATGTTGAGATAAGATAAATATCGTAATGCTGCAATTCAAAACGAATTAATCTGCACGTTGGTTTCTAAAGTGGAATCTGAAATTGTTTCAGAAATTCAGAATTGTCTTTTTCTCTCCCTTGGAAAGAAGATCAGCTTAGTTTTATATTTCGATACGTTACTGACGAAAACGACATGAATGGCGCACCAGCAGAATTGAAAATAAATGAAACTTTTCTTGGCTTCTTGAAGATTTCCGACACCAGTGAAGAAGGACACGCTAATGCAATCTTAAACTTTACTCAGAACAGACATATTTCTATGTGTAAGTGCCGAGTTCAAGGATATGGCGGAAAGTCTATAATGAGCCTGGTGTTCGAGCACGAATTCCGAAATTGGGAAAGACTGCATCTTATGTCCGTTGTGTTACACATAATCTCAATTTAGTAGTAAACAATGCTGCATAAATTCCGGAAGTAATCTCGATTTACGAATACATTGAAAGATTATATATTCTCTTTAGTAACAACATAAAAAGATGGGAACTTTTGCAAGAACAAAGTGACCGTATCTCAAGCGTATCAGGAAATTATACCTTGATACGTCTGTGTCCGACAAGATGGTCATCAAGACATGAGGTTTTAAAATGAGTTCGCCGCAGATATTGTCACATTATGAAATGCTTGTTTCGTGTAGCTTTAGAATCCAAACACTCAGATGAAAGAAGAGAAGTCAGTACCTTAAGCAAATACATAGAATCCTATGAATTTCTTTTAGTCGCTGTGTGTGATTCAGTCAACTATCCTAGAAGCGATACAATTGATATCAAAAGTATTGCAGTCACCACGGGAAAGCCTAGCGGGGGCATCTCAACTTTTGGGCAGTGCTACAGAAACCTTAGAGGAATTACGAAACAATATTTGTAAGGTGAAGAATGAAGAAAAAGAATTTAAAAAGGTGTGGCGAGTAAAATCTGAGTTTTCATCGAAACAAGTAATTCGTTTTTTTTTTTTTTTTTTTTGGCGAATTATGTAAAGATCAGCGGCTTACTGATCCTGAACTGTCTTTTAACCCTTTAACGCACTATTTTTCCGATTGGTGTAGCGGGAGAGGAGCCTCCGGCCATAAATTACTTCGGGGCGCCAGATGGCGCGTGTAAAGTGACGCAGTGCAGCATCCTTGTTTGCAATTTATAGGATTTAAATGGAATGGCACAAATTGGGAACATGGCGGTAGGCAGTACAATTCGTGTCAGCTCATAGTCTTGTGGCACTCAGTTGAGACACAGTTTCTCGTATCCAGCGTGTTCACAACAGATCGTTTTATGTTTTAATGTCTAGGTTCCTCCTTTTGCTTTCTGTATTACTTCGGAGTATGGCAAAAGAAAAGCTGTACTTCACGAAACTGGTTTCGATTCATTCGGAAGTAATTGGGAAATTCAACATGACTCATATTAGACAAAGTTACAAATTGTACACACCTTTTACTTTCTCACAGAATACATTAACGAACAATTAAAAGATTCTTATTTATCAAGGAATAAGGCACAATTTTGTCTTCAGCTTTTATGTTTGATTGTGATTCGGAACTCAAATTTAATGATAGCAAATGTTTTCTTTGCGAGTCTCACACTTTTTGAATTCGAATGGTACGCGATCACTTAAAAATTGGGTCTCAATATGCCGATCATTACGCTACACGATTGGCGCATGTTGCCTCATATGCGGTATATGAGTACAATTTATGCCTAGCCTTGCAGTTTGTAAACTGACATGTTGAGTTCTAGAGAAAAGAAAATGGCCACCTTAATGCTCCTATTCTGGTTTAGATCTGCTAGCTACATTACAGGAATGAAATAAAAATTGTCTTCGGACAGAATTCTCACATTTGTTTTGTAAACACTTCAATAATAATGTAATATTTCAAGTACAAAATAAATTCTATGTTCTCTGGAATTTTATTATTATATACGTGTTGAAACAAATTCTATAAATAAGAATGAGACGATATTTATTATTGATAAAGTAATTTTAAAATTATATTTTATTGTACTTACAGATGAATTTAGTCTGGATCCAAAGTTGTGACACGGCAATTTCACATTGCTAGGCACATGAAGCTAACAATAAGAGGAAATTGCAATACTGTGTCACATTAATAACAAAACAAAGTATTGTTTATGAAGAAACAAAAAGCTTCATAACTTAAATTTTTATGAATTTATTAGCGTTTAACGAAAACAATTTTATTAAAAGGCTAGCCATGTGTTAATCAACAGATCTCATCAGACCGATCAAAATTATATTGGCGATTCTCATGAGTGATTTTCGAGAGAAAGCGATTACTTGTATACCTGAACTTTAATGTTGAATGATAACCAGGCCGCACATTAAAATGAAATTTATACTAAAATATTGCAAGGTTTTATATATGCTCCCAATACCACTTGCTGCCCGTAAACACACTTCAGACGATTAACCACGAAGAATATATTGTGAACCTTCATCAAAGATCGTCAAATAACGAAGATTAATGAAGTGAACCTATGAAGTATAAATTATTAAATTGCTGCATTTTTTCAAAAAAGTCTTTTATGACTTGGCAGGAGAAAATTTATGAAAATATGTTTCCTTAGTATATTTTGTCGTATGAACAATTTGAAAGAAAAGATAATATTTACCCACTCTGTGTTGTATTAGAACAAACCTGAAATGGATAACCTGTCTTCAGTACATAGTACCTTGCAAAGATTCATCCGGTATAGCAAGAAAACCAAACAAAATATATTCAAAATCAGCCAACGAAATAAAGTCAATTTTATTAATGGAAATATACAATACGGCAGGTATGAACTGTATTCCTAGGTAAAAATACTATGAGTACTCTATACTAACTACCAATCGGATAAAACAAAATATTCTTTAATGGTTCATTGTAGAAAAGTTGATATTTTATAGGTAATTATGTTACCATATAATATTCATATTTTTCTTTTAAACTGGCAATATTGTTCTTAATTTGCGTATACTTAAGTGATGTATGTAACGCGTATTAAGATATGTAAATAAAATTTAGGATACCTAATCCGTCGTTTTCCGGCATGGCGTAACTGTGTAGCACCCCCTCCCACATTTAATTCTGTTTAAGAGGGTCACTTTCTTATCAAGTAATAATAAATTTGAAATCTGATCGCTATTGTACAGTATCTTATATATATTTCCGGGATTACTCGAGCAGACGGTTATACCAATTTATGACATATTTCTTACATTTTCAGGTTAGGTTAGTGCTTTGTATTTCTTTTAGCAGAGCGTGCACTAAATGAGGAGCTCCATTACTACTTGCAGATTGTCTTCAGGAGGTCTCAATATAAATACAGTGTGAATGTATGCCATATAAACCACAGTGCATAAAATACAAATCAACTCGTACTAGGTCCCCTCTAAAAATCACGAATGCTATCTAACCGAGCCAGGTCAGCAGCGCAGAGGGGGACCCGAACGCCAGCGAGAGGGTACGTCCGTAGGGAGCAGGTGCGTCAGCGACGGGGAGTATACGCATAAACGAGGATAGTGGAAGAACACACGTACACATACAATACCTTGAGTATCACCTTAAATTCACTTCAATGTGCTGTGCACTGACAGTAATTACTTTATTCACAGTCGCATTCTTTCACAAAAGATGTTTCACGTAGTATTTTACCTCTCAATTTTCTACTTGGTAGAACCGTCTGCTCGTGTGAAACCATATTTCCTAAAAATAACCTCGAAAATTCAAATACGTTCAAAGGAATTCTGATAATTTCAATCTTATAGCAATGAAACTATATTTGATTACTAATTGGAAGTCTCAAATGAGTAAAACGATAACGTTCTCACAAAATTCTTTCGCAACCTATATATTAAACCGGTAATCCAAAATATGTATATATTCAATTCACAATTAAACTATAGTATACTATTCTCAAACTGAACAAAATACATGAATAACAATATTGAATAGTAAATACAAAAGCCAGCTTACCAAATAACAGCTGACTTCCAACATACCATATTCAACTTGTTATGACAGACTTCCAAATATTCTTTGCTCAATAACCACAAAAGCAGAATACAACCGTATCTCACTAAAACGTTATAATGTTATTCGTATATAACACAGATAAGAGTAACTTTTCTTTCACTCAGTATACAATTTGTTCACTTACAAGCATTTTTTTTCCAAGCGACACATTCCGATTTGCTTTAAAGTTGTAGAGAGAATAAAGGAATCAAAAGTAGGACATACTTCTTTTTTATACTGGTCAACGTGAGGGATGAATGTGGTAAATACCTTCCTAAAGTGAGAACACAGGGCAATATGACACATTGTTGCAAGGCCATAAGTAGCAACGCATAATGCAGATTGGCTTGAAACTCCTGCAGTGAATAAGGGAATTAAAAGAAGGACATGCTTGTTTTTTAACATTGGCCAACGTGGGGGATGAAAGTGGTACACACCTCCCTAAAAAGGGAACATAGGACAATATGACAAATTTTAGCAAGGCCATAACTAGCAGCGAACAATGCGAATTTGCTTGAAACTCTTGCAGTGGATAAACGAATCAAAAAATAGAACATACTTATTTTTTTATATCGGCCTACGTGGGGAATGAAGGAGGTAATCACTCCCCGAAAGTGTGAACATGGAGCAATATGACATCTTTTAGCAAGGCCATGACAAGCAATGCACAATATGGATGTAATTGAAAGTCTTGCAGTGAATAGAGAAATCAGAAGTAGGACATACGTGTTTTTATATTGGCCAACGTGGGAGATGAAGAGGGTAAAGATCCGCCTAAACTGCTAACATATGCAATACTACACCTATTAAGAATACCATAACTAGTTACGCCGTAAGAGATGAACATTGGGTAATGTTGGAAAACAGCTATGTTTGATCACTTTATTGTGTGCGCTCTTAACTGCAATTGAAACAATATTATGTGAGCGCTTAAATGCCCACAGTCTACTTTTCAGGCGGTAAAAGAAGCAAGGTTATGCTTCTGGTTTGTGTGGAGAGCCCCCCGCTGCACATATACATCAAGCAGAGGTTGCACCGATCACAGTTTGAAAGGTATGTAGCACTGCGAGCGACACCTCACACAATTTTTCTTTGCGTGTTCCACCAGAAGAAACTAGCTTTCCCCAACGGTACGACTGTTTACGGGACGTTACTCTTTTGTATTGTCACATAACGGACTGTAACGACAATCTCTTAAGTTTTGCTCTCTTCCATAATTCAATTGCTTTTGTCTTGTATTCCAAGTCGACAGATTCGCTACTTACATAATCGCAGGTCCCCGATGCTCTCCTTCGCACATATTCCTTGTAAGTTTCATCCACTTCTCCATTGGAGAATTAAATTCAGTGCCCAATTGTATTATGAATTGTTCTTAATTATTTAATTTCTAGTATCGTGTGATGTAACCATGCTCTAAACACTCAAGAAATTGTTTTCTAAAATAGGTAGAAACGACAATTCAAACTGTAGTAATGACTTCCAATCTTATCTCTCACTTGACCAATATTTACGAGATCCATTAATTGTTTTTCAGGGTTCTCACTCGTCCTGGAAATCTTGGAAAACCTGGAAATGTCCTTGAATTGATTTTGTCCTGGAAATAACCTGGAAAATCCATTTTTTTCCTAAAAATTTACAGAAATATTAAATGTCAGATTTTTCCATTCCTAGCTAAAGTTTTGTATGAAGTTGGAAAGAAAGTGGTACGCATAATGGTCCAAAAATCTGTTCTTGGGACATTGTCTTCTGCTACTGAACTATCACAATTCACCCATCAAAGAGGAACATGGTGATTGCATCAAATGTGGACTTCGGATTTGGAACTTCACAAAGCCTCCGTAGTGCATGCAAAGAGAGGAACGTTATTGAGAAGGAAAAACTCCGGGTTAGGGTTAAATGCGAGACATTCCTGTACAAATTGCTGTTGTGTGTCATACAGAAGAGTCCACTGAAATACAAGCTTGTGGGAGACCTTACATGCCTAGATCCAGATAGTGTGTCATACATAAAGTTTCGTGGTGTCCTTCAGTCACTGTTGGAGAAGAAATGGGCTACACCCAAAGAATGTGATCATCTGTTTGTTTTGTATGGAAAATTTACTGAGCAGTTAAAAGATACACTTGTTGGGTATAAGTTGGACCCTAGAGGCTGGATTGATTTTACAAAACTGTTGGATGGTTCGGATGAATTTAATGATTTGTTGTTGGTCATAAAGAACCTTCTGGCTTTGTCTCATGAATAGGCTGCTATCGAACGAGGCTACAGCATAAATAAAGATCTGCTTGTTGAAAAAGAACGGAGAAATCATTGATCGGCTTGAGATTGGTATAGGATAACATTTCTCATAAAGACCTGACTTCAATCAATATCACGAAAGAAATGCTACATCATAAGCAGCGTTATATAACAGAGCTGAAAAAATGAGGACTGTTGGAAAATAAAGTAAAGTGCAGAGCAAGAGGAAAGAGATAAGAGAAAATTTACAGCAGCTGCAGAGAACGGAATGGAAATTGATGGAAACAAGTGAAACTTTGGAGACTGAAGCGAACCAGCTTGCACAGTAAGCAGAGGAAAATTCGTGCTTCACTTTATTGGCAAAGTCAAGTGATATTCGTAGAGCAGCTTGCTAAAGAAGAAAGATATTATAGAGAGGAAATCACACAACTCCATACTCAATTGGCAAATTTATAATTCCTTTTTTCCCTAATTATATCTATCATACTGTCACCCAATGGAGATGTTATGTACGAAAAATAGATTTTTGTTGTTTGTAAATTTATTCGGTACAGAATTAAATATCATGTAGAAAGAATGAAAATACATGTATTGGATGTGGGTGGATCGGGTGGCTACCGTATAATGGAAATTGGGAGGTCACCAAAAAAGCAGCACATTACCCCCGCTTTTTATATTTAATTATTGTGTCTTAATACTGTACTTGCATTAATATTAACTGTATAAACTACTGTACTTTTAATTCCACTGTTGTGAGTTTTGAACGTACAATTGCAATCCTGGTATACCTTCCTGTGTCAAAATCCTGAAAAATTGATGGTTTGTCCTGGAATCGTTTTGGAAGTGTCCTGGAATTCTTTTGATAAAGAAAGTGGGAATTCTATTTTTTCTTACATGTCTCCATACCAACAAGAATTCATAGCACTTCTTGCATTGCATACAGATGATGACACAATATTCGTAATTGATTCGCCATTTGTCAGACATATCGACTGCTAATACAATATTTTCCCCTTATTTTTTTCCTCTACAAATTTTGAAAGCGTCTAGAGAATCGACAGAGTTCGTTGCTCGTATGGCTTTCCTATATGGTGTCATATTGTCCTATGTTCACATTTTATGGTGGTGTTTACCCCTTGATCCCCTACGTTGGCCGATATATATATATATATATATATATATATATATATATATATATATATATATATATATATATATATATATATATATATATATATATGTATATATATATATATATATATATATATATATATATATATATATATATATATATATATATATATATATATATATATATATATATATATATATATAAAACAAGTGTGTTCTAGTTTTGATTCTTTTATTCACTACAGGAGTTTCAATCAAATTAAAATTGTGCTTTGCTAGTTATGGCCTTGCTAAAATCTGTCATATTACCTTATGTTCGCAATTTAGGTGGTGTTAACCCCTCCATCCCCCACGTTGGCCTATATAAAAAAAACATATGTTGTAGTTTTGATTCCTTTATTCACTGCAGGAGTTTCAATCAAATTAACATTGTGCATTGCTGGTTATGGCCTTGCTAAAATGTGTCATATTGCTTTATGTTCGCACTGTTTACGCCCTTCATCCCCCACGTTGGTCGATATAAAAAAAAACGCGTATGTTCTACTTTTGATTCCTTTACTCACTAGGAGTTTCAAGTAAATCGGGGTGTGACACTCTGAAAATCTTGCTTGATAGTATAGCTCAGAATTTTGATTGTATCTGTTTCAATATAAGTCTAAAAGTGAAGCTGGCCATTCCCTCTCGATGCAGTTTGCAATCTAATTCTTATTAGCGCCACACTTTGCGCTATTAGTCTTAAGAGCGTTGTAAGAAGATTGACATTTTTTTTTCACAACCTATCGTCAACTCCTCACAGGTAGCAGATTATATTTCCATTTTTAAAACTAATATTAGAAGTAAAATTAAACATTGCTATTGGTTGATAAAAGTATTTTTGATAAGACAACATTACAGATAGTATGACGTGTTTTAAAATTGAAAAGAACGAAAGATACGTGTCACCACACCAGATTTTCTCGCTCCAATTTTCTTAAACTAAATCATGTCGTGCTCTAGTTATTAGTTAAAAATTTTCTTGTGAAATGCGAACAAAGTTATATATAAGATGTATGCGGAAAATTTCACCCAAACAAAACTTAACCCGAAAAAAAGTAAACTACCCTGTGTAGATTTTCCCATAAGAAATTACTTACATCATATGTTAGGTTATTGATGAAATATTTTATAAAATACAACAAGCTTCAGGAGTAGTATCTTTCAAAATTGTCAAAAAGTAATTCGCACCAATTGTAAACTATTCCACATGGTCTCAAACCGTGGGAACACGCTGGCCATGGAAGAGGACCTTCTCTACCAATCCAACGTTTACGGAACGTTTCATTCAGGTAATCCCAAACCATTTGACTGTAGTGGGAAGGGGCACCGTCTTGCTGAAAGTACCCTCGCTGGAGAATGGCAAGTGGTGCATTCTTTGCCATGAACGTGATGATTATTGCAAAGTAATTAAAGTAATTATCTCCCCTCATCTTCTAACAAGAAGGGTCTATTCATCCAGATTTGCTCACTGGTCACCTTGGGGGAATCCTGCATGTGCTAGGAAACTTCCTGCGGGTGCTAGGTAGCACATATGGCACTGTGGAATGTTTCTTCGTCAGAAAGCATGAGCAGAATGTCGGCTCCATGCGCACCATTTCCAATATAATGTGTGCAGCATTCACACGTGTTTGCTTATCCGCGTTTGTGAGATACTGCACAATTTGCAAGCGGTATGACTTCATTCCTAAATCACGGTATAAAATTCTAACTACGACTTTTGAGAAATATTAGTCTCCAGAGAAAGTCTGCGCGAGGACTTGGGGAGGCTATCATCGCTCCGTGGATGACGATAATATTCTCTTCAGTGGAATATTGGCATGGCATGGTTTAATCTTCAAAACAAAAACAAAACGAACACCCATTTAATGTTAATATCTTTTTGTATCACCGGTATATATTGTTTGACGTGACGTAATAACATCACTATTTATCTGTTTACCTATGTTAGAAAATTGTTAAGTATGCAAAACAAATGGAATTATTTACACTGCAACTTGTAAATAAATTGAGTAATAAAGCACACTTGAATGAAAAAAAACTGTGAAATGTTGAGAGATCGTTCATAAGAGAACCTACAAAGATTGATCTTTTGTCTAACTTCCTAATATTTCTACGGAATGATTGCCTGAATCGGTGGCGTGAACTTTCTCCCAACTCTCTTTGTGTGATGGAGAAAAGCTTGTACTTAGGGTTTGTACACCTATTAACTTCACCATAATTAAGACTCGGTTGCATTTGGAGTTATGTTATTAGAAAATTCCGTCGTTCATAACCTTGAAGTTGTATAAAGTGGACGAAAAATACGAAAAAAAAACTCGAAACTAAATATAAGTAGAGATTGCAAATGGGGACCCGAAGAAACGAGGTTGGGAAACTGTTCTATGTGACATTAACGTTTTATACATATGTATTTTTAATATTTAATGCTCTAGTTTCTTATCGGGATTTTCTGTATTTTTACCATTAAAAAAAACACACTGTCGTAGCTTCTGCCTGCTGAGAGAAGGTCGTGTGATCGATGCCAAACGAAGAGTCGATGCCAACGAGCTGTGCTGACTGACAGCAAAGTGACAACTTGACGGGCAGAAGCTCCACCAACAGAGAGACAGAGAGAGAAACAGAGCGGTGGGCATTTTCAAATTAGCTGCCGATGCAAGCCTTAAATAACAGCGACAGATAGACGGACAGAGAGGAAGAAGACGTTAATAATGAATGAAAACAAAGAAAAGGATAATAAAAAATACGTCTTAAATCTATTAAAAAAACAATATAAGGATATTAAGCTAAATTATTGATGATGTTATTATGACGTTCAATTTGAGCGTTGCAAAGAAAAGACGGTTTGACTATTTTTGAAAACAATTCGTGATCTTTCTCAATAAGTATCGCAAGAAACTAAAGACAGGTTTACAAGTATATTTTCTTGGAAATCGAACGAAAAACTATCGATTTCTTGCTCTTCAATTTAATATATCCTTTTGAAACACTAATGGTACATGAGCCATGTACGAACAACTAAACGTGAGTTCTTAACCCATGAAGTCTCACAAGGAATATACCTTGAATCTCTCATTCTGAATGTTGTCACACTAAAGTTTATTCCGAAGAATCCACGTCCACGTTGACCCTCATTATATATTTGCATTCAAAAATAGGCCTACGTGTTTCACATTTACGGTGAGATTGAACAGTGTTAAGCATGAACAAATAATGAATTAGAACTATCTTCATAGTTTTTTGGTGGGTTCATTAATACATAAACTTTTTAGCACTGAAGCTATATAAGATAAGACCTGTTTAAAATTGGGTACGAACATTAACTCAGGTTTGTATTCGAGGGAAGTACTCCATTGGGATTGGTTGATATGAATTATATTTTTTAGTTTAGCGTTCCTTTCATCAACGAGGCTATATAAGACGTGGATCTATAGTTTAACATTGGATCCGGATCACATGAGCTTCTGTTATAAATTGAACCCGGCTCACCCACGCCAAAGTCGTGTACACTAACCACTTAGCCACGAGGGACTTTCTTAGTTGATTGGGAGTTTGCGTCCTGAAGGTATATGAGACGTGTTTACCTATTACAGCTTAGAGTGGGACTGAAATCACGTGAGCTCCCAAGGAATCGAACTCAGGTCTCCCATGATGAAGCTCCTTGCAATAATACCCAGAAACTATGTTAGAGAAACCTAATTTCTTAGCCACTTTGACGCGTAAGGGTACATTACGTGTATGTAATTATATCTTCAGTATTCTGTGCAAATGCACGTAATTCCAGATTTAGCTGGGGTAACAAATATTTTGCATAAAGCTATAATGTTAATTTTCAAGATTTTGTTAAATAAATTTTCTCAGTGCAAAGTAGAAACGAGACCGCATTTCTGCTTCTAGAAGTAGAAGGTTTTTGTAACTTTATCCTTCTCAACTTCAATCTAAAGTAATGAAAGTAATGTTTACTCTTTCAGTTAATAGACGCATTGTTTTTTTTTTTTTTTTAATCAGGATTTCTAATATGAAAGTTACCTTTAAGCATCTCTTAAAAATTTGAGATGTATTTGATTCCTTGCCCTTGAGTGACACTCACAACAAACAGTATGCCCCAGGAACGAAACAAATCATTTGCAATATTTCGGATAATTTTGAGAAAGCTTATTTGTTAGCATGCCTTCGTAGAATAGGGTAATTTTACCATTTTCCGTTTGACTGTTTATAATTTCAATTTCAAATATTAGGACTAACTAAATCTCTAATCTCAATCCAAAACACATTCTGTTTCACAAAATAGTAATTCGTTTTCTTTTTTTGAAAATATTCAAAGAACAAATATTTTTTTAACCTGGTGGGTGTTGAACTGACTCCTAATTATCAAACGATATCAGATCAAAGTAATTCCAATTATTGTAAAGCCTCGAAAATAGTGCACCAATATTGAATACCTCTGGCTATCTGGAGACTTCGTCCCCACATTTCGTATCTCTAATCGGATTTCGAGATATGGACTTATTATTTTTACAATTGCAAAGCACATTCTTATTTTAGGTCTCTTTCATTATTTTATGTCAAAAATCTAAATAACAAATTTCATTTCTTTAACCTTAACAAATGTAGAGGTATGGTCATCCAATTATAACAATTGTAACCCTACACTTTTCTCTTCTTGCACTTTTTCTTTCCTTCTGCGGCAAAAATTAAACAACGGTGAAACATGTCTATTTATTTTAAATTAGAACTCAAAATACTGAATTTGATATTTCTAATCGTAGACGATTCGGACATATGGAATCTTATAGTAATTGTAATTCCAACAAGTTTTTTATTCTCACGTCCTTTTCTTCCTTTTCAGATCAAATGTAATAGAAACGCTTCAAGACATGTGTAATTGTTTTAAATGAGAAGTTCATATACATAGTATTATGTTTCAAAAATAAGAGATTCCGAGATATGGATCATTTTGAGATAATAATTGCAACTTTTCTTTCTCCCCTAAGCGTCAAATTTCCAAAACTCATTCTGAAGTAGGACCTTGCATCACGAATCCTATACCCTCATATATAGCCTTAAGAATGATACACGTATCAAAATAGAATAACTTTTCCAAAAGTTGTACTGGAATATGCTTCTCTAAATCTGTGTTAAATTCTCTATATTATTCTTCACAGATTTTAACACAAAGTGCTGAGGAATATTGAGAAAAATTAAAGAAGATATATAACGTTCAGAGCAAAAGAAATCCAGTCAGATTACCAAAATTGTGAGAAAATAAGACATAAAGTTAGTACGGCACACTTAAGGACATGCAAAGACAACACTGTGTTTTTCTTCTTTTTTTAATTATAAAAGTAACCAAGAAAGTTCTTTCTCTTTTTGTTGTGGAAATCTGTGCAACATTGTTCATCAAATCTGAGTTGAATTCGAATAGACATAAGGAGAAAACCAGTTGTTGGTATGGATATATCCAACATATTACCTGGTTCTGGTAGTTCAGTTACGTCCTGAACTTGCGTAAGGACTGACAAGTAAACCTTACGTTTGGGTGAATCGAGTTGCTGACTGAGACACATATGAGAAAATAGTACTGAATGTGGTCAGTATTTCAGTGAAATTGCAGGTGCGAAGCTCCAGGGGTTTAGGAGATACAGCTACCAGAACATCACATGGAAGTACAGAATAGTCTTCATACAGTTGGAGGTAAAAGCTCCGTAAGACCTCTTGTAACGACAAAAGGTGAATAATAAATATATGGGTACATATTAGAACTAGGGGGAAGTCATATAGTAAGGGTATACCTGATGGCGGCCATCTTGAAATTCGCCATTTTGAATTAAGGTTAAGTTTTTAAAATAGGAATAGGGTCATGTGATACATGATTTAAGGCGCAAATTTAATCAGAAGAACAATGGTGACATTAATTTTGATTTACGCGCAATTGGTAAAAAGTTACAGGGAAATTAAATATTGTTGCAGCATATGTATTAGTCCTTTACCCCACCTTGTAAATTTTGTGTTAATGATAATAATTAAATAAAAAGCAGGTGGATAAATATTAGGTCTATGGTAAGAGTTGCCTTGATGGCGGCCATGTTCAAATCCGCCATTTTGAAGCAGACAAAAGTTTAAAATGGCGGATTTTAAGATGGCCGCCGTCAGGTATACCCTTACTATATGACTTCTCCCTAGTCCTAATGTGTGCCCATATATTTGTTATTCACCTTTTGTCGTTACAAGAGGTCTTACGGAGCTTTTACCTCCAACTGTATGAAGACTATTCTGTACTTCCATGTGATGTTCTGGTAGCTGTATCTCCTAAGCCCCTGGAGCTTTGCACCTACAACTTCACTGAAATACTGACCACATTTAGTACTACTTTCTCATATGGGTCTCAGTCAGCAACTCGATTCACCCAAACGTAAGGTTTACTTGTGACTGAACATGTAACCTCTACAGACCGCCATAAGAGCGTGAATGCTGTATGAGTTCAAATGGGGGTCACACGCGTCTGAAACGGAGCGCAACATATGCCAGGCCTTTGGTGAGGGTGTCGTGACCACGCAGACAGTGCAGCGTTGGTTTAGCAAGTTTAAGGGCTGTGACGAAACACTCAAAGACGCACCACGCGCCGGAAGACCAATACATGTGCAAAATGAAGATCTTCAGGCAGCAATTGAGGCGAACAGTGGACAGACATGTGAGGAACTGGGACTACAATTCAGTGTGAGTGGAGAAACCATTCCGACGCACCTCCATAAAGTTGATAAGTACTACAATTTGGGTCGATGGGTCCCATATGATTTGACTCCGGGCCAGAAGGCAACCTATGTTTCTTTGCTATCTCATGTAAGGAATGAGCCATTTTTGGACATGGAGTTGACAAGTGCTGAGACGTGGGACCCATACAAAGCTCCACGGTGCCGTCATCATCCTATGAAGCGCATCCAAAACAGCCGAAACCAGCACTACACCAGGAGGAGGTCCTCCGGTGTGTTTGGTGAACTGCTCGCGGCATCGTGTATCTGGAACTGCTACCAGCTCGTCAGAGCATCAATGCAACTGTGTACAGTCAGCCGTTGAACCGTGTTCAAGAAAAAGTCAAAAGTGAAGCCAGCACTTCTGAATTGCAAAGGGGTCTTCTTGTTACAGAACAACGTTAAGCCCCACGTGGCTAGGATGACCCGGGACGGGACACTATTCTAAGCCTTGGATGGGAAACACTATGCTCCATACTCCCGGACCATTGTACCGTCTGATAATCACCTTTTCCATTCCTTGGACAATCATCTTAGAGGACGCTAGTTCTACCGTGATGGAATCTATGGCCTTCCTGAACGTTGACAGAAGATCGTCTATGCTGATAAGAATTTATTTTTGATCTTCCAGGTACGTCTTAGGCGACATATCGACGTTCGAAGGTGGTAAGTGTAAAACCCACAGAACTTTCTTGGTTACCTTTATATAAGAATTATTTGCAACATCTGGATATTACTCTTTTAAGCTCTGTAACGAGCTTCAAATAGAGATCTCAAAGATGAAGTATGTCCAGAATGATTTTTAAAGAATGAACTTCAAACCCTTGTGCGCTAAACGCACTATGTGCGTCATATTACACTAAAATCAAATATATTTTAATTTTAGGAAATATATCATGAAAAATACGTATATTTGAGACTAGGAATAAGTTTTTACCTCGTTCGGGTTCATCTGTTAAAATAATTTGAACCTCTAGCAGCAGTGTTGGTGAAATCATCGAAGAAACGCATACTACATATTATATTGCAATCGAATATAATAACAATCGACTTTTACCAATTGACGAAAAACTGTTAAGGAAAATTGTTTAGTATATTTGTAATATTATTGAAATATTCGTATTATAAGTTTGAAAATAGAATGCAATCATTCCTCTGGTGCTGTAGGCCAATCACATAACATATCGGTTTAACGAGCATGTTTGAACATACATCTAAATTCTTTACGCATAATACATTCCTTCATCTAGGAAATGAGTCTCAATACTTCACACGTTGTCGAGTTAGACAAATACATGTCCTCTTCCTACAATTAGCATAACAAGGAAAATACCGTTTGTCAATTAGCTGGAAGAAACCATCAGGCTATTGTTTCAGGAAAAACAGGATTCGTGAACCAATATGAGTGTTAGTTTATTTATAACTGACACAGTAATAGATGTCTTCGACTAAAAAAACATTAGTAACTACAGTCATCTATTTGACCAATACCGTTGCATTAGCGAATACGTTACACTCATTCGATTAATTTTCTCCTTAGAATAGCTCCTCTGTTGATAGACACATACTATTTTAAAATAACAAAAGACATCAGCACCAGATTTGGAATGAAGCGTAGCCTAATATTTCTTCGTTTTATTTATGCTTCTCAATTTATATTGATGACATTTTCTATGATACTCCTTTAGTAAATTATACATCAAAGCGAATATGAACCACTGCCTCCATACTATGGGTATTTAGCGTAAATTATGAGCTACGAATGGGTACATTGTAGTCACATATTTAAGCAAAAAACTTGCAAGCTGCGGGAAATAAGTTTTTTTACATTTTATACTTGACTGCTTTAAGACATTCGAATGGCCAAAACCTACGCATTCGGTGCGAGGTCACGTGGTTCGGGTCTCAAGTTAAGCTGCAGGTCTGTGTCTCATACAGCCTCGACGCTGAACAGGACGCTAAATTCCAATCCAATTAATCCATTTAAATGATCGGGTACATCTAAAGAAAATATGCTCTGTTTTGTATCCAAGTAGAATATCTTTTACATAAGCTATAGTGGAAAATTGTTCTGTTGTCGGTTGAAGGGAACGTAAGCGAATTTCTACCAATCGACTCAACCAGCCCTGTCTTTGTGTTTGACTGTTCCACTACAAATACCATAAAACTTATTTGACTTAAACAGGGTTGAAATCGGTCAAGAACAAGTGGGTTAATCAACCCGCAATTTAAGAGATATAAGTGAACAAAGATCATACCATACTTGTATAAACTTTTAATTTTACGTTTTAAACTAATTTAAGAATGCTGAACCGAATGGAATTATTTTTAAACATATCCTTTTATGAGGTTGGGCGAAAAAAGGCATCAAAATTGGAATCTTTGTGGTACTGCTTATGCCGATAGTAAAATTGCCCATTAGTCAATACATTTTAATTGATCTTTTAATACTAATTTGATAATAGTGAACTCAATGGAACTATTTTCAATATACCCACCGCGAAGTCAGGAGAAGAAAATGCCACAATATTGGGATATTTACATTTATTGAAACCACAAACGTGAGGTCACTTTTCTGGGTACCCTTCGCATTTGTAAGTTTAAAAGTCATTCAATCGAATTCAGGATTCTCAAATTACCATAAAGAGCTCAATTAGAAATATGTCTAAGCCTAGGTGTTTTACTATTGGCACAAGCGACACTCCAAACATCCCAATGAGTAACTCATCTACTGATCGACTGATCGTTTATTATACAGTCCTTAGTATTTGGATTGATCTTATATGAAAGGTTTTCAACTACCTAACAGTTTTTGTGATACAATATCAAGTAAGTGGTTAGAGTAAGTAAATGGTTAGAGCATTGGTTTCTTACCCCGCAAGCCAGTGTTCAAGTCCCCGTCGTTCCGAACATTTTAACATGTTCCAATATCAATTTCAATCCATATTCAATGTAATATGCAAGATCTTCTTCTGTGAAGAGAGGAAAAAGATGTTCGAATGATGAGAATAACGGCGAATAGGAGTAGGGACATGAATGGAGACAAAGATTTGCAAATATATTTCCTTCAATTCTTCTAGATTTTATGTTTTCAGTTGATTCTAAACTGCTTTCTACCTCATGTATGATTAGTGTGTTCGCTTTTTTTCTCACATCAGTATGTAGTGAAATGACATTATACGCACAATGAATTATAATGTCAGCGAAATACAGCACTTTAGGCAACACGCTCTATACAATAGAGATAAATCTTCAAACGAATAAATTTCCCGTGCCTCGAGTGGACAGCAAATGCCCGTTTCAGAGCTGCACAGGCTTACCAGCTGTTGTATTTTGGTTGAAATGTAACGTGTACATTGAGTACTGGACCCGACAAATTCTAGTTATAGCAGTCAGGAGTTCAAGTACATGAGTGGTTCACTGTATAATATTTCCCTCCTAAGTGAGTGGTAGTGGTAGTCCTTCCTGAAATAAATAAACAATTGATGTACCGAAAATTATACTGACATTTTCTCCAATATTTGAGGAATGTTAAATAACTGGTCGATAGTTTAATGATTTCGCCCAAAATCCGTATTGATATCTGGATAATCATTTGTGTATTAGTCTAAATTTTCTAACAGAATGTTTGAGAGTATTTTATATAATTTTCACGCAAGAAAATGCTTCCATAATTATTACAATCAGTTTAGTCGCCTATCTTGTAAATTAAAATATTGATTAATTTTTTCTACTCTTATGGTAATTCCTCTTTGTTTCAGATTGCTCCTGTATATATTTGCGAGGGCCTAAATTTTTCTTTTACTGAAATTTAATATTATCCACGTGTGTCAAGTTAGACCAACCACCAACACAAAAGCGACCGGAACATATCTCAGAATTATGGGCTATTTATGGGCTAATTAGTAGCTCTAAACCCATTTTTGGGCTCCTACTGTTTAGCGGGAAATCGGATTCAAAGTGGGCGAGTCCAGCTTGATATCAAGCTAGAACCCCCCATATGGTTAGAATGGTCCGATCGAAAAAATTCAAACGCCAGAATTATGGGCTAATTAGTTGCTCTAATCCCAATTTTTGGGCTCCTACTGTTTAGCGGGAAATCAGATTCAAAGTGGGCGAGTCCAGCTTGATATGAAGCTAGAACCCCCCATATGGTTAGAATGGTCGAATCGAAAAAATTCAAATGCCAGAATTATGGGCTATTTATGGGCTAATTAGTTGCTCTAATCCCAATTTTTGGGCTCCTACTGTTTAGCGGGAAATCGGATTCAAAGTGGGCGAGTCCAGCTTGATATCAAGCTAGAACCCCCCATATGGTTAGAATGGTCGAATCGAAAAACTTCAAACGCCAGAATTATGGGCTATTTATGGGCTAATTAGTTGCTCTAATCCCAATTTTTGGGCTCCTACTGTTTAGCGGGAAATCGGATTCAAAGTGGGCGAGTCCAGCTTGATATCAAGCTAGAACCTCCATACGGTTACGGTTAGAATGATCCAGTCGAAAAAATTCAAGCGCCACAATTATGGGCTATTTATGGGCTAATTAGTTGCTCTAATCCCAATTTTTGGGCTCCTACTGTTTAGCGGGAAATCGGATTCAAAGTGGGCGAGTCCAGCTTGATATCAAGCTAGAACCCCCCATATGGTTAGAATGGTCCGATCGAAAAAATTCAAACGCCAGAATTATGGGCTATTTATGGGCTAATTAGTTGCTCTAATCCCAATTTTTGGGCTCCTACTTTTTAGCAGGAAATCGGATTCAAAATGGGCGAATCTAGCTTGATATCAAGTTAGAACTCTCCATACGCTTACGGCTAGAATGATCCGATCGAAAAAAATCAAACGCCAGAATTATGGGCTATTTATGGACTAATTAGTTGCTCTAATCCCAATTTTTGGGCTCCTACTGTTTAGCGGGAAATCGGATTCAAAATGGGCGAATCTAGCTTGATATCAAGTTAGAACTCTCCATACGCTTACGGCTAGAATGATCCGATCGAAAAAAATCAAACGCCAGAATTATGGGCTATTTATGGGCTAATTAGTTGCTCTAATCCCAATTTTTGGGCTCCTACTTTTTAGCAGGAAATCGGATTCAAAATGGGCGAATCTAGCTTGATATCAAGTTAGAACTCCCCATACGCTTACGGCTAGAATGATCCGATCGAAAAAAATCAAACGCCAGAATTATGGGCTATTTATGGGCTAATTAGTTGCTCTAATCCCAATTTTTGGGCTCCTACTGTTTAGCGGGAAATCGGATTCAAAGTGGGCGAGTCCAGCTTGATATCAAGCTAGAACCCCCCATATGGTTAGAATGGTCCGATCGAAAAAAATCAAACGCCAGAATTATGGGCTATTTATGGGCTAATTAGTTGCTCTAATCCCAATTTTTGGGCTCCTACTGTTTAGCGGGAAATCGGATTCAAAGTGGGCGAATCCAGCTTGATATCAAGCTAGAACCCCCCATATGGTTAGAATGGTCCGATCGAAAAAATTCAAACGACAGAATTATGGGCTATGTATGGGCTAATTAGTTACTCTAATCCCAATTTTTGGGCTACTACCTTTGAGTGGGAAATCGGAAAAAAATTCTGGGAGTCTTGCTTGACATCAAGTAAAAACTCTCCATAAGGTTAGACATCTCGAATCGAAGAAAATCAAACGTCAGAAATATGGGCTATTTATGTTCTAATTGATGCTGTAATTCCGAGTTTGGGGCTGCTACGTTTTAGCAGGAATTCCTTATCAAATTGTGAGATTTGGCTTAACTTCTTGCTATAAACCTAGGGCTATAACACTCCGATCCCGAATTAAAACGTCGGAATTGAGGGTTATTTGTGTTGCTAAATTGTTGCTCTAATATCGAGTTTTTTCTTCTATCGTTAACATGAAATCTCAGGCAAGATTGGTATTGATTTGTAGATAAGTTGGGATGATACTTCCAAAGTTGCAGTGAGAAAACATCGATGTTTATTAACTGAAAATTGATTTATTTGCACTCTCCGCAAATGTAAATCTATATCTCCACTAGTAAATCTATGAATTCTTTTTACACGTGTTTATGTTCATTCAGGAAGTTAGGTGGGAAGGAAATGGATCTGAGAATTCCGGAAATTTTACGTTCTTTTACGGGGAAGGAACTAAAAATCACCAGTTAGGAACAGGGTTTTTCGTTCACAAACGAATATTACCAGCAATTAAACGGGTTGAATTTGTTACTGACAGACTTTCTTTTATTACTCTTAAGGGACGGTGGTGTGATATTATTGTTTTAAATGTACATGCTCCTACTGAAGATAAGGGTGACGATATAAAAGATAGTTTTTACGAAGAAGTGGAACGGATCGGATATTTGACCAACTCCCGCGATACCATATGAAGATTCTATTAGGGGATTTCAATGCGAAGGTAGGACGAGAGGATATTTTCAAACCAATTATAGGGAACGAAAGTTTGCATAAGGAAAGTAATGACAACGATGTTAGACTCGTGAACTTTGCAACATCCAAAAACCTAATCGTGAAGAGTACAAAATTCCCACATCGCGACGTTCATAAATACACTTGGACATCACCAGACAGAAAAACACATAATCAAATTGATCACGTTTTAGTAGATAGAAGAAGACAATCTAGCATAATTGACGTCCGGTCGTTTAGAGGGGCTGATTGTGATACTGATCACTACCTGGTAGTAGCGATAATACGGGAGAGATTATCGTTGAATAAAGGTAATATTCAATGTCCGAAAACGGAGAGATTTAATTTAAAGAAATTAGAAGAGAGCCAGGTAAGAGAGGAATACCAGATTGAAGTTTCGAATAGATTCGCGGTTTTAGAAGACTTGGAGTGCACTAGTGTTGAGGATACTTGGATTGAAATTAGAGATAGCATTAAAAGTTCAGCAATAGAAAAATTGGGACACGTGGAAATACATAGGAACAAGCCATGGTTCGACCAAGAATGCATTAAACTAGCAGAGAAAAGAAAACAGGCAAAATTACGGTGGCTACAAATTCCGAATGAAACAACTACACAAAATTTCGCAGATATCAGGCGGGAAACTTCCAAAACTTTTAGAACAAAGAAACGGGATTTTTTGAAAGCTAAAATTAAGGAACTCGAAGATAATAGTAAAAATAAAAATATTCGGGACATGTATAAGGGGATCAGCGAATTTAAGAAAGGCTATCAACCTCGTGCTTATATATTAAAGAAATCTGACGGAACAGTTCTCACCGATACGGATAGCCTGTTAAATAGATGGAAAGATTTCTTTGACGATTTGCTGAACACGCAGCCAAAAACTAATGTGCGTGGAGAAAAGGAGATACACACCGCAGAACCGTATATTCCAGAACCCAATCGAATAGAAGTGGAAGCCGCTATAAAGAAATTGAAGAAACACAAATCTCCGGGTGTAGATGAAATTCCGGCTGAGTTAATTTTAGCTGGAAGCGAAAAATTGTGGAACAAGATACACAAACTCATTCTCCTTATCTGGAACAAGGAAGAATTGCCACAAGAGTGGAAAAAATCAATCATTGTTCCAATTCACAAGAAAGGCGACAAAACTGACTGTAATAATTATCGAGGCATTTCTCTTCTGTCAACATCCTATAAAATCCTTTCAAATATTCTGTTAGCAAGATTGACCCCATACGCAGATGAAATTATTGGAGATTATCAGTGCGGATTTAGACGAAATCGATCAACTATCGACCAAATATTTACCATTCGCCAAATACTCGAAAAGAAGTGGGAATACAATACCCCGGTATATCAACTATTTATTGATTTTAGAAAGGCTTACGACTCGGTTAGGAGAGAAACATTATACAACGTTCTTACAGAACTTGGAATACCGAGAAAGCTAATTAGATTAATTAAGATATGTTTAAGTGAATCCCAAAGTAAAGTCCGGGTAGGAAAATTTTTGTCCACGAGCTTCCACGTCGAAAATGGCCTGAAACAAGGAGATGCGTTGTCGCCATTATTATTTAACTTTGTGCTGGAATACGCCATAAGGAAAATCAAAGATAGCAACCAGGGCCTAGAGTTGAACGGCATTCACCAGGTTATGGCATATGCTGATGATGTAAATTTAATAGGGGATGATAGGAGAACAGTAGAAATAAATGCAGAGATCTTATTAAACGCTTGCAGGGACATGGGTTTAGAAGTAAATGCAGAGAAAACTAAATACATGGAAGTGCGTCGGGACCGTAATACGGTAAATTGTGGAGGCGTTAAAATATTAAATAATGCTTTTGATAAAGTGGATACTTTCAAATATTTAGGATCAATATTAACAGACGAAAATCATATTCACGAAGAAATTAAATGTCGACTAAAAGCAGGGAATTCGTGTTACTATTCGGTTCAGAATCTCTTGTCGTCGCGAATTCTGTCGAGGAATTTGAAGCTTAAAATATATAAAACGATAATCATGCCTGTTGTTCTGTATGGTTGTGAAACATGGTCGCTTACTCTGAGGGAAGAACATAGACTGAAAGTATTTGAGAACAGGATCCTGAGAAGAATATTCGGACCCAAGAGGAACGAGAATGGGGAATGGCGGAAGCTTCATAACGAGGAACTACATAGTTTATACGATTTACCCAACATTGTTAGGGTCGTCAAGTCTAGGAGGCTTAGGTGGGCAGGTCATGTAGCTAGAATGGAAGAAAGTAGAAACGCTTTCAAAGTCTTGACTGGTAGACCCATAGGAAAACGACCATTAGGAAGACCTAGGCGCAGATGGGAGGACAATATTAAGATGGATCTCGCAGAGACAGGAATACAAAGTAGAAACTGGATGCAATTAGCTAAGGATAGAAGTCAGTGGAGAGCTTTTGTGAACGCGGCACTGAACCTCCGGGTTCCATAGGCCATAGAGTTAGTTAGTTAGTTATGTTCATTATGTTTTGAAGTAAATAGTGTATATATAGAATTTATATAGTGAAATATCACTATTTTTTAAATCATTTTTTTTTCTAAGGAAATGCCTCTTTGCCGTTGCTGGAGGCCGCAGTTGCACAGTGGTAGAGCGTTTACCTCTTGTGCGTGTGATTCCTGGTTCGATCCCAGATCGTGCCAATTGATCTTTGTGATTGACAAACACCATGTACTTAGGTTTTATCGGCATTCTACCGCTGTGCCATTGCGGGCCCCAGCAACGATGAAGAGGCATTTCCCATAAACTAAAAAAATATTTAAAAAACAATATGATATTTCACCATATAAATTCTATATATACACTACTTACTTCCAAACATACTGAACATATAAACGTGAAAAGACATTTCATAAATTTACTAGTAGAGCTATATATATGCATTCGAAGAGAATGCAAAAAAATCTATTTTCAGTTAATAGATATCGACGTTTTCTCACTGCAACTTTGCAACTATCATCCCACGTTATCTAGAAATCAATACCAATCTTGCATGAGATTTCTTGCAAACGACAGAAGAACTAAAATCGACATTAGAGGAACTAATTAGAAAACAAATAAACCATAATTCCGGCATTTTAATTATTTGATTATTTATAGCACTAGGTTTATAGCTAGAAGTTAAGCCAAATCACACAATTTGATGAAGAACTCCTGCTAAACGGTAGCAGCCCCAAACTCGGAATTAGAGCACCAATTAACCCAAAAATAGCCCATAATTCCGGCGTTTGAGTTTTTTGGATCGGACCATTGTTACCGAATCGGAGGTTCTAGCATGATGTCAAGCTAGACTAGCCTGTTTTAATTCCGAATTCCCGCTAAACTAATGGAGCCCAAAAATTGGGATTAGAGCAACTAATTAGCCCATAAGTAGCCCATAATTCTGGCGTTTGAATTTTTTCGATCGGACCATTCTAACCATATGGGGGGGTTCTAGCTTGATATCAAGCTCGACTCGCCCATTTTGAATCCGATTTCCCGCTAAACAGTAGGAGCCCAAAAATTGGGATTAGAGCAACTAATTAGCCCATGATTCTGGCGTTTGAATTTTTTCGATCGGATCATTCTAACCGTAACCGTATGGGAGGTTCTAGCTTGATATCAAGCTAGACTCGCTCATTTTGAATCCGATTTCCCGCTAAACGGTAGGAGCCCAAAAATTGAGATTAAAGCAATTAATTAGATCATAAATAGCCATGATTCTGGCGTTTGAATTTTTTCGATCGGACCATTCTAACCGTAACCGAATGGAAGGTTCTAGCTTGATATCAAACTAGACTTGTTCATTTTGAATCCGATTTCCCGCTAAACTGTAGGAGCCCAAAAATTGGAATTAAAGCAACTAATTAGCCCATAAATAGCCCATAATTCTGGCGTTTGAATTTTTTCGATCGGACCATTCTAACCATATGGGGGGTTCTAGCTTGATATCAAGCTGGACTCGCCCACTTTGAATCCGATTTCCCGCTAAACGGTAGGAGCCCAAAAATTGAGATTAAAGCAATTAATTAGATCATAAATAGCCCATGATTCTGGCGTTTGAATTTTTCGATCGCATCATTTTAACCGTATGGGAGGTTCTAGCTTGGTATCAAGCTAGACTCGCCCAATTTTGAATCCGGTTTCCCGCTAAACAGTAGGAGCCCAAAAACTGGGATTAAAGCAACTAATTAGCCCATAAATAGCCCATAATTCTGGCGTTTGAATTTTTTCGATCGGATCATTCTATCCGTAACCGTATGGGAAGTTCTAGCTTGATATCAAGCTAGACTCGCCCATTTTAAATCCGATTTCTCACTAAACAATAGGAGCCTAAAAATTGGGATAAGAGCAAATAAGTAGACCATAAACAGACCATAATTATGGCGTTTGAATTTTCTTGATCGGACCATTCTAACCGTAACCATATTGCGGGTTCTAGCTTGATATCAAGTTAGACTCGCCCATTTTAATCCGATTTTCCACTAAACAATAGAAGCCCAAAAATTGGGATTAGAGCAACTAATTAGCCCATAAATAGCCCATAATTATGGCGTTTAAATTTTTTCGATCGGACCATTTTAACCGTAACCATATTGGGTCTTCTAGCTTGATATCAAGCTGGACTCGCCCACTTTGAATCCGATTTTCCGCTAAACAGTAGGAGCCCAAAAATTGGGATTAGAGCTACTAATTAGCTCATAAATAGCCCATGATTCTGGCGTTTGAATTTTTTCGATCGCATCATTTTAACCGTATGGGGTTTCTAGCTTGGTATCAAGCTAGACTCGCCCAATTTTGATTCCGATTTCCCGCTAAACAGTAGGAGCCCAAAAATTGGGATTAAAGCAAATAATAAGCGCATAAATAGCAAAATAATTCTGGCGTTTGAATTTTTTCGATCGGATCATTCTAACCATATGGGGGGTTCTAGCTTGATATCAAGCTGGACTCGCCCACTTTGAATTCAATTTCCCGCTAAACAGTAGGAGCCCAAAAATTGGGATTAGAGCAACTAATTAGCCCATAAATAGCCCATAATTGTGGCGCTTGAATTTTTTCGACTGGATCATTCTAACCGTAACCGTATGGAGGTTCTAGCTTGATATCAAGCTAGACTCACTCATTTTGAATCCGATTTCCCGCTAAACATTAGGAGCCCAAAAATTGGGATTAGAGCAACTAATTAGCCCATAAATAGCCCATAATTGTGGCGCTTGAATGTTTTCGATCGGACCATTCTAACCAGATGGGGGGTTCTAGCTTGATATCAAGCTGGACTCGCCCACTTTGAATCCGATTTCCCGCTAAACAGTAGGAGCCCAAAAATTGGGATTAGAGCAACTAATTAGCCCATAAATAGCCCATAATTCTGGCTCTAACCATATGGGTGGTTCTAGCTTTATATCAAGCTGGACTCGCCCACTTTGAATTCAATTTCCCGCTAAACAGTAGGATCCCAAAAATTGGGATTAGAGCAACTAATTAGCCCATAAATAGCCCATAATTCTGGCGCTTGAATTTTTTCTATCGGACCATTCTAACCAGATGGGGGTGTTCTATCTTGATATCAAGCTGGACTCGCCCACTTTGAATCCGATTTCCCGCTAAACAGTTAGAGCCCAAAAATTGGGATTAGAGCAACTAATTAGCCCATAAATAGCCCATAATTCTGAGATATGTTCCGGTCGTTTTGGTGTTAGTGGTTGGTCTAACTTGACACGCGTATATTATCCCTAATTTTAATTGAAGTATCCTCAACACTAGTGCATAACGAACCCTCTAAAACTGAGAATCTATTCGACATTTCAATCTGATATTCCCGTTTCATCTGTCTCTCCATTCATTACTTTAGGTTATAAGTTTTCATTACTCTCCATTTTTAATTCTTGATTTTTTTTCATTTTTCAAGGATAATCTCTTAAACTTGCTGCTACCAGGTACTGGTTTGTATTACAGTCTGCTCCTCCAAACTGCAAAATAGCAATTATGCTAGACTGCCTTCTTAAATATAATAAAAACATAATCAATTGATTGTTGTTCCATTTAGCGGGGTCCAATTATATTTATGAATGTCACGGTGTGAGAATTTTGTACTTGTCACGGTTTATGGATGTTACAAAGTTCACGAGTCTTATGCGTTGCCATTACTTTGCTTATATAAATCTTTGTGCCCTATAATAAATCGGTTTAAAAGTATCCTCTCGTCCTACCTTTGCATTGAAATCCCCTAAGAAATTATCATATGGTATCATGGGAGTTTGTCTTTTACATGCTCTGCTTCTTTGCAAGAACTATCCTTTATATTGATATTCTTACCTTCTATTGAAGCTTGTAGTTTTAGAACAATAATATTATACCATTGAGCCTTAAGAGAAATAAAAGAAAAGCCTATCATTAATACATTCAACACGTATAATTGCTGATATTATTCGTTTCCGAACGAAAAATCTTGTTCTTAGCTTGTGATTTTTCTTTCCTTCTCCATAACAAAAAGGTAATATTTTTGGTCTGTAATGTAACACTTCCTTCGTCTCTAACTTTCACAACTTCTATTAACTTCATTCTCACTTTCTCTCACCCGTTACAGATTTTAATGTCCCTGTTCTATAAAGACTTCCTACAGTCCTAGTTCCAAATCTCCTGTTCGTTTTATTTAGCTGAGGTCGTCACAAGTTATTAGTCATGCTCCGAAATCTCTTTGAATGTTTCTAAACAAGTATATTTTAGACCCGTAACTGGGCGCGTGGGGGTAAATTTTATCCCCAGTTGTGAACGAAGAAAGAGATAAAATACCATGAAATTTGTTTTTTTATTTCATTGTTATATTTTATATCGAAACCTATTTTCAGTGGCTGGTAATAGACTATGTAATACCATAAATTTGTATGCCAATAAATCTGAACATTTTAATCACAAAGGTAAACTAACATTGAGGTAAAATTTACCCCCACGCGCCTACTAACGGTGGACAAAGAGAGCGCCTGGTTAAAGGTTAAATATACTGACATTGCTAGTTACTAAGTCCAGTACATATTCCAGCGATGAATATTTAAAATGTTGACTTACGTGCACTCAATAAAATATGAAACATCTAGAAAAGAAGAAAAATAATTAAAATTCTAAAAGTATAAACAGGTAATGTGAAATTTAAAGTTTCTAAAATGATTTGTGTGATGATTTTAGTTAATAGATTGTGAAATATGCATTGTTTAAATTTTTAAAAAATCATTGGAAGTTATTATGAAAACTTTTATTCTTATTATATTTAAAAAACTCTAATCAATGATGAATTTACCCTTTTAACACCTTATCCTTAACTGATTTTATTATAATCAATGGAAATGATCGTGATGGCTTTAAGAAACTACACACAATATTGCATCAAAATCGAACTATTTTAACAATTGTTACATACAAATCTGACAAATCTAGGAACGGTATGTGTATACTTAACGTGGTTTCATTTCTCAAAATGAGAGAATTCAATCCTTGCGTGTTACTAAGTCTAACCTCAAACTAAAGAGGCAAGTCACCAACGGGATTTATTTTTTCAACTATAGAGGCAATGAATTTATTTTCAAGTTTGATATTTGAAGCTCCCAAAACTGTTATTTTTACATCATTTTATTTTAAAAAGGTGAAAAGTGTGTCCATCTCAATCATATTCATAATGAATCGACGAAAATTGAACTGAACCTAACAATTCCATATGTTTGAAAATGACACGTCTACGTATTTAGGCGTTTTTCCAGATATTGAAGTAATCCCACCAGGTAGCGTCTGATATCCTTAAACGAGATTTTTGTTTAACATGGCCTCACAACAGAACATCACCTTGATGTGAGGCAGCATTATTGTCACTTCCATTGTAATGAATCACTATCTGATCCTAAAGAAACATCATATGGAAATAATACACATTAACTGACGAAGAAGACACAGAAATATCATTTCTATGGAAATTGTCCGTATCCGAAACAGAGTACGGAATTTTGTGAATGGGCTTAGTATTTATCTCAGAAATCGTTATCGAAAAAGCGATCATTTTTTGTGATTGGTTCCTCCTTCTTACTAAGATATTGGAAACTACTAGTTACGCAATTACTATTATTTCATTCATAACATTTAAACTTTCGTTTTCAAAACTACAATATGCTACGAAGTTCCAAACATTGATTGATTGATTTCAAGCCAACATGTTCCCTTGCTTAAAAAGCAAATGAATACAAGATAAGACAAGAGCCAACTTAGCTTTTAACATGTGTTGAACAACAGAATTCTACAACAAAAGGAAAATTATAAGTCATGTATGCCTACCCACGAGGTGTTTACAAGTATTTTCATTGCTATGTATATTGTAATATATGTTGCACGAAGTAAATTACTATTTTTATGTTGAAACAAAATTACACGATACTTCTATATTTCACCTTCTCCTGTTTTACTTCACGATTGTATTTCACCTTGTATCGCATGACAAAGCGCATGAATAATACTATTATCAAAAGCCAAAACAGAATTTTCTTCTTCGCCTTAATGGATAATACAAGAGCCCTGAAACAAAATAAACATAAAGAAATGCAAAATATTCAACCAAATGAATGTAATTTATTTACAAAAAAGTTAATATTGTTATACAAAGCAACGAAGAACTATTACAAAAGCGTACATACTGTAGAACTTTGACTTAATATGAACATAACGGGAAATAGTCTCTACTTATAATAAAGATAGGTATTACATGTTTATAGTTTATTTTTAATAACTTGAATTGCACTGTACAACAATCTTCATTTCAATTTTCTTTTAGGATCATAAACGTTTTAGAGCAGATATATTTGTTTCGTTTCTCTTTCCTTTTTCCCTGTTTTTTTTTACTTATTCCAAACCAATAAAAGAAACTTTGTTAAATGGGCCTTTGAGTTAACTTTCCTAAACTTAGAATGTCTTCTTACTGTACTGTTTACTGTCCATTTTGCACATTTGTTGTAGTGATTCCATATTTTGCTGTAAATACAAAAATAAGTCTAAGCAAGTACTAAAATAGTAATCCGCAATGATGCTAGGAAAAATATTTTGCTTGAATTAAAGTTTACTTGTATTTAAATAAACCATACGAAAAGTCTAGAATATCTAATATGTAAGACCAAAAACATTATACTAATC
Source organism: Thermobia domestica (assembly GCF_964235325.1). Classification (NCBI taxonomy): domain Eukaryota; kingdom Metazoa; phylum Arthropoda; class Insecta; order Zygentoma; family Lepismatidae; genus Thermobia; species Thermobia domestica. Next base: position 232,024,613 of record NC_137461.1, on the reverse strand, counting down.
AACAACGGACTTCTGTAACGAAAAACGTTCTCTGTCTATTATAAACGATACGATATTATAAAATCATCCTTTATATAATACTCACATTATATTATGTTTTTCCTGGTCCAAGTTGTTGTTGCATGTTATAACAGAGAAATTCAAAACTGGAATTTATTTTATGTTTTACATCATCATTAAATCTCATTGTTTGATAACAACGGGCCAGAAGGTATACATCTTGTATAACAATAAACGTGAGTACACCCGATTACGTTGAATGCAAATGAAATAAGATAATTTACACTTTATTTTCTCAATATTATAATTTAAATGTAGTTCTATAGAAAAGGGTATAGTAAATTTAAACAAGAGTTTCATGTTTGGTATTCTAATGTTGGACCCAAGAAACTTGCCTGAAGAGAAAAAAAAAACTCTTAATGATGAAAGTCGCTTCTCATACTTTATCAAAATCGAAAATTATTTTAACTACTGTATATCATTAAAAAAATGATAACTTACTTCATATAATTGTTCTCAAATGAGTTCTCACAAAGCAGTCACGGGCTAGTCACACAAAGCAGCCGCATATTTTAAGTCTAGCTTAGTATCCTCGCACTATAAAATCGAAAATGATATATTCACTATATTTAATTTGATTTGTTACCACAAATAATTTTTTTCATTGAAATCCCTAAATAAACCTTGAAAAATCTCTGTCTCGTATTAGAATACTTTTCATTTTTTCAGTAAAATTTTATGCAAGTCACTATTGTTATTTTGAAAGTGGATCATAAACGTATTCTTCTCTACCTACGCTTTATGCAACCCAACACACTCGTCTGTCGAGTGGGTTGCTTTGTCACTCTTATGATAGAGCAAAACAGGAGTTACGTATTGTAGGGTATGGCTTAACAATTTAATTGAAAATTACTGCATTTAGATTAAAGTAGACTCAAGTTAACCGATCACCACGAGATTAGACTTTGGTCGGGTAATGAAAAAGTTGGTTAAAACACTAATCACTATTCCATAGCCTCTTAACTGTACAACATCTCTATAATTATTAAATAGGTTAGAGTGTTATTAGTTCTATAAATTTAAGCTACTATAATCAGAAGTTTCGATAATAACCTGCTCCAGTAACACTGAGTTCAACGAACATAATATAATGTATATTGAATGAAGCATTAAGCATAATAAGAGTGGAAGTCCCTGAAATTCTGTAGTGTATGCCGATTTATTTAGAATAAGGATTTTATTTGTTCCATGTCTCGTTCCCGAACTGGTCTCTAACCTTAAGGGATTCAAAGATATAACCATTCTATTATAACACTTGCAGCTCTTGCAGCTCAAAAACGCTGACGCATATATTTAATTAATTTAAATGAATAAGCTAAATACTAATTGTCATTTCTCTAATCTTAAGGGATTTGGATATATGGCCATAATACGACACTTTTATGTTTCTATTTTGTGATTTCCTTCAGAGTAAATATCAATTTTGGATTTCTAAAAGTCGTTCATTAACTGTATCTGACGCCACAAATGTTATGCATTGTCAAAATGTGAAGTATTTAGTTCAAGCAAGTGGCCTAGGCGTGTGGTCAGTCAGTCAGTCACTCAGGGCTTCTTCCTTTACATATGAAGATTATTTCTATTTTGCTAAGCACATAAGCAAATAAGTATTATGAAAATAATCCATTCGAAAGTAACATTTTAAATTTTGTATGGGTCATTCATGTCAGCTTATGGAGACTATGAACATTCTTGTTAATAAATGTTGTCGAACTTTGGTATAGTTGCTACTGTAGGAGCAGTACTTAAGGTAATATAATTTTTTCGTTCTCTGCTCTTGTTGCTTCGTGGTTAGTCCAGACCCCCAAAACTCACCCCTTTACACGTTCCCGATTACTTAATACAATTAAAATAATTTTAGTTATATCCAAGAAACGCTTATTATTTAGAACCTTCTCAAATATTTTTGACACAACAGTGATGATATTATTAAAATTGTACCAACAATAGAATAAAGAGTAGCAATTATATTATGACTTGTCTCTAATAGACAGTGACTACTAAACAAACATTATGTTATTTAAAGAAAACTATCAAGTTTTGAGTTTCCAGCTGATATACTCTTAGTTTGCTCTTGTAAACATTCTTGAATATAAAGGTTAAATTCAAACTTACATTACCACATAAGTTAAACATGAACTAACTGTTTACAGAACTGAAACAATTGAAAATTCGTGTTAGTTTGGTTACAGATTGTGAGCCAATGAAATGTGTGTGTATATAAGTTACACTGTACTATTGCCGTCTGAGCATTTTTGTGTGTGTTTCAAAATTATTAATAAATTAAAACTTATTTAAAATATGATTATGGATTTGTGTTACATAACTGTATACCTACAGACTTACTGGAACAGAACACATCTTTCTTTTTTTATTTTATTTTCTGGTTGTTCCTCTGGTCTAAACTCTTATATCACCCAGTTAATGAAACGAAGTAATTTATTGATCTCCTATAGATTAAAATTCCGAACTACTTATATATTTAAATTTGGTGCTCACTTAATAGTTAGTTCAAAATAATAATTCTATCTCTTGTATGAAGAAGAGAAAACTCTTTTATATTTTAGGATTAAAAAATAGTAATTGAGTTCTTTGATGGAGAAGAGGTGTCCATCGGAAGTGGTAGAAAGCAACTATTTTTTGGTTTCTACGTTGATCACCATAGTGCAAAAACGTTAATAGATAGCGAGTAGCTGTTTCCGTCAATCGACTAAGTGTCCCAAGATTATTTGAGCCTTACTAAAATCAGACGGGATAGAAATCCATTACAGCTTATGGTTTCAATATTAATCTATACAGAACAAAAATGATAAATAACGGAAAATGTTCTCTTTGAAATCGATTTAACGTTCTAAGATTATATGCCAATTCTCTCTTAATCATCTATTGAAAGCGGAAGTTGAAGATTCAATTACTTCTGGTTTTAACATTGATCCCCATTTAGTTAGTGGACTATCTCATGACCGTCCTCTCTTTAACCGTCCGTCGACTTAATCGCAAGTAGTTTTTATCTATTTTGTGTTTTTCTTTCAACAATACACACATGCCATGAATATGTGGTTTGTGTGATGGTTTATTCAATATACAACATTTTGTTCAACTGAATGTCACTAGACTAGCTTGTAGTCTTAACTTCAGATTTTGATAATTTAAATTTATGAACTGTAATACCGTAAGCCTTTTTAACCATTATAGACATTGAATACGATTTAGAGGCTATGAAAGAATTGTCGTTTTAACCGAATTTTTCATACCCGACAAGGGTCCAGTACTCTGGTGGTCGGTTAACTTGAGTCTACTGTTATCGAAGTGCAGTAATTTTCAATTAAATTGTTAAAGCCTACAATAATACAATTAGTTTTATCTTACGAAGAGTAATAGGCAACCCACTCGACTGATGAGTGCATTGGGTTGCATAAAGCGTAGGTAGATAAGAATAAGTCCATGCTTCATTTTCAAAACAACAGTAGTGATTTGCAGGAAATGTAGGTAAAAAATAAAAAGTGTTCGAATCAGAGATTAGAGATGTTCAAGGTCTTGGCTCTGTGAAAATTTATTTAGTTGATTCAATGGAAGAATTTATTTATGGTAACGAATCCGATTACATATAATAAATATACCATTTGCGGTCTTATCTTGCGAGAATACTAACCTAGACTTCAGTTTTACGGAAAGTCAGTCAGTGGCTGCATTGTGAGAACTTATTTGAGGACAACAATTATATGAAATAAGGTGTCTATTTTTAATGTTAAAAAGTAATTGAAATAATTTGCGATTTCGCAAATTTTGGTGTTTCTACAGAATATCAAACGTAAAACTCTTTTTAAAAATTACTATAACTTTTTGCAACATATCTGCATTTAAAATTATAATAATGAGAAAATAAAGTGGAAGCATTTTATGTCACATACAATGTAATCGATATGTTTCATATATGTCCTTATACAAGTTCCTTACCTTCTAGCCCGTTATTAAAGTAAATGCACTTTAATGATGATGATGTAAGACAAGATAAATTCCAATTTTGAATTTTCTGTTATCCTACAGAACAACAACTTGGACCATGAAAAATATAAGCCAATGAGAGTGTTGTATAATAGATGATTTTATAATGTCGCATCATTTATAATAGATAGTGAACGTTTTCCGTTACCAAAGGTAATTAATGAATTTTCCAACTTTTTCCAACTTATTAACATTTTTCTTTACTTTTCTTACAGAATATAATACGTTAAATCTTATATATTAGATATTCTTACCTTTTTGTATCTTTTATTTAAGAACAAGTACATTTTAATTCAAAGATCTCATTTATTTTTCTTACAACAGAACATCTTATGTTGATAGTAACATTGCCCAATCAAACAATGCGTAATCGATATAGGAGTGAAGAAAAGTGAGAAAACAAAAGTTTTACGGGTCGACACCTAAAAACACAGGAGATATAGAGGAAAGGAGGATCTATAATCATGTGAAGATAGCAATGCAAAAGATTCACTGACACAGAAGAACTTCAAAATAAGTAACTAATCAAAATGACATTTATACAACAGTATAGTAATCAAACATTGTACTCACAGACCTGCTCAATAACATCATATGTAATGCAGTGTTGCCAACGAAGAACAAAATGAAGATTTGTTAAATGGAACGGAACACAAATTATAACATTAAGTAAATCTTATTATTTGTAGAACCATACCTGTAAAGTCTTGATGTATAGTGTTATCAACGTTTGAAGATAGGAATATATTAATTAATATATGAATCTTGGATGTAGAAGAGGATACAGTACACTATCCGAACTAGCTGAAACCAAAAATGAGACCACAAACAAGAATATAATCACTGAAGTACAAAACTAATTGACGAAGCACATGATTCTACATCCTTCTTTCCTCTGTATCTCCTGTATTTGGCCGTAAAACCTTGGATTTCTCACTTTCCTTCACTCTTCTATCGATTGAGCATTGTTTGATTGGGCAATGCTACTATCAATATAAGATGTCCCTTGTTAGTGTCATCGTAGACTATTATATTCCAACATGTTTAGACTTTTTTGTATTTACATCAAGGTATAGAATAAGGTGGAGCGAAAAATTTAAATTTTCGAGTATCAAATTCTAATAGGGAGTAAAAGTTGCATATTTGCATGCTAAATAATGGAGAAATAACGAAAAATATCACACTTTGGATCTTCAGTTAGCGCAAACGGTCTAAAGTTTGAAAAAATACCAAAATTTACCTTTACCCGAAAGAATAAGATTTTTGATTATCGAATTCTAATATGGCTCAAAAGTTGGGTATTTGCATGCTAATTAATGGGAAAATAACGAAAAAATCACACTTTAGATCTTCAGTTTGCGCAAATGGCCTAAAATTTGTAAAAAAAAAGACAGAAAACATCACAATTTACCTTTACGCAAGTTATATACACACTTTACTTTCATAATGATTTTGCAGCTCTTCGCCCATTTGTCAACTTTTTTTTTCATAAAATGGCCCAGAACTCATCATGAGGAGGTGACTGCAATTTGAGTTCCACCCACATCCTACTAAATTCTCTGATCAATTAGGGTGTGCTAAGTTATGTTGACTTAGTCAAAGACGTCTTAAATTCAGAGTTTTAATCGAATTTTGGCATTGTGAGTCTTGGCATTGTGAATCAAATTTGCTCTAATGTAGCCATCTCTGTTTTCTTGTCCGTACACTTTTCCTACAGACTCTGTGACTAGTTTGATACATCTTTCAACTTCTTGAGTATTGCATGGAACATTTAAGACATTAAACTCATAAGCAGATTTGTCATGCATTAAGATAAAATAGTTTATGTTGTCAAGCTTTCGAGCACTGGAGGATTTTCTCCAATCTATCAGCTGACTATAATTCGTGGCAACATATTATCAAATCAAAATTTATTGATTTTGCCGCAAAGGTTCTAAGAGATTTCAATTTCGGATATTGCTTTCTTGCCTCTCCCATAACCCAACTCTCGTACGTCTTGTCTCTCAAACTTTGTCATAGCTAACAATATGTTCTTTGGATGACAGAAGAACGCGTTTCTCTAAATCAATGGACCCATAATTCTTTTTATGCTGTTTGGCAAATATTTAATTGTTTGAACTACCTTCAAAATATGATAGATACATATTTCACTGACTGATATCTCTTTATGTCGAACCAGATAGTAACACATGTCTTTATAATGTAGTTTACAAGCACTTTGAGTTCGTTTGTAGGATTTGTTTGACAAACGTACAACCGTAAGACCAGGTTTGCACATGTCAGCCATTAGAAGTAACTGAGAGGTCCAGTATCTCTTATAGCCACATCTGGAGGACACTGCCCTGTCTGAATTGCTCTGTTAGAACTTTTATAGCAAGTTCAATAAATTTTGATGCCACGGACTACAGTGAGCTGATGGATTAGAGAAAATGTAAGCTATCATCCCCTCCAGTCTCTTATCACTTATGAATGACAAATCTGTTCATGAGTTTGGCTTCTTAAATTTTCTATGCTATACTAAGGAAGTCGAAAAGTGTCAAACTTGTTACGGAGTTTACAGGAAACGTGTGGACAAGAAAACAGGGATAGCTACATTAGAGCAACTTTGCTCTTAAAACTCACAATGCCAAAATTTGATTTAAAAATCTGAATTTAAAACAACATCCTTCACTAAATCAACTTAATTTAGCATACCCTAATTGGTCGGAGAGTTTAGTAGGATGTGGGTGGAACTCGATTTGCAGCCACCTTCTCCTAATGAGCTCTGGGCCATTTCATGAAAAAAAGTTGATAAATGGGCGAAGACCTGCAAAATCATTACGAAAATAAAATGTATAAAATCACTCACATTAACGAATTATTAACAAGCATAGCCTCACACAACTAAAATAAAAATATTAGACGCTAAAGAAATGAAAAAACAATCTGTATATTCCTCGCGTAAAGGTAAATTTTGGTATTTTTTGTCATTATTTTAAAACTTTTAGGCCGTTTGCGCGAACAATATCCAAAGTGTGACTATTTTCGTTATTGTCCCATCGATTAACACGCAAATACGCAACGTTTAAGCCCTTTTAGAATTCGATGTTCGAAAATTTTATTTTTCACTCCATCCTAGTATAGAATCAGTACAATAAAATGAATAATGAACAGTAAACAGTAGAGAAAGTTGACATTCAAAGTGCAGGAGATTTAGGTCAAAGAGCCAGATGGCACATTTTCTTTTATTGGTCCTAAATAGGAAAGAAAAGAAAACGAAAGGAAAACAAATCAAATATTTCTGCTCTAAAGCAGTTGTAAGCCTAAACGAACAGTGAAGTAGAGATTGTTAAGCAGTAGGATTCAGAGTCTTAAGAATAAACGATACATATAATGTTTACTTTATTAGAAGTAGAGGTGCTTTCCTGCTATGTTCATTTTAATTCAAAGTTATATACTATGGTCACTTTGTAATAGTTCTTTGTTAGTTGATTCCTATAGCAATATTGATTCATTTTGTAAATAAATATAGATGCTTTCTCGCTATGTTTATTTTAAGTCAAAGTTATATACTATGAACACTTCGTAATAGTTCTTTGTTGTGAGTTGATTCCTATAGCAATGTTAATTCATTTTGAAAATAAATTAAATTCTCTTCTTTGAATATGTCGTGTTTCTTTAGTTTTAGGGTTGCCTGCGAGACAAAAGGTGAAGCTGTTTTGTCTCGATAAGGATTTGTAAAAGTAGCCCTGTCTTGGAAAGTGTGTGTAGTATCTGTGTCTATCGAGAAAGCTGTTTGTTTCGCCGTACCTCGTCACGAATATTCTATGTCGTTTCGTTTCGTGGATAGCGTTAATCGTCTTCTCAGTGATTTTTCACATAAGGGAAAATATTTCTTTGAAAACAATATACTTTTTAAGGATTTTTACGTGATGTTGTATTATGTGCATTAAGGCAAAGAAATCATTTCATTCTTGGCTTCAGATAATAGTATTATTGTGCTTTGTCATGCGACAAAATGTAAAATGTAATGGTGAAGTGAAACAAGAGAAAAGGAAATATGAGAGAATCATGTAATTTTCTTCCAATATTAAAATTACAAATTACTTCGTGCAACATTCGTTACAATATACATGGCAATGAAAATATTTGTAAATTCCTCGTGGCTAAATGACTTATACTTTTTCTTTTGTTGTAGAAGTCTCTGGTTCAGCACATGGTAAAAGGTAAGATGGCTTGAGTAATATCTTACATTAGGTTGGTTTAAGGAGAGGAAACAAGTTAGCCTGAAATCAATCAATCAATGTTAGGAACTTCGTAGCATATTGTAGTCTAGAAAATGAAAGTTTTAATTTAATGAATGAAATAATATATTCCTAAATTGGTAGCTTTCAATATCGTGAGATGAAGGAACCAATCACAAAATTCATTGTTTTTCATTGACAATGGTTTCTGAGTTCAGTACCAATCATATTCACAAAATGTCGTACTTTGATTCGCATATGGCTCGTTTTCCATAGATCTGTTTTTCCTATACCTATACCTCCTTCGATTGTTAATGTGGATTATTTTCCATACTATGTTTCTTCAAGATCACATGGTAATTAATTATAATGGAAGTGACAGCGGTGTTGTGACACATCAAAGTGATGTACTGTGTGAGACCATGTTAAGTAAGTAACTCGTTTAATAGTGTGTCAGATGCTACCATTGATGGTATTATTTCAATATTTGAAAAAAACTAAGATAGATGCATCATTTACAAATATATGGAAGTGTTAGGTTCAACACAGTTGTCTCCAATTCATTACGAATATTTTTGAAATGGATGCAGGTTTTTATTTTAAAAAATAAAATCAGGTAAAGGTAACACTTTCAGGGGCTTAAAATATCGAACTTGAAAAATACATCCCATTCTAACATTAGATTTATAATGATTTATCATTCAAAAATAAACTTTCAGTGCAAAATCATCTGGTACATAAATTTGTTCGTTGTTACATTAATTCAGTGGTTAACAAATACTAATGAGTCTCCCACGATTGTGACGTATATATGGTGTTCCTTGAGCATAAGAACAGAAATTAATTCTTTCAGTTTCAATAAGGTTACTACATGCATTGACATCAATCTATTTTCAGTAAAGGTTTTCTGTGTTTCTGCTCATTTCGAGTCAATGAGAGAAAATTTTCATGTTACCAATAGATACAGTAATTTTACTTTAAAATTCAAAAATATCTATGTCGTTCATTAATGGAAAATGACTTAAACTTAATTTATAGCTTTGATTAAATAATATGGATATACATTTGGCCAATGATAAGCAAAATTTGTTGACATAATCTGAGCAAGTACTTGTTGACGTTTTGAACTTCACGTTTTTATTTAAGCAAATAAATATTATACAGCGCTTAACCTAAATACAAGCACGTACGCAGGAATTATTCCCAAATTAAATAGGAAGATAAATTATTTTAACATATATGAAGTCAGTCCTGAAATTAGACTAAATTTACAGAAAAGTCTGGATTTTGGCGGGGCCACTTATCGCTGCGTACGTCCCTGCCTAATTACATATACTATATCTATCTAAGCTTTATTTTGATTATATTCTAACGACAATATCTAATTTAAAACAACTACTTTAATTCCATATTTTGAATCTATGGTAAACCTTGAAGTCTTAGGAAATCAATATTGAAACGGGAAGTGCAAGGCCCCACATTTCAAGTTTCAATAGATCGATAAGTGACAAGATAAAAACTATTCCTGGAACTCGGAATACGTATCATACAGGGGAAGATGGGGTAATAAGAAACACTCGGGGTAATAAGAGACAAAAGTAATTTTAAATGTTAGCAATTTTCAAGTCACATTTCTGATTCTTTGTGTATATATACTTTGTTGCTGGGCAACATAATAGAAAATTATTTTATTTCTTCCCAATGTACAGGATGACTGCAAAAAATACTTTTTTTAAAAAAAAAATTCAGTTGTTTCTCCGTAAGAGACACTGCCCAGATTTCTTTCATGCTGTGCGTTATTATTAAACCGGGGTTACAAAGGATATGCCAAAGATGTATTCTATTGCCCTACCTTTCTACATGTTTTTATTTTGGCTACTTTTCTCTCAATTGCCGTGTGAAAATTAAAGTTAGTGAAAGTTGTATTAGAAAGTTGAATGCTTTTAAATGCGAACTACACCAATTACAGCCTTTCATAATTTGTGAAGTTTCTCACTCATTCTGAACATTTTGAAATGAAAAAATTACACATTGTAGTCATATGAACTTTTTTTTTATTAAAAAGATAGGGCCTACAACGTAAAACAACTCTTTATGCTACAGTGACTTCCTACACTGTAGACTACCCAGAATTAAATTGGCTATACCAAAATGAAAAATAGCCTGCGTGAATACTTTTAACAATAATGGAGTGAAACGTTAAGCCCTAAAACACAAAATAGTCCTAAACCAAATATAATCTCCTTTGAACAGAATGAAGTCTCTTAATATTTACAAGTTCTGCTCTTTTAAAAATGAACCGATCATTTCAGGATAAAACGGATCAGAATAAAATTATAGGACTATAAAAGATTAACACTTTATACACATCCTGAATATCATCATGAGGAGGCAAGTGAAATTTTAATCTACAGTTAGTGAAAATGGAAAGACCAAACGACTGTCTCTTAATATCCTGACAAAACAAAAAATGGGACAATAAGAGTCACCCATTTTCTGCAAAGCATATTTATCAGAGAGAAACTGGAACAATTCCACTTTGAAGTATCACTACTGCTGTACAGATTTATGCAAAAAAATTAGGAACATTTATAAGTATGTTATAAAAAAATCTTCATGACAAAGACTGACTTAAGGTACCTAAAGGTTTTAGTAGACACTTTTTGAAAGGCAAAAAAGAAGGTAAAGAAGTTGTCTAAAAGCAATGATTCTTTAAATACTTGCACACAGAAGGATATGTACACACGTAAGCTTGTACACACGTAAGCTGTTGATTTTTTGTTATTTCTGATGATAAACCAACCTACAAGACATTTTGCAACTTATTACCCCTGTCTCTTATTACCCCATCTTCCCCATTTTCTCTTTATTTCTTACAGGTTTTCTTCTCATACTTCTAGATTTACCACATACACAAGACTATTTTTAACTAAATCCTACTTACGTCAAGCAAATACAATCAAAATTTTTGTACCGGCTGTTTCTATACTCGACCCCACTTTTTGAAACATTTTCTAGAGAGGATATCTTTTATCTATTCTATATATATATGATGAACCGTTTATGTTGATATGCCTTTGTAACTTTGAAACTAATAAATTTTAAAAATGCTGAAATTTTGTCGCACGCAAATATTCACAGGAGAACATTGCATGCGATAACCTGATACCACCAGGTTAACAGCAACTCAACATAAAGTTATACTTATGTATTTGATAACCAGATCCTCATATGAATATTCGGATCCAAGAGGAACGGGTATGAGGAATGGTGGAAACTACGTAACTAGGAATTGCATAATTTATACCATTTACCAAACATTATTAAGGTCATCAAATCTAGGAGACTCAGGTAAGCAGGTCAGGTAGCTAGAACGAAGAAAGTAGGGGCGAAGTTCAATCGGAAAATAACCATTATGAAGACCTAGGAACAGATGGGAGGACAATATTAAGATAGATCTCGCAGAAATACGTATACAAAACAGAAACTGGATGCAGTTGGTTAAGGACAGAAATCAATGGATAATTTTTGTGAACGCGATACTAAACCTCCTAGTTCCATAGGCCATAGAGTTAGTTAGTTATTATAAACGCAAGCCCATTCATTCATAAATGTACGTTTCCTGCGATTCTCTTTGCTCTCTCAGAGTTTATTAATATTTACTGTAATCTAAATGTGTCTCATGGACAGAATTCGAGGCCCATTTGTTTTTTTTGCGTAACTTTGTTTGGAAACCGATGCCATAATTTTCTGTCACACTATTGAAATATTAGCTAACGGTGTATTCATCCCTTGTGTATTGTATTTTGCCATATTGAGCTCATCGGAGATATCTCCAGTTAATTTACTGCCGTATACTCGGTAATGGGTATATTGTGAAATTTCAAGTTGTGTAACTTTGTCTTTCCTTCCGTTTGTTCAATTTGTTATCTACCAGAGATTGTCTTTGAAGACGAAAACCCTCAGCCTCTGATTTACCTCAGCAAATAAATGTCCAACTTACTTTGCAGAAAGCGTGCGGGCAACAAGAAACAATCTAACACAAGCAATTTGATATTATGAAACTTAAAGAAACCAAAATTGATAAACATTTTCAATAAAAAAAATAATTGTAGTTTTCTTTTCTTTAAGCAGGGACTTTCCATTTCAGTTTTGAAGAGAAAAATATAAAATCTATAAAAAATATAAAATCTATAAAAAAGAAAAATAGATCGAAAGAAGTGGCTCCTCAATTCCATTACGTAACTTTTATCCAGCTTCCATATCTCGTGATCGATAGCAAAGTGAGAGATGATCGAGAGTAGAAGAAAACGCTAGCATTAAGGTTGGAAGCCACACCATACAGAAGGGAGAGAGGCGATGGGGGAAAGAAAATGCCCATTGATCGCCGAAGACGGAGTTATGATAAATGTAATAGTCATTTGAACAACAAGCCCCATGGCTGCTGTAAGAAATTTTATTACCACGATCCGGGAGTTGGAGGGAAGAAAAGAAAAGGAATGGGAGAGAAAAAGGAGCGAATTATTTCTCTTCCACCCTAAAAATAAAATGAAAAAAATGAATTTATCTCTTTCTTTTCGGACAACGTCTTTTCGAATTCCGTCCATCATGCGGCGATGGAAACTATTACGAAACCACAACAAAGACTTTTTTGTATAAATATGAAAATATTACCACATAGAGCGAGGTTTTCTGAATATCATGACAACTGAAAAATAATAAAAAAATATAATCGATAATAAAAACAAGAACAACTACCTTCGTTCAAATTCGAGTACGAAAATTATTAATAGCTTTCCCAGTTTTTCTGCTTTAAACTACTTCTCCAACTCAAAGATGTTATTCGTAATGTAGTACAATAAAACGATTTGTATTGCATGTTCAGAACTTCAGTTTTACGAAGTTACTCTCTCTTTTCTTGGAAAAGATAATGAGAGTTTTGACTTTGATATTGTATATTGAAATTCGTTAGCCTTAATCTTGTTCTTGTACTCAGGGTAACCTAGTTAGAAGAACTTACTAAATCATGTGAACATCGATATCTGTTTAGGATAGATTGGTATATCTTAACGAACGAATACGCAAAGTATTGCTACAACAAGTGAGCATCGTTTCTCATTCTAAAACTATGGAAGACTTCCAAACTATTTCGATTTAATATTGAAACTTCAAGTAGTATATTTATTATTTGTAGTGTCAACGAAGTTCCAGATGGAACTTATCCTTAAGACTCTAAACCCATTACAACAGAATTTTTTGCTATCTACGAAACCTGTGTCTGAAATATATTGACCGGTGGCACTGAACATGTATTTCTATGCCAAACTACAAACTATAATGTGCTCCATTCCAAGTAATACCCTTCACTCTAACTAATTTGTCCATCCCTCTTTTCTATACCTTTATGCACTACTTGAAGAATTTGGCTGAAGTTTTCAAAAGGTTTATCGTTACAGAACCTTTCAAAACAAGCTAATTCTCTTCAACTTGGATTTGATTTGGTTTTAATTGATTTTGGGTTTAACAGCAGCGAGTCGGCAGCATCCCTTTCAGTAGAGAAGCAACAGCAAGGCTCTGTGAAACCTGGACCTACAGCTTATAGTGAAATCCGAATCACATGAGATTCCGTCGGGATTGAAAACCTGATCTCCCACACCAAAGTTACGTAACTAACCGCTTACTCTTCAGATTCGAGAATAAAAGAAATCACAGAGGACAAATATGGTGAATAGGAGAAAGTCCACGACGATGACGCTGTACTGGGCCAGAAATTACCGAATGCTGAGAACATTATGACTAGCAGCGTTGTCGTGATTTACCAATCAAGATCTCTCCTGATAAAAATTCATATCCTCTCGCGCACTGGTCGAAGTAAAAGTAGTAGACGTCTTAACAGGCGTGTTGATTGATCTTCTGGTCAAGTGTCAAGAAGTCACTTTGAACGATGCCTGTAATACCAAGGATGATTAATATGACCTTGAATGCTTCAGTCTTGGTGATCAGAAAGATTTCAACTGCCATCTCTGGGGTTTGGATTCGGAGTTATATTCAAATACCCACGTCTCATCACCAGTGATGACTCTATGAAGCAAGTCTATTTTCGTTTCAAGACTTGCGATAATGTCCCGATACACCTGCATGCGACTCTCTTTCTGATTTAGGAGCTGTGGTATCACTTTTGCGCATAGTTTACGCATACGCAAATCTTCGGTAATGATCTTACAAATAGTGTCCTTCTTCATTCTCAATTAACTGTTGATCAGTTGAACAGTTAGTCGATGATAGTCGAACAACTCCTGCCGTACCCGTTCCATGTTAACGTCTGTTTTGTTTATTGGAAGCCTTTCGCTACTTGAATCATCGTCCACTTCCTTACATTCTTCCTTGACTCACTTTTACCACTCACAAGAAGTTGTACGTGACATGAGAAAGCATTTGAAATATTTCTAACAGAGGCTTCCCCAAAATGTACAAGAAATTTTAGGTTGATTCATTGTGCCATGTTCCACAGTTCTAACGACCAGCAATAACTAAGGTGTAAATAAAAAACATATTGAAGGATTAATGCTTAATGACAGCTGAGATTAACAGTCGGACTATCCAGACAACATTACGGTATTGATTAAATAATCAACCTATCCATATTTCAGAACAGATCAAATCCGTATATTTTTTCTGACATATTTCGTATCGCCTTTTTCATCCTATGGAGATCAACATTTAAACCAAAAGTTCAGTTAGTACGGTCTACGGCTTTCACTTTTCATAAAGAGATAATAGTAAAGATACAACTTGTTGTTGCACTGCTAAATGGAGAAAAAATATCTGCTTCTCACTACATAATAAGGATTCTGCTCTTTCACGATGTGTTCAAACCAATAATTGTAGGTTTTCTCACATTCAATTCATTCTACCATATTTCCCCTTGTTTGAGAACAACAAAAAAGGAAAAATATGACAGATGTTCTTTTGCTAGGTAAAATATAGTTCCAGAGGGAAAAATATAATTCCCTCCAATGAATATCATACCAAGTACTGTTCGACGAGAGAATACAGCTTTCTAAATATAACTGGAATGAAAGAAGAAAAGAAATCCAATACGAACATCAAACATACCAGGTAAGTGCCATGTTATGGGGAAAAGTAAGAAAATCCGTATGAAGAAAGTAAACGAAATAATCTAAATTTGGTAAGAATTTGTTATAGTAGTAATAAGCACATGGGAAGGAAACGTTATCGGATGTTTAACCTGATAACGAGAAAGGCGTTTATAATTGTGTGGGTGTAATTATAAGTAAGCAACTATAAGAGACTTCAGTAGATTTGTATAATAAAATTCTATACAGAATTTCAATCTCAATTTATTACTCATATTCGTTTTAACCGCAATATATAGATGAGACTATGAGTTATTCCTTTTAAGCCCCCGTACATATATACCCCTACATACTTAACACTATGAGTTATTCCTTTCAACCCTCATCCTTACTTGAGACTATGAATTATTCCTTTTAACCCCATACATATTTGACACTATAAGTTGTACATTTTAACCCCATAAATACTTTAGACTATGAGCTATTAATTTTAACCCTCATAATACTTGCTACTATGAGTTATTCTTTTCAACTCCCATACATATTTGAAATTATGAGTTATTCCTTTCAATCCTCCTTCTTGAGACAGTGAGTTATTCCTTTTAAACCCCATACATACTTGACGCTATAGGTTTACATTTTAACCCCATAAATACTTTAGACTATGAGTTATTCATTTTAACCCCCATAATACTTGCGACTATGAGTTATTCTTTTCAACTCCCATACATACTTGAGACTATGAGTTATTCCTCTCAACCCTCCTCCTTACTTGAGTCTATGAGTTGTTCCTCTTAACGCTCATCCATACTTGAGACTATGAGTTGACTTCACTTAATACTTCAGTTTGTCTGTTTCTTAATTGAAATTATTGTCCCTTTCTCAGCAATGAGTCTATATTAGGCGTGAGCCTACAGTGTAAGGTAGAATCTCCCAGCAAGAGTCGAACCTATAACACTGTGCGCCAAAGGTGCGTGTGCTAGCCAAAAGAACATCGCTCAAGGCCTAAAAGTTCAGTACTCATTCCATTCCTAGCTAGTTATCTCCTTGCCTATACTCTAACAAACTTTTCTACCTCCATTAATTCTATTGGAATGATCCTGCTTAGCGTAGTCGCTATCGCTCTTGCCTTTGGTGACAGCAGTCCTAGATTTGATTATCAAAGGTGAAGCTCGGTCCAAAATGTGTAAAATTCTGAGTAGCGTTTTTGGTTAGTTTTCCTCACTTGTTTAGTTTCACATCAAGCAAATACCGGAATGGTACTTTACATAATGATCCCCAGCCTCCCATTCCTTTCTTTCTCCTCAATTCTCTGGGCAATGTGGTTAGCAAGGGTCATCCCACATACGTGGCAGGGTAATATAAACATAGATGCCAAGGAATTTAATGCCTAATATTTAATTCTATTAAAAATCTCACATTTAAAACAGCTCTTATGGCCATGTGAACCAATGAAGTTCAACAGTTGAACGACGATCAGGGCTAAGTCTCGATCAATGGTATATAAACTAGTTTTAACCTTGACGGCCGATTCTCAGGATTTAACTTCGTTGATCTTGGTTAGTTTAAAGTACTGAACCAAATGTACTGAATTTATATTTTCAATGGTGCGACAAAATTCCTTGAACTAGTTAGGAAGTTTAATTATTTAAATTGTTTTCTTGAACGCACATTTAAACTTCGTTGCTGCACACGGCTGTTAGGGATGAAATAACACTTTATGAATGGTTATTTTAAATCAGTCGTTCTTCATAGACACAATAAAATATAATAAATAATATATAAAATAAAAATAAACCATTTTCAAACTGAATTTTTATTAAATTGCAGTCCATAGAGAGAGTGACTTGTTTGACAAATTAAACGCAACTGAGGTTTATAAACCACACAACCGTTCTCAATAGAACAATTGATAGTGTGCTAATATACCACACTTATGTCTAAAGGATTAAAATATAAAAGGTTAATAGAATTTAAGAATTTGAAGAATAATCTGTGGAGAAACTTGCTTACCGTTTCAGTAGCAATACTTACTACTGACAACCAAACCATTTTGGGAAAGAACAAAAACTGATCTCTTGAGTGTAGAGGAATCAAAAAGTAGTGTTCCGTACGTTACAGCCTCTTAATACATAACTGACAATTATGTAGACATTTTTTTTGTATTTTCTATTCTTTCTTAAAATTATTGTTTTCCATAACTGGGCAAGTCTTTGAAAATATAGAAACCACCATTTAAAACATAACGATCAATTTATATTTATATATATATATATATATATATATATATATATATATATATATATATATATATATATATATATATATATATATATATATATATATATATATATATTACATTACATTTCAGCCCACAGTCCGTGTAAAATTTAAAACATGTCAAAATGATTCAATCACGTTAAATCTATCACGACAAAGTATATCACTATTATCTTTATTCTCTAAACCTCCACTAATTATTCTTTTCGTTTTTGTTTTCTTTCTCGGTTGTCATAGCAACGTTTTAAACAAGTAACTATTTGCTGTTAAGGTAATTAAATGTAACGATTATACACATAAAATCACCATATATCTTCAGCTACTAAGATTAAATCCTATTTTTTTTCTATTTAGAATCAACAACATATATATATTCTTTTCTTCTTTTTATTCTACACGACAGATTGTGTACTTCTATGCACCGTTGCCCAAACCCAAGATATAAAAATAGAAGAAATTACAAAATATGTATACAATATCGTTGTGTCTTAGGTTACGCTTTCTTTGTAACCATCAATGTGTAGTTAGATTTGGTAGTCATATTCGAACAGTGGTGTAACGCTAGAATGTTTGGTATGTATACCCTCGAGCATTTTCAAAAATATAGCACATACCCACCCCACACATTCGCTCGTTCTTTTATATATTAAATATGAATATATGCTGGACTATAAAAGTATTAGGTGCGTATACATCGTGCACTCCCGTATGAGGCGCATTACATCCCTCATTATAAACATTCTTCATTTGCTGTAAATATTAAGCTTAGTAGACTATTTGAAAGGATAGGAAGTTGTTTCAGAGACAGCCCTCATTTGCCCCCTTCCATTTCTAACTCCCTTTGTGAAAATGAGTCATGCATTCCACTTTGAATTAATGTTATGTATTTCATTTGATATATTCCGAAATAGGAATAAAAAAAACTTTAAAATAGATCTTACTTCCCACGTTAGGTACAATTCTGCAGCTCCAATGCACTGCAATTATTCACTGAATCTGTTACAAGATACAAACTCTTGTTCTAGCCAACCCCATGTAAAAATAACACAATATCAAATTGCAGATAAGATAAATTCCTTTCCATGAGTGACAAATGCAATGCTGTTATTACGTATTTGGAATCTATAATGACGAATTCTATCAAGTTATTTAAAAACGAAATTCGTATTTTTAAAATTTCTTTTAAAGGATCGAAAGCTTACCAAACTGTTTGACATGAATACAGCGTAAACTTTTCAATGTAGCCTATTATCACGCTTCTTTAACCTTTTCTGTTCTCTTGTTGGCTTTTCCAAACTCAACATAATCTAAATTAAACATTCTCTCTTATCAAAACTTATTTTCTGTTTGTACTGAAGAATATTTTCTAATCACCCGAAGTTAAGTACAGATGTTGTCAACATAGAAGAATTAATTGAATGTCTTTATTTCCCGTCCTAAAAGGAAAAGACATCTAGCCGTACTCAACTATGTCACGTAAAGTGAATAGTGTACTTTATATTAGTGCTAATGAGGAAGAGAACTCTGCAGGTAATTTGGTGTTAAGAACTATATTTCTGAGGTTAGGAAAATATAGGAAAATGGATGTTTGCAAGTCTTTCTCTTGTTGTAACCCATATCTTCTATTATTAGGTTGTTTCCATTTCATCCATATGCAAGCAGAATTTGCTGTCAAAATTATGTGAATGTGTATGCTTTTCTACGTATCTTGCTTCTTCTGTCATATGTCTAGGCAGTAGCGTACGTAGAATTTTATCAAGGAGGAGGTATTTTATCACTCAATCTCACATTCTTTCAAGACAAGAGAGATTTTGGTATATAGCATATTTTAATATAATAAATGTTTAGTTTTCTATAATATCTTGTTCAAGGGAAGAGTTGAAAGCCCGAAACATCGAATTCTCTTTGTCTACACCACTGTAGTCTAGTCCAACAAGATCTGTGCTACAACCATTTAAAACTAACACTATGGAATCTGCGTACAGGGTGTCTGAGAAGTCCTTCCCTGATTACAGAAATTGATAACTCAGGCTAGAAATAAGATAGAAATATGAAACTGGTGTTGAATTGTTTACAAACTATAAAAGTTTTGGTCACATCAGTACACTTCCACATGAGCACCCTTGGTAGCACGTAGCACATCTAGGCGATATTCAATTTCCATCCATACATTAGCCAACATCACTGGAGGGATCGATGCAACGACCTCCCTGACCTCCCTGGTGAACTCCCTGACCTCCCTGGGGGGTTCTGAACCCCAAATGCGTACATTATGGCGATTCACTACTCCACTGACAAAGAATGTCGCTTCGTCGGAAAAGGCAATTCGTCTGAGATAACCATTATCGTCCTCAATACGTGATAGCATTTCGACTGCAAAGTCATATCGACGTGTACCGTCGTCGGGCAACAAGGCCTGAACGAGTTGCACTTTGTAAGCACGAAACAAAAACTTTTATAGTTTGTAAACAATTCAACACCAGTTTCATATTTCTATCTTATTTCTAGCCTGAGTTATGAATTTCTGTAATCAGGGAAGGACTTCTCGGACACCCTGTATTTTTCTAAAATTCAGTTCGGTGTTCATGGTTTGAGCAATGAACTTCGTAATCAAAAGATTATGGAAATTAAGTTTACAGTTAAAAGTAAAGACTCGACTCAACTATAGTATGAAGGCCAGTTACCTTCTTCCTTTTACGTTTAAAATTTGAAAATTAAACCGTTCACTCCCGTTATCATTCATGGGCCGCATCCGATTCGTGGACGTCTTTTGGTCATCATTTATTTATTTATTGTTTAGTTTTGTGCAAGTTATAATAAAATTCCAGGTGTGTTCTCTAGATTGCAGTAATACTTGAAGAAGGTTGAGACTATCATCTATTTGAGTTTATTGCGGGGGGTATACTTTCTTAATAAAGTCATTTAATGTTATTAATATATTTTTTAGATGCAATGTTTGGGGTAATATTCCTAATAAAGTCGTTAATGTATTTTTTCAGGTGCAGTGGACACTCTCTTAACCGTTCGTCGGGTTAACCGCACACTTTCCAAAAATAATCATATTCATTATCAGCTGGACTTGGTGCTGCACAACAATATACCGAATAACAACAAAAACCCTCCGATTACTGGGAACTTTTTGTCGCGCAGCCCTAGAGTCTTATGGGAGCATGCACACTGCAGCAACAGAATCAACGAGAAGTCTCCAAGCAGGGAGACAGCTCGGAGGCAAAACTGTTGCACAACAACTCAAAAAGTATGGAAGTAAATGGTAACCCGCATACTGCCACATCCTGCGCAGTGTGTTAAAAAAAGAGTATGTGATAGGAGCTAGCATGTCTTTATATAACGATGAAGAGAATGATAAAGTAATTGAAGATATAGAATAAAGTCTAGTGTGTAGTATTATTTAAAACATGTTTGCAAGAATATTATGATGTAAATTTGAATAAGAAATTGTAGGAGAAGTGTGTTTCGCTGTTGTAAGAAACTGAAATGAGCTTTCCAGTAAGAAAATATAACGCGGATAGACACATTATTCAACAGTTATATAGCTGTCATATCATTACCTTTGTGGATTGATTCGATACAACTAGAAGTAATACAGAAAAAAAGTATCATTCTAAGTTTTCTTTCCATTATAAATATGTTTTTTTTAAACCCCAGGATTTCATTTCGGGGAGAGAAGAATATTAACATCTTTCGAGGTTACTGCTTCAGAAACTTCCTTTATAGTCTATAGGTCTGCACATTTCGACTGGGAAGCACACACACCCAAATTCATTATATTACAATTTCTTAACTATATATTAATTAAAAAAATGAAACCTCTCGTTTCTCTGTAAAGTATAGGTACATACTTATTACTACAAAACGTAGTTAAAAAAGTTTAGTACTACCAAAATCGTTTAACATAAAGGAAAGGTCGTATTATTTGAAAACTAGGCTAGGGTGACCAGACGTACTGATTTTCGCAGTACAGTACTATTTTACAAAGAGCTGTCTTGTGTGTTACAAAGACTCCTAGAAAATCGAGAAACGTCCTTCTTTTTAAAATGTCCTGATTTAAATTATTTGCTATACTTCAACCTTTAATTCTTATTCACAACTTTCGAACCATAAGTAGACTGATAGTGATTGCACGTCATCACTGCCCAATCAAACTCCGCCCCTTTTCTGCCAGCACCTATATAATAAAGGCTTCTGGTTTTTGTCTCTCATGCTTTACTCTGAAGACGAGAACAATGTTGCCAGTTCTGAAAACTTTGGACGACATGGAATTCACCTGGATGATTGCCTAAGCACAGTTATATTGAAAATAATTTGTTACCATTTTTGGAAATAGTTTGCAAACTAATTGATAAATAACCATCAAGATGAATCGATTATGTTATGCTTTAACACACTTAAGTTTTCTTTTTCATTAAAGTTACTTCTTTATGTCACTCCATCAAATTGCTCTAAATTGTTTAATCAATCTTGTATTTGTCATTAAATATAAGTATTTATAGTTGTGATGAATTTCTTCAATATTTTTGTTAAGTGCCTTTTTTTATATCAGCAACGAGTGATTAACTTAAGGACATGCGAATTGACGACAAAATAGAATACATCACGCCATTTGTCACCCAAAACACATTTCTGATTACCAAATAAAATATTTTTTGATCGTATCCTTATGTTAGGACCTTCAATATTGATTATAAGTTCATGATCTTGGATTTTGTTAATCATTGTTTTATTTCTTTCCAAATATTAGATTTGGTAATATCTAAAGGGAAGAATTTTTATAAATTCACTTCTATAATAATATTTAGAATTAAATTTATATTAGTTCTACCGAATTATGGCAACAATAATGCATGGGTAATGATTTGTCAATAAAAATCCAGAAGCAACAGATGAACATATGGAGTCTTATAAGGTGAAAGTGAAATTTGTTTTGAGCGCGAACTACAGTATAATGACTTCATTCACATCTACTTCTTTGACTTCGATGAATTGAGTCCAGCGAAGACCATGTTGGTCTCTTCTACATTAGGCGATATGTGTTTGCTACTAAATCTGCCTTCAACACTGTTAAAGTTAGAGAAACTATCTCCTCTCTACTCGTCTACTGAATGCAACACAAACACTGTTCTTCTCTTGTCGCTGCTGGTTACCAAGGTGCACAACTTGGATTCGAAAAGTGATTTCTCTTCTACGAACGAGAAACACTGCGGAACCCACTACTACTACGACGACAGTAAGAGAATACCATGAAGTGGTAGCTAATAGATTACAGCGCCATCTTCCAGTCAAAAACAATTGCATAAAAAGAAAAGGACGAGGACTTAAGAAGATTATCCAGCACTTAAGATTATCATTTGTCCATAAATGTAATTCGTCAACCCCACATTTGATGACGTATCGTGGTACCATATGATTGATGGAGAGGGGAAAACTTTCCGTTTTACCCACATTGTCATCAGATCAATTTGAGAACCAAGGTCTTCCATATACGTTCTGTGATCAGCTGCAGGTGTTCTACGACTTAAGCATGTATTTTGTTATAATTTTTGGCAGTGACTTTCGTAGGACAGTGTCTCTTTTTTCCATTGAAAACTTTAAGGTTACTATTGGATGTTCCATAATCGACTACGGATCACTTACGTTGTTTTCTTTCATAGAATGGTCTTTAAGCAATCACCTACTAGAATGCAATCGCTTTCGTCTTGTTCTCCAGCTAGAACTTTCTTCTGTTCAGATGTTTCAAACAATTCGTTCTTAAACAACATACTTCTCCAATTACTAAATACTTAGGCTTCTTTGCTAAGTCACACTTTTGCAATCTGTTGGTTCTCAGCAGATTTTAATTCCACCCAATTACTACAGAATATGACGATATCTGTCACTGTGGTGCTGCTGTTATTTTCGATCTGAGATCCAGAAGGCTGCTGAAATGTGGTATAGTAAAGAAACCTAAACTATTCAGGAATTGGTTGATTTTATTGTCGTTGGAGGCATCTGAAGAGATGACATCGGAAACTGAAAAAGACAACTCTATTGGTTCAACACTTAGATCTATGAATAGACGTCAGAGTCGACTCTTTATGAGAGCATTACTTCTTCGTTTCATAAAATTAATAGACATATGAAGAAAACGTTTTTGTCACATACTGAAGTGAACATTCAAGAAAATGAGACACCTGATACATCGAAACGCCTGCTTATACACAGAAGAAGATGATTCCGTAAGATCATCAATCGGATGCAATGGACTTTTACATGTAAATCTGTTTACTTGATATTCACATTTTTCACCATAAGAGGAGGAACGTTGTTGAAAGGTATGGGCCAGATTTCTGTCTTGCCTTCTTTTTCAGAGGAGTAATCCAAGAAATGCCTTATGCCTTCTCTGCCTGAATTATCCAACAATGGCATCATTGTTGTAGAAAGCGATTGGCGTGGAACAATTTGTCTTCCCACAGCTGTTGATTACAGAGTTATTGCTGCTTGTACCATTACTGATCATGGCCAGTTTCATTGTTCTCCTTTGTCAAAGAGACTGTACGCAATCACTTACTAGGACTTAAAATTCATCAGATAACTTGAGAATCAGACGACACTTGTCACTGGACTGCTGTGCTCGTTTTATTCAATCTGAGAACCAGCTGATTGCTAAAGTATGGCTTAGCGAAGAAGCAGAAGTTATTTAGAAATTCGACAAGTATGTTGTTTGGGAGCGAATCGTTCGCAACTCTGTGAACAAAAGAAAGTTCCAGCTGGAGAACAAGAAAAAAAAAAGATTTTAAGTCTTCAATAAGCTACTCTGATTTATCTGCAACGAAGTTTAGTTTCTACAACAGAATATCTTCCACGCTGCCTAGGATGGTTTAGAAACAGGGGTCGGAAATTTTTCCATCAATGCAACAAATGTTGCTGAATTATCAGAATCAAGAGCAAAACATCCTTTAAATATGTCTGGAACAATCTTGAAGTAATACCAAAAAAGAGAAGAGCGAATATTCCTAATACATATTAATAATGGAATACATCTAAACTTCATGAAGTAATGGAAAGGTAATCAGTATTATGCTAGGAAAAATCCCAAAAAGAATAAAATGAACTTATAATACAGTGTTCTAAATCCAAATGCACACCTTTAGAAGCTGAGGAGCAAATACTAAATAAAGGAATTAACAACGGATTTTGTTAGACTCACCGCAATATTTTGCTGCAAAGAAACATCGTAGCCACTGAAGCTCTGGCGGGAGAAATATATATGAGATATCCAGTGCCACTTTGTTCCCAATTTATTAGCAGCACCATTAGTGTCCATCTTCTGATATAAATAGATATGTTTTAGTTTTTAGTTTTTTTTTTACTTTAATTTGGTAAACTGGATTGAGTTTCACTTTATTCTTTGAATAATTATAGTTCTGAATTGTGGAAATTTATTTTCCATTTGAGCATAGACATAGGATATCTTTAATCATTCCTCAACCATATTTTTTTTATAATGTTTAAATACCAACAAGTACTAGAAAAGTATGCTCATAGTTGTAGTGGCAGTAACAGCCGACAGTCAAAACTAATACTATACAAACTGGATGAAGTAATCTAAATTCAATTAAAAATTAAGGGTGTTACTGGGTAATTGCTGTATATACTAATTACATTTTAGTTTGTAGTTAGATGATAACGCATAGTAATAAATTTAAAGTATTTAAACTTGTTTGATTTTTATTATTATAATTAATAATAATAATTTAAAGTTAGTAATGAAAATAAAAATAATAAGCTACGTATATCTATATCGCACTATTTTTGTCCTCAAATTTGTCCTATTTTACCATAATTTTACCTTAAGATTATGGTAAAATTAAACTGGTGTGCCCCCCGGAACATCTTTTCTGTAAGAATGACTGCTAAAAACTATGCCAATTCAATACTGAAACAGGAAGTAGATATGTAACTTCCGGTTCAAATAGAGGGATGACGTTCAGCTTCCACATGGCTGTATGATCAGTGAACGCAATCTTCGGCACGGGACAAGTAGGTTCGATTCCCGGCGGAAACCTGTATGGGGGTTCGGATCCCAAGTTACGCTAAAGATTTTTTGTTGTAGAAATGGACGCTACGTTTTTTGTTGTAGAAATGGACGCTAAACTTCAATCCAGCCAACCAGGAGAGGTAACATAAGAGAGATGGACGTTTTTATTGGAATCCACAATAAAAACAGTTTCTCGTTATGCATTGTAATTATTACTAAGCAGCGTTCTTAGTATAATATTAACAACTCACCATATGCAAGTAATTGCATTTTATTTATTACTCTTTATGTCAAATAGTAGCTATAAGTATGCATTTGTTAATTGGTAAATCAACGTTTGACTCGCTTAAATAACTGTTGAATACGACGGTATCCTTGTGATATGCCCGCTGCACAATACATTTATCTCAGCAACATTGCAAGCTGATCATAACTAGTCGTAACGTATTGCCTGGAATATTGCCGATATCAGCATATGGGAGGTCGGGTGACTTTCGCGACCAGGAAATGTCACCATAATGACAAATTACTCTCCCCGGAAAAGTCTGTCGCAAGAAACCCATGTTAAGTTCGGCTGTATACGAGGTCGCTTCACCGTTTTGAAACCACAATTGGTTCATATCCAAATTCAATATCCGTAATTGAGGAACCACGAAGTTTTGCGGCATCCTCAAATAGCATTCACTGGTAGCAGTTACAGATGCATCTGTATCGTCCTTGAATATATATATGCCCCAATAATCCTAAAGGAAGCAACACAACACTGTGA
Organism: Thermobia domestica; assembly: GCF_964235325.1. NCBI lineage: Eukaryota > Metazoa > Arthropoda > Insecta > Zygentoma > Lepismatidae > Thermobia > Thermobia domestica. Next base: position 231,998,147 of record NC_137461.1, on the reverse strand, counting down.
TGTGAGAGATGTATAAGGACTTGATGTGCAGTTCACGTAGGTTTACACTACTCCAGACCATAAATTCAAATTATTTAAAGAACAACATAACTCAAAATGCGCTCCATCTGACATCATTTATGGTGTGCAACATTTCTGGATTTTCAAGGAGAGTACGCATGGTTATGCAGAATTGAACTCATGAAACACAATTGCGAGGCTTAATTTCATGAACAATTTGTGGCTGATAAGGATGAATATGGAGATGTTCATGCAATATTCTCCTGAATGATCGATCGGACATTTGTAAACGTTGGGAATGCCAACGACCAGATATTTGTTGGTTACGCAAAATTGCAGCATGAACATTGTCAATGATTTCCAGTTTCCGCACAGTTATTTCGCTTCTTCCTGGTTTTGTTTGCAAGCAAAAATTGTTCATCGGAACGAACGTACCGATCTTACAATGATCCGTTCACCTGAAAGTTTCCCATGATACAATACGTTGAAATGTTGCCTGAATAGACGGTGGACAGCAATTACTTTTGACATAACTTTCAACGACAAAGGCACATTTCTCTGCCCTCCACCGATCCATGCCCAACTAACAACCGAAATCGCAGCTCATTAGCATAGAAACACTGCACGAGATGGTGCACATTCGTACAGAAGGTCATTGTACTACGCGAGTGAAGTTACGCTATGAACACTTCCGAGCCCTTTGTAAGGAACCAATACTAAACTGGAAACTGTAATAGTTTTCACTACTTTAGTAGAGAAGGATAAGAGCTGAGATAAATTTATTCTTGGCATCCTAAATCCATATCAAACAAACTTTTGTTGCTTCTTGTTAACGTTTTTGCACTATGAGAATCTATTTTGGAACCAGAAGGTATAATAGATGTCTACTACTTCCAGTTGCAGTAGAGAAATTTTGGAAGATATAGTCTATTCATGGTGAAGTGTATGGATTCATGCTAAATGTTTAAAGATAACGCACAGCAAGAATCCACTCAGCGATGGTAATGCAGCGTACCATTCAATGTGATCACACCACGGAATGGTTATTCGTGACACACATTACAGCGTCGTTCACAGTGTTAGCTCCAAGCAGTAATCGTAACGTGTGTAGCCTTTTCTGTATTGACGGTGCCTAGTGAACTGAATGCTAGAATGGCAGTACTCATGCCTTTGCGTTGGCTCGGATTCTATTGGAACAAATCCATAAATGTGTCAAGCTAGAACACACGCGTGAACAAGGACATTGATTTAGTGAGTGGCAAACAGTCATGCTTTCCAATAAACTCTCGGTTCAAACTGTCCTTCTTTGATGACGATATACGTGTTAGACGTTATCCTGAGGAGTCATGGAAAAGAAGAGAAGATATATTGTTACGGGATATATTGTTATTGGACACAACACGTGCTCTAGGCATCGAGGACAATCTTCAGAGAAAGTATAAAGACAGACGTAATATTCTTCCTTCAAAAACTCAAGATGCCATATTTCAGCAGAAAGATGACCAGCATCCGGACTGTGCAAGCCTTCTTGGAGGAATGGTGAGTACGGCTGCTTCCCTGGTTGGAACAATCACCTAATATGACCCTTGCCAAACATGTGTGACATATGGTTAGTCAGTTCTTTGTTCCGTTATACTTCAAAAGACTTGTGAACTCGCTTACCGTAATAGGGATTCTTCATCAACACACAACCAATGCCTATTTGATTCGATTTCACGACGTACAGCAGCATGTGGAGGCTTCATGGTATGCTGATTTCTCTAGGTTAACTTAGTTCTATAGTTCAGAAATCGTATACTACTTATACTAATGTAGATAATCAGTGGAATAAATTAAATTTCACCCACATATGACTCTGTTACAATTTTCACGAGCAGCAGTATAACGTCTCATTTCGTCAAAGAGTAGTCTTCAGATTTAGATAACGAACTTAAACTGGGCAAGAACGAAACTAATCCTAAAAAAAGATAAAGTTTTCTTAACCAATGATTCCCAACCTTTTTGACTGACAACACATCTTTCTGAAGACCCACTACATGTGACACACTTTTTAGATCAAAATTATTAGTAATAACCTAAACCTTAATAGTTTAAGTCTATAAGTTTCTATAAAGCATTCATCCTGTGTACCACTGAGTATTGTTACTGTTGTTGCAGGCGTTTGACTGCTACAGTCTCAGACAATTAATTTTAAACAATAATTAAATGCCTCATGAATTTTATGTTCTAAAATTTCACGATACGCGTACTATGCGACATACTAGTGTGCCGCGACACACGAATTGTCAACCACTGTTGTAACAGTCTCTTATTCAGAAGAAAATTACTCACAAGTAACACTTCCAAAGTGTAACACTCCGATTTTGATAAAAATTTAGCAGGTAGATACTACACATGAAATAAGTGAACATGTGTTTTTTTTAATTTACTGCGGAAAAACGGTTTTAGGGGGCAAAAGCCCCCACCCATAATTTTTGAAGTTGACGCCAAAAAGGCAAAAACAAGTGAACTGAAGTAAACGAAATTGTACACACATATTGTAGACGTAAAATGAGGGAATACGTGTTTCGTATTTTCCTGGGGAAAACGGTTACGTGTGGCACGGACCCCTCCAAAAATTGATCATGAAATATCAAACGTGTTAATAACAGCATGTCAGATGTGTGTAAATGACAAGGAGAATTGCCACGAAACTTTGTGTAGGGACAATATACAAAAAATAAACGAATACTTTTTTTTTTTATTTTCTGCGAAAAACGGTTTTAGGGGGCAAAAGGCCCCGTCCAAACTTTTCGACCTTGACGCTCGAAAGGCAAAAATAAGTGGACAAAAGTGAACGACATTGTGCACACATATTGTAGATGTGAAATGAGGGAATACGGGTTTCGTATTTTCCTGGAAACAACGGTTAGATTGGGCACGGATCTTCTAAACCGTTGATTACTAAATACCAAAAGTGCAAATAAGAACACGAGAGACGTTTCTGAAGAATATGGAGAATTGCAACGAAACTTCACATAGGAACAATTTGCAAAACAATAAATCAAACGTGTTTTAATTTGTGCGGGAAACAGTGTTGGAGCCTAGGCCCCCTTCGAAAAAAAGGAAATATTACCATAATAGAGCAGGGAAGGAGTGGACCGAAGCAATGAAATTGTGTGTAATTTTGTAGAGACCCTATGTAAAATAAGGCCTTTCGTGTTTCGCAAGTGTCCCTATATGTTTTGCTTGAAATTTGACACATGAACAGCAAGCAGGAAATTAATCGACACGTGTTTATGCGAGAAAAGATTGTAAGTGTTAAAGGTGCCTCCTGAAATACTATAAAATACGCTATATTGTTTGTGCTTGCTGTTGAGCTGCCAAATTGAAGAAATCGGATGGAGACATTTGTGAAACACGAAAGTCCTTATATTACATATCCAATTTCTACATACAAATTCATTCGCTTACGTCCACTCGTTCCGCCACTGAACGCCGCGGTCCACTCAACAGTTTGTTTCTTTTTAGGAAAATACGAAACACATATTTCTTCATCTTACCTCTATAAAATTTGTGCTCAATTTCATTCACTTCGATCCAATTCTTCTTGCCTTTCGGGAGTCAAATTCCAAAGTTCTGGGTGGTGGCTTTAGCCCCATAAAACCGTTTTTTCCGCAGAAAATAAAAACCCGTATTTGTTTATTTTTCGCGTGTTTTTTCTACACAGAGTTTCGTTGCAATTCTTCATGTCCCTTAGGCACTTCTGACATAGTGTTACTAGCACTTTCGATATTTCATGACAAAGGTTTGGAGGGTTCCGTGCCCCACCCAACCATTTTTCCCAGGAAAATACGAAACCGTATTCCCTATTTTTCGTCTACAATATCTGTGCACAATTTCATTCACTTCGATTCAATTCTGACCTTTCGGTGTCAACTTTCAAAACTTTAGGTGTGGGCTGTTGTCTCTTAAAACCGTTTTTTTTTTCACAGAAAATTAAAAAAAACGTATTCGTTTGTTTTTTGCGTATTAGCCATACACAAAGTTTCGTTGCAATTCTTCATGGCCTTTACATACATCTGACTTACTGTTACTAGCACATTTGATATTTCCTGATCAAAAGTTTTGAGAGGTCCGTGCAACACCTAGCCGTTTTTTTTTTTTTTTTTTTTTTTTTTTTTAAAGGAAAAAACGAAACACGTATTGTCTCGTTTTACGACTGCAATAACTGTGCACAATTTCGTTCACTTCGGTCCACTTATTTTTACCTTTCGGTCGTCAACTTTCAAAACTTTGGGTGGGGGTTTGGCCCCCTAAAACCGTTTTTATGCAGAAAATAAAAGAACGCTCTTTCTTTTATTTTATGTGTCTGCCACATTTTACCAAGATCGAAGTGTTGCAGTTGGGAAGTGTTACTTGTCAGAGAAAGTTTCCTAGTAAGATTAATTATTGTGGAATGACTGCTTTCTTCATTTCTTATTTTAACCAAATCTTTATTAGAAGTAGATACTACATTTGCAACATAGCTAATCAATTATCTCATCCTCTACTTTACTAAGCCTCCAATTAACATTTAAAAATTGTGGTAGAGATTAAGTATGACCATAGACTAGAAGTTTGAATTTCGCATCGTAGGCCCCTTTATCTGCTAAAGAATGCTTGCTGCTATCTAACAGTAAAATGTGTAACTTTTATCACTTTCGTCATAATAATAGAAAAAAGGGTTGTTTTTTTTTAATAACTACTGTTAAAGTTGCCGTTACCCGTTAACCGATTGACATCATTAAACAAACTCAGCCAAGATAATCACTTTAATGTGCTATCTCTTGCAAAAAATAATGGAAAATTCGCTTTTGACCCAGATTTGTGTGGAGTAACGGACGTACTAACATTAAAATATTATAAGGTAGAGATGCAAGGGCTCGAAAAAAAACCGGCTTTTTTGGAAAAAAACTCGGTTTTTTTTTGCTTTGCTTTTTTGGTTGGGAAATTTTGGGCTTTTTTCAAAATTCTGCTTTAAATCGATAAAGCAGACTTTGTTTCGCTCTCTATAACACAGAACGTCATTTAATTAGTGGTTGATGCCAATAATAATATAAAACCTCGAAAGTAAACCATGAATTTGGAAAAGATATTTTAAACAATTTTACTTCAACATTTTTACATTATGAATTCCAAAGGATTACCCAATGTATATAATAAACACATTTTAACCTCCTATATACAAAAGTAAGCAGAGCTGGCAAGAACCATGTTTGTTTCTGAAAATGCCAAAAACCCGTTTTTGGGGGGCAGTTTAAACCAGGCTTTTTTGGGGTTTAAACCAGGTTTTTTTGATTTAGATATTTTGCTTTATGTATTTATATTACATATTCACAGAAATAAGTTTGTTTCGCCTTGGTGTTATTATTCAACAACGGGGTTATGCTGGAAGAGGTCCCATAAGCTTAAAGAAGTCCGGTCAGTAAATTTCTTAAATTGAGAAACTCCCGCCCTAGCCATCGGGAAAATCCCGTCATTCTTTTAAATGTAAAACAATAACAGGAAAATCCTGTAAAATTTAATTTGCATGTAAAACTGAGTGACGCACAATCATAGTCAACGTCTTACGAATAAAATCAGAAAAATAAACACACTATCGAAACGTCACGTGTAAATGTGTTTTTATATTAAATAAGTGCAGTCTTGTTCAGCAGTGTGTTTATTTTTCTAAAACTGAGGTATTAAATTACAAATTTAGTATGTAGGTATCATTGAAAGTCCAATCCAAGCTAATGTTGGAAGCTAAGTAGGCAATCGATAAATTTTACCAATTTTAATCAATATATTTAAGCAACCTTCGCTTCTTTATAAAACAACAGGCATGCAGAAATATATAATTTGGTTTCGTTTTGTATGTTTAGGCTTAACAGCCTTACGTAATACCGAGGTTATCAAGGAGAAGACTTTCGCTTAAAGTGACATCCGAAAGATAACTTGGTTTACACATGAAAAAAGGGTTGTGGTTCGACCGAGAATTGAACATGGGACACCTTGATTAAAAGGTGAAAAGGAAATAAGACTAATGCAGATGGTTTGACATGTGAAACGTCACCATGAAGTTCACACGATTCACATTTTTGTTCTTTTAATTTTTTTTTTTTTAGTTTAAACCAGTTATTTGAAAAAAAAACAGCTGGTGTAAACGAGCCAACCCTAAGAGTAAAAACTTCTTTCAAAAAATACACAAATAACTAGCAAAATTGTATGTAGTATTATTACTTCAAAATATTCCACACCCTCTTTTTGAAACAAAATAAAATTAAAATAAAACATAAGAGAAATACTTAGATTTGTATAATACAATTAGAGGCTGCACATGGTTCTGTATATTCTTGAAATTCTACAGTCAAGTTTTTTTATAACCACCGTCAAGGGCGCCCATCAGGGGGGTTAAGGGGGCGCTTGCCCCCCCTAGAGGAAACTGTACTTCAGAATATTGATAATCCAATAGGATTTTGACATTAGTTACAGCAAAATTTGAAACTATTTTTGAAACGTCGCTTATACTTGCCCCTCCTTGGAAACCACAACATGGGCGCCCTTGACCACCATCACGGTTTACCCAGTCCTCAAGGTTTCTGAATTTTTAACAAGAGGGATTCAACATCATATTACGGAACAAAAAAAAAAAAAAAAAAGACTACGGAATATATTTAAGTTAAGCTAAATACAACTGCACAACAAACGTGACTGAGTGGTTGGCTTTTGTGCTTCTATCGGGAAGTCCGGGATTCAACCCAGCATTCGACCATTCTGACAAAGCCTTCCTTCATTCCATCTGAGAATGTAGAAATAGTGCGTGTACTGGCCGACTAGGAGTGTAGGAGTTGGCCGACTTCCTTTCTTATTGTTTTTAAATCATTATTAGGGCTACTAATTACCAGCAGTGACGGTTTTGCGAAGGTTAGAGGATCGGTCTTTCGGACTGAAGCCTGTTCTCCAAAGTTGTGGAATGTCTAAAACGAACGAAATATCTATTAGTTATGCCTTTACTCATAAACTTTAAGCTCCCGTCAAATAAAAATTACGAATGTTTAGAAAAACTAAACATTAGTAGTAAGAAAACCCCTCCCAAAACACTTTTTTTAAATTCGCGACTGATTCTCAGTATAAAATGATCTTCAAGGTTGTATTCGGAAGATTATTGCTAAACATATAAACGAAACGAAATATTAGTTATGCCTGTACTCATAAACTTCAAGCTGCTCCCAAATAAAATTAGGACTTTTTAGAAAACGAAACAATCAGAGAAACCCCTCCCAAAGTACTTTTCTAAATCCGCTATTGATTATTTGTATAAATTGGTATTCAAGGTTGTATCTGGAAAATTATTGCTAAATCATTGCACAACTACAGTATAACAGAAATGTGGAAATACGGTTTGACGGACATATTGAAAAACGTATGCTTTGACGGATATATAGAAAAACGTAAGTTTAACTTTCGTGCTAGAAGCTGGAGTACTAAGCTCTTAGAAATGAAACACGGATGACAAACTAAAATGTTCTAGAGAAGGAAAAAAATGGCGATAACTCAAAAGTTAAAATAAAGATAAATAACCTGTAAAATTGCCCTCAAATACTACATTCTTCATGTTATCTTTAATTCGTAAAATATGTGCTCCATCCCTCTTGATGGTGAATTACAGAGCTAAATATGGCATTCAGGTCGTGGAAATCTTATCTAACTATAGAATATGCTATAAGAAAGCTATTTGGATAGAAAAATCATGAAAATGAAAAAAGCCAAAATTTCCAAAATTCTCGGTTTTTTTCCAAAAAAGCCGGCTTTTTATGTAAAAAAAACCATCGATTCAAAAAAGCCGGCTTTTTTGCATCTCTATTATAAGGCCTGATTGTGAGATTCTAATAGCAGGTTTGTTCCACGTCTTTTCGTACTGTGCAGCAAGTAGACCTTTTTTTCAACTCAAACCCGAATTTCGATTACACATAACTCAAGAACCGAAGACCCCCTACATCATATTATTTCCTTTGCCTACTTAATTCGTCAGGGTCTAGCATCATGCAAAGTTCGGTCAAGATGACACGAGTTTTACTGACAGCGTACTTTATTTTTGAATCCGATAGAAACCTGAATCCTCACAGGAAGAATTGAACAGTAAGTTCCGACCAGTGGCAAAGCTAGAGTTGGCATCAGGGTCCGGCTCTACCATATGTGCAACACGCGCATTTGCACTAGGGGGTAAGTTTCGAGGAACGGCAAAATCTATCCTAACTATATTATTTAAAATAAATATTTCTTGTTGGAAACAGAATTCTCGAGATAGAGCAGATCTATATGAATACTACATTCATAAATCATAGTTAGGTCGCATTAGTTTAAGATCATATGGACAGTGCTAAAGCAAATGGTCAAATAAATCTCAACATGAATTGCATGATTGTTGTCAAATACAAGAATTCAATTCTTAAACGGTAGCGAACACGTGTTACATTTAGTTAATTATCACATTTTTAATATGAAGACTAGTCTTATATCTGTCACAAACAAGTTTCTTATCATTAAAGGTGGAAACAATTTTTTCATAATTTTTTAACAGATGTAAGAGGAAAATTAAGAAATAAAGATAAAAGAGCTAGTTACATTGGAATTGGAAACTAATATATTGAGAATGAAGCTCGATATTGAATTCTATAAAAAAAGGATTATCATCTTTCCTCTGTAAGTATGTTTGCTTTATCTTTTACTAACATAATTTTATTTAAAGAAAAACAACGACACAACGAGATTTATTTGTAGTGTTTAAGCCTTTCTGAGTGCGAGTGCTTTCCCCTTCCCTCCGTTGTTCATGATGAGGCAGCATAGTTAAAATAGTGGCTTTAACACTTACTCTTTCTGAAGAAAGGGAGACAAATTATACCATGGCACGGGGCGGCAAATTGCCTAGGGTGGCATTTCTGTCACCGATTGCCCCCCATAGACATGTATTTAATGTAGTTTAAGTAAGATAAAACTATTATTTCCAGTATATTAAAAATAGCTCCCTCACAATGTGTGTACCCCCTTTACCCATCAAAGAAATTAAACCTGATGTTGTCACTGGCTCCAAAATGGGTTCTCCAAATCATGCTCTTGCTATTGTGAGGCTGTTACTCGCTATGTAATCTAAAAATTGTTGTGTTAAGAGGAAACAGTGGTACAAGGATTCACTAATGAAAAGAAGAAGATATGCGCGTATCAATCGCCTTGCAGAGCTCAAGTTTACCCCAAAAGATTAGTTTCTTTATTTGCATCCTCTTCTATTTGGCTTAATATCTTTACCCAAGGCACATAGACAGCCTCTTTCTCTTTTTACGGTAATTCTAGCTTTTCACTAGCCACACTTCACTTTCGTACATTTTTATGAATTGTTCCAAATATAGACGTGACATTGTTATTTACACCTCAAAAACGAACATTACAACCAACACATACGTTCCGGCCGACCTGTACACTTATTTCTATAACTGTTCATTCTCTTATAATTGTTTTTAACCTTGATCACGGTAATATCAACAGTAAAACCTAAAGTGCACAATTTTTATCCATACACACTGTGGATACCTTCAAGGTCTGGCCTGTATAGATATTCTTCCTAGGATTGCCGGAACGCGTGTGGCTGTTTTACGGCTGAAATGAAACGAAACCTTTGAGTTTTACGTTCCACGATTATGCCGTGTGGGCTAAAGGGGACGGTGAAGGTGAGATGAAATGGTAGAATGAAGAAAGTGGGAGAAAACAGAAAAACCCCGAGAAAACCCAAGTACACAGTGTTTGTTCACCACAAAGTCCTCTTGGTGCTAGCTGGGATCGAACCAGGGATCCATACCAGAGGGGAACGGTCTACAACTAAGCCACCGTGGCATTCTGGCTGCCTTAAGATGTACATTATCGTTGTAATTGAGTTTTTCTTTATTTCTTTCTTTTTTTAAAAAAAGAAAATCAATTGAAGGCGGAAAATTATTAATCTAGTGTTAAATACGCCATTAACAATTTGAGAAAAGCGAAAAGTAGTAACAGGGCCTATAAGCATCGACGCAAATTTCAGCATAGCTATGAGAGAAAAGGGGAATGTTTATGTGTTTCCTTTTCTGATATCTTAGAAAAGATACAAGCAAATATATCCGGATCCTGGAGGACTCAAAATACCTGAAAGTCCTAGGACCCTCCTCCCAATCGGTACTCGCGCCGATGAACACTTTAATACTGTGAATTCTACTTTTCATGTTCTCGATATTGTATAGAAAATAAAGTAAAATAACAAATCGATGATGATTTCATTTTATTGTTATTGAGTTTCTTACTTAGTTATGCAATATTTTATAAGATAATATACACAGTTTCCAGATTCGACCTGTCTATTGAAACACACAGTTGATTCCACAGGAGTATTTAACTTCATCTGATGTCTGTAACTTCATTTCTACGTACTTAAACACAAAGAAATTAAATATATCCGATTTCACATTAAGAAATTTAGTCGAAGCATTCTATACTCACAAAACCAACATTACTTGGCATAAGCAAATATAACTTTTACAATGCTTGGAACATTTTTAAGTCCACAGATGGCAGAAGTTAATATGAGCAATTGAAATTCCTCTTCTTCATCATTATGCGTTTTTGTTCAAAGTATCACAAACTCAGTTTGTGACGTTTCAGCTTACATTTGCAATTTTACATCCACAACGCATAAAAATATTTTCATTACTAATAATAAATGATAGTAAAGGTGATGCAAACAAGATGTAAAATACAGTATAGCTCATGTGAAGAAGACGTTCAAAAGAAAACAAAAGCTTCTAACCGGAAACAACGGCATAAAGCTGAAGGAAAAGCTAATGTTATATTTTGTATGGAGCGTAGTGTTCTATGAATATGAGGTAACGACTCCAGGAGACAAAAATAGAGAATGAAAGTCTAATAGAAGATGTTGAAAATTAGATGACGGGCAAAGATAAGAGATTATTGGAAATGGTAGGAGGAAATGGGAGTATATTGAAGAGTATGAATATATTAAAAATTTGAAGACAATGCTTGTGGTGGTCTTCAATTCTGAGGCTCTAATCCATAAAGAATTCCTCCCTGAAGACACCGTGTTATATGCGGCTAAGCAAGTGGAAACACTGAAACATCTGCTGCAATGGATCAAGAGAGTACGTCCCCAGTATGCCAAACAAGGCGACTGGACTCTGCTTCATGATAATGCCCGGCCACATACTACCTTTCTGGTGCAGCAATTCCTGGCCAACAGGGGCATTGTGTTACTCAATCAACCACATTACTTATTATACTTGTGTCCTCGGACTTTTTCTTGTTCCATTAATTGAAACTAGCCTTCAAGAGCCTTCGTGGTGGTTTCAGACATTCAAGGTAATGTTACAACCCAGCTAAAGACCATCCCTAACGACGAATCTACCACGAGTTTCCAGAACTTGTACAGGCTTTAGCAGAAATGCATTACTATCAACAAGGATTACTTTGAAGAGCAGTAAATGCTGTTTTAGGTAATACAACTACCCATTCAAAATATAGACACATTCACCAACTTTCTAGATAATTTGTTATTAAACGGTTAAGAAAATGAACGCTTTAACTATTACAAGTTTTTAAAATAGTTAAATGCAAATGAAGAATTACGGAGAACTAGTAATAAAATTGCAGAGAATTGCAATAGAATTGCAATAGAAGGTCCTTCTTTGGCGAATCTTGATGTTAATAAATCTTTATCATAAGTGCAAGTAGTATTTATGTAAAGTTTATTCTGAAATTAACATTTCGGATCGGTTAAGATTTCTGAAATTAACAATCGGTGTGTTCCAGTATTTACATCTAATTATTTTTTGAAATATCAGTTATTGATTATTTTGGTGCAAATTTGAGGAAAGCGCAACACTTGCGGTATCGAAATTTGCGGTACTGTTCAAAATAACTTCTTACTCTCCAAGCTAAGAGAGGATATTTTCGGGTGTTCAGTTAGAAGATAAGCACACAGTATTAATCTGTGTGCTACACAAAGACAAAATTTTATAACGTTGGTGTAGCCAGCAAGTTGTTCTAGGAGAGAATAACACGACTTTTTCAGAGAACTAGGACTTTTTTGCATACTAAAAGCAGACATTTTTTTTTTCAGAATATGAAACCATTAATAACTCACCATACATACATAGAAACTTTTCTCACACCACCTAAAAACATGTAAACCGAAATAGTATAAGGATCAATTACACAGAAAAGTGAAAAAAACATTCACTAGGATACATGGTAGATATATCCGAAAGATATAAACAAATGCATGTTTGTGATAGGCCAAAACTGAAAAATGTAAACAAATCCTTTTCTCTGATTGATCAAACTCTTGTTCATGATATTTAAAGGAAACTTCTAGAAATATTTATATTTTGTTATTTTTTGTTTTCTTTTATAGCTTTCATTAACAGTGTTTCAATAACTATTTGCCAGTGTTTACCCAAAGTTGAAATATAATATTCTTCATCCTTCATTTTTAACATATTGAGATATTTGTAATTACGAGAAAGTATTACGGAATTAGCCAAAGAGCAACTTGTCTGCAGAGTAATTTATCACAAATCACTCATTTTGCACATAGTTGTCCATTGTTATGAACATATTTAGGGAATTTTATTCAGATGTAGCTCGGAATAACTATAAGAGACACAGTCAAAATTAACATTCAATAAATTAGTAATATATTTTCATGGTTTATAATAGAGTTCAATTAGTACCTTAGAGATAAACACATAGCAGTGTACGTTTTGAAACAAATCTAATGTATAAAATTTAGATACAATAGTACATATAGTTAATAATGAATAGGGATTTTTATTGCTGTGATAGTTTCCATGAGGTGTTCCGCGGGAACAATGCATACTGAGGTGTTTCATCTCCATTCCACCCCCTTTTATTATTATATTCATTCAAATTTAGATTAACGGGAGCGAGATGGATGATTTTGGTGCACGTTCCATGGTGTGTACCCCAAAATGTCCCACTGAGTAAAGGAAAGTTTTGTACAGTACTGCAAATGTCCCAGAAAAACTGTTAATCTCATGGTACCACAAATGTCCTGTACCGGAAATGTCCTGATACCGCAAATGTTAAATTTAATTGCTCAGAACATAATTCGAAAAATCTGTAAAGGGAAATATATCATACTAAATAAGTTAACATCTACTTCCATGTTAAGTTTACTAGTTTTGCCCTCAAAACCCGAAATTTCTCATCTCATCTAGAAAATGAGGCAAGAATTACCTTGTAAATTCGAGATATTGCACAAATAACATAGGCAACACTCTGTCCTTCAAATCTTATATCAGAATCACTATTTTTGTGTTAACCTGATTCATAGTGCTAACCTATAAATTGATAAAATTATTATGTAAACACAATAAATTCCATTTACCAAAGTTAAAAATACGCAAGACATTACACAATATAATGCAAGAAAGGTTCTGATTACTTCTAGATTAAATTTTAAAGAAAATGAACATACCATTTGTAGGTATGTTTACAAAACGAGTTGATAACATTTTCGAGACAAGATTAAACGAGACTTAGACGACATTTTACGAAACGAGACGAGAAAATCTCATTTCTAGTCTAATCTCGCCTTATAGGCGACACTAAAGTTTAGTCAAGATCCAGTGAGTCCTGTACCTAGCGTTCGACAATACGTACTTAGTGTCAACGAATTTTTAAACATATATTTTTAGATAAATCATATGGAAATTATACAAATTGAAATTAAGGGGGTATTTTTATTATATCTACAACAGATATAACACTCACTGCTGGTCTTGTGGGTAGAGAGCTCTCTTTCAATGTAGTGGTTCTGGGTTCAACTTCCCCTGAGGAGCATGTAGGTAGCGGAACATGAATTGTTGGTTCACGTCAAATATAGCCAGTGCTGAAACGGAACGATCAATTTCAATTATCAACCAGAATATAGTTTATATAGACTTGATTTGATTTGTACAGTGTGTAAACTATAAGTACATATTAAAATTCACAGATATCCATAATCTTGAATTCGGATAGCGCAGTAGGTAACGCTCTCGCCTTTGGTGTCAGCGGTCCCGGGTTCTACTCCCGGTAAGGACACTCGGTCGAGAAAGTGTGAAAACGTTTTTCAGGCCAGTCATCCTGAGTCAGGTTTTCCTGGTTTTTTCTCATTTACACCAGGCAAATGACGTGATAGTACCTAAAGTACAGGTCCACTTCATATCCCAATCAATTCTTCTTTCGCTTTCCTCGGATAGTGTGATCGTCGAGGACGTCAGCACTCATATATGTTGGGCTAACATGGCCATAGATGCCGAAAGCCCAGAAATCTAAATCCTAATTCTAATTTTAAATTAGGTCGTAGTTGATTATCTAAGAATGGCAGACAAAACTCGCTATTTCTCTAAATTGTGATTATTAGATCAATATCCTTCACCCGCACCTTTTGTATAGTTCATTTTGTCCCCAAAACATTACTTAATCAGAAACAGTCCAGCAAACTAACTACTCACTGAATATACCCTACAAATATTGTGAAAGAAGGAATCCCTGAAATTTTTCAAGTACCATAAGTTTATTTCTTGAAAAAGACGAAAATAATATTTATACATCTGAAAGTCAATTTTGGGAAGGGAATAAAAATAAACTATGGTATACATATTTAAAGCATTAAATGCATTATATTAAAAAAATGAAAATTGAAAAAGAAGAAAATATATTAAGAACCGAGAGGGATACGAAATAAAGATGAACAATCTAATGGATTAGGTCCTAGTCAATAATATCCGTGCTGGCCACGCCGCGGCGCTGACTGCATCCCTCTGCAGCGTAGCCCGGTTCCTAGTTGTTTCGGCGTCAGTCGGCAGTAGGTCGGCAGAGAGATTAAACCAGTTCATAGACGTAAAGAAACATCAGTTTTCCCACGTACTTCGCTGTGACAAAGCTTTTACATATCATCACACGCGGTAAGTACAAGAGACAATCTTTACTCTCTTACCTGGGCAATAGAGTCGATAAAATTATTTACTTTTTCAGCGCGAATATATATTCTCAATTTGATGATAACTTGAGTCTTCTTTCCAGAGCGCGTTTCGCGTTTCAATTTTTGTCTTCTACTTGGATTCCTACAAGACTTTTTTTTTTTTTACCAAGAGAAAAAGTTCTCTTTTTTTTCCTTTCTTTGTGATCTAAGATAAGAAACATGTAAAACGATAAAACGAACCAAGTTGGCAAGACTTTCAGCGTGTTAATGATTGTTTTATTTTACATTCACGGTGCGAATTTACATTTAGGACACTGGAACATCTGCAGTGTTTCTGCAGGAAACCTCATGAAATAACTGCAGTAGCGATGTTGTCAGAAAAAAGAGGGAGAAGAAAAGAAGGTTCATCCTGAACAAGTTTTATCTTGTAGTTTATGGCAATACCAAAATAGAGACCTCATGAAAAGTGTCGTTTCCCGCTCGTTTGAACTTCCTGACAAGACAAAACAATAACGAAGAAGCGTTCCTTGCTGCGGGGTCCGCAAACAAGATCGTGTCAGGCCAATTGATGTCAAGGACGGTGCAGGGCGTTTTGGACTCTGCCCCCTCTCTCATCTCCCCCCTCATGGCTTCACCCCTCCCGTACTCCCCCTTGTATTCCGTAGTTCCTGATGCCATATCGATTTACACAGGACAGCACCGTGTGTAACACGTATCCGCGTGCGTGCGTGAATAGTACATACATATATGCATATGTACACACACATATACATACACATAGTTACTAGAATGTTATAGTTTTCAATTAACGTCCGCTATGTAAATAGTCCTTTTATCTGAGTGAGATAAAGGCTTACATTGTGAATAATAGACACAAGGCTGGAATCGCCGAATATACATGCACCATATAGTATAACCGAAAGGATGAAATCTTTCGAAAATAATTTTATATTAGATTTTAAATAATTTTTCGACACATAAGACCGTGCATATCAACGAGTAACGTTTGATTATTTTAATTTTGTTTAACTGGGAACAGTCAGGTAGAAAACTGAAAATTAGTTTAAATAATTTATGATTTCGTTATTACTATTTTAGTCTTAGAATGTAATTGTAGTGAAAATTAAAAGATACAATAAAAAATAAAACTCTCTAAACTTGCCCATGTGCTGATCAATAATTTACGTTAGGCTTGCCTCGTGGTCTACTGTAAATTGAACACAACAATCTATAAAAGAAGGGAACAGTACTGCATTCTAAATTATATTTTGAATATAGACTTTGAACATGATATTTTCTTCATCTGGGTCAACATTTTGACATGTGATGAGGATAATAGTCAAAATTATTAACTTCCGAATCTTAGCGCAAAGTTGAATAAAAAATTTATAATATACATTTTTGTCTTCTCTTACATTAAATATTTCATATTACAATTATGTACGTAGTATGCTAGTATGGCAGACAATACTATACAGATTTTATAATGCAAAGGATATTTTAAATAAAATCTGTAAATCGAAATGTTCATTATTCTTAAATCAACATTTCAGTTTGGACGACTGACCAAGTTCACTCTGAAATTATAAAGGCATATTCTGTAGTTTTACATGAATTTAAAGTTGCCCTCTCTTTTAAAACGATGCTACAGTATTAAAGGAAAAAAATGTAGTAAAATTAGGATCGGTTGTGTGTTGTTAATTTCTGTGAAATAACCACACTTTTTACTAAATTAAACGATATAAATGCACAATCAAGCTTACTATCCAATAGACAGTTGAATGTGCTCAATAATAAGATAATCAGCTATTAAGGATTACATGTAAAGTTCTCTACTTGACAGACGACAATTGATTATGTTGAAGGTCCTATTTCATATATACTTCCATGACTACTTTACGAAGTAATTTGCAGCATATGCCAGACAAATGATGGAATATGTACTTTTCAATTGAAGAATCATCGTATTACAGACCAAATATGAAATACATATCTCACTACCTTACCTTGCTTTACACTGAGTACATGAAATCATCTGTAGCACGTGTTGTGACTTTTAGACTTCTGTAGGTACAGAGAGGTATATTTAAATCACTTGTTTTAATTTAGAGAGTAATTTTGAACATTTTTCTGTGTGCTTCAAATAATATCGAAGAATTATTTTGTGCAATAGTACTACTATGTCTTCTAACATCATTGTTACATTTCTTCACATAGGTGTAATTCATTTTTAATTACATGTGTGAGATACTTCAATATAAAACTTACTCCATAGTGATATATTATACGTATCTTTGAAAGTGTTTGCACATTACTTAAGTTTTCTAACAAAACAGCAATGAAGGATTATGTATGCAAATTTTAATTAAAATGAATTCTGTCGTCACTTTCTCAAAAATTTTTACAATGAACTGACTTATGCAAAAACAGTAAGGACATTATTTCTCTTCTATTTAATATTCTACTTTTTGTGTGGTACATACACTACAAAAACGTTTGACCCAAATGTAATGTAAAATAGTTATTGATTATTAAATAGATACAAACTTTGATAAATATATATGTAAAATACTAAAGTGGATCTTATAAATCTAAACATAAACTACACTCAGCAGTCTATACGAATATGGGTAAATAACGTAATTCCCATTTTAAGAGGTCAGTTTTGTTCTTATATGAGCTTAAATATAATAATATGTTTAGAAGAAAAATGCTGTCTGATTACAAAGGATTAAGATACGTATTATTGTTTCAGTTGACACGTTTCTATTATGTTGTTATGCCATTACTTAGTAAATTTTAAATGATAGTTGTTTACGCAAGTGTGGTTTATATCTTTTACAACCAACTTTGTAGTTAAAAGTATTTACTTTAATCATAACGTTTCACAAAATACAAATATACCAGGCTCAAAGTTCAATACTATGATAAGAAATATATTTCAGATCACTCTTTGGAATATCATTATAAGAAATATATTACAGATCGTATTGGTACATTGATATACTTTTGTTACCTACTTTTTTTCCTTCTCAGAAAACTTACTATTGGCTTTTGCTACTAATTACTCTACTAGTGGGTTAAATTCTTTCTAAACTTCTTAAATATATTTTGTTGTAAATGACTTTAACATAATCTATAGTTATGTTAGCTTCAATAGCAAGACCATAATAATACATAACTTTCTGAAAGTTATTGTAAACCTAATTAACCTGCATAAACTTTTTAATAATTCGTTGATAGAATAGTTTTAATTATTATTTAATATTATCAACACATCTCATTCCACTATCAAACCTTTAATTATTTAGATCACTTAAAGCTCATCTTTAATGTTGAAGCAACAGTTCGTTTTATTTTTACGTTTAAAATAATCTGATCTAATCTTATCTTTTTAGTTTTTAATAAGTGAAACTTTTGAAGTGATGTTGATCCATATTTACATTTCTCTGAGAAAATTAAGTATCTTCTTGATACTCAACATTATTTAATGGACATCTTATGACAAATTAATGTCAAGATTTTCTCTCTTGGATCTAATTTCTTCTATTAGGAATAACAGTTTATATCCACATGCCTAGATTCTATAAATATTGTTTTCATGTTTTTGACTTCGTTTAAGAAACAAAATTTTAATTCCTGAAAACTTTTAACACAAAACTGTAGGACAATGAACTTGACATTGCATGGCAGATTTATTCGACAGGAACATATTCAAAGAAATGTCAAGATTATATCATCTAGATATTAAATAATCTTGGTGTAAAATCGTATAACTAGTGGGCGAGTAGAAAGTACTGTTACGCGTGGGTGTGAAATAAAACCATATCTTCAGTATCAACAAAGCGTGCATTACAGTCAGGAAATTTTTTCAACGGCATCTACATTATATTGAGTTGTGCATTGTGATATTTTTGTAATGTGAAAATCAATAATAATATAATGATAAGCTTTGTTGATATAATATATTTATGAAGTACATAAAATCATATTTATGCTAGTGTCATAAGAAGTGTGGATTGTGTTAACAGTTGTTGATCACAGAATTACTAACTGAGAACGTTATAATAGCTAGGTATAACTGACTAATATTATACCTAGTTAAACATGTATGATGTACTACAGGCCACATTTTCCTTTAAAACATATAACTTTTCTCATAATATTCTCAGATTGTTTGAAGTTTATCTTATTATTTAAAAATAGAAACTATGTTACTAGATCATATTGACATGAATTTATGACATATTAAAAGTTTCTTGCTTTGAGTGTTTAGCAACCCTAATCACACCAAAGATGTATGAGACACAATTAGACCTTAACGTGGCTACTGAAAAACCTGAACTGCTATTGACAATCGAGTCTGCATTTACTACATTGAAGCTGGTAATTGTAGTAATTCAGTCCTAAGTAAGCTCATTAATGTTTTAGTACACGATGTTATATTAATTTAACTACACATTTTATGTACCAATACATTTAACCATTCAGTCATGATTTATATATTGCAAACCAGTGTTATATCATGTTATATATCTGATGTGTGCCCACGGTCTTTCAGATGCTAGAGCGAATCAAAGATTTGAGGACGTGAACATAGCGCATAGAAAATTTGCAACAGAAACTTACAATAACTATGTCTACATTATCCTTTGTAGAGTGTTTTTAAAGCTTTCTGCTTATCAATGTGTCAACTCGAGTTTGAATCATTTAGCCTTTTCATGTTCTTCTGTAACCTTCTATGTATGCAATTAAGGTAGAACGTAAGCACCATAACAAGAAAGGAATAAATTGTTTTTGCATGATAATAAACACAGCTCACATGTTAACACAAGAGCAAAATTGAAGAACCAGGTAAACATTTCGCATCTGCACTCCAAAAAATTCAGACTTCCTACTAGTTTAGTGCACTTTGGAAATATGTGTATCGGTAGTAGAAAAAAATAGGTATGAAAATATTGGCAAATAAATATTTAAATAATTTATTTTAAGATGGATACAATATTTAATTGTATTGGTGGATAGAACTGCTACAATAATACTGAGGTAGATTCAATTTCGTCTGTTGGCACTAATAAGTTACTCTGATTCTTACTTGGGCTTAGGATTGAAACTGTTAAACCATTATTTCTCTGGAAAAAAATAAATAAGTTGTAGCTAAGTGAAAGCGTACTGTATTACGACAAAAATATTCTCATTAGAGAGATAATCGAATAATTTGAGAAGATATTCTGATTAGTGATATAGCCGAATAATTTGACAAGGTATTTTGATTAGAATATATTATCAAATAAGAACATATGCTTTAATTTGTTGCGTAGATGTTGTTTTGATATTACCTTTCCGAAATGCAATATCCAACTGACATTTTAAACAAAAAACAGTTAAATCTTAATATTACTAACTGTCAAGTATTTCTGTTATGAAACATTTCTTCCTTTACAAATTTTAATGAGCACATGTAACTGTACTTTCAACATTTCTAACTAATGTCTCCTTATTCACTTTTTTGTGGTACAAATTAACGTTTAACGTGTTTGTTTCTCGTGTTTTTTTACTAAATATTTTTTACAAAAACATTATTAACTCTAAATCCAAATTTGATAGCAGATTACTCAAGGATCAAATATCTGCACAGAAAAATATTTCGTGTGCATACTAACAAGATCAAGGCTTAACACTATGCTGCGTTTGATGAATATCAAAAGAGTTCATCTAAAAATGTTAGTATTTTATTTTAAATATCATCAAGTCTAACTTCAAAATTTAGTTGTCCATAAATAATGGACAAGACATTTTACATGCGAACTGAGGAGGTAATGGTCTACCACTATGCTAAGTTAGATTAAGATCGTATGAGTTTCTTTGAGGACATGTGCCTTTCCTTGCATGTGTCCTTCTGAGAACGAATGAAGCCCGAAATAGTAAATTGATGGTATAGATATTCGAAATTGATACAAGAATTATAGAAAAATATCTCAAGAAAAAGATAGAAAAGTAGAATACGAAGAAGCTCAAACCAAGTAAACACACAATAATAAATATAGGAAAACAGTTATACAGTACATGCTTGGACAGCAAAAAATAGCATCTATGCAACAAACTACAACATGCTTTCTTACTTTGGCAAATCATTTGATCGGAGTATTTTTCTTTGTAGTGCATTTTAATTAAATCCAATTGTGTTTCTTAAAATGTATTCTCCGGTAATAAGTGGTCTTCGAAGTATCCTGTTGTCGTTTTCTTTGATTGAATAGTCCCAAAGAAGACAGAAGAAATAAAATTCACATCAATTGAGCATTTCAAAAAATAATTTAGAATCTCAAACTTATATATCACATACACAAAAAACTAACTAAACTGTATGTTCTTTGCACGGGAAGAATAGGTTTGTAAACATGTATAAACCCTCTTCCCTCTCCCTTCCCCTACGATACGTACTTCAGTAAAAAGTGTATTGATAAAACCCATAAAATATTATATTAGGCATAATTTTTGAACCCGCTACCTCCTTAGGATATGCTTCTTAATGAACATTACATGATAAAATACCAGTTTCAGATAGGTACTAACTATGCTTCAAAATTCTTATCGATCGAGTCAGCCGTTTTCCGTGATACGATCACAGACAACAGACAGTGTAGATTGAGTGTGTCTAAAATAATTGTAGTAATTACCTACTTCAAAACCGAAAATTTGGAAACATTGCTGAGATATTTCCTTAATGCATTTCATGGTTCTAATTTGAAGGGCTATGAAAGACTCCATTTTTCGAATAGATTTTGACCTCTTAGGTTCTCGAATCAAAGTAACATGATAAAAACCTGTATCAAAGTAGATACTAACTAGGTTTCAAAACTAATTTCCAAGTGTTCGGTCGTTTTTGCGTGATACGATTACAAATAAACAACAGAGAACGTCGCTTGTAATATGACGAAATTTGATGGCGAAATTTTATATATATATATATATATATATATATATATATATATAGAGAGAGAGAGAGAGAGAGAGAGAGAGAGAGAGAGAGAGATAAACGCCCCTTAAAAGAAGAATTTTCAAAAATATTGGGACATGTGTCCGTTTATTTTTGATGAGGAGTTTGCATTCTGTGTGTCATCTTCCTGGGTTGACGGGC
Organism: Thermobia domestica; assembly: GCF_964235325.1. NCBI lineage: Eukaryota > Metazoa > Arthropoda > Insecta > Zygentoma > Lepismatidae > Thermobia > Thermobia domestica. The sequence continues at coordinate 231,975,981 of NC_137461.1, read as the reverse complement.
CCCTTAGATACTCAATATTTCGCATAAATTAATACCTTACCGCTCTACGCTTGCATTTAAATGAAAGTGCAGGTAAAATCATAAAAATTTAATTCAAGATTGTTGATACCTATATCCAGAACATCATTTCAATCAGTTCAGACGTTTTCCTGTGATTTGATTACACACAAGGTCAATTTCGATTTATACCTCAGATTATATAATTTATTATGGTAAAGATTACAAGAATTCTAGTAGCTTATCTAGATATTTTAATCATAAAACCTTGTTAACAACCTTCAATTATATTTATTTGGAAATTAGTAGGAGTATCGCAGAGTATGCAACATGAAAAATGAAATTTGAATTTTTGCATTTCTTCTCAACATTCATTCTCTACTCAAAAACTTTGGTAAGATGAATGAATATTTGAAAAGGCGAGTAGAAAATCGTTGTATTCCACGGTCAAATTAGTATTTTTGCATCTTGAACATTATACTAACCCGTTAATCTCAACATCACTGCGGATACTATACTAGGCAAGGTTAATACCCATAATTACTCCCATACGAATACATGGGAACCGATTTTTGATTTTAAATACTTTGGGATCAAGTGGATGATCACGTCCATCTATGAAATCGAGTACTAACTTTTCATCTTCTACATCCTTGCCAAATTTTATGGTGATCCATTTAATAGTTCTTGGGATTCTTTTGTTACTCGAGCAGACTTGCACGTGGACAGAGTAAATATATAAAAGAGTTTTTTTCTAAACCAAAATCGTTAACAGTTTGTATTTTCTTTTATTATTGTCAATATTAAATGAAGGGTATTTAAAAATATTAGTGAATCTTTCTTTTTCTCTAAATGTGATAAATATGATTTGCTTTCAAAGAAAATGATGTTGGGTTCAATGCTATTCTTTACTTATATAAAAGATGTGTGTGTGTGTGATTTAAAAATAGACGGACATATACAATCATTTGCCGACGATAAATAGTAGGGTGATCTGTGGAACCTTCTGACTAATAAAAGTGGTCTGGAATTAAAACAAAATGCATAAGAAACGTATATTTCTTAAAGACGAGATACGGTTTAACTTCGTTCGAATTTTGTCTTGTGTCATTAGGTGATCTTTATTTATTTTAACGTATGGAAACTTTGTTATTTCCTCACCCTTTTCTTGTCATTATGATTATCTTACACGGTAGTTTCATATGTACCTAGTGCAAAAGCAGAAAAAAAACGGGTATAGTGATTTAAACTCGAGTCGACAGAGAGATAGGCAGAAAGCTTTACTTGTGCTATAGAAACGATATAACGACATTTTTAATAGATAATTATTGTTAAATGTTGTTACAGTTTTCTGTGTGGTTTTGTCACATCAAATATTTCTTACACCTGATGGATCTTCACGATGATCCCGTATTGGAAAGACCCCATATTGCATAGTTTTCGCTTTATTTTGATTTGATCTTTAGATTAGATTTTTATGGATTGGAAGTGCTATTTTTATAGAATACTATATATATATATATATATATATATATATATATATATATATATATATATATATATATATATATATATATATATATATATATATATATATATATAGTAGGGTGATAAGTCCCTTGACACTTCAGTTATTTAGTTCTCAGCTGATTACTGATTCTCGTATGAAATGAAATGAAATTTTTGAGTCCCACGCTTATGCCGGGACGGTGACGATGAGAAATGAATGAAATGGTGAAAGGAAGAAAGTGGGAGGACCCCGAGGAAACTCACTAACACGGTGTTTGTCCACCACAAAGTTCAATTCGCGGGGGCAGAATTTGAACCCGGGATAACATGCACCAGAGGTGAACGCTCTACCACTGAGCCACCGGCTCGCTACCGCTCTACACCTGAGCTACCGCTCTACCGGCCCGTACTGATTCTCGTAAACAATATGTTATGGTGTGGTTCGTGATAATACCCTGTATGTGGTACGTGAATAATAAGTGGTTCTTGAATAATATGTCTTAGGAATTAGTTTTATGAAGGGCGTTAACCTTGTTATTACCATATGCTCAAGGGTTTTAACTCTCGTGTTACATTAGTTTCCCAATCTGTGGTCCGCGGAAACCACGCGGTCGCGAAAGATTAAAGGGATTTCACGGACGTTGAATTTTCATGATACTTGATCGTATTTTGTTGATCATACTTAAGATATTTCTGATATACATTATCTAGGTTTCAACCAATTGACAAGAACAGAATATTAAAGTTACAAGAAGAAATAACAAAAATACTGGCCTTGGCTGAACAATGCATCAACCATCATAATAGGTCAATGTTTAATTTATAATATTAGGCCTAACTGGTATGATCATATTCTGTCGAATATCTCCATTATATTGTCATAAAAGATATATTTGGTGTTGTAAAACTGTAATTTATCATTTTGTCATTAATGATATGTAAATTATTATTTTTTAATCACTAGCTGAACCTGCGTTCTCTACACAACGCATCATTCACATATTTTTTCCATGAACATAAATCTCCTTGTCATTCCTCACAACATTTGTACATGTTCCTTTACAGACACAAGTGAAAGACGTCCTGATAAAAATCGACAACGGGTGCCATGAAGGGGAGACTTTTTCAATTGTTTTTTTCAATACCTCACACCGTTTGCAAGATGTGAGCCTATGTCCGGTTAGACTTCTTAATTTATGTATGATCAGTTTTCTTTCTTCTTGCATGCAGTATGTAATAAGAAAATACATTACATACACAATTAATTATATTGTCAATCATATATGGTGTTCATTGGGCAAAACACTCCAAAGAAAAAAGATTCATCTTAGCCTGGAGAAATGGTTATCCTTCGTTTTTCATTATCATTTGACCATGAAACAAACGCTCGAAAATTATAGAACCCATATATACAACTATGTTGTGTTAGAATGTACAGCGGTGGACACTTCTAAATGGTACACCTTAGCCGTAAATCTCCATATGGCTGTACCATTTAGAAGTGTCCACCGCTGTACAACTCATAGGATATGATGTTTTACTTTCTAAAAATGTCAATGCTTCCAGTGTACCCCTAAAAATGTAATGAACAAATAACAGCCATGTTTATTTAAATATTCAATTAGAACTGGATAATTTACACAAAATTTGGAAACGACCAGTGAAATGGCAGGACACTTGTGGTTTTCGAGATCTCAATGTCGAAAGGATTGGAGACAAACATATAAACCTAACATTGTAATATATAGATTGTTCATTGTTTTATTTCATAGGGTTTGCAGATAATTAACAGTTGCTACAACAGACCCACAATATCAGAAAAGATTGGGAAGCACTGAGCTACATAATTCACATATAAAATGTCGTTAATGTATTATTCACTCCAAATGTAAAGTAACAAAACATATCTCAATTATTTTCTAAAGCAGTACGGCAACTAAGGAAGTTGAGTAGCGTGCTTATCCAATTGATTGACAGACACGTTTCTTGGATACTAATTAATGTTTTGCTAATCTGACTTCACGAATCAATAACTCAGACATACTTTGTGGATTTTCTAATTTCCAAGAATACTGTTTGTAAATATGTATTATTTATATTAACAAAATTTACAAGGATGCTTGAAATTTCATTGTTAATCAAAATTTTTACTTTCAAATATTTAAACATGCATGTGTTGAATTGTGGATGAAAGTCGCTAGCTGAATGCAAAGTATAATTTATCATATTTTGTTCTTCAATAAATTAAGTTAAATATATGATAGATTCCCAATTTCGATTCATAGTCCAATTGTAGATATTTTTAACTATCAAATTTCATTATATTTATATACACAGATGATTTTGTATGAATTTTTCATGTCTCTTCTCCGAAAGTATTTACAACGATATTGTATATTTGTAAGTTACTTCCATTCTTCTTTTAACTGTTTTGGGCCTAAGTGCTATTTAAAAGTGCACAGGGTATAATTACGAAGAAGATGAATATATATAGAACAATATGTTTGTGTTGTATGATTTTTAACCGATGTTACTGTTACTGCAACAACAAATTTACTGTTTTGGGGTTGCTATGACAACCTGTTCTTGTTGATTAGGTGACTGAGAAGATAGTTATTAAAAGGTTGGCATTGCATAAAATTGATGTGTATTATTTCAGTGTATTGCAATTGATATTTTGATATTTCTTGCGGAATATATATATATATATATATATATATATATATATATATATATATATATATATATATATATATATATATATATATATATATATATATATTACAAATGTTTGATAGTGTTGTGTGACTTCATTTAACCTAATATCATATGCATTGTATATCGAACTGGGTAATGTAACGGAAATAAGAAAATATCGTTACATATTTAAGAATGAACGTATATATTGATACCTAATCAATGTCTTGTCCAGGTACAACAAATCGAAGTGAGGTATCACTCATGTGGTGTTAGGTGCTCCGATATATTGAAATAAAGAATGAAATATTAAATGTGGTCTGAGAAAGGAATACTTATAGCACCATTATATCAAACCAGGCACATAGAGATTCGGTCTTAGAGTCCCAAAATAAATTGCTTATTTTCTCATTTTAAATTTAGTGGTTTCACTATTTACGAAAGATTTGATATTAAAAGAAATATCGCTGCTTTTTCCATCCTTCAACTGAGAAATACGAAAATTCTCAACATTATTAGAATTTAACCAAAAAGTAAATAAATATGTCCAAAAGCGAGATAAATGCCAATCGTTAGGTTTCATTAAGCTGAATAAAATGACATATGAATGCATGTAGATTGTCATAGGTAATTTTCGAGAAAGTTCAGAAAATCAAATGTTTTTGTATTAATATAAACTTAAAAATTGATACTATGCAATAACCAAGGTACTTAACAAGATGGAACTGATACTGAAGAATGCATTAATTAAGCTTTTGACTATGTGGCTACCAACGTGACAATACACAATAAGGTTAATGGGACACAACCCTAAATTGTGATAAACTCTAGAACTTCATTTCTCTTTAAATATAATATTGTTTAAAGAAAATATATATAGCAATCGATAGATGTGATCAAGCTGTAAAATTCTTTTTCTAATGGTTTTTGAGAAAACAATAAAATTATTATGGTCGGCTTAAAAATTGATGTCTTATTTGACAATCCAATGGCGTTGATTGTATATATTGTTGTTTGATTTCTTCTAATACAGAAAACATACTCTTAATAGTGACATAATGGTCCTAACAGTGTAACATATATTCCTAACAGCGATACACATATTAGTTGTAATATGTCATATCTTTTCAATATATTATCCGGTCTAATAGTCGACCAGGATACGCCAGTAAGATTGAGCTTGCATCGTTCTCGTATCTACACTTCCTATATATTGTTGATGAATGATACATAATTCAGAAAACTTTCAAACATTGACATTTACCGTAGCAACAGAAAATAAATCATTAATGTGTCAATTTTTTGAATTCTAACTCAAATTTTAAACTATTTTTTTCAATTGCTCACTAGATAGATATATAATAATGTTTAGGTATTTGTATAAACCAGTGCACTACGCAAAGTTATATGGAATATATTTTAAATATACGTAAATCATGTATATACTATGTTCCCCTAATTCACAAGTAATTATATGGAAATATAATTATTTATAATACGACGTGATACCCAAAATATCCGACAATGACATTGTAAAAATCAGAAAACTATAGTTATGTCCTGATGTCCTCCCTCACCTTCAAGATAGTCCCCACTGGCATGTATGCAACAATCCCAGCGTTGTTCTTATTTTTGGAAGCACTCCTGGAAATCCGCAGGGTGAAGGGTGTTCAGGATCCGTTGCGATTCCACTTAGATGTCTTCAATGGAGTTAAAACATCGCCCTTTGAATGCGAGTTTCATCTTTGGGAACTGGTAGAAGTCGCTCGGAGCTAGGTCAGGGGAGTAGGGAGAGTGGGAATCCGTTCCCATATTGTTTTTGGTCATATTATTTTATTATTATTATTATTATTATTATTATTATTATTATTATTATTATTATTATTATTATTATTATTATTATTATTATTATTATTATTATTATTATTTCATTAAAGAGGTAGAATGAAAGGATATAATAAGAAGTGTGGTTGTCACTCATACAATCCGAGTAATTATTGATGTATATTGAGGGATTCTTTGAAATTTTTTCACAACTTGTTTCTCCGTGACACATTAATTCTCTCCAAACTTCTTTGTTTGATTTAAGATATATTAAAGGACTGTACAAACGTTTGAAAGGAGATTCTTTTAATAGTAATAGTTTGTTGTGTAGACACAAAAAGTTTCCATGTTTAGACCAATCAGCGTAAGCAAACTACGTCAAGGATCTGTTTAGTCTTAAATAGTACTCTAAAGATTTATTGTTCAAGTAATGGTGTCAGAATTTATTGTTCAAGTAATACATTAGATAACAGACACTGTGTGTCGAAGAAGTATGTTCAGATAAAACTTAACCGTCTGTAGAAAGACCATATCAAACATATAATATACTAGATGAGAGAGCTGTATGAACTGTTTTATCTGACTATTTGTTTAAAAAGGTTAATGCTATTCCAGCAAATAATAATAATAACTCATCCTTTAGCACACCATCATAGGTGGAAAAATACTACCGAAGTATTTGTCTGGCGAAAATAGTGAAAAACGATCTAAAACTTCAGCCAGAATATCCTCCCATGTAATTAGAACCAGAGACCTACTACCAATACTATAAAAATAATTACTTAAATACACAGCATTAATGGGTCTTGTTCAGCCACAAGATAGTTTTGCACTAGAAACCCGGAAAAGGTCTTAATATTAAAACACTACATATACTTTCGTAAGTGATGTATTACCAAACACAATAATTAATTTATGAGAAGCTGAAACTCAGCTTGTATGTGATCTAATTACGGGAAAAGTGGCTGAACCCGATTAATGAAATTTGGATATAGTAATCAACTACTTAGTACTGTGATTTTATTACATTACTTCGATTAAAATGTGTGCCCTAAGAAGGAATACAAGGAGTCAAAATTTTCCAAAATTGAGTATCTCATGAGTCCCTCAAGTTAAGATAATGAAACTCGATATATAAACCAATTTAAATAAACTCACACGTGCCCCAGCCGTTTCTGAATTTTTTTCTTTTAATGGGGATTAAGGGAGAATTTTCTGCATTTGTTTTGGCACATCGAAAGCAACGTTTTTTTTTTTTTTTTTTTTGTTGTTGTTGTTTATGATTGCATCACGAGAAAACACCTTTGAAATGAATTTTGAAGCTAAGTTAGACCTACTTCATGATGTTTTTTTTAAACATGTCAGTTTGATCAAACAATATATCCTAAGGGAGGTTAAAACTTTATGCTAAAAATGAGATATCTTATGGATTTTTATCATTACACTTTGATTCAAACCCGTATTCTAAGAAGAGAAATATTTTCCGTAAATCAATTCTTCCCATTGGAAAGAACGGTTATTTCAGGTAGTAGACTATATAAATAATTCTAATTAGCATGACTTTGATAAGTTTTAATATTCATTAATTGCAATGGTGTACTTGCACTTTTGAACAAATTCATCAGTAAGGGTTTGATTCTTGAAAAAAATGAAACTTTTGAGTTTTACGCCCCATGGTTATGCCGGTTAGACTAAAGGAAACGGTAATGATGAGAAATGCATGAAATGTTGGAATGGAAAAAGTGGGAGGAAGCGGAAGAATCCCTAGGGAACTTACGCACACAGTGTATGTCCATCCAAAGTTCATTTGGCGCGAGCTGTGATCAAACCAGGGACCCCATGCACTAGAGGTGTCCCGCTCTACCACTGAGCCACCGCGGCCATCCTGGTTCGCCCCTTAGGTCTAGCCTAAAAGGAGCTGAGCGATTGGAACGAAAGTTGCAGGATTTATAGCTCTTCAGCGTACAATAAAAATGCGAAAAAATAAAATAAAAATTTTCATTTGCAAAAACAAGGAAGGGAGGGGGACATGACCCTGAAAAAGTGTCCAAATGGGACAAAATATACATATGTTAGTCTGTGTAACGTCCTGAGAACAGAAATAATTTTAATTTTTTCTATTTCTATTTGAGGGAGTAGAGGGGGCATGTTTCTTCATAAAACCTTGAAATTTGTAAGTTTTGTCCTATTTGGACAATTTTTGAATGTCATGCCCCCTGTCACCCTTTGTATGAGCAAATGGAAAATTGTATTTATTTATTTATTTTTGCATTTTTATTTTAGACTGCAGGGCTATTAGTACTGCAAATTTCTTTCCAATCGCTCAACTCCTTCTCGGCTAGACCCAAGAGCCGAACCCCTACCAAATCATCTCGTTTAATAGTTGCTGTTTTTTTAAATATCCATTCTTTATTTCACACTGTTAGTCACGCTTTCTATTTTGTCATTATCAAAACATTCAGCAGAATTAACATATAAAAATAAAGCTTTGTTTCTCTTTCGTACAAAACTTCTTGACTCTAGCCAGTACTGACATTTTGTGTTGAACGGGAGGACTCGTCACAATTGTTTATTTGCGAAAACTTTCTGAATGCGCGACATATTCAAATTTCCCTGGACGTAAATTTGAGTCTGGAATTAGTGTTATGTTATGTTGTGTTGTCCTTCGAACAAACGAACATGCATTTTTTTCTTTTTAAATGGGCCGATCAACGTGAAAGAAAAATTGATTTCAAAATCTAAACCCAAACAGAATTACCAAGAAAGATACAATTAAATACAAACGCGTAAACAGGAATTTAGACAGTCTAACAGAAAATAAATGTGTTCGTTTCTCAAAGTTAATTGCGGAAATATTGGCGTTACAATTACCTTGAAAATGTAAGGAATTGTGTATCTATTTGGGTATAAAGACATACATTTCCTCCCTTCCTAGCCGTGTGTATGTGTTTGTCTGCGTCGTTTCCTTTCTGTGAATTTCCTTTCTTTCAGTTGGCACCACAGCAAACGTTTCTTCTGCTTGTTTGGAAAGGAAGAAAGCAGAATAGCATTTGTAAGACTGGCTTTTATGTCTTGCTGCGAAGTTAGAAAGGAAACTCCGTTCATGGTCTTAAGCACCCTGGCAAAATATTTTGGATGCACAGTCACATAAATGTCAACATACAATAAACAGGCTGAAATACGGCTCCGGGATGCTCCTACTTGGAAAAGCTTCTAGTTTGGTTGCTCTCTGGAAGTCATTCTGCCATTCCTTCCAGTGATTATATTACTCATTCAACCAGTTGTAGGCTTGTACATAGAAAATAAACTTGTGTAAAAATGGATAATACAAATAAATTATACGATGTACATAAAATCTAGAATATAGTACTTAAAACAACGAATATGATGTTGAAAAATAGTTTTTATATATATTTTTACTGAAATATGCAGTAATAGATTAAAGAAACAAGTAGAATCAAATCTTATGTATTTTACACGTTAAAAAATTTTTGTTTACCTCAAATGTCTATAAAGAATGAACTGTGTATAATTTACAATACATTACGACCAAATAGTTTATTCACTTATAGTGAATTTATTTTCTATATTTGTGTTCCACTAGTAAAACAATATATTCAGATAAATGAATGGTGTGAAATTTGATGATTAAATAAACCAATATTGACGAATTTTAGGCTAAGCGAGACGATGATTTTAGGCAAGTGAATGACGATGATGATGATGGAAGAATTGATGGAATGAAAATCTGAGAGGAAACGGGAGTACTCAGAGGAAATCCACGGACACGATGTTGTCCACCACAAATTTACTTGACCGCGGATCGAATCACGGACCCCCCACACCAGAGATAAGCGCTCTATCATTGATAAAGGGAGCCATTAGCAAGAGGCTACTATTATAATTGTAAAGAAAGTGTCTTCTATAGATTTTTTTTTCGCTTTAATAAATTCTCAGAATATACTGTCTTATTTATAATACGAAATGTATTAAGTATATACATAATACGAAATTTAACTCCAATCACACAAGGTGGTAATATAGATAGATAGATAGATAGATAGATAGATAGATAGATAGATAGATAGATAGATAGATAGATAGATAGATAGATAGATAGATAGATAGATAACGCAACAAATGAATCAACTGTATGAGCAGATTTCCCTTGTATAGTTCAAATAGAATGAATGGAATAGAATAACTGCTACTCTTATCGTTAGTATACATAGGAATTTAACTTCTTGAAATACCAATACTATGCACACTACCTATGTCCACTTTTAGATTTAAATCATCCAATTGCACGCAAGCAAACTGCTATGACAATTATTGTGACCTGTAGACGTTGAATATTTTTATATTACAGCATTTCTATCTAACATCTTACCACGGTTGGTTCGTCAATATTAAAATATTTTCACAGTCTTCTTTCTAATAGAGCATCGTGATGTAATTCCAAATAAATACATATACCAGGCACTGCCAAAGTAAATTAGCAACAACATAAGCAATGTAACAGAAATATGTGTCCGATATACTGAAGATTAATTATACAATCTAAAGTCCAATAGAAACCAATAAGTCAGGAAGCATGAGATAAGCAGTGTGGTTATTACAAACTTGAAAATGGCAATGTTTTATCCGTACTCTTCCAAATCTTTCTGTCTTATCTTTTACTTGTGTACTGTTGTATACATAAATGCGATTCTCCTTCATTACATTAATTAAAATAGGTCAATGGGAGACGTTGGAGATAATAAAATTTTCAATGTAGCAAAATACATTTTTTTCAACAAATTTATACTAGCTAATATACCCGTTCTTTGGACGTGCAGAATATGTTTATGGAAAATGTTTTAATTTCCTTTTCCCTTACATACACATTTTAATGAAATTGTAATGAAAGAACTCCATAAGGTATTCTTCTTCTGGCTTAACTTTTCAAACATCGCACCATCCGGGAATATGGGGTAAAATTTAACAACAGCGGGTTCATTTTGTTTATTTCATTTGCATAACAACAAGTTTTATTATTTTTCTTTTTAAACACATTTAAACTTTATTTCTAGAGTTTTAACGCAATGTGTTGCATTTAAATCGATTATATTTACGATTCTCCTTTAAATATACAACTACAAGCTTATCAACCAAGAAAGTAATAACAGTTGGGAGTTCTTGCAGGCGAAGTTCGAGTTTAAGGTGTAAAAAATGACAAAATGCTGTTTTGTATTTATCGCTACAAAGATAGTTTGAAAAAAAAACCTCCAGTGATTAGCAAAAGAAGGTAAACAGTAAGAAAAGTGTGCAAAGAATATATATAGTTATTAGATTATGTATATTTCCTAAGGCAATACAGAAATCAGAAGATATAAATCAAATTATTTGTCTCAAAGTCACACTGGCAGGGTCGACTTTAGGATTTTAATTTTCGGTAGACCCGCTCCCCCGCTTATGGATATATATACACATTTGATTGATTATTGGCAGTAGGAAATTAGTTTTACAGTTGTAGTTAATGCTATTTGATAAATAATTATCTACCATTAATATAAATAGTGGAAAATATGTTTACTCTTTATTATATCTTCTAGCGTTTATATATTTTTCAAAATTTTTGGGTAGACCCGTGCCTACTCGGCCTACCCGCTAAAGCCGCCACTGCACACTGGGCAAGAGTGCAACGGGACACTACCCCTCTGCTTTCTTTGGAATGCGTATTCTAGGCTGAAAGAAGATTCAAATTCTTTCTACTTAGTGGTAAAGCGCTTACCTCTGGTGCGTAGGGGTCCCTGGTTTGTTCCCCGGTCAAGTAAATTTGTGGTGGACAACATCACGTCTGTGGGTTTTCTCGGGGTACTCCCGTTTCCCCAACATTTCCATTTCATCAATTCTTGCATCAGCATTCACTTGCTATAATTATCATCTCTGTCTATAAGGGCATAACCGTGGGACGTTAAATTAAAATAGGGCCTATTTCATATCAAATGCTTTCCACAAACCTATTCTAACTGCAGAAAGAACGGGCTTTTTATTAGTCAATACAATAATAATACAACATGAAGCTAACTTTGTCTAAATGCCTTGTGTGTTGTTGAACGCGTGGGTGGATATCCAGTTAAAAAAAAAAAAAAAAACTTCCTAAATTCACCATGAAGGCAGTTGGGATAAAGAGTTGTCTTGAGGCCTCTGTGGAGGCGGTGGTTAGGAAGAAAAACCCTGGAAACGGAATAAATAAGCACAGAGGGAAGAAACCTGCAATATTTCACGTACACACAAGACTAAAAAGAATAAATAACGTAGTACGCCGTTGTAAATCGTTTGAGTGACATTAATAATGCACAACGCATTTGAACTTCACGTTAAACGAGAATGTTGCAACGAAATAAAAAGAAAATAACTTGAAAACCGCTAAAATTGTATACGATAGACGAATTCTACAAATATAGTTATTTGGAAGTAGTATGTGTGAAACTGTAAGAAATACTTGTGTCAATGTTAGGAACACGTGTGTCACTGGGAACAGATGTCTAAGACTAATAAATGCCATGTGTTACCTATGTAAAGACTGTATAGTTTACATAGGCAGTTAATAATAATTAAATTAATCTATTCCTGAGAAATAAAAGCTGTCAACTGTATCACATTATCAACAACAACGTTATTTTTAATATTCATTTCATTTCATGCCCAAGCTAGCCAAAGGCTAACACCCATTAGAGGGTTACGCTCTTTAGTGGGAACTGATGTGCATTAAGTGGTGAGAACTCATGATGTTCGTTGGGCTACATGAGTTTCTCATTATTCTGGCATTTGGCGAGAAAGGACAAGAATAAGACCAGTCAATAATTGATTTAGTTATGACATTATAAGGAAAATCAGGTGCATGGTCACAAGACAACACTAGGAAGCTGTTAGTATAATGAATGAAGTTATCTTTTGTCCAGGGGCTACTCTGTATGTGATGGACACAAGGAGGAGCCCTGTTAGCACACCCTCTAAAGAATATTGTGTATGTGATGATGACGCAATTTTCTAACACCATAAAAGTTCGATATACTCGATTTTTCTCGAAAACTGTGCATGAGAATCTGTATCTTTAATTGTCTCATTTTGTTCACCTCGGCGTTTTCTGTTGTTTGGTAAGTGTCTTATCTCTTAACGATATTATAGTTAATATTTAGAGATTTGATGTAAGTTCGGGCTATATATCATTATCCGTACTGTGTATTATGGTTTTCCCTGGTGTTTTAAAGGAACGCATGATTAGTGCATACTTCAGTATTACTTTAATTTTAATAAATATCGTGGTTGTCAATAAATGTCGTGGTTGTCATATAGCATTATTCTTTTAGGTTTACAAAAATATTCCTTTCTCAATTTCCTCAAAAGCCACGCATCAGGATTTGCGCTCGACTGGTATGAAATTGTCGACTGGTATATGTTTTGTCTTTGGACACATTTGTTTTCTTCAACGCTAACAATATTGTAGACTTTCATACACTTATTAGCAATATGCATCTGTAGCATAGCATTCGTTAATATTCTCAGTATTGCATCATTTTGCATTATCCATTCGAAAATAGCTGTCTTTCTGAAAGAGAAACAAAAATAGTTTATAAGGAACTATGTAATAATGCATATTTGGGTGAAGTTTCTAAACTTTGTACAAATGAATGACAAGTTTGTATTACATATATAACAAGGACCATATATAAAAAATTCTCTAGCTTTCTGTTTAAAAGTTAAGAAACGAAACGTAAAAATACTAAAGTTACATCTTTTCTTATCATTAGTGATAATAACTCCAAAATTTGTGCCAGTAAATGGGATATTTGTATTATGTGAATACAAGAAACTTATTTTATGTGTTTTATATTAAATTCGTGCAAGTGAATCACAGATTTGTATTCTTTGAAACAAAAGGAATGCCTGCAACAAATTTGCCTTTCTTTTTAGATGAGTGGTTTAAAGGAAAAATGGAATAACATAAATTCCCCTATCTCAACCCGTTACGGTAAAATTTTCGAATTTCATGAATATGAATGAGATGATCCTATTATACATTTTGAAAATATCATTATTTTCTGTCCGAGGATTACATAACACCTCGTAGTAATAGTAAAATTATGCCTTCCCTCGCATATTTGTTCAGAATTCATACAAGTAAATGAGATATTCGTATTGTGTGCGTGAATCTTCTCTGCATCGTTCATATTAAATTAATGAAAGTAAATGATAGATTCGTATTTTCTTAAGTAAAAAGCCTTCATGTAAACTATACGATTCCTTTATTTTACTACGATTACGATTACGATTACTTTACTTCATGTAAACTTTACTTAAGTAAACTACGATTTTTCTGACTAATGGTTTAAAATAAACATGTAATAATGGTAAAGGTTACCCTTTCCTGACCTGTTTGAGTGAACATCTCAAAGTTCACAGAAATCAATGGTATGTTTATATATATATATATATATATATATATATATATATATATATATATATATATATATATATATATATATATATATATATATATATATATATATATAAGGCGCCATGTACCGCATTGAGTCAATTTCCCTTCAATAGATCAGAAACATCATGGAATAATAGTAAGATTTCCACTTATTTCACCACTTATGACGGTATTCATTTTGTGTGTATGCAAGAAATGTACCCTATATTATCCACATTAAATTCGTGCAAATGAATCATAGATATGTCTTTTTGGACGTATAAAGTCTCTAGTACTAAAATAAATGCTTTTCTAACAACTAGTTTAAAAAAAAACATGCAACAGTGGTAAAAGTTCTTCTCTAATCTGTTCCGCAATTAGATGTGCTTATTACGATGTATAATAGTTTTAGTTTTTAAACTCATTTATTTTTTCTAAGTCACGTTTTTCAGTTCGCTACTTTACAGTAGAATCGATTTTGGATAGGGGTAGATAAATTTTACTATATTACTTTCTGTTTTAATGTTAATTTCCACAGAATAAACACTGCAAGGAGTAGCAAGGAATGGATCATTTATATGAATTTACACTTCAAGAATAGGTAGGATTTCCAAATTTAACCCTATATAAAACAGAAAGTGTCGAAATATATCATTTCAAGTTTCGACTGAATCGTCGTAAGTCTTTGGCGTGAGAGATCCGGCTTCGATTCCCGGTGGGAACTCATGTAGTTCAAATTCCACGTTAATCAGTAGGTCCAAGTCTCACATAGCCTCGCTGCTGAACGGGATGTTAAACTCAAAATCAACTCAACTCGAATCAACGTATAACGAAAACGGTAATACATAATGAAAAATCGTTTTCGATATAAATTCAGTGTTGTAAAAGTACTTTATACCTTCCCTTTTAAACCTGTACTAAAACCGGAAGTAGTAAAAATCCAACAGTTCCGGTTTTAGTATTGATTCTCATTCTTCGAAAACAATAGATCAATTGAGAAATGGTTTATCGATCTTGATTCAAGATATCCAGGAGCAAGTTTCATCTTGAACCTTATACCTCTATTGAGAACAAAACTGGTGTTAATTTCCCACTTGTGGCTTCAATATTCAAGACTTATAGCTGGAAAGATTATGGTAGTTTCACAATCTGAACAAAACTCACTTGTTTATTTTATTTACTTACTTATTGAAATGAAGTGAAATGAGTTCACTTTAATGTTCCACAATTACGCCCTTTAGGCTAAGGGAGACGATGATTAAGGCAAGTGAATGATGATGGAAGAAGTGGCGGGATGAGAAAATGGGAGGAAAGTGGAGTACCCAATAAACTCACGGACACGATATTGTGCCCTCACTGGTCAGGGATCGAATCAGGAACGCCACACACCAGAAGTAAGCACTTTACCACAGAACCGCCATGTCCCCTTATAAACTTATTCTTGAAGCGGACATTATGATTTTTATATGTCTGCATGTATTACATATGAGAGTGTAAAATACATTTTTAAAATATTATTCTTAAAAATCATGTATTTCTCTTTTGTGAACGCCGTCGTGTAAAGTTAATATAACATGCAGTAAAAGAAAATACATTCTGAGCAGCCTCTGCATTTTAAGTGTTGAAATGCTTTCTGTTACTTAACAACGCCCTGTCATTATAAAAATGTTCACTGCAAAACGTAAATTACAGCTCGCATAGATGAAAGCTAAACAAAAACAAGCACCGCATAAAGTAAGGTTAAAAAGCAAATGCAGGTTTAAAACTGGCCTCACTTAAAAATTACGAATGTTGTGTAAAAATTATATTGTTCCGCTCATAAAAAGTGAAACATTGCAGAAAAGCTTCAAAAAGACAAGCAAAGAAGAACAAAAAAAGAAATAAAACCATAAAATACATTATTCTTTTGTTTCGCGTTTGCTTCCATCATTAGATACTGAAACATTGCTTAAAATTATCTGCAATTTATTTGACATCTATTTGTATAGAAAAGAAAAGCAGTGAACCAGTACAATGCAGCTGGTTGAAAGTAATAAATACTCGTCAATTTGGAAAAGAATGTTTTAGAAAAAAAAATCCAGATTCAAGTAGATCAATGATTCGTTCAAATTCTGTAATCATCTAAGCATTTTTAAATTTGATAAAGGAGACATAAAATAAAATATTCGAAGATAATTATTTGTTTATTTGGAGAAGGGTTATCATTTTAATGCTAATGTATATTGGTTGTATTATAACAAATATCTATAGTTCACTATATTCTAGTATCTTTAACCTGAAAGTATCTCAATATACATTTTAAACGTTAGGTCTAAATGTTAGAAATACCCACCATAGCATAGTTTCACTTCTTTGTATACCGATATGTAATGAAATTAAATTTAGTCCCATGTTTAATTTCAGTGAGGCTAAAGGTGAAAAATGAATGATCTTGAAAGAATTCACGAAAAGGTAACCAAAATTTGAAGTAAATATTATGCGACTATGAGATTAATTATAGCATCACCTTCGTAGACATTTTAAATGTTTATCTGTTGTAGATGTTGTCTACCAACTCAGGACCTATAGGAGAAAAGTACAAAATATTTACCGAATCAATTCAAACTATTTGCCTCTTGTTGTATGCTAAATTCAACATAAAAGCGCCAAATGTAACACCAAATGAATTTCTTTCCTGTAAATTTCTTTACACACATACACGATGCACTACTTAAGGTGAGGAACGTTCAGAATCTTCATTTCGTAGACCATGCTCCACAGTACAAATCGAGTGAAATGATGTCTAAGATCCTTGGAAGACATTCTACATGTTCTTGACATCTAATCCAATCTTCGAAAACAATTCGTTTAGGTAAGGTTGTAGCGTTAGGAGAACTGTTTTGCTGGAACCATTTAAGGAAATCACTACATGCGTTTAGTGGGTTTAAGAAGTGCATCTTTTCGTAATATCTGGAGATACGTGTACAGTCTACAGTTTCATTCATGAAAATTGACCAATGATTCTCTGTTTTTTCGTATCCTTGGTCTCACAATGGCGAAAGCTCTTCCTTGGTTGTTTAAAGAAATGAACTAATGAGGAATTTCCGGTGACCAGTACCGGGCATTTTATTTTCTTTCTGGTTGACTTCTCCAGAAGCAAAAGTTCGCTATATCAGAAAATATAATATTAGATCGAAACGTTTCAGCATTCGCACGTCGTTCTTCTAACTGTTCACAGAACATCTGTCCTCTACGTTAATTATTTTCACTTAAAGGTTCATGAATTTGAAGTTTATATTAATATGATGGTTATATTGTAACCTTCGATGAATGTTATTCCTTGAATACAAATTTGATCATATATGTGTCAAACTGATTTTCTGATATTGGCAATGAAGTAAACCAATATTCTGGTATTTGGTTGCTTTGCCACTTGCACTTCATTGTCATCCGCTGCAAATTATGTCATCTGCTGACCCGGTTACATTAAATTTGTTTAGTAACTTGAACTTAACAATACATCTGTTTGTGGTTGGTGCTCGATCTGGATGCAGCCTACAAAATTCAGGCGGCATCTTCCCTATGACTCCAGGTCCTTACCTTAAAAATAATTTTGATGTGCTCTTTCTTACTGAGTGACGTCATTTACTTGTAACAGAAGAAAGAAAGAAATTGAGAATATTAGTTCTCTCCAGTGGCATATGCAAAGAAAGTTTCCGTATTATAATCCCGTCTTGAACAATATATTCTCAAAAATGAAGATATATATACATATATATATATATATATATATATATATATATATATATATATATATATATATATATATATATATATATATATATATATATATATATACAGGGACGTACGGAAGGGGGGGACACGGGGGTCCGGACCCCCCCCCCCGAAATTTCGACTTTTTAAAAATTTAGCCTAATTTTAGGGGCAATTTTAGCAATTTTAATATAAAATAGCTTCATATTTAGTTTGAACCCCCCCCGAAATAAATTCCTGGGTACGCTACTGTATATATATATATATATATATTAAGATATTTATACAAAAATTCTGAAATCATATGAACGTGAGAGTTTGAACTTCCCATTGATTAATTACATACGCTACAGATTCCAACACATAGCACTGTTTACATACAAGAAAAGAAAGAAATAAGGAAAGAAAGTGGTTTGTCCCGACACATAATATCACTTACTTGCACATGTAAAGGAATAAATATATCTATATTTTACACACATTCTGTGATTGCGTTTTCGTTTGCACCTATGGGTCCTGACTTAAGGGACACCCTGTATAATATTTTATACACGTTACATTTTCTTTTTGATGTTATACCAATGTTATTGAGCTTCTTGTTAAGAATCGTCCATTTTATGCTGGTATTGTATTTGAAGCACTGCTAGGTCTTAAACAGGGTGGCTTTCATTTTCGAACGATATGATTGAAACAAAAAGAGACAAAGCTGGTTGGTTTTCTCACAGCTAGTTTATTACGTTTTTCTTTGTAAGTTAAACACGCTTTTCTAAACTTTAATTTACTTTTGGTTTAAAAAACTGTATGCAGTATTTTTCCTTTTATAAACAAGAGCTTTATTTACCTTAAAGAGTAAGGTACATTATATATGTTTTAAAGCTTACTTTTATATGATGTAATGATAAAACTATGAAGTAATTTATAGGCTTTTTTAAATATTCGTTGTAGAGTTACTATTACCTGACCAGGATATTAGTGCGGTTTTTAAGGGAGGGCGCTGCTGTTGTATTTACACCAGTTTCTTGGTAAGCGCGGTGGGACAGGGGAGCGGAGAGCGTTACTCTGCAGTGTATCCAACGATTTTTAAAAGTTGCAGTTTACATGTTATAAGTAGCGGTTAGGAGTGTGGCAGCGAAAGTTTTATCAGTTTCTTTCTGACCAGACTTTTGCAGCACATCCGAAAATGATCTCAATGCAAAAGAATTTTGTTACTCAAGACACTGTTTAGACAATCGAAAGGAGATCACATGATCCAACTTGGTCGCAATTTCGAAGACGTCTTATCTCAAAACTACACAATAGAACTTGCTTTAAGCAATGAAAGGACAATTACCAAAGTACAACTTTGATTCACAAAGATGAAGTTCGAGGTTTTTGTTAATAGGAGAAGAAGGAATTCCTTACACTCGAATGTTACAAAGTTCTTAGTGTTCCTTTGTACAACGCTGAGGTTAATATATTCACAAGTTTTTCCAAATTAATACGGAAGGTGTAGGTACTTTTTAGCAGGTCTCTTAAAATGTTCTAGAAATAACGTACATAGCTTTTGAAACTGTGTTTGTCTTAACTTGAACATAGATCTCTGCGTGAAGTGGTTTATTATGAACATGACAAAAAGAACTGTACAAAACACTTGAATAGATTAATTACAAGCTATCCGGTTAGAAACACTGTTGCTTGTATTTTGGTTCCAAAACCGGCCGCCCGCACTTGTTCGCTGGTCAGGTAATACTTGATCTCAACACCAACCTGTATAACAACATAAAATTTGTCAATATTATCATTTGGAGATACAGATTTTCTGATATCACTACACTGAAATAAATAAGTTATCCGGACAGTGGTATATTTAGGTCTACGGTATCCTTATGTTTAATACAGAAATCAGTACGGAGCATTATGTTATTCATATCCTACATATGTACTGCCCTTTTTCCCGCTTAGATGTTACATTATGCCGTTTCAGGATTTCTCTCATCTAACACTCTTCCGTAGAAGGATACGTATATTACATGCGCCAGCTATATGTCACATACGTCATCTGTATATGAGATCATGACTGCCTATATACAGTTCTTTCGGAAAATACGTATATTCGGAACATTTCAACAGAAAGTAGGTATAAAATATACTTTTCCAGTTATAAGATTCCTGTATGTTACGTCCAAAAACTACAGGATTTACACATGTAACCATAGGCCCCGACTTTGGGGGGGCAGGGCACTTTTGCCCCCCCCCCCAATATTTAAAGGTGGGGTCCTCGCCCCCCCAATATAATCCAGTTGAGGAAGAATTACCGAAGAGGAGCAAGAATTTCTGTTGTAAATTACATCGTGCCTTTAATTCAATATTACAACAGCCTTCTTATTCGATAAAAAAACAGTTTTCAAATTGGCGTGTAACCCTTTTAGGATTTCCACTTTTTGAGGTAAATTTTAGACTTTCACTCAAACAGCTACTGCTTCCTTACTATTTATCGTAGGATCGTGGTTCATACCTCGTTTTTCTCAGGATAGCTCATACTTTCCAACGGTACTACTCTCTTGTCCGTATTATACACCAGAAATAAGAAAATTGAAAAAAAACACACACATGAGATTTTTCGAAAAAAAATCGAAATGTTTGTGCCTCTTCGGCCCGGGCCTGGGTTCACGTAGGTATCTGAATCTTTAAAAAAAATCTTGTTATATACATAATACGTGCGTAAAATTTTGTTCTTGTATCTTGAAAACTGAGGTCGGGAGAAATTTTTGAAAGTCTGAAGGTGACCCATCTTTTCATATATGTATATAAATAGAGGAAGTTCGGGTATTATGGAATAATCGGATAATATGGAATACCTCATTATCTCGCCTGTGATGTATTGCTTCCAAGCGGAGAGGAAAGAAACTACTACCTCACGTCCCCATGATGCTCTACAGTCACTCTCAATGTGATTGTGACATTCGTTGTATTGGTAGACGTGAAGATCTGATTTCTTATTCAGGAATACTTTTACAGATGAGTGGGTTACAACCTGTGTTTTCCTATTGTAATGTAACGGAACAAAAATTCTTTATTTACTATGACGTTGGATATACAGAGGTAGTTTGATAAGCGCCATTATCCTATACGCCTTCGAATGCGTTTAACAGCTCTTTCGTTTCCACACTGGCGTGGAGGGCAATATGGAATACCCACAAGAAAAGCATGGTATTCCGTATGGTATTCCGATTACAAAAATATCTATCGGTATTGGGAAATTAAACATACATTTATGATGACAACAATGCTAAGTGTATTTTTTATTGGGGCCACGGTGGCTCAGTGGTAGAGCGTTCACCTCTGGTGCTTGGGGTCATGGGTTCGATCCCAGCCCCTGCCAAGTGAACTTTGTGGTGGACAAACACTGTGTGCGTTGGTTTTCTCGGAGTTCTCCCGTTTCCTCCCACTTTCTGCATTCCACCATTTAATTCATCTTACATCATCACAGTCTCCTTTAGCCTAACCGGCATAAGCGTGGGACGTAAAACTCAGATTTTCATTTGTATTTTTTATTACAGCAGATTTTCTGATGATACAAGGGGTGAGCTTGGTTCCAGCGTTCATCATGTTTAATGTGAGCACACAATGACTGTGCCGATCTTGAAGCAGAGTATTATATTTATGACTTTTGCAAGTAATCACAATCAGTTATGGCTTGGCATTCAGAATTTTCATATATTGTCACTATTCATTGTATGTTCAACAGAAAACTCATTTCTTTTCTGTATAGCATTTGTATTCCATGCGCGACTAATTCATATTACCCTCCAAAGTGGTTTCTTTACAAATTATAAATTTTACCCACCCCTGTAACGAAACTTCTTTATCAAGATATGCATAAATAAAGTCAAATATGTAAGGCGTATACTTGTTTTCCTTTCTGTTTCAATGTGCAATTATTTGCCGAGTTACAAGCGAAACAAAAATGGTATTCCATAATACCCGAACTTCCTCTACATATACCTAGGTATAAAATATTTTAAAAACGTACTGCGTCATTCCTATTTAGCCTAGAGTCATGATTCAAACGCAGTTTTCTTCAGTATAATAAGCCCTTTCCAACGGTATCACATGTCCGTATCATACACCTAAACCAGATAATTAGGGAAAAACTCGGAAGTATTTTTGCAAATCCAACCCAAACATTTTGCCCTCTAGCCTAAGCTTGGGTTGACGTAGGGATCTGAATTGTTTTTCTAAAAATACATTGTTATGTACATAATACGTGTGCAAAATACCAATATTGTATCTTAAAAACAAAGGGCAAAAAAAATGTTGAAAGTCTGAATTTAGGCTCTCTCTTTATACACACACATACGTATATATTTATAAAAATTTACTGCGACATTACTATTTAGCCTAGAGTCATGGCTTAAACGTTATTTTCTTTAGTATAACAAGCCCTTTCCAACGGTGTCAAACACATGTACGTATCGTATTCCTGAACCGGAAAAATCGGGAAAACTGAATTTTTTCTGAAAAAAAAATCACCCCCTTCGGAACATTTGAGCCCCTCGTGCCCGGACTCGGCTTCACGTAGAGATCTCAGAAAAATTTGAGAAATATTCAATGGTACATACAATTCCAATCTGATATCGTGAAAACTACAGGCGTGAAAAATTTTTGAAATTTGCCTTAAGAAAAAGTAAAAAGTCACGCCCTTCCGCCCTCACTTGGCGCAGCCAAGTTGACCATCCAGTTCCAAAACGCATCTTGGGTGTTCTTTGGTCTATCCTTGACTTGACTAATAAAAAACGACTCAACTACCTGTTATAGAACCTAAATAAGAGGTCAAAGACCATAGTACGCCATGGTAACAAGTTACCAAAAATCCTAAAACAGTTAATAGAGAACTGAAGCTTCAACCGACACTATGGTAACACTGATATGAGAAGTGAAGATCAATGTGGTGCAGTGAAGTTCCTAGAATTTGAACTTGAATTTGTTTGAATGCGTTTACACAAATTTGACTTAGGTCATGAATTTAGCAGACAGAGATCTGGAGGGAAGGGGGCCTTTATCCAGCAGTTGGTAGAAAACGGCTGAATATAATTATATATTTATTCATTGTTTTGGCCCCCCCAATATTTTCTTCAAGTCGGCGCCTATGCATGTAACCTATATTTTTACGTTCGCCACATACGACTTTTTGCCCAGTGTAAGAATTCAACTCGATCTATGAATATTTTCAGGAGAGACGAGCACTTACTTTTGTGTGCAATTGTACATAATTTTCAGTTTATTTGAAAACGTTAGAAATAATTTAAATCTCAAAATTCTGCTACAACCCCTCCCCACTTTCTTTGCTATGGTTATAACGTTTAGTCATTACCATTGCATGATACGAAGGCTTTCACTGTGTATCAGTAGAAAACGTTAGACTTCGAAACTCTGTCCTGTGTTTCCACTCACAACAATTGAGCAAACGACGCTATTTGTCTTGGCGTTTGAATACGCTTCATTTGAGAGGCAGTCCCCGCGTCGTCATTCTGTCCGCTGAAGCACATTCAAGCAAGAAATTCAATTACGCCCGCAAAGGCTGATGATTTCATGCAACTCACATCATTTTCATTTAGCAGAGAGACAGAGAGAAAGAGAGAGAGACAGAGAGAAAGAGAGAGAGAGAGAGAGAGAGAGAGAGAGAGGGAAGAACATGCAGTTTGATTTTCAAAGCATTAGGACATTGCTTAAGCAATGAAGTAATTATGGAATTATCATTAACGCCATGTGGTATAAAATATATAGATATATGTACATAATCGTTCAAATATCTAAACAAATATTCACATAATGCTGACCAAACGATATATTATAAATAATACGTACTCCAACCAATACATGGAATGGTGTTAAATGACTGTGATAATTGATATTAATCATCAGAGGACGGATTGACGTATTTGTGGTCGAAAGTCTAGACAGCTATTTTACATTGCAAACAATATCTAACGGATATTTAGACATTTGGAAGTAATTTTGCTAACAGCTACACAATTGACAGAGTTAATACGAAACAGTGTCTTTTTAAAAAAAGAATAGAAAAAAAAGCTTAAAAGTGGATGTCAATTAGTGTTAGCAACAGTAAAAGATATAATTATCGACACTAGCTTAGTCTAGCAAGTTAAACTAAAAGATGGGCGATCAGTGGAACAAATTCGGATCAAGCTGATTTTTGATACACACGTTCAAAATAACATTACAAACAATACTGGAGAGTTCAATTGATGTCAATGGTTGAAAACCTGGGAAATCGTAGCCATCTTTTTAAAAAAAACTTCTTGGTCATGTTTTTTCCTTCGCAATTTTGTTTTCTGTGCTAAAACTATGCAAAATACTGAAAAATGTTATTAGACCTTTCTTGTAGAGCATTAAATTTCCAATAAATTGAAGAAAATTGCATTTTTCTAAAGCAGTGGTTTCCAACAGGTGCTCCGCGGACCTTTCAAAAGTCAGTGGACATTCACTACAGGACACGCAATTTATAGTTGGGAAAAGAGTTTTGAACGTGTATACCAAACATCAGCTTGTTCCGAATTTGTTCTATTGTTAAAGCTAATTTGCCTAGGCTAATAAGTATAATCGTCAACATAGATAAAGAATAAATGTATTTGAATCCTGAATATATAGTTCAATTTGTCAAAAATACCGGTTTGCTGGCAACATATCGGTTAGTCGGCAGTCCTACTGTCGACATGAATTCTGGACACACACACACACACACACACACACACACACGCACATACATATATATATATATATATATATATATATATATATATATATATATATATATTATGCCTATATCGAGTGTTCTAAAATGGCGCCCACGGACCACAGAGCACTATTCTACAAAACAAAAGAAAGGGAAAATGTTATATAATGGAATACTCTCTGGGGCCTCCTTCAGCCTCTATGGGGAATCAAAATTTAACTATGTGGCAACATCGGATATTAACTTGGAACCATTAGCATTGCTCTACAAATCCACCAAACAGTTACATCGATTGTTAAGGTAATAAGTGGTGCTAGTGTCAATGTCTATTGACTTCAACCGTCGTCTGCCAACAATTATTTGATGGATTGGTAGATGTAATCAATGGAACTTTATGAGCGACGTTGCCACATAGTGTAATTCGCGTCTCTGGACGAGGACCTGAAAGGTATACAAATATAGACATTGGTTTGTTTTGACTTAAAATAGTGCTCTGTGGTCCGTGGGCGCCATTTTTAGAACACCCGATATGGTGTTTCAAAACAACACCGACAACGATTGTAAGGTGATTCCTTGCACCAAGATAAGACGAAAAGTATAAGACCAACCTAGATGCACAATGCTTCCTTTCGGAGTTATAGGCTGCTGAAAATGTGAGAAAATAAAACTTAGAGGTCCATAACTCCAAAACTAAGGGTCCTACCACAGTCGGGTCAAGACTTTACTTAGGAACTAGCATGTGCCCTATCCAAATATTTTAGTTTCAGAATCCTGCCGTGCTTCCGCAATAATTTTTATACAGGTAGTTGGTGAGTGCTTGAAATAATATGCCCGTAACCAAACTGCCTCTATAAAAATTGTTGCGTGAGTACCTTAGGATTCTGAAAGATGTAGTTTTTGATAGAGAACATATTAGTTTCTAAGCGAAGCTTTGACTCGACTACGATAGGTTCCATAGTATTGGAGTTATGGGCCCTTAAACTTCATTTTTTTTTTTCATGTTTTCGGCAGCCAATAACTCCGAAAGAAAGCCTTTATTAACCCAAGTTGGTCTATACTTTTCGTCTTATCTTGGTGTCAGTAATCACTTCCCAAACATTGTCGGTGTTGTTTTGAAACATATATTAGATAGGGCTTTAAAACATTGAAACGCTTGATTTTAAAACAATTTTCCCACGTATTGTTGTCAGGTAGAAATTTGATTCTAGATATCCCCTGGCAGTTGCTCCGATTTCGGTATAACTTTGGAGTATTATTTCGGAATATCCCTACTATAGCTCTGCACCATATCCCCGTTTGCAATAATAAATATTAGAGTACACCGAACTAACTTACAATATTAGTGAACATGAAAACAAACGTAATGAATACTTAATTATCTTTATTTTATCGTAAAAATCAATTGCTATATAACCTATTTGCTTCAATGGATACGTTTAGAAATACACTCTACAATCAATTGCTCAAGAATCAATCGTAACATCTTCAATATCTCAATTTTGTATGATACATACTTCTACCAAGCTATTGATCTAATAGTACGTATGTGTAAAAATTCCCAACACGGGGGCATTCTACTAAATTATTCGTAATAAATTGTAAACCCAAACAATAGTGTTTTTTTTTTTTTTTTTTTTTTTTTTTTTTTTTTTTTTTTGCAAGTAGAAGGAAGGCACCAAGATTCATCAAATTCAGTTAAATTTGTCGAGAGTTACTGTAGAAGAGACGGACGGACAGACACACAAATAAAATAATCGTACGCTCGATTCAATAAATAACATTTTCTTCGATTAAAATAATGATGCTGTAGATTGATGAAGCGATCGATCCTTCTAACTAATTTCAATCTCAAATAATAAGAGTAAATTTCTAATCTCCGGCAAAACGCACACAGTGTTGTATAAAACTCTGAGTGTGTGTTTAATAAATATCCAGGAAAATGTGTTATATAAAATTACGGAGAACGAACTTCCTTATTATGGGTCCATTTCAGCTCGAAGCAATTGAGACGATTGTAAATTCTCAAAAGGAATTAGACCACATTCGACAAAATTATATGTATCATAACATTTTTATTTAAATCTTCGGAGGGGAGAGAGCTAAGTGAGTCCTGATGTTATTTGATTTACTTCAACTGCAAGGGTGAATTATGTGAAAACCTAAGTAAGCATATACTCACAGGCCACTATCGGACTACGTAAGCACCTTGCATGAGCTCGAAGGCACAGGGATTAGACTATTGAACAGTGAAAATGGATATCTTGGAGTGGTGTGTCCCGATTTCGATTGCGTGGCGCTGGTGGGAGAGTCCGAATTGGCGATAACAACATGAAACCATGGATGAGACACATGCCAATCGACAAATGTCAGGTTGGTACAGTGTAAGGTGGGAGTCTATTATAGTCTCGGTGTACTATGTTGGGTATTATTGGGATCATTAGTCCCCGTAAGAAAATCCCTGAATACCAACCGATATGTGGACATCCTAGGAACCATGCACACCTATTCATGACCATAGTTCGTGCCAAATGGGATGGGCATTTTCCAGCAAGACAACTGTCCAGCTCACAGATCTCGAGCAAACGCAGAGTGATTCGAGAAAGATTCTACCGACCTTCAGTTAATGCACTGCCCTCTTCCTCTTTGCAGTCTAGATTTGTATTTAGTGGAACATATGTGGAATGTTGTAGAAAGGACTATCCGAAGCAGCAGCCCCCATCAGTAAATATGGACTAAGTGTGGGCCGCCGTGGAGGGCGCATGGTTTGTAATACTTTCAGACGACGACCAGACGCTGATGCAATTATTACCTTGCCGTGTAGCTACAGAGCTTAAGGCCAGAGAGAATTGACATAGTACAAGGTAGGTGTACCTAATTCAGTGGCAAGTCAGTGTATTTCAGTATTAGTTTTGTCTCAATAAGTGTCATGGTTCTCGGGTAGCATAAGCTTTTAGTTTCACCAAGAAATTTGCTTTTCCCTATTTTCCTGAAACTAGAAAGGAGATTTTACATTTGCGCATTTCATTTTGTTCAATTGAAGTTCATTCGATTAGCATATGTTTCATCTATGAACCACTTATTTTTTCTTTGTTATACGATAATAATTTTGTACCTAGGTATAATATTTTCTTCCCGTCTGTGATTCACAGGGCCAACATCTTTACTCTGTAGAAATAAGTTGAACTGTTGGAGATCATTTAGATAAGTGTCCACTTGATAGAGTCCACTTTCACTACACACACATACACACATATGGTTCACCAATTTCATCTGAACGTCGCTCAACTGCCTCTCATCGAAAACGAACACTTCCTTACGATTCCAACCATGTCCATCTTATGAATATTTTATTGTTTTGTATCTTTTCTATCTCTGAATTAACGACGTTTCCTACGCAGTAGAAGTAATTGTAGTACTATTGGCCATTGCATCCACTGTGTAGAGGTTTTTATCTATATTGCTTAGGGCCTACTTGCATTTACATTTATTACTCAATTTATAAGATGATTTACTACATAATGCAACTATGGCAGACAAGTGGTTTGAATATTTTCATTCTCTGTTGATTTCTCTCTCTCTAGACCAGAGTTTGATACCTCTTAAATCATGTAACTCTTCAGTCTCCTTATAAAACTCAACACCGAAAATGAGCAACACCTAACCATTGCTATGCACGGGAGCGCAGTTTAGATAGTGATACGTAGGCTAATAATTAATCCTAAAACAAAGTGTTTCCAAAAATAAAAACAATGGTGGAGTGCCGCACCCATCATTTTTCTTATTGACCCATTGACTACTATGAAGACGTGTTATTTTTCTATTTTATCTTAAATACGAGGCGTGTTCGGATAGTTACCTCCAATTGGTTGTTGTGCATGGAGTAATAGGGGCAGCGCTACAATCTTTGCACATACGTGTGCGGTAGATCAGTCTGCATCCAACCGTGGTAAAATGAAGGTTGTCTTATCACTACTTCCACTTTTGTAGCGTCTCAAAATGTGTGTTGCAATAGAAAACCCAGCCAAGTGCTAGGTAAAAGGTGTTATACGTTTCCTTACGACAAAACAACATTCGGTAACAGTTATTCATTGAGAACTTTGAAAATGAAATGAAATTTTGAGTTTTACGTCCCACGGTTATGCCGGTTAGGCTAAAGGAGATGGTGATAATGAGTAATGAATGAAATGTTGGAATGAAGAAAGTGGGAGGAAACGGGAGAATCCCGAGAAAACCCACGCACACACTGTTTGTCCACCACAAAGTTCACTTGGCGGGAGCAGGGTTTGAACCCGAGACCCCTAGCACCAGAGGTGAACGCTCTACCACTGAGCCACCGCGGTCATTGAGAACTTTGTGACGTATATGGATCAAGAGTAACGAATGAAGGAGTTGTTCGTGAATGGGTTTGTTCCTTTAAAAGTGGACGAACAAACGTTCATGACGAACAGAGAAGTGGCAAGTCATCAGTGGTCGCTGATGAACTCGCTCAGAAAATTGATGGAAAAGGTTCGTGAAAATCGATTTTCACGATCTCGGAGCTTTTCGACGAATTTCCGCAAATTTCCAGGACTATGTTATATGATCTCAGCGCTTTGGTGACGACGAGAAGCTGAAAGATACGGTCACAGGGTGGCTCAAGGTACAGACGGGAGGTTTCTTTGTTGATGGGATTTCTAAACTAATGTAGAAATATGATAAGTGTTTGAATGTTTATGGAAACTATGTTGAAAAATAGAGCAAAGAAGTAGTATCCAGATGTATATAATAAATTCTTCTTATTTATTTGGTGTTCTTTTTTTTTTTTAACTAATCGGAGGTTATTTCCCGAACAACACTCGTAAGTTGGGATTTTAAAGTTGCATATAATGCAGTTTTATCTTGAAAATGCAAAGACATTTAACTAGATTTGGGGGAAAAATCAGGAAAATCACATCATCAAAATTTTAGTTCATCGCTATATACAGCGATTGCACAAATCATGGCCTTCATTTCGTTCGCATGTTGTGTTAACAATTTTAAAGCATAGAGTGTTGAAAGTTCTTGCCTAGAAGAAAAACTGACCAAGCTTCGTTTCAGATAACCTGAGATGCCTTAATAAACCAGTTTGATCGCCAGGGGAATATTTGTGAGAAATGTTGGAGACAGAAAAGAAGTTTGCATATTGTGTTCTTGAATTTCATGCAACAATATCAGTAGTCAAAGTTCAATACATTTCTATGCCTGATCTGACCTTTTGGTACATTTTTCTTTGAAGTTTCTTCATAAATGAAGTTTATGTACCATTCTTGTTAGGTAATCTGAAGGATCTAAAAAACAAATCGGATCCGAGTGGCGACCTACGAAGAATATGCTCCGATGTATGTGCATGGAGTTGGTCTACAGCGGTGACATGTTCAGCGTGGCTAAAGGAGGGCGTATCGATCAATTATAGCTGAAACTTGGTGAGCTCTTCTTCTCGTGCTATATGTTTCAATACTCTATGCCTTATTCTTTTAACACAACATACGAACGAAATCAGTATCATTTTTGCTAGACTTGTACAAAAAAAGGAATCCTTACCGATTGTCTGATCAACATCTAGGCCGGCCAAACACCTTAAGGTATAAACTTGAAATTTGGACAGAAAATAGAATTTGTGATATAAGGTACCGCTAAGGAAGAATTTTTTTTTTTTGAAATAGGACACGGAAAAAGGTGATAAAAGTTGCGACTATTAAACAAGATATACATATTCGAAATTTCTTAAGGTTAGAGTTAAAAAAATATTTAGATTTTTCATTTCAAATAATTAAATACTTATTTCGGGGTTGTTGGATATTTGTTCTAGAACGGAAGACAAGAAATCCCTTCAAGATAAAAGCAGGCTCATAACCAGCCCGATTTCTTAGAGGAGCCAGAAACGAATAATGACGGGACAATTTCAAACTCCAGGGAACATCACAAAACTGTTTATTTCCCCTATTTATTGTTTCAGGAATTTGCATCAGAGCCGTTGATCTTATTCAGCTTACAGATTTGATTGTCTATTTTTAAGATATAATTACGTATAGAAACAACTGAAAATTTCAGTATGGGTTGAAGGTGCTCCCCCGCCCTTCCTTGGTGAGCCTCTAGCTAGAAGTCTGTTCGAGGGTTTATTTGTTATGCACTAAATTCGAATTTAGTTTGGCAATTAAAATTGCAAGAATTTTGTACCTAGTTTTGCTTTCATTTAAAAATTCTCTGGAATGTTGTGTTATATGACGAGCACTGCCCGCTTTAGCACCTTTCTGGCTACGAGCTCGGTTGGGGACATGAAATTTGATATCTGAACTTTCTATTTGCAATAGTTAAAACACACATCTCAAGGTTTTAAGATGTTTGACCTAGAATTGAAGAAAAAGGAAATGGGAATGTTCGCAAATTTGCCCAATTGAGACATTCGAATTTCGTGTGAGATTTCGAATTTAGACAAATTCCACATGAAAAGTTCAAATGGATTAACTCAAATTATTACCCGTGAGATCAATTGCCAACTAACTAACTCTATGCCAGTAATAAGTGAGATCATTTGCCAGCTAACTAACTTTATGGCCTATGGAAGCCAGAGGTTCAATGCCGCGTTCATAAAAGTTTTACATTGATTGATGTCCTTAGCTAACTGGATCCACTTTACTGTATACTCGTATTTCTGCTAGATCCATCTTAATATTATCCTCCCATCTGGTTCTAGGTCTTCCTAATGGACCTTTTCCGATTATGTTTCGAGTAAAAGCTATCAAAGGATTCTTACTTTTTCTATTCTAGCTAAATGACCTGCGCACCAGAGCCTCCTAGACTCGATGAACTTATTAACGTTTGGTAAACGGTATGTATTGTGCAGTTTCTCGTTATGAAGTTTGCGCCATTCCCCATTCCCGTTCATTTATGGCGGATTTTATTCCCAAATATTTTCAGTCTGCGTTCTTCCCTCAGAATAAGCGGCCATGTTTCCTAACCACACAGTCCAACAGACATGATTATCGTTTTATAGGGAGTATTTGCTAGTTTCAAATAAAATGGAAGAAAAAATTTCCATATAGATCAATTGGCTAAGAAAATCATAATCATGTGGTAGGAATTCAATAACGTTAGAATTATGATATTATACAGGTTATATTGTTTACAGGATACGTTGAACTAAGACGTCTGAATTTAGCTGGTTATTCTCGTGCTCCAGGTTACGTGATGTAGGTATTGGCATGCGATGTTCTAGCACTACTTTAACTTTTGTTTTGACTGTCAAAACAGCTGTGGGACAAGCAAATCAGTAAAATACGGAGAAAAAGTGATTGTTTTCTTGTTTCCATATTAGTTCAGGATATCGCGTAGGCATTTTAAACACGAAACTGTTCTTGTTGCCAACGTAAATGCTAAATTTAGCTTGAAAATTGCTTCTAATGATAGCAAGGAAGGGGTTTATATGAACACGATATTCTCAAGACATGTACAGTTGAAGAACATTGACTTTCTTGAGTGGCTATTCAAGATATGGTGCTTCGTTTCTGACATTTCAATAATTAATTCTCCGAAACGAAATACAATTACTTTAGTCCTTTGTACCAAGAATATTCGTTCATTGTTTAGTTCAAGTATCAGTACAGTTAATATGCTGTAGAAAGAAACTGCATTACTTTTGTTTTAATTCCTTCTTGGAAACCATACAAAAATATGATTCCGAAAATTCTGTTTTATTAAAAGTAGCGGAAATGCCTAATCTTTGCACGGGTAGAACAAGGTTTTCATGAATATTAAACCGGAAATGTTGAAAAACTGAAACACGTATTTGTTTATTTTTAAGAGTTTGTATGACTAATTTTACATCTGCAACTTAAGAGCCTGCCTTACTAAAAATAATACGAAATTTACCATTTTTCTTTTGCTTGATTATTCATCACTGAAAGGAGATAATGAAATGCAAGTCACCACAATCATAGATAATGCTATTCTACAATAGAAAATATGAACCTGAAGAATGTTCAGTGTTGCCATCCATAGAAATTACAGTGTTGCCAGAAGAACAATTTCCCTAAAATCTAAGTTAAGACAAAGAGTAGAGGAATGAACTCAACTGCATTTGATTACGTATCATGTTGTTTTGGTTTCTTGTAAACTACTTTTTAATTAACATTATTATTTAGTTTTAATAACTGCATGTTAAAACTATTTTGTTTATTACAAACTAAATACAGCCATTATTTAAAAAGTAGTTCACAGGAAACCAAAACAATATGATACGTAACCAAATGCAGTTGAGTTTGTTCCTCTACTCGCTGCCTTAACTTAGATTTTAGGGAAATTGTTTTTCTGGCACCACTGTAATTTCTATGGATGGCAACACTGAACATTCTTCAGGTTCATATTTTCTGTTGTAGAATAGCATTATCTATGATTGTGATGACTTGCATTTGATTGTCTCCTTTCACTGATGAATAAACAAGCAGAAGAAAAATGGTATATTTTGTATTATTTTTAGTAAGGCAGGCTCTTAAGCCAGTGGCGGCTTTAGCGTTCTGCCTTTCTCGTTCCGAACAAAGACAGAAACGTGTCAGCCTTTTTCGGTACTGACTTTTGAAAAGATCTGGTTTGACAATAAAATTTAGTTTTTTATTGTTTTTAAAACATTCAAACCTAATCCATTTTTGAAGTCAAAAAATCACATAGGTCTACTTATTTGTTGAAGTGGCGCCAGAAGTTCTTTAAAAAAAAGGATTTCAGAATAAGTGGGGAAAAAGTCGAATTGTCTTTCGACTGTACCAACAGTATTGACAAATATTCCTGTCGTAGTAATTCATTACTGGTTCAGTCGAAACTAAGTATTCGTTGTTGGAAGATTGTAGTCGTGTTGTGTATTGTGCTTTGTTAACCAATCCAAACATGTTTAAAAGTTGTAACTTTAACCACTTGGCATAACAGCTCTTTTTTGTAGGCCTCAGCAGCTCTAGTGTTACCACAAGACGAAACAGAACCATTCGAGATGAGATACGAGACGAGCATATCTTTTCGAGACGAGACAACCTGAAGTTTCGTCTCGTGGCATCACTATTAATATTCGTTGTCCCGGATATTTATTTTCTTATTTTATGCATACATTTTGATCCCACTTTCAATTCTTTCCTTCCAAAGCCGGAAATAATAAAAAATGGCTTCGTACGCGATTGGATCTGGTGAAGATGCATCTATGTGCAAAATCCTGTGGCTTAGAGTCACTCCTTTCAAAACGGATACCTGATTACACACATACGAGCGCGCGTATATTATTGTACCACTATTAAAGATCAAAGATTAAGTGACAATTAAGAAAATATTTTATTCAATTATTTCCGTGTTGCATACTTGAGATATCGATTTTTCCTGTGGGGCGTTATTTAGCAAATAGCTATACGTACACACACTTAGAACATATGTATGTTTCTACACTTGGGAAGAGGAAAGAAATGAGTAAGCTTACATAGTGAATCTACTCCAGGGATTTAATTAAATTTCTTGAGGGAGCGCAGCGTAAATTAATTATTCTTATTGTAACGTAATTTTTCGTTGAGGAAGGTACAACAACATTCCTCCTTGCATTGCTCATAACATTTTTTAATTGGTTCATAATAATACCGTAGTTAAATTAAATGAGGAAAGAATGTTTTCCCTTCTTGCTGTAGCAGCTGAAATGACTATTATTAAGAGAAATAAAGATCACTCCAACCATGTTTCAACTCATATTAGAAAGAAGGAAATGAAACAATACTAGAAATTAGTTCTTGATAACTGTCCTACCATCCAACTTGTGTTGGATCTTGTATATCAAAGTAATGAAACACATTTGACATTTAATAACGTCATTTTTCTATTATTGTTACCGTTAAAGCTATCTTACTATGACACTGGAAGTAAAAGTCCTTGTGATTAATCGCTTATGTGTTTTTCATTTTTTCATTTTTTTTTTGGGGGGGGGGGGGGGTAGAAATGCTAATACGTTCAAATTCTTTAACATGACGGTAGGAGGATAGTAACCAGTTAGGATGGTTGGCTGCTCAGCGATTTCAGTCAGAATATCCTTACTTGAAGCCACGTAAATCATTACTCATGCGTCTTACAATAAACGCTATGAACAATTTTACAGAAATGACACCTTAAAAAAGTTTCGAATTTATTGCTGATGCTAGTACTCATGGCAGTGACGTAGCCAGAACACTGAGACAGAAGCTCTTAGATTTTTTAATGGTGGTGGGTAGTAATTAGTTCACCTTACATTCATTCATACATACCAACAAACAACAGAAAGTGTCACGGGGGCTTGAAATAGTCGTACAGGGACTAACAGCCCTGGCAACTTCTAGCTACATGCTCTACTCTTAATACAAATTATGTACC
Organism: Thermobia domestica; assembly: GCF_964235325.1. Classification (NCBI taxonomy): domain Eukaryota; kingdom Metazoa; phylum Arthropoda; class Insecta; order Zygentoma; family Lepismatidae; genus Thermobia; species Thermobia domestica. The sequence goes on along the minus strand of NC_137461.1, from coordinate 231,940,621 downwards.
TCAATGTCTTTTTAATGTCTTGGTAAGGTAAGATAAGGTAGGGTAATCTAAAATAAGGTAGGAATGGGGAGTTTAAATTCTAAACAAAATATATTTGAAAGAACTAGGCTAGCCCTACGTACTTAAAGACATCATTAGAATATTTATATACTAGAAGTGGGGAGAAAAGTTATAAAAGCTGCAGTCAGGGCATTGTTTGTTTTTTAGCGTCTTTTTTGAGCATCGAAGATATAGGAGACGTGTATCCAAACCACTTTTATGCTTCAAAATTTTTTAAATGTCTCCCTCCGGAAATCAATCTGGGATCCTCCTAGTCAGAATAGTCAGCCACAAAGTTCGTCACTGTTATCTTCGTGAACCGAAAATCGTGATCATTGCCTTATATCTGCTTGGTAAGAATCAAAACTCCCGTGTGTGCACATAGAAGTTATCGAATGGGGTTTACTAACTGATTTTAATAGTGAGTCTTTGTTAATTGTAAAAATCATAAAACTGCTCGTTTTTTGATTGTAGTGAAAAGAAATCAATACAGCATTATACAGGTTAGGCCATAATTATGTATAGAATGCTTCATTGACTGTAGTATTTGTAGTTCTGGACCAAAAAAATCGATATGGCAACCTGTGTAGCCTGAGAATGTGCAGTAACGGTCACTGAACTTATATGCCGTTAGTATATGCCAGACAGATGACGAAACGATTATACAGGTCTGCAAAAATAAAACAATGCTAAGCTGAGTTTAATTAACTGATTCGTATGTGTTGGGGTGCGCTGAATCCAAGAATGACAACCGTTTTGTCCTGGAAAGTTTGGCTTTCGAACAAACGGGTGTTCATTGTTGAACAAAAATATGAACGCAAATATGCGATTTACAGAAACACCATTAACAGCGTAACACAAATTAATGTACAGAAAATGCACACACGTGAAGACATAAAAGTAATACCACCCATAGAAAGTAATAATTTACTTCTGAAATTGTCTTTTTTAAAGGTCAAACTTCATTTGAAGCTTGTCATTTTGTAGGTGACTGCCGGAAGATCCCTAAGTAACATCCAGCAGTAGTCTGTCATCATCGTAACACTCCAGTTCCCCTGATACCGTTGTTCCATTTCTTTGATATCTTGATGGAAACGCTCTCCCTGCTCTTCACTCACTGCTCCCACATTGCAAGGAAAGTAGTCAAGGTGGGAGTTGAGAAAATAGACTTTTAAGCTCATGGAGCAACCAAGCTTTCGGAACGCGTGCAACATTTTCCCACCATTTCCTTGTAGTGTGGATCCTTTTGGTTTCCCCAAAACGTTTTGATGACCACAGTAAAGGCTACCCAAGCCACTTTTTGAATTGGAGTCATTGAACTGATGAAGTCTTTATCGGATGTGAGTTTTCTAATATCAGGGTTAACAAAAACCCCGTACTCGTATACCTGTAGTATTTGAGCAAAAAATAGTGTGGCAATAACTACGTTCCTACGTTTTACAAATCTAAGATGTAATCTTACTAAATTCGTTTTATGAACAGATTTATTGTTTTCGTTTTTTTTTTTTTTTTTTTTTTGGTAATGTCGTACTCTCATTTATGATACACTACGATACGTGTCAGTGAACTCCATCTGGACCAATATACATGATTTTCATGTTTCGGAGAGCACAAACACATTTAAACTTCCACGTTCATTTTTATTTTCGTGTGATGTATTTGCAATTTAGCGATTTACAGCTACTTGTTTGACGACGTTGCATTTCGATTCTGCAAAGACTTGATGTCCCAGGAAGAAACGGGGGGTATTTTCGACTTCGGTATACCCAGAAGCGTGAAAATCAGCTAAACTTACGCAAACAGCTTTTTGGTTGCAGACCTGTGTTATCCGTGTACGTTGTTTGCGTTTGTGTTCTGCAATAAACTATTAGAGTGTCCAGCTGGATCTCCCGATTTTGCAAAAACTTGACGTCCCAGGAAGAAACGGGGGTTATTTTCGACTTCTGTGCACCCAGAAGCGTAAAAGTCAGCTAAACTTATGCAAACAGCTTTTTGGTTGCAGACTTATATTATCTCTGTAACAACGTGTGCGTTGTGTACGTTTGTGTTCTGCAACAAACTATTAGATTGAACAGCTAGATCTCCCGATTTGACAGTACCAGTTATTTTATTATGGGATGTTTTAAAGAAGAAAGTGTATCACCATCACATATGCAATTTGAACGAACTACGAGAAGCTATCACAGAAGAGTTCTACAAGGTATCAGCACGGGACTGTCAGGCTACTTGTAACGACGACGATACTCTCCAGGCATGTATCGATTTGGAAATGAAATGAAATGAAGTTTTACGTCCCACGATTGTGCCGGCTAAGCTAAAGGAGAGGGCCTTGATGATAAATGAAGGAAATGGTGGAATGAAGAAAATGAGAGAGCCCCGAGAAAACCCACGCACACGGTGTTTGTACACCTCAAACTCACTTGGTTTGTTCGGGGATCGAACCAGGGACCCCACGCACCAGAGGTGAACGCTCCCCCACTGAGCCACTGCTGCCCCATGTATCGATTTCGATAGTGCATTGGTAGGCCATGCCATGGAGAACAGAGATTAAAATTATTGTAAAGAATGGTATGAGAGTAATACGATTATGTTCAGTTTTATGTTCAAGTGCAGAGATGGTCATCCTCCCTCATTTTGCTCTCATGAGGGCCGCCTCACCCTCACCACACCCTCATTTTGGTAGTTGAGGGTGAGGGTGTTGGAGGGTGAGGGCGATAAAGTAATTGAGGGTGAGTGTAAGGGCGTCAATGGAGGGTGAGTGTGAGGGAGGGTGAGAGGAGGGCGTCAATGGAGGGTGAGTGTGATGGAGGGTGAGGGTGAAGGAGGGTTAGGAAAAATGACCATCTCTGTTCAAGTTATGTTGCTAGTTTCTTTACTACAGTTCTTAAAACGTCCTATACATAATTATGGGCCGCTATGTAAGTACACAATTAGTGATCTTTTTTGGTTCAAAAAATTAGCTATGATCAATAACTCGGTTTCTACAGTAAAATATATCACATATTTACTTAGTCAATATTTTTATTCCCGTGCAAAATTTGAATAAAATGTGATTAGTTCTGCAGATCGTATACTACATATACTCTCCTTTTGATTGATCTTTTTTAAAAAAAAAAAAAAAAGAAAGAAAAAAGGAAATCAAAAAAGGAGGAAATTAGTTTAAATGAAAGAAATAACGAGAAAAGACAAAGACTGATGAGGTTTTTCACAATCTGAAAATACATAACAGGAAAGACTACATTATTTCAACATTCAGCAATTCGTAGTATATTTGAACCTTTCCGTAAACGTGGTTGCATCAGAAACTAAATTGAACTTGAGTTGATAGGTCAAATGATAGATCAAGTGTCAAGTAGAAGTGGAAATTGAATCTAGAATCATAATTCCTTGATTGAAACTGCTGCATAGATTTCCGAGAAAGAAGATAAACAAAGAGGATGTAGACACGAGAAAAGGAAGTTCGTATCAATAGACTAAGGAGTCAAAAGTTCAGAATAAATATTAAATTAATATTCACAATAGATTAAGTTTTCATAATGATGTTTCAGTGATAACGGAAAAGGTAAACAATGATGTTGAAGAAATTTGCATCCGTAATATTGAAAAATATCTGAATAAATCATTATTATATGCGAGAATTAAAGGATGATATAAACTGCCGTTTGAAGAGACACTTAAAACGCTTGAAGGAAAACAATAAGATTAAATTTGCATGAGAACGCAAGCACTATAAATAAAATAAGGGAGAATGGATGCGTGAAATCAGAAACACGTGAAATTCCTATAAAAGCAGAAGCTACTTGTTTCCATCAGATACTGTGTCGCTCAACCGGACACTGTGAATTTGATTTTCAGTTTTCCGTCGGTTTCAGCAGTAAGGCTATATGAGACATGGACCTACAGTTTAACGCGGAATCCGAACCACGTAAGCTCCCGCCGAGAATAGAACCCTGATTTCCTACGCCAAAGACGCGTACGATAACCGCTTATCTACGAGGAAGCTCACGGGACACTGTGGAGCGGAATAGAGTGCTCTCCTCTGAATCGAGGAGTCGCTGATCCTACGGAGTATCGAACCGACTTTCCTATGACGAAAGAACAAAACACTAACTTCTTAGCCACAAGAAAGCACTTGTAATTGTTTTTACATTTAAACATGTCGTTAGATGTAAGGAAAACTGTTTCATTTTTATCACGAAAGCTAATTTGACCAATCAGTTTTATTTTAAATTAGGAATTAGTCTTTACTATCTCTTCAGTAATTCACTGGCGTTTATTGTGTTATACTAAACATTATTAATAATGACTAACTACAGCTAGCAGTGGAAAGACGTATTAAATAATTTCCCCACAGGTTGTCTTTATATTTCCTTTCTGCAAAGTTGTCTTTCAAAACTTTCATTGTGTTTCCGAAAACCTAACGTGTTTGGAAAGCGAATACAGAATAGGTCAATAACTTCCTACAATATTCACAAGAGTTTAATACTGGGTATACTAGTACGCAGTGGCGTATTTACGATTTTGTTTCGGGAGGGGCTTTGCGAACTTTCGGGGGGCTTTGCCTGGAAATGTGAAAATTCTTTAAGATATTTCATTTACTTTACTATTCTAAGTAAGATTTCGGGGGGGGCTTAAGCCCGGAAGCCACCCCCCTAAATACGCCACTGCTAGTACGTATAATTTCTCAATCCTCGTAAGGTTAAAGACTGCCTCATAAAATTTCTTGTCTCTTTAGTAGGCTCAAGACTGCCTCATAAAATGTCTTGTCTTTTTAGTAGGCTCAAGACTGCCTCATAAAATTTCTTATTCCTCTAGACAGGATTCTCATTTAGTATTTGTGAGGCATTCTATAGCGAATTCTTCCAATAAAAAAGTCATACCCACTGGTATGATAGGTTGCGCACGTGACTTTGATATATGTGATCACAGGTCCGATTCCCGGTTTGAGAGCATTAAGATTTGAGCATATCACCGTGGTTCGGATTACTGCTTAAACTGTAGATCCGTCCCATATCACATCGGTGCTGACAAGGGACTCTAAACTTCAACAATACACCATCTTCCAATAAATCAATAGACATGTATGGTATGGACATCTGTAATACGGAACACTTGGACATTTAGAAGTCTTCTTAAGTAGTGTATATGGTGTTAAGACTTAAGAATACGGTACTCGCCTATCTAGTTAGAAAAATCATATGAGTGTGCAAATTCGTATTTCGTAACTGAATTTCTCCTCGATTTGTTTACATGTAGTCAACTTTGCTTTATCACAATGTAGGGAATACCAATGAAAGGCAGAACAAGATATTATAACCCAAATCACATCGATCAGAAGCCACCAAACTTTTTCTAATATATAGCCAGTACCTCACTTCGCAGTTTCTAATACATCATGTTTGCAAATAATTTAAGACATTAATTTCTTAAAGTATAAGCTTCCATGCTGGTCACATGATTCTTGGGCTATAGTTTCGGTGATTCTGATACCGAACGTCTAAAACATTCCAGACCAACGAGATAATTCTCCGACACTGATTTACTATGGCTGTTGACCTTGAACACATCAACCCACCCCACTCTTTCAATCGTCCTACGATTTTGGAATACTAATTGCGAATAATATTAGCTGGATATTTTGTAATAATTTAAAATGCTGAAACTATTCATTTTAATTCTTTGTTTTTCCCATCAGGTTGGGGTTTTCAAATAGGGGTGGTACAGAAACACAATATTAGTCTTCGTATCGTCTCATCTCGATATTTCCAGACGAGAGCGATATCGAGATGGAGGTTTGTAAATCGAGACGATACCGAGAGTCAACACTCCGATACTTTCTCGAGACGAGACTGGGATCGAGACAGACATTTATAATTCGAAACGACATCGAGACGGGACTAAGTCCCAGTATCGAAAGTATCGATTTCGACTCGAATATTGGCCAAGTAAATTTGTGGTAGACAACATTATATCCATGGGTTTTCCTGTTTCCTCCCACTATCTCATTCCACCAATTATCCCATCGTTGTTGACTTGCCTTTATTATCCGTCTCCTTTAGTTTAAATGGCATAGTCGTGGGATATTGAACTGAAACATTTCGAATATTAACAAACGAAGAACATACTGAACATACTCAAAATTCGTGCACTGTTACATTACATATAAGATAGTAAAACCCTGTCCTTTGGATACTTTTATACAAAGGCGTATACACGGGAGAAAGTGAAGCAAATTTCCCCTCTGATCAGGTGGTATATCGAAAATGATAGCACACAATTTTAAGTTAAGATTTAATATATTTTGTTTCTCTTTTTTGTCATTTCTATTACTCAAAAAACATGTACCAACATATTCTGAAGCGTAATTTTATAAAGCAAAGACACGGGATTTCAATTTGTACCAACAATATTTTTCCATAGAATTTAGGAATTACCCAGCGTAGAATACATTTAGAAATTCTTATTGTTTTAGTACAACCGCTCGTATAAATAATTATACTAACTTTCCTTTAATTCCTTTCGTTTTCAATAGGAAGTATACTTCCCGCCAAAGGTGCCTAAATGTGCCCTTATTTACTCTACTGGACAGTGACGTAACTAGGGGGTAAAGGGGGTTTGTGCCCCGGGCGCCGGATTAGGAGGTCGCGAAATTGGGCAAACACTTGGTCGAGTATTTTGGTTTGGTTTGTCAGGGGAGCGCGAAGGGAAGTTCTTGCCCCGGGCAACAACTAGCGTATTTGCGTCGCTGACACTGGGAAGTGTCATTACCATTACAGTCATGAGTCTTTTTCACTAGGGAATGGGAACTGCACTGCATTTTCTTTTTGTGTGTGTTTGTTTGTTTTGAGTGTGTGTTGCGTAACACGGAAGAAGTATCGTCCTGTCATTTCTAGAAAAAAAAAGTAGCCCACGAAAGGGTTAAAACACAAGTTAAAATTTTTCAGATTGGAAGAGAGTAGGAGCACAAATTTTGGAATAGGATAGGAAAAGATCATAGAAGGAGAAAGAGCATTAAATTATAAAAGAGAATTGGTTAAAGCTATTAATCTGTACTTTACGTTTAAAATATGCTACAAGGTATACATTACGGCAATTTTTCTTTAAAATATGCTTTTACTAACCCATGAAAAATATGCATTCTCTTTGTCTCTCTTTGTTTATCTCCGCGCGGAATGTTGTTTGAGGTACAATCCCAATATTTGTTGTGAAATTATAGATTCTGTGTTACGAAAATGCTCACAAGTAAAGGGTCCAAATGGATGAATCGAGATGCGGAAAGAGACATAGTGCGCTTGATACATGATGTGAAAATATGTGTATGTGCAAAGGTATAGCAGTTGAGCGCTATAAGAAACAGAGGGGAGAAGAAAAAAAATGGTTGGAGAAGGGCTATGCTATATTATAGAAACACATCAAATAAACTGTTGAATCGTGAAAATAGTGGAAGACAGCGCAAACGGTGGTAGTTTCACATATTGGCAAAAGAAGAATGGGCAGAGTAGATCACAAACCTCCGCCGCCATCTTGAAATCCGCCATTTTGAAATCTGTAATATTTTTGAAATGGAAAGGTAGTCATTTGATTATCAATTACAACCACCATGTTCTCAGAAAGTCAATTATGATCTTTAGTGATTGTTATTAGTACTTTTGGAAGATTTAGGATCACCTTTATAGTTATTCACGAAAATCTAGGAGATTGATACTCATATATTGAAAGTTTGGATTATCATGTAACTTAAACATATCTATAAGCCAAGAAAACTAACAGTGAAATTTGATATCCAAGTTGTATATTATCACATTGTTATTATTATCAAATGTCACTGTTGGATATCAAATTTCACTGCTAGTTTTCTTGACTTGTAGATAGGTTTAACTTACATTTGTTTCCGTTATAATCCAAGTTTTCAATATACAAGTAGCAGTCTCCTAGATTTTAGTAAATAACTATAAAGAAAATCCTAAATCTTACAAATAAGTACAGATAACAATCACTAAAGATCATAATTGACTTTCTGAGAATATGGTGGCCCTAATTGATATATCACATGACTTCCTTTCCATTTCAAAAAAATATCACAGATTTCAAAATAGTGAATTTCAAGATGGCGGCGGAGGTTCGTGATCTACTCTGTCCATTCTTCTTTTGCCAATATATTAAACTACCACCGTTTGCGTTCTCTTTCACTATTTTCACGATTCAACAGTTTATTTGATTTGTTTCTAAAATATAGCATAGACCATCTCCAATCAAATTTTTCCCTCTCCCCCTCCGTTTCTTATAGCGCTCAGCCGCTATAACTTTGCACATACATATATTTTCACATCCTCTATCATGAGCACTAAGTCTCCTCCCGCAACTCGATTCATCCATTTGGATCCTTTACTTGTAAGTATGTACTACGCCCTATTGTAGAGACATATTACATAGATACATAGTGTCCCTATTTTAGAAACATTTACAGGCTTACGCTATTTAATTTATATTATTTTATTAATTAAAATTCAAACAAGTGTTTCGCGATGTAGTGAAATCGGTCAAGAAGATTGGGAACCACTGTTATAATTTATAATTCGAAATTATTTTACTGGTTGTAGAAGTTCAAAGAGGAACTTTTCTTCTGCCAAATTAGATAAATAATATTGATAAACAGTTAAATCACTGTTGCCACACTTGGTACAATACAGCCCTTACTGTCATTGATCGGCCCGTTGGCACCTCGCTGGCATTTTCAGTCCCTTTTGTGAAAAAGTTGGTACTATTCTACCCAATTCTGCACCATTTAACAAATACTTGTCACATTTTCAAAAGTGTCGGTAAGACTTTCCCTACATCTCTTTCTTTTGATGTCTTTCAGGAAAGGTTCTAGAACCCTGTACGACGAACCGCGGACACCCGTTAGTGACGATATGTAACCAGCTTGGAATTCCCATCCGTCGTTTCTGGACCGGTTTTACATTTTTTTCTTACAAACGTCAGTTTACTTACCTTCTATTCTTCTTACATTCTATAATATTATTCTCCTTCGGTTGTGAAATGAGCACGAATAAGGAGCAATAATTTATATTTTAATATTTTATTATAACGTAGCATTTACACATAAACTTGATGATTGATTTGTTTCTAGTTTTATATTTTTCATATATTGAGAAAAAATTGTAGATGGCGTAATTTAAAAGCTAAGTTACATGCATAATTCCTGTACTCATTCTGATTTCTGTAGTAAGCAAGAGGATTCCTTATATTTGTACAATATAACGCTGTCCGGAGAATGAATTTTTCTCTGTATATGGCCATAATACTTTTTTGGTTTATTGGTCACTTTGAAATATAAAGGCGCGTTTGATTTCCTTACAATACATACCGAAAATGATAACTGTTTTCCTTTTTTACTTTGCGTCCTCTGTTAAACTTCCTACGTGCGATAAAAGTTTTATCTACTTCCACGGTTGTTAGGGCTACTCCTATTTGGATGTTTTTAAAAAGTAATTTTTAAAAAGAGTACTTTCTTAGTTTGCACTTTTGGAAGAGGGGGGTGAGAATGTTCTAGAACTTCATCTCTTTTAGTATCGTCTTATAGAGCCATGTATTACGCTGGTATAAAATAACAAATTCAGTCCTTTTTATTTCGATTTGGCACTATTTTTCAGCCCACTCCAAAGATAGGACTGTGGCAATACTGAGTTAAATTTAAACTACGTCATTGTTGCAAAGACTTTTCCGCACCCATTAAATAAGTAAATCCTATAATATCCTTCACGTCCATTTTTATTTCAGTAGTTGTAGTTCAAACCAGATACAAGAAAGTAGATACGCTCTCCATTTGAATTAAATCCAAGAAAAGTACGTGTTTATACTTCCATGATCTCCATATTAACAAGCTGATATGCATCAAGATAGTGTGTGTAACTTTCTGTGATGTACACATCACTGAAAGAAAAATATAACGGTTAATCAATGAGAAATCGTAAAAATTGAATTTCGGTCCGATTAACTATACTCTTACTATCAACTACTGTATGTTATGAATTATGAGGGATTAAATTAAACTAATTCAACAGGAGGGGGCCTCGTGGCTGAGTGGTAGAGCGTTCACTTCTGGTACCCTGAACTTGGTGGTGGACAAACACTGTGTGCGGGTTTCCTCGCGGTTTTCCCATTTCCTCCCACTTTCTTCATTCCACCATTTCATTCATTTCTGATCGTCACCGTCTTCTTTGTCCTAGAGAGTATAAAAGTGGGACATAAAACACAAAGATTTCATTTCATTTCGTTTTACTAATTCAACATGACAAATACAAAAATAATATTAGAGTTGGCATTTCATTGATTAGAGTTTAATTGCGTAGGGAATTCTAAGACTAAAGTATGAGACAATATTTATTGCTGAAAGTGGAATGCGGATCATTAATAGGGTTTTATCCAAGGCTTGAAATACCCACTAAGGACTGAACTCGTTAACGCACACTTATGAAGCTCGAGCGTTGGACATTTAGCTTTGAAGGGGCACATCACCTACAATAATTCTTCAGGTAAGAATGAAGTGAAAAAATAAAGAAGTGCAAATAACAGGACATAAAATAATATTACATTACACGTTTTTAATTTTCACACAATTTATTTCGAGGCTATCGAGACGAGACCGAGACAGGATCAAAACTAGGTCTTCGAGAATGACACAAGGATCTTTTTATTGAAACAAGACCTGCGAACCAGACATCGATTTTCGACTCGAAACGAGACTGAGATCAAAACAGCTATTTGTCAATCGAGACGATTTCTTTATTTGCTTTGTTTGAGTTTAACGTTCTATGATTATGCCTGGGTTATTAAGGGAGACGTGGGCCTACTGGTTGTAGTGGAATCTGAACCACTTTATCGTTTAACTCTATCCCACCGGGAATCGAACTTGGGACCACACATACCAAAGGCAAGCGTGCTAGCCACTTAAAAAAATAAAAAAAAACTTCCTAACTTTTCTACTTCAACCACTTTTCAGGACTATTTGACACGACAGGGCCACGGACACAGAAACATCGAGAACAGTTAAAATTCCATCCTTGTTTCTACAGAGGGACTCGAACCCCCAATGGGCTTCACCTCACGATCATCAGCCTAACACCTCAGACCACTCGGCTACACTCACTGGATCCACTAAGCCAAACGGCAGTCCATCGATCGGAATAAGATCGAAACGGAGATTGGCATTGTATGAAGTCTCATTACGTATCTTTTCTATACCATCCCCGTTTCCTGGTGTTTCAAAAAAAATCATAGAAAAAGTCATTTAAGGTGTTTTCATTTTAAAGGTACCCTACTTCTGAAAACTGCAAAACCTGTTCAAAATGAGATAACTTTTTTAAATTTAAAAAGAAAAATACTTTTCGTTATAAACATTTACGTAAATTTAAGAAGAAGTGCTTTGCTTAATGTAAAACCAAATTACTACCGCACATGAGACCTCATCCTATTTTTGGATTTTTGGTAATATCCTTTGATATTTTGTGAGAATCTGAAGTAAATTGGGGTAAAACTTGGAATTAGGTGTACCAAACTTCTATATACAAAGTCAAGATTAATGAAGTTGATTACTCATGAATACCCAGCGGAATATATATACCATCTTATTGACCACAGCTTCGTGGGTTATAACGCCTTATATTTATGTTTTAGTTTCACTTTTTATAACCTATGTTTTCTTAAGTTATAATGTAGCCGGAAATTGGGATTTAAAAGAACTTCAATATTTTTAGGATAATACCATATTATGAGTTCGTGGATAGAAAAAGACTCGTGGCAGGATTGACTTTTTGTCACAATTTCGTAACTAAATAGACTAGAAAAAAATTCACTGTTCCATTGCGTCCACAAGACTCGAGACATTGGCAGATAACTTTTTTTTCTTATCTCTGCAGTATTGGAATCACTCCCGGAACCATTAAAATTGGGCTATAATTTCCCGTAGCAGGCAAGGTAAGTATCTCACCTGCGACCCATCGCCTTCTTCTGGCTGCCTCTACTTTTCAAGCATTCTATGGCGACCTATATTCCGACCGACGGTCAGGTGAACTCTCTTCGATCGATCCAGCTTCCTCTTTCACTCTGCCTCCCTTAGGTCAACATCACGACCTGATCAGCCGCGCGCGGGGCGGATACACACAACTGAACAACGTACTTCACAAAGGCCAAAGGGGGAACACAAAAAATGTTTCACCAATCACTTTCTGTCCGCCAACTACTAAATAACCAATCAGCATTCCCCACTCAAGATGTCTCGTTCCTCCTTTCTCCAATTTTCTGTTCTAGACGGTGTAGTAATATTTGCTCACCTAAATTTGGCAATAATAATAAAATTGAAATAACATAATAATAATATATATACAATAATAATAATGAAATATATTTGAGTAGCAGAGAATCGAGAATAAACTAGAATTTTTCTGTGAGGTTCGTGATGTTTTCCGACTGCTACAAATAGTTATAATTCTGTTTCCGTTTGGAGTATCAAAGTACAATTACAATGTATATATGATCTAGTATATCGTTTCTCAAACTTTTGACAAGTTGGAACAACTTTTATTGGTCAGAATAGTCTACAGACTACCCTACACTTCTCCATATTTTTAGGATATTTATGTTTTTAAATTGGGATTAAATAGAATTCTCTCAAGAGCATAGAATTTTCTAAAATTTCATGTTCAACAAAATACATATTTCGTTTAATAATAATTGAAGAGTTTGAAGAATAACTTGCAATGCGAGAATTTGAATTATCTTTACTTTATTAAATTACTAACGTCAATTACGCGCTTTTCTGGATTAAAATAAGAAAAATTGGTAATATGATCCGTTAGTCAGTCAATTTTTACTATTACTGGAGCGTTCTCTGATAGACGATGTTTTTTTTCTTGCATTCTTCAACCAGAACATATAAATCTCCGGGATTTCTACATCGAGACATTACCACATAGTTGGTCGTGTGAGAAGAAAGAGGTTCTCTCCCCCTCTCCCTCCCGGAAGTTGGGTACTAATTTTGGATATAGACCCTAAACGACATTGGAAGTGTCACTGTTCATTTCAGACACTCCGATAACTGTGAATTAAATACTAATATTGGTCATTTTCGATCATTTTGTATATATATATATATATATATATATATATATATATATATATATATATATATATATATATATATATATATATATATATATATATATATATATATCCCCCTCCCTAAGTTTCACCGTCAAAGTGAAATGATAGAAAATATTTCCACGTCCAAACCTCATCCATGTTGGGTAATTCAAATGTTATTAACTCACAAACATAGTCATTTTTATTTTTATATACAGGGTGATTCTTTATAGGGTTTACAACTTCAATCAATTATAATTCTTTACTGGAACCACATACAGACCTGGTTTATATGTCATTACACTGCAAAAGACAAATCCATATACGTTTTATATGACAAATCCATTATGGCTCAATGTGTGTACCTGCGGTAACCCTGGACACATCCCAACGAATGTCGATTTCCTGCCAAATAGTAGCCAGCATTTCGGTGGTATCGTCCACCATGGCTGTTCTGATGCGATGTTTCAGTTCATTAACTTCATCAGGTAGGGGGAGGGTTGTACATCTTATCTTTCACAAATCCCCACAGAAAGAAGTCAAGTGGCGTGTAATCTGGAGACCGTGGCGGCCAGGCAATTGGTTCACCACTATCTACCCACTTATCTGGGAAACACTGATCAAGAAATTCCCTTACGTCTATCAGGTAGTGCGGCAGGGAGCCACCTTGTGGCCACCATAAGCAGCCATCGTGGTCACCTTCAACTGTGAAACAAGGAAGTTATGGAGCATATCAAGATTTGCGATTCCGGTGATGGTGCTTTCAGCAAAAAAGAATGGTCCATACACCTTTGCTATGTAGACAGCGCAAAACACGTTCACTTTGGAGCTGTCATGAACGAGATCCACGTGCGCGTGTGGATTTTCCGTGCCCCAAATACGACAATTGTGTGTGTTGACTTGACCGGAAAGGTGAAAAGTTGATTCGTCACTGAATACCACATTGTTCAAGAATGACTCATGACCCTAATACAATCCAACTTTGTAATACAGAATTCACTGTGTCGGGTGTGCTTATCTGTTTCACTCAGTGCTTGAACCGAGGATAGTCTGCATGGCTTGTCTACGCAATACACGCCAAACAGTGGTCTGAGGAATACCAATATTTTGTGATGCACGTCGTGTAGATTTTCGAGGACTGCGGACAAAAGTCTCCCTAACTGCTTCCACCACATCGTCAGTCACGGATGAGCGGCTTGGAGCCTTTGTGTGTGGCACAGAACAAACTGTTTCAATAAATGTCTGGTGCCATTCGTACACTGTTGGTCTGCTGGGTGGTTCCTGGCCGTATTGTATGCGAAATTTACGCTGACACTAGTTGCAGACTTCATTTCTTCAAACTAACTCTTCTAGCACCAGTAAGTTTCCATTTTCAACTACTTACCGGTGGCGCCGGTGTGGTCAACTCCGCACCTACTCACTACGTGAGTCAAACTTGAAGTGTTTTGCAGTATTATGACATATAAACCAAGCCTGTATGTGGTTCTAATAAAGCATTATAACTGATTGAAGTTGTAAACCCTAAAAAAGAATCACCCTGTATATAGATAAATACAATCTATCACATATATATAATCTGTACCTGTTTGAAATCTCTAGTGTAAAGTTAATATGCAGTTGGATTGAATGTTACTTCTCTGCACTGTATTTGGACTAAATTCAATCTAACGAGACCTTAAGGCCGTGCCTCGAGAACCACAGACTGAACTTAGATAAAAATGGTGTTGTTTTAGGGCTCGAAATGTATGTTTAAAATGAGACATATACCGGAAAGTTTGTTTGGAATTTGCAATAGATGAAAGTAGAAGATGGACAAGATGTAAAAGCAATGAATTGGATTATTTCACTATCTCAGTCTATCCCGATATCGTATCAGATAGCTACTACTATGCAGTACCCAGTACTATTTCTTCCGTATTGTACCTTATGCCCACTACTTACACTCAAGTCAACGATTACAATACCAAACGTAAATTGTGGGATATTAAATCGTCTAAACAAAGTGTCCTTAGCTCATACCTCTTGAATTATGATGTGGTCAAGACTTATTTATTAATTTACTAGCAGTTGAGAAACGGTGTAAAAGATGTTGTTAAATAAAAGTAAAAGCTCGTAATCGTTTAAAATGCTTATCCATGTACACAACTCTTAAAGTGTCGGTAAGAGATGAGACACTGATTCAGGAAAAGATCCCAATAGTAATAATTACGTTGCTGAATTTAGTTGTAGGTATACTGAAACTTCTTTTAACGTCTGTTCGTCCGTATTGAGGTTGTTCTAAAAATGGATATTAAATATCTCAAGACTTTTCGAGATTAGCTCGGATCGTCCTTTCTTCTAGAGTAAGAATACTTACATAATCATACGGGAATCTACTTCTGCATGAAGGAATAGCACGAACTTATTGGGAATCAACTTCTCCATATTATGAACTTACTGAAAAAGGAGGAAGATCTGGTTTCTACCCAATTTGAATGTTTTCTCATTAAAAGAATGAACAAACGACTGTTTTTTGTAAACAATTGATTTAGTTTGTGTCAAAACGTTATTTCAACAATAATTCCAAAAATACGGATTGCCATTGTTTTAAAGGAATACCCAGCATCATTTCACCAGTAGAAATTAAGGTGTATAACCATAGCAAACTGTCTGCAAAATGAGAATCTACATAGAAACAAAGTGGCAATCACTTTGATAAAGGGCGAAATGTTATCACTATTCTATTGTATATAGGTATATAGCTCTAACGGTTGCCATTTCCATCTGGTACAGCGGGGGACACTTCTAAATGGTACAGCCATATGGAGATTTACGGCTAAGGTGTACCATTTAGAAGTGTCCCCCGCTGTACAATCATGACCAAAAGCAGGTATATACAATCTAGACGTTAGCGTGTGAAACCCGGGCTTGATTCCCGGATGGAGCTCATGTATTTCGGATTCCACAGTAATCAGTAGCTCCCGTCTAATATAGACTCGCTGCTGAAAGCGACGTTAAACTCGAAATCAACTCATCAATGTAGACGTTGTTCGCTCAGTAATATTTTCTTCACGTAAAGAAAACGTAACTGTCAGTGCAATGTTGAATTTTGGCCAATTTGCTTTGAAGTTGTAGAAAAAACAACTTATGTGATATTTGGCGACTTTACAAACCATTGCTTTTATACAATTCATTACAAAAAAGACAGCGTTGTGAGAGCAAAATGTGTTTCCATTACTCTCTGTACTTCCTGTACGTAACTGTGCCCTTGGATTTATATGTTCGCAAAACAGTACATTTATTCTTATGTCCTTTAATTGGTATTTGTTACAATACTGAAAAGCTTATTTTGTATTTTTCTGTAGTTTATCTTAAAAATTTATCACTTATAAATACGAGTGTTGTGAATTCTTTTTCTTGATAAGTTTACAGACATAATTATACTGAGCGCATACTCTCGTACCATACTACCTTAATAATCAATGAGCTGTTGGCAAGAAAATTACATGGTAGTACACATGTTATATGACAGGTGAAAAAAATTCAATCCATCTTATCTTCAATACCTCGTTAAATACTTTTGTTTTCTATGCAAAGGTACCACTCACAGGCGAACAATATTTATTTGCGCTCGTTTGCAACTAGGTTATACGTGTTTCTAATATATATTGACTTTGTGTCATTCGCTAATTCTTATAGCTAGAAATTTCGTGTCTCATTCTACCTTCTGATATGTCACACATCGCATAATGTATGTCACTTACACGAAAATTGCTTTTCTTTCGAACGGTAACATATGTTTTCTGATAGTAGTCTACTTTCTTACTATTTTTAGTTGTATATAAAGTAGAATACGATCAATATTAAGTTATTATGGTAAAAATAAAGTTATTTGGTTTTGTAGAAAAAAAGTAAGTTGCTTTCTTTTAAATCTTTCGTAAATGTGTTTTCTTTTAGCTTCAACTAAAACACGTAATGAACATTAGAAGACATGCTAAAAGTGTATCTCATTCGCGAAACTACACACATGAGGATTTCAAACTTTATTACAAAACAAACAATGAAAATACGGCTTGCCTTTTTAATAGCCGTATCGGTAAGAATAAGTGATTAAAGCCCAGGCCCGTAACTTGTGGGGGGCATGGAGCAACTGCCCCCCGAAGGAAGTTCTCCGCCGTTCGAGGGAGGGCCCATTTTAAGACAAAAATTTTCTTACTCCATATACGATACAAACATGAAATTATAAATGAAGCATCAAACACGTTCACTACATTACACAAACAAAACAGCACACAAAAGTAAATAAAACCAAAATGAGTCGTGGGCCCATTTCAGTAAACAAATGTTTACTATTATCAGCCCTAGAAATAATATTTATTCGTATGGCTTTACGATTTGTCAATCTTATCCCCTTAATTAATTTGTCATGTATGAAACAGACCCAGGGGCGTAACTAACGGCCCCGCAGACCTTGGCGTGCAGGAGGGCTCACAGACTTCGGGGGCCCATAAAGAGTAAGAAAAAGATGAAAAGATCCAAAAATTAGAGAAACGACTTTTACTAGGGGCCCAAATACGCATATTAATGATTGACCCCCAGAAAAAATCTAAGTTACGGCGCTGTTAAAGTCCTATAAATAGTTAAAGTTTTAGTATTCCAGATGTAACGTTGCTGCCCCTCAAAATAATAGCTAAATACAGAAGCACCAACAATTTAATTAGTCCATGCGCAAGTATTGGGTCCTCAGTTGTATCACAATCTCCTTTAAAGTAAAGAATTATGACTTTAACTGTGATTTTTTAAAGAAAATTTTCATCCTTATGTAAAATTGATATTAATAAAGAATGGGAAGTGTTGTATCATTTGAAAAGTTTTTTTCTTTCTATTTTGTAAAACCTGTTTTCTTTAAAGTCCTAAGTCCATAATAAAAACACATCGTCATCATCTCTCATTTACCAGGTGTGCAAGTAGGAAATGCGGACTTCAGACAACAGAGCCACACCAATGCAGTTTGTGCTATAAAGATTTCACACTGCGCCATTTTGTGTGTCACCAACAAATGTCACGAGTGATAAATTGGAAAATTGTGTGCATAGTGTTGTGCCGTTGCGTTCAATATGCCGAAATTTACTCCGAAGAAAGAGCATTCGCGGATAGCATTAATTTTGTATTTTCATTTGAAGAAACCTGCTACCGATTCATACCGATTACTTCAAGAAGCTTATGGTGGGGTGAGCATGTTCCATAGCAAGATGCATGTGGTTTCGGCGTTTCAAAATTGGTGATTTCAATGTTGCAGATAAAGAACATGGAAAACCACCAAAAATACGAAGATTGGAATTGTCTATTATGAGCTATTAAAAGCTGGGGAAGCTGTTAATACTCAACACTTAACGTTACCAACAACAATTGGCCGATTTGAGCCGTTCGCTACTTGAAAAAAGGTCAGACTACCGAAAGAGGCAACACAAAGTCATTTTTCTTCATAACAATGCTCCATCACATACGGCAAAACCGGTTCGTGACATGTTGGAAGCAATCGGCTTGGAAGTTCTACCCCATGCTCTTACTCACCAGATTTGGCTCCTTCGGATTGCCATTTGTTTGCATCGATGGGGCACACAATTGCTGAGCAGCTTGGTTCGTACGAAGATGTGAAAATCGGCTCGAAGAATGGTTCGCAGCAAAAGGGGAAGATGTTTACTGGCGTGGTATTCACAAATTGTCCGAAAGATGGGGAAAATATATAGCAAGCGATGGAGCATGCTTTGAATAAAGCACTTTTTATCATTCTTCCAAAGTTAGCATGTTTGTTTTAGAAAGATATCCGCATTTCATAAGTGTACATCTGCTATTTATTGTCCCGAAGAAAAAAAAAACCTAACAATAGGTTATTTCGTCCATAGTTTTTCTTTGTGGATTTGGTTTCCTAAAAGTCAGGAATCACAAATGACTAGATGACAGAATGGAGGCTAAGTCCGGATATTGGAGCGAAACAACCAGAGCTCTTTGTACCAGTTATTTCTTTTCTGCTGGTGAGTTGCTGTTGGTCTTACTTCTGCTCGGGATTTAGTGATGGAGTAATATTTCTTCTTGTTTTGTGGTTAGTTTTATCGCTCTCTTTCAAATTCTGCTGTTGTTTGGTATGGTATGTTGTTTAGAGTTTTAGATACCTTCATCTCTACTCCAAGTTCGTCGAAAGTGGTCTGAAAAGTGGCTGCTAATGTCGCCTATGCATATAATGTATGAAGCATGGAAGTCTACTTAGTTTATAGAGTTTGAAGTGCTAGATGGGTTAATAGTTGATATCGATCCTCTGGTGGATCAAAGCTGATATAATAGCCACCTCCTATATAACTGAGTATTCTCATCTTCTGTTGTAGTACTTTTGTCACGTGACGTAATATGCTCTTATGGAGTGCCCTAGTAAAAGCATATATGAGCAATAATTATGTTTATCGCGTAGAGAAATATATTCTTCTTGTACTACAGTCAAATTGTAGCCGTTTGAGTAGTGGCGAGTGATTCACCAAGTAACGATAATATACACCATAATATATTTTGCAAATTTTGTAAGGAAAAAAAAAATATTGTGGTAGCAACATTCTTTGTGTTTAATATCAGTGGGTGTAAGTACATGCAGGAAATTGTTTTAAAGTTTCGAAGTAGCTGTATCTCTTTAGTGAGAACTCCAAGATCTATACGACTATTTCATGTTGACCAAGTGTAGCTTCGAGCTATAGTAGAATAACGATCCTCAACAGACACTGAATGAAATAGAAGGAACATCTGGTGTAAACCATGTAACAAATTTCCAGCAATGAACAGGGGTGGAAAATGTTATTAATATGATCTGACGGAGTACCAGAAAATGCAACGCGTTCGTGTATCGTTAATGTCTCAATTTCAAAAATACTCCCTTTTGTTATTCAGATTATTGCAAATGATAGAAAGTGGGTCTTGCATCATAATTTCACGTTCGAGTCAGTGGTTAGTACTCAATTACACGCTGAATATAATCATGTGGTCTGCTCTGTATGGGAGTAGTTATTATTGTTCATTGGTTGAGGATAAGAGAGAATAATTAATTTTGAACATTTTAACCTAGAGGCAATATCCTGTGAATTCTACTGTCCTCAACGCATGTGTTTACAGGAGAAAATTGCAGTCAGACTATCTGCAATCACTCTCAGGAGAGGAATCCTACTTCTGCACACTCGAATGCCACAAGAACACACGTAGTATCGATACTATGACAGAATTTGATGTTGAGGTCCTAGCCAACTTACAGCACAGGCAAATTATCTGATTACGACTTGTTTCTATTCTTGCAACAATTCTTAGCTGAAAAATACCTCTTAACATTTGAGGTTTCATAAACAGAGTGTTGAAAACCTCTTGCATGCCCTTGCACTTTTTCGATATTGTATCATCGGTTTGGTTTCTAGATGGGAAAAAACGATTGACTACATTAGCTCTACAAGTAATGTTACTTCAAAGTACCAGAGAAAGTGAAGAACTTTACGCATGACAAAATGTTACTACAGAAAGCGAGTTTCGGTTTCTTTGTGATATTTCCATATCTGAGGCGCCGTACTCCAACAAGTATTTCAGTTGACTTCTGCATGATTGGATTGATTGATGAGTTTTACTTTATGGTATTTTATAACATCAGCTTTCGTATGATGAAGGTCTGACACACTTTTTCCGTAGTCGCCGAAGCACACCAACTATTGAATACAATTCAATTGATGTGTACTAACATGCTGCAAATTAACATCACATAGAACAAGAATTTCCTCACTGTAGTGTCACATCTTCAACCGTTTTTTGTAACTCAGTGTTTTTTTAATACTGTGAGGTTGCCTAAAGCATTTCACTACATTCTCACTTGAGATTTGAACCAATTCTACTCCAACTGCAAGTCAATCTCATGTCTCAATCTTCAAAAGGCTAAAACGCTATTAGCAAAAGGTAGGAGTACTACACCATGAGACAAGGCGAGACAAAATTTTCGTGATGACACACGAAAAGAGAAAGAGCTTATCCGATAGAAACAGGTACTAATCTTGAGGTGAGACATCACTTTCACGACGACAAGGCAGACTCAATTTTTTGTCTCGTAAACAATCCCAGAACAAAACTCTGACAAGGAAAGGACATGAACGTGTCATTCAGACATCCGAATCAAGCCTAGTCCTCGATAAGCATAACAAGGATATATTCATGCACAAAAAAAATTATGTGTTGGACAACGGAGTAAGTCCCTGATATTGGTATACAAGCTTTTCCGTTTTATCTATTCCGTCTATCAATACAAAGTTGGTACACACATTTCGTATCCCCTACAGTATTTTGCGAAATACATTTAGATTGTGTGCCACCAGGAGCCACTCCAGAGGGGTCCAAAGTTAATGGGAGGGATTTCTGGAGGGAAGTTTCCCGACATTCTCCCAGTTTTCCCTATTCAAGTACGTTATGGGTTCCAATACATAGCACCTCTGGAAAGCTTGTTTCATGCCGAAGAGAATGAACTATAAACCATGACTTCTCCAATGGACAGTGACCATACAATAGCTATTTCACTGCGAGTCGACGATTTTCCTTTTAATAACAGGGTTAATGGGCCCCAGGGACTTACTCCGTTGTCCATGGCACCTAATTTCTTGTGCATGACCATATCTTTGTTTTGCGTATTAAATGGACTAGGTTTGATTCGAATGTCCGGATGACGAGTTCATATCCGTTCCTTGTAAGTTTAAATTGAAATATGAGCCAATGGATTTGGTCTAGATCGTCATAATCGTGAATAGCCGATGCTTCGTTCGTATTATCAGATAGAGGTTCTTAATTGTAGGGTACTCTGCAGTAGAAAGGACAATGGTTTAGTGGTAGAATGTTCACTTCTGGTGCGAGAGGTAAAAGCATTTTCAGGGTCAATATCATCCTCCCACATTTTCATTCTATCAATTCCCTGATAAACGCTCACTTTTGTTAAACATTCGTCTCTTTCAGCCTGAAGGGCATAATCGTGGGATGTTAACTCAAAATTTCCATTTCATCTTAGATTAGTACTAAAGATCATTAACCACTGTTACTAATGCCATAAGACTATAGTATAAATACTGTCAGATGAAAATCTTACGTATTGACATATACTTAATAATAAGAGTAATAAATCCTATAGTTTACTCTTTTACTCAAGTCAACGTGTCATGGCCATTAACTAAAAAGAAAAGACACTAAGTTTTCTTCTTTCATATCAGTATCGGCACTCGAAGGACGGTCTAATCGGTAAAAATTTATTTCTTTATTTTCACAAGTTAAGGGAAGGAAAGTTATCTAATTTACTAATTCCTGCATACAGCTTTCTAGAGCTGTAAAAAGCTTCCTTCCCTCAGCTTGTAGCGATAAAATTTTAAATTTTACAAGTTTGACTTCCCTCAAGAGTCGCCACTGCAACAATTAGATTGAATATGAATATGAGTAAAGGATGGTTGTACAATTTGTTTAAACTAGAGTAATGTGTCAGAAAACAAAAGGATCTAAGAAAATTCAAGAGTGCAATGATGTTCACCTCATTTTTCATAGTTCAAGACCGAATCTCCAACCCTTTGCACCAAATACAATTCTTATAACTACTAATTCACTCATCTTCTATAGCCTTACAAATCATTCAAATGGAAAATATTCTCTAAAAGTACCACTATTATTAACAATATTATCAGTGTAATATCGTTTGGAACTGGTTTCAACTCAATAGTCTGACACGGGTAAAAGTGGATCTAAAAAGGTAGGGGGACGCTTGACGCCACGCTCTCCCCGTGCCTATCTTTCCCAGTGTAATTTTTAGGAAGTTGGGGAACGCCATAGATTTTTTTGAAAGTGAGGGGACGACATCCACGCGCGTCCCCTCGCACTTTCACCCCCCGATCTGACGACGATCTCTAGTAAGTGCAGATTATTGGAAGAGTTGTTTTTCTCCAAAGTACTTCCTGACCACTTGGCATGAGTTCAAATTTAGATTTTTATTGTAGGTTTGTTAAAAGATAAGTTACATTTGTCTATTCCCATTACGTCAGAGTATATTTAAGGGAATAGTTGTAGCTGAGATCCAGTGGCGTATTTACGATTTTGTTTCGGGAGGGGCTTTTCCTCTTTCGGGGGGGGGGGGCTTTGCCTGAAAATGTGAAAATTCTGCAAGATATTTCATATACTTTACTATAGTAAGTAAGATTTCGGGGGGGGGCTTAAGCCCGGAAGCCCCCCCCCCTAAATACGCCACTGCTGAGATCATTTTTAGTCTTCCTGTAACTTTCTGACATTTTCGTCTTTCTGGTGTCGTCTGCCGGAGCTTTGCACTTCGTAACTTTTGTATTAAATGCACGTATGTTGTGAGAAAGTAGACCTGCTACATGTGGTTGTCTTATGGTTCACTGATAGTGCCTGTGCCACCTATTTCGAGCACACTTTCCTATAATTAAGGACATTATAACCACAATGTCCTGCATAATACCATTGGGTAGTACCAGCTTTGTTGATGTTGAGCGTAGTATTCTTCTTCTGACCATACGAATACACTCGTCCATACCAGCACATTCACGTCAGTGGTTGAGGTACTGCGTACTGAGTCTACCGCTGTGTCCAGGGTTGTCATTAACAATACTGGAGTGTCGTCCTTCTTTGAAGGCATGACAACACTTCGCTACATGTTCCCTTGAAATCGAGCTCTCAAGCAGTGAAATCGAGCTCTCCGGAAATGATGTTTTGACCCACAGAAACCGCAGCACTGACCTCACTTTTACTCCACCAATTTTCCAGACGAGTCACCATTTCTAAATGTCCACTTCTCAGGTATAGATAGTCAGAATAAGAAGTCTTCAAACCTGCTGCAAAACAAATGTGTTGTTAATCTACAAATATATTTTTTTTTAAGTTACAGTGAATAACATAAAAGTTGTATGTTTTGAAAGATTTCTCTTTCAAAGATCCCTCGTACATACAGTACAAACATGATATAATGGGGATGATACATGTATCAATCTCAACAGATAAAATTAAACTGACTTAAACGACATGCTTGAGGTTAAATTTTCATACGTAAGGCTTTAAAGAAAACTCGAGAAAAAAGAATTTTAATGACGTTAGAGGGTGTGTTGTTATTTTTCAATAATAATTCATTGTTGCTGATTTTCACCCAACAGTAACATATATGCTCTTAACAGTGACACACATAATAGTTGTAATATTACTACTATTACCAATAATAATAATAATAATAATAATAATAATAATAATAATAATAATAATAATAATAATAATAATAATAATAATAATAATAATAATAATAATAATAATAATAAAGTAGAAGACTGTTCTTTTAATATAACCCTGAACCTTAGCTACAATCTATCGATCGATGAGTCCATTTTTCAGAAGCTCCACTCCGAAGCACTTTGTATCCTTTCTTTCATGTCGCCGTGACAGATACAAACGCGTCCTTCATGCATCATCATCAACACCCTTTTCACTCAGTTGTTCTACGAAAATGCGCCACACAATGAGGATATTTATTAGCGATTCACAGAATAATGAAAGACCTTGCACCTTTCAACAGCGAGACACTCTCTTTGAATATGCAGCGAACTCTCTCCTTGTTCCTCACCTTTTACTTTGTCTCGAGGCTCAACTGCTAATATTCTTTGTTGCAGCGAGCGAGAGTGCAAGAAGTTTAACTTTGTTTTCAAACTTTCACCATTACTTAATTGACCAAAGTATGCATAATTGGCAGTAAATTGAAAACTGGCTTCCGCTGTTTTGTTTACGTTGACAAGGATTAAAACTATTCAAAACACGTCATACTTTAAATCACTTAAGAGCACCTTAAAACATAATTGTACTTTATATATTTTTTTCTTTAGACTTCCAAACTATGCTATACTAAGTACGAGAAGATTTATAGAACAGTTATATCTGTCTGTCTGTCTGTCTGTCAATTGATATCAGAGCACAAAGCATAAAGGTACGAGACAGCGAGAACTTTTTTAATCGATTCAAGTACTCAATAAATTCAATCTCCTTCAGTTAAGGTCACCACACATGTTTGAGAATTTCGGAATTCGATGGAGAACATTTTGCCCTCACACGTTCAGGAAATACGGAGAGGAATAGCTGCAGTTTGTCCACTCTAGATTTCCGGAACATGTGTAGGCGAAAACTGCGAAATTTTTCCGCTTCTAGTTGAATTGTTCAGGCGGATTTGATTGAGGCGAAGTTCAATTCTAAATAACTGTGCACTTTTAACTATACAAGCCCAGCTGAAGCGTTGTTTGGATTTTTTGCAGAGTTATTCCCTCCAGATTTTCGGTACGTTTGTTGCAAGCTGCTGAAAAACAATTCCATTGAACAACAATTGAAAAGCAATTGAACAACATGTATTTCCTCAATGTCGCCTCCAGAAGGACGGAGATAAATACATATTATGAAGCACTGCAGTATACTTTAGTGAACCAAATATCGAAAAATGTTTCAAGTTTATTTTTTAGATCTGCGCCCTCCTCAAAACTTTCTGGATCCGTCCCGGGTATCGACTGTTGCCAATTAATTGCTAATAGTCATAGCGTACCTTTTGAAATGTTTTCAAACGTTCTTTGCATAAGGGACAATTTTCCGTATTCTTTTTTCTTTCGCTCTTGCGTCCTTTTACTGTGCGCCCTGGAGCAACTGCTCCATTCGCTCCATTGTAGTTACGCACTGGGTTTCAGCTGTATTTTGTTGTAGTTTCCTCCTGTATGGTATTTTATTAATAGAATTTACAACATTCTTCTATCAGAAGTTATATATTTGCACCACTTAACATTTTATTTCATAATGACACTTATCATAAACAGTACACACTCCTTTGTGTGAGAACACAACTTTGCGGAACGAAAAGGACACACCACTTTCACCACAGCACACCACACATTCACTGTTTTCCAATCGCGCAAACTTCGGTTATCTTCATTGATCCCTTGCAGAATTAAATATCCAGTTTTTCTCTGTTTACTTGTATGGATACTATGGTCCTCAGTGCAACGGTTTGAGGTCCAGGACCCAATCGGAGCACTTAGTGCAGGCATTGGCCAGTGTGTCCTACCGCCGTGCGCGTTTAGGATCTTGAGTAACGTATATATATATTCTGTTTTCTTTTAAAATTTACGCGATTTCGCACCATCTATTTGTGCGCACAACAGCTCGACACATCCGGAGTTCCTATCCGCTTTAATGCCGAGGATGTATCGAACGTACACTCACACTCATCCTTCCGGAGCACGCGGATATCCAGCGTTCCTGGAGAAAAAAACTCCGGACCTGGAAAATGCACATTCGCACACTGACTCGTTCATTTCCAGTTAATATTTATTTTCTTTTTACGTATTACTTTTTTTTTTTTTTTTTTTTGCATTTTCCTAAAACTTCTTTATCTCTTATTCTTGTTGCTTTCTATACAATTGCTTTCATAAATCAGAGTATTCCTGTACTATTCTTTGTAGCCCTCTTCCTTAGCTAAAATTTCCCCTATTTCTTTCCTTCTGATGATATCTCTTCCCTGTAGTTGATCTTCTAATAGGGGACACAATATATGATGTTCTGGCGTATCTAATTCTTGGCATTGGCATCTGGAATTATTCCTTCAAACCCATTCTGTGTTGACATTGTTCATATGCTCCATGTCCTGAGAGATAATGAATTAGAGCTGGATTGAGCTCGAAGTGCTGCCATTTAAGGTGAATATCAATGTTTGATATTATATTATACAATCTACGTGAGGTGTTAATTTCTTGCCAATTTTTATTCCAGATTTTAATTATTTGGTTTTCCATTTTTTCGACCGTTTTGCTTTGATTACCTAGTAATTCCTGTACTTTACACATATTTGGTATTTCAACCAATAAATTGCAGCACTTTTTCTAATAATTAAGTTTAATGGCTTGAGTCCCAGAAAGACATTTAAAGCTATTAGCAGCGTCGTACCAAATGCTTCACTTAATCTTATTAATAAATTCCTTCGCGGTGTATCAATACTTTTCTTTAAAGTATTATTTTTCAACAGTCTGCGGGCGCACACACTCGATGCATATGCCGTTGTTGCACTTATACTGAAGAAAAACGGTAAGTAACGGGAAATAGTTTATTCTGATGGATTCATTATCGCAAAAAATTAGGATTCATCTCCTACTTTATGCCTCTTGTTTCCTAACTACAAATTCAAATTTACTAACTTGTAAATTTTCCTGTGAAAAGTTCATCCTGTTCCCTATCTTAACTGACTGCCTTGATTTGTAATGTCCTTTGCGAGAGTGGAATTTTACGTGTGAAATTGTAGCTGTAGGTGATCCTATTAGAGTATTACGAATGCAAATGTTACATTATGTAGTTATATGTTGCATTAAAGTTCTTGAATTTTTAATAGTTGTATGTTCATCTATGTTTTGAAACAACGATTGCAGAACTATATAGGACAGAAGAACACCAAATGTGGTGTTCAGCTTTAAAGTGTAGCACTTCTGCACTCAAATCCTTAGAGAAGCAAAAATCCTAGCTAGACAGTCACGAGTGAATGTTGGAAGAAACCAGGATCTAAGGTAGTTTATGGTAGCAATGAAGCAAATCCTGAAATGCCTATTATGGACTTTGGAAACAGCTGCACCTGGACTTCCTTCGATATATGTAGACCAAGAAAGCCGTCTTTAAAATAGCTAGAAAAATCCTTTAGAGAAACACAAACTGTGAGTGTTGTTATCCATGACTTGCGGAGAGTAAAGTATTAATTAAATTAATTAAATTAATTGTTAGTTAATGCTTTTTAACATCAGAAAAGGCTTAAAGTAGCCTATATTATTTTTATTTAGCAATGCAATGTAGTTTGTTTGTAAAACTGTTCAAGACAGGAAAGCTATATGCTTAAACTGTTTATTCTGTAAAATTCATACCTTGTACACCGTTTCTAAATAAGAGCAAGTTTTGCTATACATACTAGATACAATATTCAGCGTGCTTTCAAGATACGTTATACGTTTCAAAAGTTTAATTATCATATCAAAAGGAACAAAATGAAATGAAATGAAATCTTTAAGTTTTACGTCCCACAGTTATGCCGGCTAGGCTAAAGGAGACGGTGATAATGAGAAATGAATGAAATGGTGGAATGAAGAAAGTGGGAGGAAACGGGAGAACCCCGAGAAAACCCACGCACACGGTGTTTGTCCACCACAAAGTTCACTTGGCGGGGGCCGGGATAGAACCCGGGACCCCAAGCACCAGAGGTGAACGCTCTACCACTGAGCCAAAACATGTAACAGTGTCACTTTACACCACGTAAAGGAGTTTGATTTGTATGGCTTGATATTTTCTCAATATTGAACCCGGAAGAGGTAATACATTTGTATACTTCTGATTTTAGTAAGGATATTAGAATGGAGATAAAATATAGCATTGTGACGTTTAGTTGACAGTAGAAAATCTACTTCACTGAAAACATAAACGTATATGGCATACATAAAAACGAAGGTTACATGCGTAAATCCTGTAGTTTTTGGACTTAAAGTACATGGTATATATAACATCCTGGAGAAAATGTGTCACTGAAAACGTATGTTTTACAATTTTGTCCTTACGTACTTTCCCTATAACTGTATACAGGCGGTAAAGACCTGATATGGAAAACGTATAATTGACGCATGTACTAGTAAGATATTAAAAAAAAAATATATGACATTGGAGAACCTGATTCAACTCCCGGCGGAAGCTCACGTGGTTCTAATCCCACGTTAAGCTGTAATACACATCTGATATAGCCTCGCTTCTGACCAGGACACTAAACTTAAATCCAATCAAATTTAATTAAGAAAGGACTGTTGCGTACTTGTTGTCTTCAGGGGCCGCGGTGGCTCAGTGGTAGAGCGCTCACCTCTGGTGCTTGGAGTCCCGGGTCCGATTCCAGCCCCGCCAAGTGAACTTTGTGGTGGACAAACACCGTGTGCGTGGGTTTTCTCGGGGTTCTCTCGTTTCCTCCCACTTTCTTCATTCCACCATTTCATTCATTACTCATCATCACCGTCTCCTTTAGCCTAACCGGCATAACTGTGGGACGTAAAACTCAAAGATTTCATTTTCATTTTTTGTTGTCTTTATGGAAAGTATGTCAGAATCCACGAGTTTCCAATAAAATTTTAAAAAGACAGAAAAAAATTCTTTGGATCAAATTAGCTAGCGTTACCACTGAAAAGTTTTCAAAATATTAAATCAGTTTGAAACATTAGATTTATGCATTTGTCTCTGCTTTCTTTCATATACTAAGTAAATACCTTCGACAGACATAATCAAACGTGGTACATAACTAGCCTTTCCTTTTTTTCAATATTATTTTCCGGATGAATCATGTATGCTCCACCTTGTCACCTTTTTCAATAATTCAACCCATTCAGACATGGATATATCTTCTTTCTCTGTCTCACTTTCTCTCTATATGTGTGTCATATGCACTCTTCCCCTCTCCCCCTTTCGAGTTGCAAGGCAATATATTTGGTCATCTCGATATTGATCACATACGTTTTTGTTAAAGCAACAGTGGTTTTTTATCTGATGTCAAAAATTCCACTAATAAATGTCGATGGGATATATATATTTGTTTTGTCTCCATGTTAACAAAAGAACACGACATGATTGTTCCTTGAATTATTTAGGAACTATTTTTGTAACTGTTTTATATTTATACATCTCAGTTTCACTATCATTGAGCACATATGGTTGTTAGTTTACACACGCACACACACACACACACACACACACACACACACACATATATATATATATATATATATATATATATATATATATATATATATATATATATATATATATATATATATATCGTTTTTTATTTCATTTATTTTTATGAGTCATTATTATGCTCTGTAAGTGTGCATCTAAGCCTAAAATAGTGTCTTAAATATGTACTATTCAGGTGACCGTTGTATTGCTAGAAGACCGTGGAATGTCAGAGCCTACGACGACATCTGTAATCAGCTCTTTTGAGGACGAGATTGTGTGTCCCCTTCTACACCTCTTCTACGCGAGATTATCTTTCATAATACACAAAATGAAATTATAAAATATAGAGTAAACGATGCGAATATCGGCACCAAATCGGGATATTGGAAATAACTAAATTATTTCCGTCAACAAATTGAAAATAAATAACATAACAACTACCTAGAACCTTGTTTTAAAAAAAAACTACCAGTTGAATGTTTAAGAGTTTATTAGAAACTAGCTACAGTTTATTAATGTTTTTCGTATAGTGGATAAAACGGTGATATTGCAAGAATCTGACGATAGTATTCCCACTTACAAATCCCAGAACTTACTAACTAAAAACATACGTTCCCCAGAATACATTTGTCAAAATGAAACTATTACTTCGCTCCAGGTTACTTTGAGAGATTGGAAGCAGCTCACATCAAGTGGCTGCATTTCGTAGCAGCAATGGAAGGATTGTGATATTGTTAACGAGCATGTATGGAAGTGTTGTCTCCATTAGACTATTTTAGTTATTCATTACTGTACTCCATACTTAAGTAGGAAAATACATTTTTATATCAGTTACAATGAGCTCAAGTCTTATGTGGTGACAATATTTATATGGAATGTTGAGTGTATAAAACAAAACAATACAAGAGAATACTTACTAAAATGTTTATGTGAAAATTGACGATGTTTTTGTTTCCTCAAAGCACACAGCATCACTTCTACAATGTCTCAGACGAAGTGACGGAACGCTTCAACATACTAGCACACAATCGAAAAATACGTCCACAATGAAACTAATCTTCAACAGTGCTGGTAGCTTCTCAAACTAAAAGTATCCGCTTCAGTGGTAATATTGTCGACATCGCGATATTCGCATCAGTTACTCTAAATATTTATGCGTAGTTGTCGAAAAAAATAGGGAAAGAATTTTTGTGAACTTGAAACAAAATGATCTTACATGGCACTCACGACACCTATTTATGTGGAACTATGTTAATGTATGTTCTGGTCAAGCATTTCATTCTGAAACTAGCAAGACTACAATTCAGAATATGGTTAATGAATAGAGAGGGGCAAAATGTGGAGCTTTGTATATGAAAACCATGCCTCGTTTGGCAAGGGGAACAGGGGTCGTAATGTTTCATGGTTTCGAATGAAAAGTTTCAAGTCAAAATATCGTGTTTTCAGTTTTAATATTTCATAATTATTTGACAAAATTTTCATATTTAGTATACGTTGTCATAATCTGTATGTGTCATTTGCCTAAACTGAAACTTTCGTGTTTAATAAACATTTTCATAGTCTATAAGTATCATATGCCTAAGCTTCGCCAAATCTTTTGATTTTGCAATTACCTTCAAGGTTAAGCGCACTTTCCTGTCCCCATGTAGCAAGGGACGATAATTTCTTATCCGATCAACAGCAATGGACCCAAGTCCATTTCTCAGTTATACTGCACTTACTGCTAGGAAGGATTTCCCTAGCATATGAGGGTCTATCAGCATCTTTTTCGGTGTCAAGGCATCCCGGCATCGCAAGGTACTGAGTCATGGCATGATCACAATCTGGCAGAGTCCAACTTATGATTTGGGAACACCTTGGAAACCAGGGAGTAACTACAATCCCAGATCTGCCTCCTCAGATTAGGGCTGAATTACTACTACCTGTATCACCGGAACTAGTGACTTGTGCCTATATTAGTTACTTTCTGGATTAAATGCGTCATTCTTAGGATTAAGTGAGTCAATATTAGGATTATATGAGATACTTTTAGGATTATACGTGTTACTTTTAGGATTATGTGCGTTACTTTTAGGATTGTATACGTCATTTTCGGGATTATACTAGTTACTTTTAGGAGTATATGATTTAGTTTTAGGATTATGTGTGTCACTATTAGGATTATATGAGCTACTTTTAGGATTATGTACGTCAATATTATGATTATATGAGCTACTTGTACGCTTATATGCGTTACAATTAGGATTACATGCGTTGCTGTTAGAATTATATGCGTCAATATTAGGATTATATGAGTTACTTTTAGGATTATACATGTACTGTTAGGATTATGTGCGACACTTTTAGGATTGTATGGGTTATTTTTAGGATTTTAATAGTTGCTTTTAGGATTATGTGTGCGTCACTATTAGGATTATATGAGCTACTTTTAGGATTATATGAGTTACAATTTGGATTATGTGCGTTACTTGATAATATGCAAAAGTATAAGTTTTAATTTTATATTCAGCTATATCTTTTAACAGTACTGCATACTGTCATCTTGTTTAATGATAATGAAAACCATGATTAGTTAATAATTTGGTGTCGATTTCACCTTAATATCTGAGATGGTTATTGTACAGCATATATTTTTAAGATTACAAAAAAAAAAAAAAAAAAAAAATCCTTCGATTCTTTTGCGAAAATTACGCATGGAAATTTACAGTAACTCGAGTCATTTTATTCGATTGAATAAAATCTATCGATTAGTATACACTTTCCGTTGGAAAAAATGTTTCCTATTAAACGTTAATATTGCAGAATTTTTAAAACGAATTCCCACTAAAGATCATTAAAAAAATAACAAAAACCAATTTCTTTCTTAAAGGATTATCCACGCTCTCACCTTTAGAGTTATCTGAGAATCTCGCAACGTTCTTACATTTTAATGAAAGAAAGGGAGGGAAAAAATGTATCTTCTATTACAGCAGTAACTTCGTCGCCTGTGGATTTTGATGAATTAATGAACTACGTGATGTCTCAGGTTCCACGCTAATTGGTAGAAAGGTACGAACGGAGATCCAACAAATTAATAATCATTCCAGGGAAGAGCTTAAATTTAGAGGGAAAATGTTTTTAACGTATTCTAAAATGAAACATCGAAATTAATCCATAGGTAGAGGAGATTATTTTCTACTTTTTTCCTAAAAAAAATTCCCAATAAAGGTACCAGAATTTATTTTCCATTAAAATGAAGATAATATTTACAACTCTTTACCTGAATCTAAAGCGAATCGCGAAAAGCACCATATACGTGTTTTAGTAATAAATAACGATAAATTAAAAACGTTTCGCAAGATACTATAACATCCGTTTTTTAAAAATGAATCTACAATATGAAGTCCATAGGTGGGAACAGATGTAATACATACATTATGAAAACAAATTACAAACTAGTTAAGAATGCTCCAAGAGCATTGCCAGAACGAACTTAAAAAGAATTATTTTTTCTTATTAACTTCTACAGGCTTTATACCAATCGTTCTTTGTACTTTTATTATTATACTCATTAAACAATTCTTGTATTGTATCTATCCATTTATAATTTCCTAAAATTTTTTCCACATGTTTCCTGAAGAGTTCTGTTAAAACGTTATACGATATGTTGTTTTACAAAGAAACATGCTTAAAATGGAGGCCTCAAAATTGAAAAATTAGCAAAATATTATCTCTCTATAAGTTATGGTTCCCGAGATATGGCTCCTTGAATCTCCCAAAATTGGAACTTTCTTGGACCAAATCGGAACGGTAAGAGTGACGCGAAAAAATTCCATCGCGTTCTCAGATAGCTTTTCGTGCTCTATCAAATGGAGGGCTCAAAATTGAACAATTCGCAAATCACAGACATACAGACGTAGAGAATTCAGTAACGAATTTTTAAAAGTTTCTTTTAAAATAGGCACCACAAAGGTCGATGTCATTGTTAAAGAGATTATTACATTAGATTTCAACCTTCGTTTACATATCATTTTTTTAAAGCTATGCTTACATCAATTCTAAAGAACATATAGACCTAAAAATGTAGCATTCGAAGATATTAAATTCTACTATTTTATCCAGTATATACGTGATATAAACAAATAAATCATTCTTGAACATCAGAATTTTCGTTTTCATTTGATTCCTTTTTAAAAATAAATAGATTCTACAAATATCATTAGAGTTTAACGGGAAAATATGTCCAAAGATGAAATATGTAGCAATTGATAGATCTTGTTAAGCTGAACAAAATGGGGTGCGTGCTCGTAATACTTAAATATACCTTCATTAAGCTCTTAATTTTATGACTAGCAAAGCGACATAGTATATTGTATGGTTAGGGAAGTATAACATCGTATATAATATGGTTAGAGAAGTATAGCCTAAAACTTATCATAAACTTTGAAATTTTAATTTCTGTTTAAACCAAAATATTGCCCGAATCGTGAGATCAGATCGACTTGAAGAAGATAACATGCTTGAGGGTAAATTCACGTATCTACACTGAGAAAAATCCATTATCGGGACAGTGGTACATTGTATAAATATACGGAATCCATAAGTTTACTACGGAAATCTGTGAGGAGCATACATTATCTATATGCTACATACTACAGCCCTTTTACCATTTAGATGTTACGTCATGCCACTGCAGGATGTATGACAGCAGTCTTCCGTATACCACATATGTCAGCTATATATTATATATATGTCCACCTGTATGTGAGATCCATACCATCTACATACAGTTCTTTCATTCATACGGAAAGCACATATAGATGGAACACTTATAAGGATAGTGTTCACGTTTCCCGCAGGATATTACATAGGGTTGTACGTTAAGTCTAGAAAGTACAAGAAATACGCATCTAACCTTCCTTTTACGTACGCCACATACATTTGTTTCTCAGTGTATGTAATTTTCGAAAAAAAACTGACACAAACAAACAAAAAGTTTTTTGTGTGGCTAAAAGTCATGTCGCTCGTTGTTAATAAAACTAAGAGTTTTTATTTTGCTGAAAGAAATTGTTTTTTATTTGGTGCATTGTATATGTATCAAAATACACTGTTACTAGCAAGCTGTATTTGCTATTTGTGTTATATGCAGATCCACTTACTCTTAAAGGAATACTTATAATAAAATAAATTATCGCCTTTCATATGATGAAATAAGCAATGACAAGGATAACATATACCACGTGCGATGCACAGAACTTAATCCGATCCGACCAACTTTGGCATCCTGATAGGCTTTGACTTCTCTAATACGTACATGAAATATTTTTCTGTACAAAAGCTTTGCTTCCAAAATAATAAAGCATCAAACTTACGATTTGAAGTGTATATCAGCGGCATCTACAAAAGTTTAAGGCTTCACCAAATCTGAGAAGCGATAGAAAGAAAACAATGGTGTTACCTTTCAATATAATGTCTCTTGACTTCAATTCACTTTTCATATATTTTGATTAGCATATGTATTTGTCGTGAAGAAAATAATCAGACGTCTTGTCTGAAAAATGACTTATATTGTCGTCTTCTTGAGATCATTGTCGTTCGAAAATTTTCTTTCTCGGAGATCTTTCTTCAGTTTCTAGATTAAATCCGAGCAGTAGGGTGCTGAATCTGCTCTAACCCACCGTGTTTCACTGCAATTTTGGCAATAGCAGCCTTGCAAATAGAGACATTGGAGCATTGTAAATAGAGGCATTATGGACTGGAGATATAAATTAGCAGATAGATTAGATCAAGCTGAATTAAATGACGTGTTTCAATATACATTCTCATGCGTAGGTTTCGAGAAAATGGATAAAAATATATTTTTTACCCTGAAATATATATTGTTCATTGCCATAATAACAAGTAGTTATTTTTCCTGTTTGGATAAATTGTTTATTTGTTTATGTATCGTATATGGTAAAAAAAAATATGCCGTAAAGTAGTAGATTGTATCTATTGTTGTTTGTTTTGTCCTAATTATGATATTATTCTTAAAGTTAATTTATAGAAAAAACAAATTACAAAGAAAATAATTTTTCTAATTTTAAATTTTACTTTCATAGTTCCTCCCTTTTCCGACGTAGTTTTCTTTTTCATTTTATCTACAGCAAGAACGTGTTAATTATTATACAAGTACCAAATTCATTTGATATTTAATGTCGTCCTTACAAATTTATAGCTTATTAAGCAGTCTTCTCCAGAACACATCTACCTTCAGTTCATTTCAAAGATTTCAACTTCAGTAGTCATTCATTTTTAAATCGTATCATTCAGCATGTCTGCCCTGTTCTCGGAGGTAACGAACGTTTCAACGATTTACATATATATCTCTCTTATTTCATTCATGTTTTATTTTCTAGTGAGAATTCTTACACGTCTCGTAACTAATATGGGAAACCACGAATAACTCCTAACGTAAATTTGCTTTGTACAATTTGACTTACAGAATAATTACAAATCTTAAAAAATATATTACATTTGACTACGTATTTACTGTTAATGCTAAAATTTGAAAAGTGTAGAAAAGAAGAAAACGTCAACAGCTATTTTACTTGCCTCATTTTGGTATAGAATTACATTATACATCTTTTAATGAATATTTAAAGTCAGGGTCCATAATTTAAAAACAAATGCGATATCTGTCAATTGTTTGCAAATTTGATAAATAATAACGTTAACAAGATATTATATATATATACACGACCGGAATTTGGGGGTTGCAAAGGTGCACGTGAACCTCCCCCCCTTCGTTGTAAAATGAGAAGCTAGCAGCGAAAATAGCAACACATTCCGAAGCTATCTGCCATCATATTTCCGTTTGGGGTTTTAAAGAAAGCAGAGCTTCGCAAAAACAATACTTTAAGTTGATTGTTTGAAGGTTGAAGGAAAAGGAGTAACCAAGCAAAATAATATAATATTTGTCAAGTAGGGAAGAAAACACAAGGCAAGAAGAGAGAACAACATTTTTTCCTGCATATCACTTGTGACCCTTTTTAAAATACTCCCCTCCCATTCAGCATTGCTAAGGTTTAAGAATATTGTCGCATATCACTTTGAAGAGTTTCAGTATGATTGGTTAATTTGGTAGTTATTAGTGTATCCTCCTCAGACAATCCTGGATCCGGGCCTATATATGTGGACATGGTAGTATGTCACATTGACATGATAGTATGTCACATTGTCAAACTTTCGAATAAACTTGAAAACAAGATTCAGTATTCCCGAACAATTCGATGCAGTGACACTTATCAAATAAGCTTCCCCTGTCATATGCAGAAACATTTTCGAAATTAAACTACCTACATATTCTTCTATGGTTTGATCCCAACTCATACTCATTCCACTTAATAACTCCATTTCACCAGAAATTCTGCATATCATTATGTTCGCCGAACTACTCATATTTGAAGTATAAACACATTACTCCCTGTGCTACTGCACAAAATATTTCCCATTGATAAGAATTTCCTTTCACTCTTTTTCCTTATGACCAATTCTGTTACTGTGTTTCTGCATTAGAAAATTAGCACCACCTTTTCGAAATTTTTTTTTAGTGACCCAACATGCTTATTGCTTTCAAATACTCCATTGATCTCCCATTTAATGAGACTCAAATGAGTATACTGTTTAATGAGCCGTTCTGGTATCAAAGATTCATATTACAAGCTAACATGAACGAGGATACAGAATACCTATATTGCAGGCAAGCTTCAAGATAGAAGGTGGCTGATATCGTGATCTCTGGAGAAGTTGGACTTTTTTTTTCCTACATTAATAAACTAATGTGCTACCAGTATAATGCTTTGAATATTCAAATACATTAGTAATGAATGAGACCTGCTAAATAAAATTAATATAGTGATATTTAAATATGGAACATGAGAATAGCAACTATATGAATTAAAAGATTATTTTTTAGAAAAAATAACAATTTTATGTCAAAAGATCATACAAGTAGTACTATTACATTTACTTGAACCTTAAGCCAATTTTTATTCTTGGTATAAATATGAAAATTGCCTGTTACGAAAATATTGGAACGTGAACTCGTAAGTTGAGGCTTTTACTGAGAGAAAAACAACAGTACAACAATTAACCATTCCTATATGATAAAGTACTGAACACTTAAAATGTACGTCGATGCGCCATTTTCTCTTTAACAAAAATATAATATGCATAATATAATAGTTTATGTTGTTGTGAAGACTTGAATCAGCAGAAACAGATTTTTTTAGGATCTAATGAGATGATCAACTTTGAATCTGAATAAGAGTAACACCGTTATAAAAGTTTCATTATATATATGCCTAAATTTGTACAAAACTAACTGTTAAAATAACGCTTTCGCGTGTACTACAAAGTCTATTCTATCAGAAACTGTTGTGAACAGCATTGTGTTACTCCCGTTTCGTCTGACAATTTCACTCTACAAATAATTTACCTTTCATTATCAATTCATAAACACTAATATTTTAAGATCAATTCATTAATATTCATCTTTCACCTTCATCTTCGTTCTACAAGGTACAGTCATGGAAAGTTAAAGGTCCCATTAATTTAGTCCGCAAACATGACTTCAAGTTTTTATAAAATTTAATATGCTTCCAAAGTATGCCTTGCGTATGTATGCGGAATTTCATAAACTGCCATAGGCGCCTGTTTGTCGACAGAATAAAGCCATAAGAGATAGAGAAAAACTTGTTTTCTGAGTTTCTTGATATGAATTCAGCATCCAAAGAAATGATTATATTTCCTTTGTTCAATGTTAACTGCTACAGTAAAAGATGATTCAGTATGACCTTTAGATACGCGTCTAAAGAATAGACCTATTCTTTCCCATATCACTAAACTAAAATCGAAAGTTTCAAATTCATTGCAACTTCACTATCCAATTTTATTGTTGATCCTCATTAGATCAAAAACAATATTAGACAATGTGAAGCGATTTTTAATATAAATTTACCGCCTCAAAAATAGGTTCAGTGTCTGCTTTATTCTACCTATTGGAACATGAAGTTGTAGAAATATGTTATTTTCGGTTTTAAAATTAGGTGTTCATAGAGCATAAGCGTAAGACAGATTGCGTTAAATTGTTTATATATATACATTCAGAGAAATTGTTCTTTTATTTGGATTCAGCATTCCAAACATAGGTTTATTCTCTCCCCTTATCCGGCTATTGAAACCGAAAATGGTAAATGCATCACTTCTGGTTAGACGGTGCAACGGTTTGTAAGTTTCAAATGAAACTTGCTTGTTTTGAAAATAATTAAGCTACTTTAACTAGAACTTCGGTGAATATTATTTTTTAATTCAGGTATAGAAATAAAATAAGAATAATATAAAAGTAACGAATTGATATTTACTCAAAATGTATTAAGCTATCAACGTAAATGACAAGTGAGTTTCGTTTCACAGTGTGAAGCTATAATAATCTTCCAAACTATGGGAATTAAATACTCAAACTTGAAGTAATGTATCTATAACTATTGATTGCAATAGATTAATAAGATCAAATATAGAATCTGTTCATCAGATGCTGAATACATATTGAAAAGCCATTATGTGCTCTGTTTTACTGTTTTGTTCTACAGCAATAAAGGTTAAAACCGAAAATCGTTAACTTGAACCAATTCCGGATTAAATAAATGGTTAATGGAGGATATTGAACCTACACTTCGGAAGCTCAGTCGATTGCAAAAAAACTGCATATTGATATCTCTCACCGTTTTTGCTATGTAAAAATCAGCATTGAAACCGGAAGAAGTAGTAAATTTCAATCGCCTCCGGTGTTAGTAAATTGTTGCTGGTTGTGATGATATGTGCCTTGAGACCTTAAATCAATTGCAGAATACCGCGTGTCGCTATCCAAAACCGTTTTATTCTATGGCGATAAATGTTGAAACAGAAACTAATTAATTTGAACCATTCCCAGTTTGAATAGAGAGTTAACGGAGAAGATGGAACCTATTCTTGGGAAACTGAATCAATTGCATAAAATAGCATCTTGGTATCTCTAACCGTTTTTGCTATATTAAAATTAATATTGAAACCTGAAGTAGTAATTAATTTCAATCACTTCCGTCTTTGGTAAAGTGTTACGGGTTGTAACAATATGCTCTCTTGAGGGACTGAATAGATTGCAGAAAACCACTTGCCGCTATGTATTACCGTTTTTGTTTTATGATAATAAGTATTGAAGCTGGGAATGGTTAATTTAAACCACTTTAGGTTTGAATTGAGATTTATTGTGTATATGCCTCCATTTTACAACGAATTAGAACTGTTTTACAGGCCAACGGTAGTCCCATGGCGTATTAATTAAGTAAATGGTATTTTAAGTGTTTGCACTATTTTGATAACCATCTGTATTTTCCATTTATTTTATTTTGCTTTGAAGAAAGGAACTTCAGGTAGTGTAAACATAAATCTTAGTAATAGGGAATTGCTATTCAGACGTATATGAATTTTTCTGATACAGTATAATTAGAGTCGTGCATTTCTTTTTAATAGACTTTGAGATACTTGATATATTGCTTCACCAGCTAAGAGCTATTACTACCTCATATCCTACTACCTAATGCGTTCACTACTACTGATAAAAACCCTGATAAGAAAACCTCTGAATCAATATTGTCTCTCAGTTTAACACATCTTAACATATTATAAATGAAGTCTTTTCTTTTGTTTTAAATATTGAAGAGATAAACTATGGCGGCAAGTAACAACATGTATGCTGTTATATTTAAGTGAATTCATATAAGAAATGCTTTAAGGAAGGGAAGCAAACTTGACTACTAAATCTAGTCACTGTAACGAATTTAGCTTTAACACTCACAAAGAACTAGAAAGTGCATAAAATGGGAGAATTTTGAACTGAGAGAATACAGAGGTGGAAAAGGATAGAAATGTGATTACGTGGCTTGTTAGTTATCAATTTCCTCCTAGGTAAAATGTCAAACTCACGAAAACCACAGAAAAGATATTCTGAGGTGCGTTATTGGCGTTACTCAAGAAGGGAAGGGGTGGAGAGGGGAAACATAGAAGGGATAGGGAGGAAATAATTTGAATGCCATAATCAATTTTCATACGTTCGATTTATTGACAATCGATAGCAAATTCCGTGGTAACGTGACATCTCAAGTGGAAGGAGTGACGATGGAGGAAGATTCTGATGGAGAGGAGAGAGAGATGGGGAAAGGGATGGGAATGAGAAAAGAGGTTGTCAATTTCCGATTGGTTCAACCTGAAGAAGAGCGTCTCCGTGCGGAACTATGTCATTTTAACACGTAAAACGAAGTTAACACTTGCTCTCGTTCGCTCTCTCCAATAAACGTCTACCCCCCGCATTCTTCAAATTAGTTTAGAAATACGAACACTAAAGCTGACGCCATAAACAAAGTTGTTTCAGGGAAAGCGTTATGGAAGAACAGTAACCTGAATGAATTTTTGATCACATTAAAGATTACTATTTCTATGAAACAAAAATACAGTTTAAAAACTAAAAGCACCTGAACACAAAAGAACGTAGCTTCTTCAAATACTAAATAGAAGTCTGACTGTAAAGTTTGCTACCAAATTAAATAATAATAATAAAGGGCTGTTATATATAGTTGTTTGTAGTTTATCTTTAAGATATAATCTCCAATCTAGAAAAAAGTGAGAAGTAAGTACGAAATATTTATCCTTTAGTTCGAAACTTAAAGTAATAGTTCAGGATGACACGAAAAACAAATGTAGTAAATGCAAAGTGTTTCCGACTCTCAGAACCTAATAGTTTATGTTTTAGATATATTTACTCACTTACTATTTTGAAAGAACTTAGTAACTGCTAAATATGATCTCATATTGCATCTCACACATCGTTAAATATAATCGGAATCTCATTGTGAGATGTAGTCATCAGCAAATAAATGTGTGTCTTCTAGGTGTGCACTTAGAATTTTTTGTTGGGGGATCGAATACTACAAGCCACTATATACATGAAATATTAAACGAGCATTATTCTACACTCGTAAAAAATGTTAAGTAATTGTTAATTACTTTCAACTATATTTTCAGAAAAAATAACGGAAGTAGATTGTTTTTTCTTATATATATATATAAGAGAAACAGTACAGATGAAGTGTAAGACAGATTTTCATGTTACATCAATCATTTCTCTGTTAAACAAATATAGTTTTATTCAGGAAGAGAACAAATGTTGAGTTGGAAAGTTTTGGGGAGGGGTCCTAACTCGGTGGATTCCATCCCGTGGATGCGCTCCTGGATACTCCATGCACACTATTTAATCTATAGTGTTCAAGTTAATTAACTGATACGTAATAGTTTTCAGAACTCTTCTCAGAATTATGTACTATCACCATTAAAAAGAAATTGAATTAAGGTTGGTAAAATCTTCCGGAAGTTATTGAAAAAAAATGTTGACTGGTGTCGAACATTTTTCAAGAAATATATTCCTACTTAGATTAATTTACAAACTAGGCCACGTGTCAGTATGGAAAGCCATCTAGGATATACTTTGTCTGTCTGTTCCTCTGTCTGTCGACAGGTATTGTTGCATCTGTCTATTTCCCAGCAAGAGCCTAAGTTGTGCATGATTAGGGCTTTAGAATATCATAATGTAAAGTACAATTTGAAGTTTTAACGTGACAGTCAGGCCACTAG
The DNA here is from genome assembly GCF_964235325.1 of Thermobia domestica. Taxonomy (NCBI): domain Eukaryota; kingdom Metazoa; phylum Arthropoda; class Insecta; order Zygentoma; family Lepismatidae; genus Thermobia; species Thermobia domestica. The sequence goes on along the minus strand of NC_137461.1, from coordinate 231,897,964 downwards.
TTAGCAAGTAATTAGTAGCTCAGTGATTGCCTCATTATGGTGGCACAATACTGAACTTTCTATAACCCATTGGTAATAAAAGGCTAGCCAGAGCAAGCATATCAAAACCACACGTTAAGACCAACTGGCATGCAAAGAATACATACTCCTAGGTACACGCTTTATGAATAAGTTTTATTTTCTAAATGCGTGAATCCTCAAATAAACCAACTCTCAAAACAATCCCAGATACACTCGTAACTATTTAGTAAAATTTTTTGCTGAATGTAATGCCATTTTGCTTGTCTTATTTTAAAAAGAAAACGCGCAAAAACAATGGTAGTATGTCTTTTGAACTTCTAGAGAAGTGAACATAGTATTATATTATAGAGATTTTACTGATTAATTTGTGTTAATTTAGCTTGATATTCATTTCGCTGACGTTTCAGCAAACAGCGACGTTTTCTTTGTCGTACTTATTAAAACAAATGGAATTATTCAAATAACATATTGTTGACACAAAAATGGATATTTTAATTAGTTTTAACAACCTCGACGAAGAAAATGATTGTAGCGTTTCTGAAACGTCAGCGAGATGGTTATATAACTAAAGAAAACAGATGCAACATAAAAAAATCATTCCAATTGAGTACTGAGGAAATTCAAAACTTATGAGGAAATTCAAGAAAAATAAGCTAGGTATCTTAATTGCAGACGAAATTGTCTATCATGAATATGATAAAGGGTGTGATAGGAGATAAAAGAGAATGGAGTGGAGAAGATTGATTTCAAATGATACACGAAGTGTTAAACACGATGCTTCTTACGCCAAAACGAACAGACTACCGTAGGATTGAAGTAGAAGGAAACTTTTCAATTCGCAGCAAGCTATCTGTTAACAGTGGGTGGATTCTACTAGTGATGGAGTAAGTGGAGAGCCAGTCGTATTCCCATCCCTAGTCCCGACTTCTGAAGGGACTCTATCAGTAACTGGCGCAAATAATCAATTGTTTATTAATCAATGGAGCATCTCGATGGTAGTGGGTGCTGCAATATTTCATTGTTCTTGTTGTAAGACTTACTGTGTACTTGGCTATATTTGTTGAAAGGAAGAGTCTCTACAATCACAATAACATGGTCAACAAGAGAGGGAGTTGTCCGCTTTGCATTGCATGTCCCCATTTGCGGCCCCGCACAACCCGGATTTCCTGTACCTTTCCCAGTTCCACGGGCCTATCCATTGATTTGCTGGTTGAATCTTGGATATCAGTCTTGCTTCTGCTGTTCTGTTGTTCTGAGCACATATAGCAATTAGACATTCATTTAATGGACAAGTTATGTATAATCATTAAAATATAATATTTTTTCTCTAATTTGTCTGAAATATTTCCTGAAATTTGCCTAAAATATAATCTGAAAATAAACTAATGCAGAATGCAATTACGCTAGCGGCAGCTTTGATAGGCCCAAACATATACCAATAATTAAGAAAATAGTGCTTCGGTCAGCTTAAAGTATCGTTCGGTACCTCCGGATCCAGGATGTGAGAATAAGGCTTGTCTATGGCTAGTTCATATGGTAATAAAAGTCTTGTTAAAGTTAGTGACTATGACAATGAAGATGACACTAATGTCTTAAATTATGAAAAGGAACATAAACAAAAGCTTCTATCACCACCAGAGATTGGTTCATCTGCTACTGTTGGGAATTACGCTATCGAAAACAAATTGAGTTACCAAGAAGCAAGCAGGAGTTTGTTTTTTCAAGCTGATCTGGATGAATTTCACTTGCCTCGGGCCCTAGTTGAGTTTGCGTCGCCTCTGGGTATTGCTGATGACTAACAATCTTTATTCTTAAGGAAATATTTCTGGAAACTATCATAATAAGCTACCGAAAGAGCACTCACTATCTTTATTTTGACCCTGCAAATATTCTTTACCACCCTCTAAACCTTTCATATGGAAGCACTTGATAGGGAGGACTAATTGTGGAGAACATTCGTTAATTAATTATATAAATCCATACGAATACCTAGTCCTTATCCACACCTCGTCATTTAAATACTCGTAAAGATCTCCAAGCTCTCATTACAGACAAAATTGATAATTACATTATATTTGGTAAAACGGATTAAGAAAGGGAAATCGGATCTATATTATACACTCTAAACCCTCACATAATAAAAACATCATAATTGTTGTTAAATGGACTGTGGGGTATAGAGGGTAGCTGACGTGATAATCATCCTTTAATGTTTAGTTCAGGCATTTATCAAGAGAGCTATCCTATAAGGAAATATAATTTAATGATTTGCACAGTGGTAAATTTTGTTAATTTATATCTTTTTATTTTGTTATTTTTTTTACAAGTTCAAGATTATTAATAATATTTTCTCAAACAATATGAAAAAACAATTCTTAAACCCTTTTATACGACGACCACAAACTATCATAGCAGATGTGTGATGTCAAATTAATCACAAATAATATCTTATTTATTTATTTATTTATTTATTGGCGTAGGATTTAATTTCTCACAAGTTCATGGTGTTGTAACTTACAAAAAAGAAACCATGTGCTGACGTTTTCACTATATTCTATATTTAAAATCAATTTTATCTGATATAGAATAAATAAACTTACAATCACACATAAAATATTCAATTAGCACTGCCAAATTGAAATATATTATCACCCAAACTTGAATAATAAAACGCTAGATTTTTTACAATTAAATCCGGAGAATTGATTGATATTCTCATCCCACTATAGGATACCTTAACACAGGAGTTATTTTACAATTAACACTTTTCAATTGAATGTTACTCTCATCTTACTCAATTATATCTAAACAAGAGTTATTTTACAATTAGTACTGATGAGCTCCTTCGTAGTTATATATGGCTAGCGTATGTACTTTTGGCACAGGAGACCCGAGTTCAATTCCCCATGGAATCTCTTTATTGGTTCGTATGCTGCGGTAAGCTGTAGTTTCACGTATCATGTAGCCTAGATGACTAAAAAGATGTTAAACTGCAATTAAATTACAGGTGATTTCACAGTTTTATGTACTAATAAGAGATTTGTTTGTCGATTAATACTGCTAAATAAAATGTAATTCTTTAGGATGCTTCATTATCTCAATAAAAGAACTGTTGCTCAATAAACACCAATGAATTGAATGTTTTCATTTCAGTCTAACATATCTAAACTAGAGATTATTTGTACTTAGCACTGACGAATTAAATATTTTTCTTATCCAACAGTGATATATCTAAATGACATTTTTTTAATAATTAACATAGATGACTAGAATGCTACTTCTATGTTACTCTTGCATGCCTTAACAAGAATTCTTTTACAATTAATACTCTAAATTGAATATCACTATTATCTTACTCTTACATATCTAATGAGAGCATTATTTTTGAATTATTACTGTTGGATTGAATGTTATTTATCTCGTTCTTACATATCTAAAAGCAAAACAAATTGATTGACAATTAATACTGGTAAGAGAATGATATTCTCGTGTCACTTTTGCACATCTTAATGATTGAAATTTTAGTTTAAATTAGCAGTAAGAATTTAAATGTATCCTTGTCTGACAGTTACGTACCTAAGTAAGAGTGGAGTATTCATGTAAAGGGCATTTCATAGAATGTTGATTTATGGAAGAAAGAAGAATCTTAAAGAGTTTCATATAAATTATTCTGGCATCGAAATGCAGATATCTACAGTGTATTATGCCAGAATAATGAGTAAGAAGCGAAATGTTCATATGAAGTGTAGCATAAAAGAAAACAGATATACTTTGACTATTGGAACTTATGAACATTAAATATTGTTCCAAAAGAAATTGAAGAGAATAAAAATATTAAATGTTATTAAACTAGTATGCTTGTCTATTTAAGAAAAATACGTCCTTCATTGATTTATTCAAAAGCAAATTTTCACAAAACTCTATTTATAGAATAGATAATTACAGCATAGCCATTTACCTTCTTATACCTCAAGTCAAATTTTATAACAAGTTGGTTTCATGCATTTGTTTGATTCTGATTGGATGAATTCGGTTGAAATCACATAGTATATAGTATTCTTGTAATTGATTTTGTTTCTTTGGGGGGGATATTATCAAATGAAGAACGAGAACAAGAAACGCTTAAACATTGCTTAAGAAGAAATTTCATTTTCAAGAACGCGTTAGAAGATATAAGGACAGGATAGTTTATAATAATTCTATTTGAACGATTCGGCTGCTAGAAGGTTTGTCGCAAAAAATAATATGATAGTGACAGAATGATATATTTTATAGTTTATTACCGAGTGTCTTTGAATTATTCTATTCGTCCTATAATACTATGAATTATGTGTATTTTGGAGAACCACAACTAGCAGTTTTTTTTTAAAAAAATAAAGACTTATGTTTAGTTGTAAGCACGTGTCGTTTATCTGTGGCAAGTTCAAATACTAATTGTTCAAAAAAAATGTGGACTTTGACCTTCACGATTAAATAGATTTTGTATGGTCATTGATATTTGCTTGGCTACTAGATGAGAGATCCGTGAATCAGGTGATGGTTTCGTGATAGAGACATTCAGCACGTTATGTTGATGTCACGAGCGTTCAACCAACACATTTACATACAGCGCCGTCTGATTGTCTACCCACCTACAAATATACGTAGCCTTCAAACTCATGGACTTCGAGTTCACTGTATATTTTGAACGAGGAAACAAAACTAGGTTTCTATAATGTCAATAAGCTTTGAAATAAACAGTTATAAGAGTAGTTCTAATTTCTTTATTAAATTATTTCAATATTTTATAAATTATTTCTTTATTAATTAATTCTGACGTATTACTTCTAACTACGCTATTTTTTCTGAGTTTTGTTTCAATTGACTTACAATATTTTTTTCATACTCTGTAACTAATACAAGCAACACCGTAATAACCATCACTACCAAGAGAATCATATCATGTCATTTATTTAGTCGATTGTAGTAAGTATCAATATAACATGGCATTATATATATTTTGAGGTTGAATTGATGAAGAAAGGAACTAAGGAAGCAAATTAATATCTACTGTGATTGTGACTAAGGAAAATTAAGAAAAGGTGTTTCGCAGGCCTTGATAGTATATTTATCTCCTTTATGGCTTTAATATTGTGTGTTCAGATTGGCATTGACATGCTGTCAGTCTACTGTCAAGACAAAGTTGAAGTCTATTAATTCTATTTGAATTTTTCTAATGTTTTTGCAACTTCCCAAAGTTTGTATTATAGTATAAGGTGTGGTCTTAAGCATATTTTCATATATATTGTCGTTTTCCTTAAAGAAGGCTCTAGTTCGACAATCGTATTGGATTTTTTGATACTTCTGATACATACCTTTAGTATTATTTTAACTAATTTCAAAATAAAGTAGGTCCCCAATTCGACTCGTTTAGATACACCTGTATATATACATGTTGTGGGTATCTTCACACATAACTACCACAACAAATTTCCACCGAATTTGATTATTATTTTTGATCAAAATAGTATATTTACTCAGTGATTCCATAATAACTTCACGGGGATATGAAAGACTTCAACGGGCTTTTAATTATTTGATGTTTTCTAAAGTGAACAGTATATTCTGACTGGTTTGGGTGAAACATTGATGGAAAAGTTTTCCGCATCTCGATCTGTTGGCGTGAAGCCTTTTCCAAATCGTCAATAATATTAATAACAGTGCTGATAGTCTGCGTAATTATTTGAAATATCACAGTAATACGCAAATACTTCCAATTTATAGTTATTAACACCCACCTTTGCAATAGGTGAATAGTAATTATTTGGTAGCAGTGAACTCCGTGAGCTATTGTTTTCTCATATGAAGGGCATAAAATACGGAGAGGAGAGGATGAGTGATGTCTATCATGAAAACTGCTTCCCCGTTGGAAAATAAAATGTAACATCAAAAATTATGAAATTGGATGAAACGTGGAGGGCTAGTATTCACATTACATTGCGACATACGTGATATATAATTTCATGTATCATTTTAGTGTTGTTATATCCGCATTGTATTCTTTAGGGGAGATATGAAGTGTTAGTAAGATGGTGCATCAGCAACAAGAATGGTCTATGTTATTATCAGTCTGTGACCGGATTTCTACTTTTCCAAGTTCACATTCTTGCCCTACAGATTAGTTATATTCAGTCTTATCAAAATCTATAATCACCGAGAAGAGCTGTGTATGTCGTATTCTTTGTCCAGGTATGTTTTATGTAATAATGCATGCTACTACAACAGGAGAAAATGGTCATTCCTTCTAAGGCTTCTAAATGAAGGATGACTGCTTAGTATTTCACAACCGCAAAATGCATACTATAAATATATTATGAAAATTAGGATAACATAAATGAGGAATACGTTCTGATAGCTATATATATATATATATATATATATATATATATATATATATATATAGTAGAAGTGTGACATAGTAATATTAATGATCACATAATCACCCAACTAAGGACAGTGTTTCTGACGCAGACTATTATGAGCTGCGTAACATAGAAAATTTAACATGATTAGAAAAAATTCAAACAGTCATTTCCAACGTTCCTGAGCGGATGATTAATTTGTAAAACTGTAACTCATACATAATTTTAGGGAAAAGCTTTACAGTTTTATTCAAACAAACAGTCTCATAATTATGACGTGGATCGTTGGTAAGCACCGAGACTTTCTCCCTACCTGGAATTAATCGCGCTGGGTATTCTTGACGAACTGTATAAACATCAATTTACATTACACCACCATTTGCTTCTTTTATATTCTGATGAATATCAGAAGTGCACAGCTGGTAAACCAATCTTGGCACATTATATTTCTTGAGAAAACAAATCTGTCTTATGCGACGTTTTAATGGTGATAAAACTCTTTTGCTTGCGATAGATGACCCATACGTAGAAAGTTGAAAGTATTTAAAAAATTCTCCAAATATAAAGAAAAAATGTTTGATTTCATTGGGTTAACCTACCAATTACTGAGTACCTGTTAGAAATTATTTTCACTATCAAAACTATATGAGACATAGATACACAACTGACCAGAATATACTGAACCTAGATCTCCCACAGGAAAACTAGAACATACATCATATAGCAGCTAGAGAAATCTACTAATTGCTGTTTTATATTTTCCCATTTTGACTCAGTTTCCTGAATTCCTGAGTTCAGATTTTATTTTATTGAGTTCATATACAGGAAATTCTATGAAGAAGTTGAGTAGAATATCTTGATAAATTGCACTCTGCCTGATATATCTTTATTTTCAACTAACATTCATATCTCTGGAAAGCAAGTTCTGAAAGAAATTCAGGATCGTCGTTATCGTAGTCTTTGAAAGTTACTTACATGCAAGGACACAGAGAGTCAAATGGAGAAATAAATTGCAGGAATTTGTCATATGACACAATTTTATATTATAAAATGCCTTTCGTATGTAATGTTTACGGAAATGGATAATTTATTCAATCCTGCTCAATAAATTACATAGTGCCTTTCAAACACTCATAATAACAAATAATAAACTTCTAGTGCTATTTTCTGTAGTTGCATGCTACTACTTCCCTACTTTTTATGAGATTTGAAATGGATTTTTCATTTCTTTCTACTAATAATTAATGGAGCACTATTACGCAAGAAGCCATAATGGTTGTTTTTAATGCGGATGGTATCGTTATTCCCTTCCTTACTACTTTTATGGACTTTACGAGTGATGTGTACCTCCCTACATTCACACGCAAGGCCAAGGATTTTCACGCGATATTAGATCGTTCCTCTTCTGTGTTACACTCTAAAATTAAAATATAATATTAAATGACAATAAAGACCAACTGTACTAGTGATAAATTGCTGTAGATCTTTTTACCTGATAAAATACAGTAAAATCTGAGAAGTGAACTTTTCAGAAATAGATAGACTTGGATTTTTCATTCGACTTAACAATAAAATAAAAAATGTGGTAATTCCTGGATATCTATCAGATAAAGAAAACTTGATCTGAATTTTGTTTTGAAAATTTGTGATTAATTTTAATAACTTTAATGGACGTTGCTTCAGAACGAAGGGAACATACTTTGGGTGACAATATATTGGGTGGTGCTGAATAAAAAGCTTCTTTGTGAACGCTTTTAAAAGTTTTAATTGGAAGAGCGATCGGAAAACGACCATTAGGACGACCCAGACGCAGATGGGAGGACACTATTAAGAAATACGAAGTAGAAATTGAATCGAATTGACCAAGGATAGAAATCGATGGAGAGCTTTTGTGAACGCCACATTGAACCTTTGAGTTCATAGATCATAGAGCTAGTTAGTTAGTTATATGAACGATTGTTCAAATGTCAACGTTTTGAGAGGGAGAGAGAACCAAATTTGACAACAGGTAGCAATAGCAAAATACTTAGTTTGAATAATGTAAACTGTGCTTCTGTATGATTTAATTTGCGTTGAAAGACATGTCCAAGAGTGCTTCAGTTAAAAATGATACATATAGCGCATCTCATGCGATTATTTTACTCATCGCATCTGGCTCCCGTGTTCCTTGCTGGAACCGGAGTTAAGATTTAAACATTGAATTTCCCCTTTGTTTTTCCTATTTTTGTGTACGCTCGATCTTACAACCGGAAAATTAAATAAATAAAAACAAAGAGTTAAAGATCGGACAATTTCAGTGCTCATTGAATACGGCTTATCCTACCTTTCGATCTACGTGTAACTGAAAATCTGACCAAAACTACTGTTTAGGCAATGTATAATTACCTTCATTAGACACATTATCTCCCAGGATGCAACGAGTGGGATTAGGTAATGTATCTAATAAAGGTAATTGGCGAACTGTAAACAATAATAATACGTGATTAGTAATAGTGGATCATATTCAGAATCATTCTTATGTGTAATTAGCATCGTAAGAAGCGTTTGATTAACAGGTGATTATCATTTTCGTGGTTAAAAGCCTTTTGTATCCACGACTTATAAATATATTGTAAAACGAAATCCACGAGTTTCCATTTATCCAAACACATTAGAAGAAAACAAGTCAAGATAATTTTTTCTCGTAATATTTTAGACAAGTCGAAGCTTGTATCCTCCGATATAAGCCGTTCATAATTTCCCAAATGAATTTCTAAATAGAAATTATAATCACGTACTACCTAAACCTTTATCACGACAGTAATCGCTGGTCAAATCTTCTCTTAATATAGCTCATTGAGATCATTTTGATCAGCTTTTATTTTTGTCTAGTAATTGATGCTAGGATTGTGTGCCTGACTTATATTCACCAATAAAAGTGTTAACTTTCGGTCACAAATTAGTTGCTTCGTTAAAATTTCGGAACAAATAGATACATTTGAGTATACTTTACACCAACATACAGAGAGTTACACCTTTTCTACACCAATGAAAACTATATTCAAATCCTTGTTAGTTTTACATTTAATGACAGAAGAGCATTGTACATAAAGAAAACTGATATTCTACTTTTACTTCTTTCTGGTTGACATGCTTATTTCTTTTTAATGTTGATTATAGAAAACTATATCTCAAGTATTTCTATTTGCCATAGACATAGATAAATAGAACCATTGCTCCCTTTAATGTTCATTTGTGCCATGAACACACATTTAAGTAACAACTCTTAATACATTAGTATAGGTAGCTGTAGGTCTAGCCATAATGACTACGCAAGGTAACTCAATACGGAACGTAGATGACAATATGCTTCTACTTCACATACGTTACGGTATTCTACTATATAACATTTTAACTTTTCTTCATAATATCTATCCCATGCACATATTTCTTTCGTGTTGTCATACAATAATACAGAATCAACAAGTCATTCATTAAAGACATAATATTACTAATATTGGCGTTAGTTTCTTTTGTTAAACAATTTCTACCTAACTCTGACGATGCATGACATTTTTCTTAAAAAAAAAAAAAACTCCAACTACCAACTAAATGTACATTATTCTTCCAACAGTACTGCGTCTGTGATATAAATGGGTTGAAAACACATCTCAAGCTGCAGTGTCTATACCACATCTTCAAGTACTAAGGTAGCAAACACGTATGCAATACGTAATCAATATTGCGTGCTCCATTAGAAGGTTGTCTAAAATAGCAGGATCAGCAGATAATGTGCACACGTGACAAGTATCAAGATTAACGGAGGCATTGTCGAACATATCTCGTAATGGTAAATGGACCATTAAACATAATCCAGAGCTACGGATTTCTTAATTTACGACATATTACCTATTATCATTGTAATCTCATTTGGATCCATCTCTCAACCTGTTATGTGTTCTCATATAATCAATAGCTCTCCATCTATCACATTGTATTGGAAAGTATGCTGTTATTTCTTATGAAAAATCATGCCGTTATAAAGAACACAATGTGGTTGTACAAATAGGCAAAATAGGACAATATGCAGCAACTTTAACTAGCTGCTATTGACTGAATTGTTGATTATCAAGAAAGTTTAAATGTGGTGTGCTAAATAAATTATTGACACAATTATTGCTCTACATAAGGTCACAGTTTTTGTTGATTTTAACATAGTTAAATAAAAAAAATATTTTCAGATTCAAAATAATAATAATAATAATAATAATTACGAGCTTTATATAAAAATAAATCTGTACTTTCTGGAATGTAATCTTCCGTAAAAACAAGAAATAGAACAAATTGGTTAATGCATATATATGACGAAAGTATATTTCAGCATTTCAATAATTTTGACTACAGGTGGACAACTACATGAAGATGAGGTTATACTTGAGGTTTACTTTTGAGAAGCAGAGCAGTATTTAAGATTTAAAGGCTTAAGGGGGCAGACTACTAAATATTTTTGAAAAACTAATATTTTTTCTTTTGCCCGTTTTTCGTTAGTGGAAAGACGTAATAAAATGTAACTTACCACAATAATAGATAATGTTATTCTACATCCGAAAATACGAATCGCAACAATTTTCAGTGTTGCAATCCATGGCAATTACAGTGTGACCAGAATTTGAATTACTCAAAAATCTAGGTAAAGGCAGCGACTAAAAAAATGAACTCAACGGTAATTGATGACTTATCATGTTGTCTATGTTCCTTGTTTACTACTTTTAAAATAATGTTTCTATTTATTTTGTAATGACTTATTTATTTTGTAATAATTTATTTAAGGTTTATAAAATAAATAAAAATATTATTTAAAAAGTAGTAAACAAGAAACATAGACAGCGTGATAAGTCATCAATTACCGTTGAGTTCATTTTTCCAGTCGCTGCTTTAACCTAGATTTTTGAGTAATTCAATTTCTGGTCACACTGTAATTTCTATGGATGGTAACACTGAAAATTCTTCCGATTCGTATTTTCGGGTGTAGTATAACATTATCTATTACTGTGGTAAGTTACATTTTATTACGTCTTTCCACTTACGAAAAACGGACAAAAGAAAAAATATTACTTTTTCAAAAATATTTAGTAGTCTGAAGCCTTAAAGAGCCACAATTTTGATACAAAACTAAAAATATGTTTTAAGACGTTCGCTGTGGCAGTGTAAACTGAGTTTGGATCTCAGTGCTATACGAGTCACCGTGTGTCTCGTGACTCGTGTAGCATGTGGATGCTAGTAATCTTCAAAATCTGTACAAACGAAAATACCACAAACGAACAGAGGTACATAAAACGGCACAGCACAGAAATAAAATATCGCAGGAGCTACCGGTAATAAATAACGCAGCGAACGTTTAAACAAGACTTCAGGAGAACTGTTATAAGTTTAAAGGTATATCAGGTGAAAGATATTTGAAAGCCATGAAATTGACGTTACGTTTGACGATCGAGAAGTTCTGCAGTATTGAGGTTAAGGAGTTTCCCAAAAATTTCATCTTTGATTCTATCTATCATGCTGACTTGGTCCTATTATTCTTATATGACCTTAACTCTGTCATTTACCGTTACTTATATCTTATGGTAAGTGATCAATTCGATAATAATATAATCTGTATATACTCATACTATCTCTCGTCTTTTAAAATCTCAAATTGACATTGTCTCAATTTGAACATAATTTATGTGTTCATATTTTTATCGAATTATTCCGAAAATCAATTTTTATAACACTTCTGCAGATCACTTACTTGCACCTTCACAATATTATTATTATAGTGATCAAGGTGAGTTTGGTAGCGTAGTAGCTAGGTACCCGGTGCAAGGTGTCTCTGGCTCGATCTAAAAAATGATTGCTTGTAGTTGATATGATCATGTCCGTAGTTTTCTCGAGGTTTTTATTTCCTCCCACATTCTCATCCTACTAATTATTTCATAAGCATTCACTTTCAGTAAGTATCCGTCTCCTTAAGCTAAATGGGCGTGCATGTTAATTTTTAAAAAAAATGTTTAAGTAATTATTAATGGCTAATGAGACCTTGTTTATTTTCGATGGATGCGCTTGGAGGTGAATTTTAACATCATAAAGATAGCTGACGAAATTGTATCTACTGCTATGCCACGCATTTTAGGAATTACATAGTAAAACTGCAATGTTGTTACATTTCAAATGTAGGAATATGACCTTGAAAACAGAGATAGGGGGTCTAAAGCTCTAAAACTTTAAAGTAGCACTTGGAACGATTAGGAAAAAAAAGAAAGACAAACAAAAGAAAACTTCCCTAAATTGCTTTTGCGAAAGCAACTTCTGCGAGTAAATCAATTAAATAATTGACATCGAGACGTTTTTAGTGTTCAAGAATGAAATCGTGGAAGGCGTGACATTAATGATACAACAGATACATTTGAGAACGTCATCTTCGGTGAAAGTGTTAGTGGCGCCACTGCAAGCATAACTGCACTTTCTCGTTGATTACGTTAGTTTCATTGCATGTGATGGACGACATTTGTCAGTGAAATATTACTGACAGTAACTGGAAAATAGGAGTCCAATTACACTAAATTGGACGCATTACGTAATGGCATTCATTATCAAAGCTAAACGAAGAGCACTCCTAGCCCATTATCATTTACAATTGTCCGTTCAAAACATTAACAAGATAATGCACATTCAACTGATCCAACAACATATTGCCTCAGCTGTAGGTGTAGAAATAATGTGTTCGTATTTTACAGATAAGAACCAAGTGGTTAAAATTGGATAATCACCTACGCCAGATGTCAGCTTTCTAGATATTAAAGATAGGGATTAGAATTCAGACATATGTGTGGAATAAAATTTGCTTTGACGCTGTTTATTTAATTTATGAATATTTGAGTGATTTAACAAACACTGAAATTGCACATGTTATGAAGAGTGAAAGAGTCCTGGTGATGTTAGATATAGTGTATCTTCATTAGGTTCAGTACACAGCTGGCGTGCCCTATTTGACTTCGATTGTTTCCAGGTATGTTTGGCTATTCATACTGTTTATTGTGAAGAGTACATGTGTACTATTCAGTTCTGATTAACGAGTTAAGTATTCCAAAACTTTTTTTTATATATTTACAATGTCTTTATTTGTGTCTGCTTGTGAGTCCGGGACACAAAAGTGTCTCAAAAACTGCTTAATGGACCACCATCAATTTTGGCCAGGACGTAGAGTGTCTGTTGATCGGGATGTGGAGAATCTATTGAATTAGGAATCGTGCACGTAGATCAAGGTGATACTCAGACCAGAAATTGTAGAAATCAATCATTTCCCATTTTTACATCGATTACTATACAGCAAAAATGGTAGTTGACAGAGAGAATCAATTTTCTGTAATCGATTGGGGATCAATGTTGGAGGAAAATCCAGGAATAGAAGCAAATATGAACAGCAGAATTAGCAGCGGTTGGAAGAAAATATAGAGAAGTGGCAGGACTATTGTGTGATCGTAGGATACCAACACCCCTTAAAAGAAAATGTTTATCAAACGGTAGTGAGACCTGGCTTATTATGCGGAGCGGAATGTTGGACGACGAAGAAGAAAGAGAGGAACAGAAGTTGCATGTCACGGAGATGAAGATGCTGCGGTAGATGTATGATATGAAGCGGAAGGATAAAACTAAGAATGAAATTACCCAGGGATCAGTAAAGGTGAGACCAATAGTAGAAAAACTGCAAGAAAGTAGACTGACAAGAAAACCTTACGTTTGGGTGAATTGAGTTGCTGACTGAGACACATATGAGAAAGTAGTACTAAATGTGGTCAGTATTTCAGTGAAGTTGTAGGTGCGAAGCTCCACTGGTTTAGGAGATACAGTTACCAGAACATCACATGGAAGTACAGAATAGTCTTCATACAGTTGGAGGTAAAAGCCCTGTAAGACCTCTTGTAATGACAAAAGGCGAATAACAAATATATGGGTACATATTAGGACTAGGGGGAAGTCATATAGTAAGGGTATACCTGACGACGGCCATCTTGAAATCCGCCATTTTGAATTAAGGTTAAGTTTTTTAAAATAGGAATAGGGTCATGTGATACATGATTTAAGGCGCAAATTTAATCAGAAGAACAGTGGTGACGTTAGTTTTGATTTACGCGCAATTGGTAAAAAGTTACAGGGAAATTAAATATTGTTGCAGCATATATATTAGTCCTTTACCACACCTTGTAAATTGTGTGTTAATGATAATAATTAAATGAAAAGCAGGTGGATAAATATTAGGTCTATGGTAAGAGTTGCCTTATGGCAACCATGTTCAAATCCGCCATTTTGAATCAGACAAAAGTTTTAAACAAAACGCATAACAGTGACACCTTATTAATAGCAAATGTTACTAATTGAGCCCAAGTTCAAGATGGTACTTATCTGGAAGAAAGGCCCAAGTTCAATTATGACTCAATTCCACTTTGGTCATTTTTCCTTAAATTAGCAACTTGTTTATGCGATAACAAATGCTGGGTTATCGTAAAGCAAAAATAGTTATACCGTTGGATTTATGGTAAAATTTGCTATTAATAAGGTGTCACTGTTATGCGTTTTGTTTAAAACTTTTGTCTGATTCAAAATGGCGGATTTGAACATGGCCGCCATCAAGGCAACTCTTACCATAGACCTAATATTTATCCACCTGCTTTTCATTTAATTATTATCATTAACACAAAATTTACAAGGTGTGGTAAAGAACTAATACATATGCTGCAACAATGTTTAATTTCCCTGTAACTTTTTACCAATTGCACGTAAATCAAAATTAACCTCACCATTGTTCTTCTGATTAAATTTGCGCTTTAAATCATGTATCACATGACCCTATTCCTATTTTAAAACTTAACCTTAATTCAAAATGGCGGATTTCAAGATGGCCGTCGTCAGGTATACCCTTACTATATGACTTCCCCCTAGTCCTAATATGTACCCATATATTTGTTATTCGCCTTTTGTTATTACAAGAGGTCTTACAGGGCTTTTACCTCCAACTGTATGAAGACTATTCTGTACTTCCATGTGATGTTCTGGTAGCTGTATCTTCTAAACCAGTGGAGCTTCGCACCTACAACTTCACTGAAATACTGACCACATTTAGTACTACTTTCTCATATGTGTCTCAATCAGCAACTCAATTCACCCAAACGTAAGGTTTACTTGTGAGATGGTTTGGGCATGTAAGAAGAAGACCATTGGAACCTCACCGAGTAGATGCTGTAGAAGTGAGTAGGAAACGAACCCGAGGCCGGCCGAAAAAGAATTGGGGAGATTATGTTAAGACTGAAATGATGCAGTGCGGTATCACAGCGGATATGAAACAAGATAGAAACAGGTGGAGGATAGCGTTCCGAAATGCCGACCCCAGATAACTGACAACTTCCGGTTTCAATATTGATCTTACATAGAGAAAAACAATAGAAAATAGCGATAAGTGTTTATTTTATGGGAGGATGTGGTCGATATAGTGCTGTGAGAATAAGTACCATCTTTTATCTTAACCTTTTATAAAAATAGAAATTAGCAGAAATCAACTACTTCCGGTTTTAATGTTGATTGTTACAGAGTAAAAAAAAAACGAAACAGATGGGTGTGATTTTCTGCAACCAATTAAGCGTCCCAAGAATTATTACCCCAATCCCTCTACTAAAACAAGAACTGCTAGAAATCTACTTACCACTTCTGGTTTCAATATTAGCTCAATCAATACTAGGTCATACGAGCTCCTTTGTGGCTAAGCAGTTATCGTACGCACCTTTGGCGTGGGAGGCCCGGGTTCGATTCCCGGCGGGAAGTCATGTGGTTCGGATTCTACGTTAATCAGTAGGACCATGTCTCATATAGCCTCGCTGCTGAACGGGACGTTAAACTCAAAGTCAACCCAATACTAGGCCATACAAACCAAATACTTTTACAGTGTATACGTGACACCGCTACTTGTTTTGAGATGTGCAAGAAATTAAGACTTCTGATACTATCCATGAAAACCTTGCGTACAAGTTGAATATTTACCAAATGCAAATTTTCAATATTGTAAGGATCCCCATACCACAACAAAAGCACATGTATAACGACATGTGCCATTGTTTACAAAAGCAGACGACACACTAAAGAGGAAAACACGAAGGAAACCGAAAGGAGACGGACCACACGAAAGGATCCGAATTAGTACGAGCCACCCGAAGAGGACAAATAAAAGAGGGACTACGGAAGGACCTGACATCAGTCTGTTCATTAATCGACTAACCATTAGCTGCTCCGAGGTCACACTGAACGAGAGGTACACCTTTCTTAAGCCCTATGTCGCACTGAACTAGGCATCCTAACTACAATTAAAACCTCGCGAGGCTGCTGTGAGGTGAGGGGGTTGTCCACAAATCTCACCTATAAAGTTACAAGTGTTCTGGATGCTGCCATGAGCAGAAAGAGCACCCTGCAAAACACCGATCTCCTTCATCTGGTCAATTAGGAGAAAAGACACTATTAATTACTCTTCGTAAATCAAAGACACTGTATTTAGGAATTTTATATTAAAATTGGTGAAGGAGAAAGAACTCGCCCGGACCGTTATTTTGAATCTACCTATAAAACATTTCAATATAGATGAGGTTCGGGCCTAGGATGGCTTTCGTCATTTCACTTTGACGGCTTAACGTAAGAAAGAGGAAAGTGAAACATATCAAAACAAATAAAACTTAATAACTTTAGAACCACCCGACCAATCTCGACCACATTTGCTACAAAAATAAGGTTTGGACCTGGGATAGTTTTCATCACTTCACTTTGACGATACAGCGTGGGAGAGGGGATATATATTAGTGCCGAATCCATGGCTATCAGGGTCTCTGAGACGAGCAGTGACTCTTCCACCAAATTCAGCCCTTCATGTTCAAAATGAAACGTATTCTCCTTGTGCGAAGAACGGGTATTCTTCTAGTATTAAAATGTGAGAGTTTTTTTTTATTCTTATAATAATGATATTACATGTAGTGTGCATGCCATTGTTAGAATTTTTTGTGTCACTGTTAAGAGTATGTGTGCACTATTAAACTATCTATGTTAGTAGTACGTGTCACTCTTACGAGAAATTAAATACTCATTCATAGTTCATAGTACTCGTCATTGCTGTCAATGCGCTATGCAAAACAGATATGACAACTTTCTCATCTCTAGTTATTTTATACAAATGTTTCTAATAAAACAGTCGGAAAACATCAGAACTCAATTTTCCTTGCAAAAACTATTCCCAATGCAAAATCTTATCAGGAAAGTAATAATTCAAATGTGTGCTGTTTACACATCTATATTGAGCTATGGATATTTGTACATTACACTACGTATATTTGCCTTCAAGTGATATTGTTTGATTTTGTATGTTTGAACGCGCAGTTGTAATAACTGAATTTGTGTGATTGTTTATATTGATTATGTTTCGTAATCATTAATATCTATGCCGTGTTATTTTCGGTTTATATGTCCATAAAATAGATCTAGGACACGAAATTAACACCGTATTTTAACTATATAGTCACAAGGAGGCTTTGAGAATAAACGTAGAAGGTTAGTGTTGGAATATGGCAGTATATTTAGCTCTACAACTGCTTATTAAATTAACCTACTCCTCCCATCTAAGGTAGGAGGCTCTATCACCAATACGTGATACAACGTTTTCAATATCTTCCCAATGTAATTTTTACGAAACGATGCCACTCGCAGCGACAGAGTCAAATTCAACAGTCGGAATATTGAAACTTAGCCGAAAGATAACCTGAATCAACAATCAGAGGAATTTATATGCACGTTCATCAGTGGCGGATATAGGTCGGGGCCGGAGGGGCTTAGCCCCCCTTCCAATTTTTTGAGTGATAAAATGATTTAAGCTATTACCACTATTTATATATTTTTGAAAGTTTATAATAAATTCATGATATGTCTATCATATTCTGCATTCTGGCTGTCGCCCCCAGTTTTTACCTTCTAGATCCGCCACTGACGTTCATTATTAAGGTACTGTAACCTTCGACTTATGTAACTAATGCGTTCCATAAACTTTTACGTAACATAAATTTGACGAAAGTAAAATATGTAAATTGCTTTATTTTATAATGTAATTCCTATTATTATTACTATTATTATTATATGGATATGTACGTATATTATTTACAGAGAATTACTTTATAAATCAAACAGCAGTATTTAGTCGGATACTAAAATAAAAAGTAAGAAACATATAAGGATTATTTATAAAAGTCCTAATATATGAACAAATAAATATTCTTTTATGCGCAAAATTAAATATTACATATGGTGTTGCATACTGCAATGAATATCAGACACAAAACCCTCAAACATTTACATACATAAGCACTAGTAGTTCTAATAACTTAATCCCACCTCACCTAATAGCTTATCACTCACAGGTTTCTCCATGATAATAATTTCTGTCATTTTAGGCGAAATGGGAATTACCATGTCGCTTCAAATGTTGACGAGGGAATTTCTGTATTGAAAAGAGAATATATGTACTAGATTATTAATCATCAATATTACGAAATTGTAAAATCACTAACACATTTAAGTAAAAAACTACACTATTTATTTTTAGCTTTATCTGAGATTATGCATATGAAAGTCAATTATCTAATTTTAATGTTTAAAATGTTTGTCAGCTATACTATCAATATACACAATTACTACAGAACCAGAGAGCACATTAGCGCGCATGCCGAAATGAGTTATCCTTTATGAAGCAGTTCACAACAACAAATACAAGTCAATAGTCTTATAATAATGTTATACATGACATCAACGTACGAGAACAAACACATATCTCTTCTTTAAGTTTTTTTCATATATTCATGTAAAGTCTTCAGTTCTTTTGTTTAACGGAATTATTTCCAAGCTTGACAGAAGGATAGTTAATTTGCTCGAAAACTTGAATAAAGGAAATGCATTTGGTTGATATCTATCAAATTAACTGTGCCATTTGGAATGCAATCTAAGACAAGACGATATGTTAGGCTGTTATTTCTCGTCTTGTGGAAATGCTATTTTGGAATCTACACATTTATACATGTCAATGAAAGAAGTATATATCAAAAATCACTTCTTCAGTATGTACGAACCGGAAACAATATAAATAAGTTGAAATCGATTTTGTTTATTATCTAATATTTCCGATAAGGAACAAGCGCAAAAGTTTCTATATGCTGATTGCAATTTATCAAAATTTACTACAGGTGTAAATATTCGTATTTTATACATATTGGATTATGTACAATAATTTTTGTATCTGTATTTGTAAATGTGTGTCATTTCAATTTTTATTTTACTAATACTTGTTATTGCAATATTAATCCTGATCATTGCATGGTCAAGTGGGAGACAAGGCATGATTAACTTCGCCATGTAAAATAAGACTAAATAAATAAATCTTGCAAGTTATGAAGGAGACAATGGGCAAATAGTTAAGGGACTGAGCTTTTCTGGTTTCTAGAGATACTCAGCTCTAGCCATTTCTTGGGTATTTTCTGAAATTTTGATGTTTGTTTCTCCATTTTGTATTATGTAAACAAGTAAGAGATTTTTCTTATTCTTGGGAGTTTTCGTTATCTTTTCACAATGTTTCACAGTAATCAGATGTTTATTAATAGAATGGATAATGTTAAAATCATTCTTTACTGATTTTAACTCTAAGCAGTAAAATTTAACGGAAAGCCACATAAAGCATACACACCAGATTCTATCAAAACCGAATATGTTTTAGGGAAGATATCAAGGAACAAATTTCCCAGATTGTCGGAGGAGATAACTTTATTCTCGTTTTCAGTTGATTTTACACCAAAGCAGTGATAATAATTGAAAAGTCTCGGAAAAGTGTATGTCATATTTAAAAGATAATAATATTTTATATATGAAAGTTATCGAGGAGCATAGTTTTTAATTGGGGAGTAAATTCACCCCTTTATTCTCGACTGATTTTAACATTATAAAGTGGGGGGATTATTAAGATACTCCAAAGTAAATATTCATCATATTGCTTCAAAATCAAATATATTTATTTTACGAAAATTATCATGCAAGATATTGCTAAATAGAGTGGATATGTTTACTTATGGTTTGTATATATATTATGATATCTTCTTTCATTCATTCCAGCAAGTTGTGGAATCGTTTCCACACCGACAACGAAAACAAAAAGGGATAATTATGATTTCGGTTTACGTTTTCACAATTTCGTAGTGCCGATTTTTAATAACCTAGCACAGAAATTTCCTCTTAATATAGAAATCTTCTTGTCACACTTTAGGCGAGATGGGAATTTTAATCTAGCCAAAATACATTAATTAATATCTTGGAGAAATCAGAGGTTGATAAACCATTAGGTGAGGATACTCGGCTCTAGCCATTTGAGGATACCGTTGTAATTTTCGAGATTTATTAAGTAACTGACAACTGGCTTAGACCACGAATCATGTAAGTCGGAGGATTTCTGTAGTTTAACATTTATGCGTTGGTTACTTCTTTCGTGATTTCAAGTGAAACGTATTTCAATACCAGTAGTTCCCCGTGTAACTTTTACCAGAGCAATTACTGATAACCTTGGTTCATTTGTACAAAATTCCAGTAAATGTTTTCAGTAATCAGTATCTATCGGGGCAACAGGAGGAAATCCGGATTGGCCTCTCAGAAATTTTTAAAAACGAATTACTCATTTTTGGATAAAAAATCTCAAAAGTATGCAGATTGAAATGAACTACTAGTTAACTTTCAGCTCAATAGGGTCTTCTATTCTAAAGAAATAGAGATTAGCGCTAAATTGAGCAACTATTATTTTTAGACCAGCTCTGGTAGTAAGTATATATGACATTTAAACTGAATGTATTTGTGTTGCATATTTGTAGGAGAAGACGGAAAATGGATAAGAAACAAGCTAAAAATTACGTACTTCATGGACTACAAACTACGTAGGTATTTTAGTTTTTCATTTTGACGTTAAAGTGTTGAGACAAGAAGAAGAAGAAATGAAGTATTTAATCAACAAGATTGTTATTAAAAAAACTGCAAATTTTATTACTTTCAAAAGCATAATAAAAGCATGGTGATATGTAAAACGTAGACATATTGAGGTCAAGGTCAAATTTTAAAACCAAGGTCACATGTGAAACCTGAGCATACTTTTACCTTCTGCTCGTAGTTAAATTTTAAAGCATAATGACATGTGAAACGTGGACACATTTTACCAAATGATCGTAGTTAAACTTTAAAAGCATGACTATATGTAAACCACGGGTATTTTTTTGCCTCGTGGTTGTGGTTAAACTTAGAAGCCATGATGATATGTAAAATGTGGGCATAATCTTACTGCGTGGTCGTGGTTAGATTTTTAAAAATTGTTATTATATGTAAAACATGATCATATTTTTAAATTGTGGATGTGGGTTAAACCTTTTAAACAAACACTACTAGTCATTCTCTGGAGTTCTGAGCCGCAATAATAATAATAATAATAATAATAATAATAATAATAATAATAATAATAATAATAATAATAATAATAATAATAATAATAATAAAATATCGAGAATTATCAGGAAAGAGTAGGGAGAATTAATACATCGGAGTGAAAGGTTCTAACGTGTATCAAGCAGGTTGTTTCTGACTAATTTTCGTATTTGACACGTACTGGTTAATAACAGTAGTGGTCATGATGTTATAAAAAGTATCCACAACTTCGCCAGCCATAGAGCCGTTAGCCACTGTTTCCTAGTTAGCGGATGTAATTTCATCTTAACTTGGGACATTATTGTAATAGAACAAAAAAGAACTTAAAGTTTGAAGAGAACATAATCAGAATTTTATGCTGAATATCAGTAAGTATACTGTTTACTGACGTCTTGTTACAATTATTAACGAGTAACTTGATTAGAGTACTCTCCATTATCAGTTTTATCTTAATATCTTCCGCAGTTATCATACAACGTCAGTTTTTTTTACGTTTGTAAAAGAAACTAGTTTTTGTCAATTTTTTTCGGAAACCTACGCCTGAGGATTCACAGTCACTCATCCACATCAGTTTGTTCAGCTTAAGAGATCTATCGATTGATAAGTATATATATCTTGACATTGGATATTTTTTCTTAGAAACTAGTAATATCATAGAATGAATCCGTGTGATGCACTAACGTCCTTGCTTTTCCACAAATATATCACAGTTACATTAAAGATCTATTTCCTAATTTACCATTAAAATATAATGCTAAACTAGATCAACAATAATTAAATGTTTAATTAATAGAAATTAGTATTAAATGATTCAATCATTAGAACGTTAATCAAGAATGAAGTTAGGTTATAATAGCAGATGTCATAGTGAATAATAAATAGATGAAATGTTTTTGTAGAACGAGTATGAAGGTAGTCGTGGTTCTAAAAAAATGTAGATGTACAGATTAATATAATGCCATTTTATGCTAAATTCAATATGGCAAGGAAGTTGCCCATCTTCCGTGCTAATCCATATAAGTTTAAGAAGAACAAAAAAAGCGAGAAGTCCGAACGGTCCTCGCCAGAGTCATTCCATAATAATATGAAAGAAACGGAATGACTTCTTCTTTTAAGCATCTTGTGAAAGTGTCTTATCTTCCGTATTCATTACTTCCTTCGGTATTCTTCTCTCTTTGCGTGTATTCATCGGCTTCTCTCCTTTTTTTCCACTTCTTCTTAGTTGGGTGGTGTTGTCGTGGCGTCTCCCCTGACCCGGGGTTCTGAATTATTCACAGGATCGATACTTAGGATCCAGAGATACTTCGGACCCTGGGAAGAGAAGACGACGGCGAAGATGAAAAATAAATCGCCCACCGGATGGATGGATTCCCCTAGCTACCCCACGTAGCATCAGTCGTTCTCTTACAACGTGCTCTTCTCTCTCTCTCTCTCTCTCTCTCTTCCTGTCTTCTCAGAGATAAAAAAGAAAGAAAAAGGCTCAGGGGTGTC
The DNA here is from genome assembly GCF_964235325.1 of Thermobia domestica. NCBI lineage: Eukaryota > Metazoa > Arthropoda > Insecta > Zygentoma > Lepismatidae > Thermobia > Thermobia domestica. The sequence continues at coordinate 231,874,508 of NC_137461.1, read as the reverse complement.
CACATGTCCTACGACAACGAAGAAAACTCTTACTTATATGATTAAAACAAAATGTTGGAGATGAGAGTTCTTTTCGTTCTTTTTTATCCATTAAAAAAAAAAAAAATTTTCTAGCGTCAAGTTTCCAGATAAAAGTTTAAAGCTGCTATCACGTACTCACTAATTTCATTTACTAAAGAGGTTTCAATACACAAAAGTAACATATTGCAAGTAGTACGGACGCCACTGTTAGGAGTATATGTGTTAGTTCTTTTCTAAGAAATGAAATGAAACTTTTAATTTTTCATCCCATGATTATGTCCTTTTAGTGGCCCTGTGTAGCGTAGTTGCTGACGTTCTCGCCTTTGGTGTGAACGGTCCCAAGTTCCAGTGAGAACCATCGATCGGACAGATATAAAAAGACTTTTCAGCCCAGTCATTCTAAGTAATGCTTTTCTAGGGTTCTGTTCATTTATCCATGCAAACCGGGATGGTACCTAGCATAAGGATCCCAGGTTGCACTCAGGGGCGATCGGGGCGATCGAACCCCCCACCCCAAGAGGAGGAAACTTTCTTATTTTATATACATAAATAAAATCCATCCCAGAGTTTGGAGCCCTTAAAAGTAGCATTATGACAACCCACCGCTCCCTTCAGAAGTCGGTCCTGGATCCGCCCCTGGTTGTACTTCCCGGCCGAGAAAAGTCATCCCTCATACGTAACCGCTAAAATGGCAATAGATGTCAAAAACCTAGAAAGAAAAATAATTCTAATTCTTAATTGTCCGTTTTCAACTAAATGAGATGAATGGCTAACGACAGTCAATTATTACGGAGCAATTGGTAGAATGTGAAGGAGAACCTTGATAACCTACGGACATGATGTTGTCTATCAAACCTCACGTGGACGGGTATCGAATAGAGAATTCCTTGCACCATGATGAGCACTCTACCGCTGATTCTCGTCCTACTTCAAGTTTCTTAAAACTTATCCATCACAATTTATCTTAAAACTTATCATGTTGTTCCTTCAATCCCTTCTATCTATCGATATATGAGGCGTTGGATAGCAAATTGGCGTAACTCATTTAAAAAAAGATAAGAATAAATCATTTCCGTGAACCTATCGGATGGCAAAGTTGCATATCTCAGAGTTAAAAGACCAGGCCATAGGTCATAAGATGGCAGCACAAAGAAGTGATTTTGTTCCCTTTTTCTATATCGATTCTAAAAAAAAGTCTCAACATCTCACAATGCCTCACAACTGAGTTACGCCACTTTGCCATCTAACGCCTCATATGTCTTACCTATGGACAATGTTCTTATTATAAAGCATAAACATATCGATCAGCGAATAACCCTAATATGCAACCTTCAAAACATTTAAGAGTTATAGATTTCATAAACATCTAGGGGAAAGTATTTGGATATTCTAACTCTAAATATAAACGCGAAACGGGGCCACAGTGGGTCAGTGGTAGAGCGTTCACCTCTAGTGCATGGGGAACTTGGTTCGATCTCAGCTCTCGCCAACTTAATTTTCTGGGGGACAAACATCATGTAGGGAGGTTTCCTGGGGGTTCTCCCGTTTCCTCCCACTTTCTTCATTCCACTAGTTCCTTCATTTCTCATCATCACCGTTTCCCTTATCGTAACCGAGATAATCGTTGGACGTAAAACTTAAAGATTTCATTTCATATAAACGCGAAACGCCTGTCTGTCAGTCATGCTAATGCAAAACACTTCACAGTCAGGAAAGTAGTTGTCGCTAACTGAGCAAACTCCTATCTAACGCCAAGAAAACTCGCTATCATGCAAGTATTTTGCAAACAAGCCGAAAGCTTGTAGGGAGCAATTAGTTATATCTAATCAAAAATTTAAAGTTATAATTAATCATAACAATAGGCTATACAGCATTAACGATACTGTCAACTATTATGTTTTTAGTTTTATAGCACCTGTCACCATGCGCTTATATTCCAGGAAATTTGACAAAAGCATACAATGTAGAGCAGTACTATGTAATAATAAATAAATAAAATGAAGAACCTTAAAGAAAAACTGGACTTCAAGAGGACATTAAAGTTGAAGGCGAAAATCGTCATTTCCTCATTCAAACACTAGTAGCAATAACTGTCGAATTTTAAAACTTATACATTCGATAATGGGTAACTTAAATATTATTTCTCACCACTTTAACGGATCGGCTACTAACACGAGAAACTCTTACCAGTGCATCTACAAAACGTATCACCACAGCTATAAATGGATACAATACCATCTTATCCTACGAAATACAAAACTAGTTTATTTAAATTCTAACTAATATTATTACCCACGCTCCCCTAGTTAGACTCAAAAATAGTAAACAGTAACATCGAGCGAAGAAAACGACTAAAACTATACTGATGACCTTCAATTAGAGAGAAGACATTCCATCATTATTAAACTAAAATATCTTATGACAATGACATTTCGTTTACCACTTAACTACCCACACTAGTAATTCAGGTACTACATCAATACTTCAATATAATCTTAATTATTTTCACTTTTATATTTTATATTGTATCATATTTAACTTTTACCCCTTTTTACACAGTCACCCTATATTGAGGGTTTTCTTCTGACCTCGCGTCAGTAACTAATTAATTTTCTTTTTTATCAACTACATATACATTACATAACAACAGAATCAACAGCAAAAGCAGCTATCAGTTATTTTTAAAACATGAATTCAACATTTCTTTTTGTTCTTTCTTGGAGTCCGTATACTTTTCCTGAAATCCTTTTTACCTAGTTTTCTACAATCATAATCAAAATTACCTAATAACAAAAACTGTTGAATTTACTACATTTTACATTCGATAATGGGTACTTCAGTGTTATTTCCCTCCACTTTAACAGATCAGCTGCTAACAGACTCTTACCAAAACATCTACAAACACAGCTGTATCACAGCTGTAAATGGATACAATACCATCTTATCCTTCGAATTACAAAACTACTTTATTTAAACTCTAAGATTAGTATTATCATCCACCCTACCCTAATGAGAAGCACACATAAACACTATTCATCGAACGCCGAAGACGTCTAAAAATGTACTGATGATTTTCAAGTAAAGAGAAGACATTTCATCATAATTAAAATTTCAGTTACTTATAACTGTACTTATAACGTAGAAAGTCGTAGATGTGAGATTTTCATTTATTACTATAACACAGAAACTGAAACGTTTCTGCACAAAACAGGAAACGTTTCTGCACAAACCTTCTATCTAGTTTGATAAATAGACAGATATTACTACCATCACTACTACAACTAGTACTAATACAAATACAGCCATGACCAGTGGCGTATTTACGATTTTCTTTCGGGGGGATTTGCTAACTTTAATTCTGGAAATGTGAAAATTCTGCAAGATATTTCAATTACTTTAAAATATTAAATAAAGTTTCGGGGGCCTTAAGGCCTAAAGCCCCCCTTAAATACGACACTGGCTGTGATTATTAATACTACTACTTCTTTTGCTACTATGTACAAGTACAGTAATAATCTTTTCAAACCTATGCAAACATTAGTAAGCTATATAATGATACTTTATATTGGGTATGTACCAACGTTCTACCCGTTTTCGATGGATCACTAGTGAAAGATGTGACCGAATAGGTTGCGCTTCTAAAGCTATGATTGGTGGTCACGTTATCGGAAAAACATTAGAGCAGCAATAGGTAATGAATGTGTACTAGTGGCTCGTAACTGGAGAAATTGTTGAGTCGACCAAATGCAGACGAATAAGGAACACATCAGAAACATTTTGCTATTTGGGTTCGATAAGAGCAATAGTGCAGCCTTGGCGTGCTGCAACAATGGGCAAGCGTGTGATGAGGATACACTTGGCGAAAGCACATGTCGTGGCTGACCTCAAAAGTCAGGGACAGCGACAGAATCTGTCAAGGTCAACCACGGTATGGGTACCCATCAGCGTTTTTCATAGAGGATCTGAACCAAGCTATAACAATCAGTTCGAATCCAACTCTTTAGGAATTAGTGGAAGTCTTCCAGGTGCACAAGACAATAGTGGAAGAAGGCTTGTGGCGCTGGTTTTCATCACAAAGTTTGATCATTGGGTTTCATATCAGCTAAGTGCAACTCAATGAGAGATGCGAGTCACGACATGGTGTTTTCCATGCTTTTCTGGCAGAAAAAATGACTCCTTAATTTAGACTGTCATAAGAAAAGAGAAATGGATTGTGTATTGAAACACGGAGCGTCTCAGCAATGTATTTTGCTTTCCTGAACTGCCTCTATTGGCGTCCAAACAAGTAATAAAATCCCAAGAAAGTGTTGTTGAGTATGTAGTGGGATGTTTAAGTCACAATTCATTGCGAGGTCCTAGAATCTAATCAAGCCATTAATGTGACATAATGTCAATAGCTAGACAGCTTGCAGAAATTGTTGGGGTCAATGCGGCCAGCTCTTGCCAATCGCCAAGGGTTCATCATTCAATATGATAACGCTAACGAGGAAACGGTCTTAAGCGTAAACAACCGATTTAGCTGGGGTCCGGATATGTGTTACGGGAGACCAAAGTAGGAGACACGTATTCTGGTGTTTGTTCCCATACACAAAAGTTCCCGAAATACGGGGCCCCAAAGTGGCCCTACATGCTATAACTAGGAAGCGAATGACGTTACTTGTACACAACCGATTTGGCTGGAGTCCGAATATGGCTATTATAAGCCCAAGTCGAAGATATGTAGTTTTTTTTTTTCCGACCGAACCTGACAGGCCGGCAAACTTTACTTCCGCCACGCTGCCCGGTTTCCTGACAACACACGCCGTGTCAATTAAATATTAATGTTCACTCTCTTGCACAAAAGTGTTCCGCCCAGTTTCCACACATCCTAGCCATAGAAATATAGGCGAAAATCGCAAACATCCTTTTGCTCCGTTGACACCCTCGTGGTCAGCAGATCCACCCTCGACGGCTCGTGCCAGCTGAACATTTGTTCAGAATTGCATGGGTACCACATATGCCAACTTCATGGCCTTATTGAAAATCTAGCAATATGGGACCATGTATATTCGACATTCCTTTTTGTGGGACCTAACAACAAACACAAGTCACATACTTTTGCATATATATTAACATCTTATTCCAAGCAAAGCCAACATTCCGTACCAGTAACGTCATTCGCTTTCTAGTTATAGCATGAAGGGCAACTTTGGGGCCCCGTATTTCGGAAATTCCTGCGTATGGACAAAAAAGCCAAAATACGTGTCTCCTACTTTGGTCTCCCTTAACACATATCCAGACCCCAGTTAAATCGGTTGTGTACAAGTAACGTCATTCGCTTCCTAGTTATAGCATGTAGGGGCACTTTGGGGCCCCATATTTCGGAAATTTCTACGCATGGGCCCAAACGCCAAAATACATGTCTCCTATTTTGGTCTCCCGTTACATATACCCGGACCCCAGTCAAATCGGTTGTGTACAAGTAACGTCATTCGCTTCCTAGTTATAGCATGTAGGGGCAATTTGGGGCCCGTATTTCGGAAATTTCTGGGTATAGTCCCAAACGCCAAAATACATGTTTCCTACTTTGGTCTCCCGTAACACATATCCGGATCCCAGCCAAATCGATTGTGTACAAGTAACGTCATTCGCTTCCTAGTTATAGCATGTACGGCCACTTTGGGCCCCGTATTTCGGAAAATTCTGCGTATGGGCCCAAACGCCAGAATACGTGTCTTCTACTTTGGTCTCCCGTAACACATATCCGGACCCTAGCCAAATCGGTTGTTTACACTTGAGACCGTTTCTTCGTAAGCCTTATAATGCTGCGTTGACACATAAGAAATTAATAGACTTTAGTTGAAAGTTTTACTCCATACGCCCTATTCCTCTGACTTTGTTTCTACAAACTTGCACCTGTTTCGCGCTTAGCAAACCTTCTTCACAGGGAAGAGCTTTGCTGGTGTGGAGACTGTGAAATTGCTTTACGTAAGTTCTTCAACTCCAAAACTGCAGTTTTATTGTTTGATTCATCTTCTACCGGAAAGATAGTTAAAAGTCATTGATTATCCTGATGGTTACTCAGAGTAAGAGGTGAATTGCATTGTTTCTCATCCTCACTTCCATATGCACACCAAATACGGATAGATATTTTGCATGTACCGATTACATACTATGTATACGGGGTGAAATATTTATCTTGATACACCCTTGTAACTTTTAGACAAAATCAATAAAATTTTATTCATTGCCAATAGCGGAAGGCAGACTTATTTGACGTACTCCATAATATAAACATACATATTAACAGTGTTGCTATTGCAACATAAAGACTATTTTTTCAAAACTCATTACGTCAGATTATTACATATTTCATATCTACATCAAGGATAAAAGTAAGGTGGAACGCGGGAGGAGGTCGTCCATCCACTTCCAGAAAATATCTATGGCGTCCCCCCACTTCCTACGAAGATTACAATGGGCAGAGATAGGCAAGGGGACGGCATGATGTCATGCGTCCCCCTACCTTTCCAAATCCACTTTTACCCTTGATTTACATGTTAAACAGAATCTTTCAATATCACATTTGATATGAAGTATTGCAAACTAAGGACTCTACACTATCACAAACATCCAAATTTTGGTGGACCTCTACAACAGTATGACGTAAATGAGACAGACAAGACAATGCACATAGAAAGTATTTTAGTGTTTCATACTTTGATCGTAATATGGCGGATTTCGAATAAATAGAAGCAAAGTTTCATGGAATAAAAAATGTTATTTTTTCAAAAGTCTTTATTTAAAAAAAAAACTACTTAGAGAAGTGCCTCATCCAATTGCATAGGTGATTTTTAATATATGTGATCATATTGCCGTTTGCAGCAATTTGATATCTCAAGCTGTTCTGAAGATGTGGTAAACACTGGTAACGTTTACAACACTGTTTAAGATTGTGTAATATTATATATATATATATATATATATACGATGGCTTCACTTGTTAAGTTTGCTGGAAACGACATTATGATCTTCATGTTTATTGAAAATCATTTACGCGATTATAGTTGATACTTATCTAAACACTTCATTAAAAACAGCTATGCATAATTTATACCGTTCACCAAACATTGTTAGGGTCAAGTCTGGGAGACTCAGGTGGGTAGCTCATGTAGCCAGGATGGAAGAAAGTAGGAACGCTTTCAAAGTTTTAGCTGGAAATTTAGTCGGAAGACGACCATTAGGAAGTCTTAGGCCCAGATGGGACGACAATATTAAGAAGGATCTGGCAGAAATCGAAATACAAAGTAGAAACTGGATCCAGTTGATAAGGATGGAAGTCAGTGGAGAGCTTCTGAGAACACGGCATTGAACCTCCGGGTTCCATAAGCAATAGATTTAGTTAGTTAGTTAGTTAAATGTTAGATTTCTTGTAACTTTGTTTCTACTTGTTAGAAATATGTCATATGATGACCATAGTATTCGGCAGTAATGTACTTTGGATGTGCGGTACCTCGTCCGCCACACTTGCGTTATTACTCTTGTAGAACTCTATATGCTGGGTTGGCAACACTGTTAACTAGGTGGTATCACAAAGTATGCCAAAAAATGTTTCCCTACTGATAATTACATGGTATGTAATTTCAGCGTTATGTATCTATTAGTGTAAATGATACAAGGCCGTATGAAGGTAAGTGACCATCTTGTGTTCTTATATATGGTAGGTAGTAAGAAATAATTCGAGTTTTGTTGATTCCTAAATTTGGCTTTCTAATTTATTCTCAGATTCTCGGTAGGGGCACTCGATCGAAAAATTGTAAAAACCTTTTTCAGGCCAGCCACCATGAATGAGGTTTTCCTGGGTTTTCCTCATTCACACCAGGCAAATGCCGGGGTGGTACCTAACATATAGGTCCCAGACCGCTTCCTTCCTTCCCTTTCCCCGGATAGTGTGCTCGCCGAGGGACGTCATCCTTTAAACGTGACGGGTTAAATGACCATAGATGCCGAAAGCCCAGAAATCTAAATCCTAAATTTATTTTCAATATATATTAAATTAATATAATAATCAATGCAAACAAAAAAGTATCACTTAGTGCTATAAAAGTTTAGTAAATGGAAGGCTTAATTAATGTATCGTGTCATATTTTTTAATGTACAATTTCATTCCCATCCGAAGATGGGTGAGCCTTAGAAGGTAACGTCATGTCTGGGGCCATTTATTGGTAGTATCATTGGGAGACGGGCATTAGGTTTTATTTATTTATTGATATATTTATCTGGTTAGACATGCAGAAGAAGTTGACCTGAGTATGGTATATAATTTATATGATGAAATCAAGTGCAGTGAAGTTAGTTGCGAAGGGGATGTTGATCTTCTGTTTCGGGACTACTCAGAGGAAGTTCAAACACTTGAAGTATCGTGATGGGATACATAATGTATCTCAAATATGAGAAATTTGAGGATGTGCAGTCAGCACATTGGCTCTCCTCTCTGTAGATGCTGGTTTTCTAGACCGAAATTCGCTATCGTTTCTTTCAATGGCTCCCCAATTGTTTCCACGACGCTAGGTGGACGTCACAATACCAAGACGGTGATTCATCTGGTAAGTTCGAACAATGATTCATCTTTCTTCTTATCGAACTCAGCACTGCTTGATGTTGTTGATCTGACGACAAGTGACATTTCAGTGCCACTAGGACGTTGGCCTGCTTCAAATATATTCTTCTTATGTGTATTTTAAAATAAGTAAACTTTTCTTTTCACAGCCACCATTAACACGGATCCAACAGTAACATATATGAAGATAAACGAAGTTATGCTATGGGCACGGAAATATTCAGTCCTGTTCTTTCTAGTACTCACTAATTCTAAAATCCTACTATTTTCCTTATCACTGAAACACTCATTTCTCTAACCTCCTCGTTGTGATTGGGTGCCTGTACTGGTTTTGAAATCAATCTTTTTAATTTAAAGACCAATAATGAGTGTCATACTGAATTAAATTTAAAATACTTTCTAATCCAAGCTTTAACAACCTTGGAATTGTTTTGAACACCTAACGATTTTTTGTAACAAGGTTTTTAATATACTGTTTTCGTAATGAGATAAAATGACACAGTTTGTAAATTAGTAAATACCATTTACCCGCTCATAAGGGTCACTAAGTGATTTTGCATCTTTATTCCAAGAATAGCCAGAGCTGAAGAACAGTTTGCTTAGAAATGTGAACAACACGATGTATTCACAAAAGGCGTAATTTGAAAAGGAATTTATTCTCGTAGCCTTGGGAATAATTCTCAAATTCTCGGAATGTATTAATTTTGTATTTTGAGTTCATAGCTGTTTTCGAAAGAGAAACTTGAAAGTAGGAAGATCTGCTGTAACACCAGGGGGGACGGCTGCAAAAATAGATTGGCTCTTTAGAATTTGAAAAGTGTCACCTGAGCTGCTGTATGAAATGAAGGCTTAGTAGCTTGAAACGAAAGTGTTCCCTGTCTCATTACCTATTTACAAGTAGTTGAAGGTCAGGCTGAAAATGGACCACAACGTTTTACCACGTGTACCGTGACATGACTTATTTCTTTTCCTGACAGCGACTGGAGAAAAAAAAGACGACAGAAACATTGAACAAACTAAAGCAAAAATCGGAAGATAATTTGCTTTGAATTTGTTTTAGATAACGTTTATTTATTTACAAATTGCACAATGTGTGTTCAAAAACAAACCGAACTTTTGTTAACATCTTTATTGCTCATTATACATTTTAAGCACTGTCCCCATCAAAGTAGTCCCCTTTACTGGCAATACATCGTTCTCAACGTTTCTGCTATGTCTGGAAAGCCCTCTAGAATGCACTTTCTAGGATAGTGTTCAAGTCTCTTTTCTTTCAAAATGATTTGAACTTTGGGAAACAGGAAAACGTCTCCTGGGGCTAGATGCGGAGAATAGGGTGGATGAGTCACAACGGAGTCTCGTGTTTTTCCCGATAACTGCTGATGAAAGCGAAGCGAGAGTATGCGCATCGGCACGCTGCACCGTCCATCTTTGGTTTCCCCACAATTCAGACCTCTTCCTGCGCACAACATCCCTCAACCACGCTAAAATGTCCTTGTAGAACTGCTTGTTTGCCATATGACCATGTGATACAAATTCATGAACATCAATGCCTTTCGAATCAAAAAACACAACCAATATCACCTCAATCTTTGACCTACTTCTACGTGAGTCTTTTGGACTAGGAGACCCTCCAAATAGAAAAGCAATAGAAAGGCAATTGAAATATCTCTGTAAATGTTTTACTAAGATTGTAGCAAAATTTTACACACACAGGTTGTTCTTCAAGCAGTTTCATTGTCACTGTGTCATTAATCCCAAGAACAGTTTGTACATGTGCTCCCTTCCGCGGCTATAGCTCAGGAACTAACGGTTATAACGAAACGCGGAAAACCGCAAGTTGTTTAGTCGCAAATTGCAAGAGTTGTGACTTCTTATCACATGTCAACGCCCTGTCCAGAAATGGCTTCTTCCTCAGACGAGATAGCAAAGAAACACAGGTGTCTGTTCGCGTTGCCGTCTGGCCCGAAGTCAAATCATGTGGAATCCATCGACCCAACTTTTAGTGCTTCCATACTTGATAGAGGTGTTGAAAATTGGTTTCTGCACTCACACTGAATTGTAGACCCAATTCCTCACATATCTGACTACTGTTCGCCTCAATTGCTGCCTAACGATTTTCATATTTTACATGTGTTGGTCGTCCGGCACGTGATGCGTCTTCGACTGTTTCCTCACCGTTCTTAAGCTTGTTAAACTACCGCTGCACTGTCCACGTAGTCACGACACCCTCACCAAAGGCCTGGCATATCTTCCGCCCCGCTGCAGCTGCGTTTGACCCAGTTTGAACTCGTACAGCATACACGCCCTTATGACTCTCTGTGGAAGTCCCATGTTCACTCTGTCCTTACGCAAGTTTACAGTGTAACTGAACTGCCACAACCAGGTAGTATGTTGGATATACCCATACCAACAACTTTCCTTCGCCTTATCTCCATTCGCATTCAACATTCGGTGTGAGGGCCAATTGAACACAGACCTCCACAAAAAGTGGCAGAACTTTCTTAGTTACTTATATATATATATATAGAAGTAACTAGCAAGGGATGATAATTATAATTATTATCATTATTTAAATATTCAGTTTGTTCTACAGATTGACTAAGTCATTTTTAAATAAGTTCCCATGATTTTTTAAAAACTACAGACAAGGAAATAATCCTTCATAATGATAATAAAAGCATAATAACATGAGTTCACGCAGATGTTCATTTCTAATTTATATTTCAACCAAATGCTAATGGAACTTTTTTATTTTTACATTATTTTCACTAAGCCCTAAAGTTTTTACTAGTTTTGCTTTAGTTCAACGTCTTTCCCACACAACTAATTAAGCGTAATTTAATGTTAGAATGTACAGTATTTGGCTAGAGTTGTCCCGAGATGAGGAGTATATTTTTAAATTTGAGATGAGATCAGAAACATGACATTCTCCATCTCATTTTTGAGACTAGAATCGAGACGAGAGAAGAAATTTCATGAGTCTGGTGGACAACTCTAATTTATCCCAGTCTTAGTTCTCAAACTCTGTTTTATTATTACATGAGTCATAGCATAAAAATCATAAATTGGCAAAATGATTGTACAATACAAGGAACATTTATTACTTTTTTTAAGATACGCAAGTTATTACACCATATACTCCAATGATAAATATGGTTTGAGTGTTATATTAAGACAAATGAATTTCGTTTCACAATAAGAAACTACGAAAGACTTCCAAACCATGCGACTACAATACTCAAACTACGAAGTTGTAAGCTACATCTAGAACTACTGGTTGTAATAGAGGAATAAGATAAAAGACAGAACTTGTTCCTGAGTCCATATCAATTAACCATTGCTCGCTATTCAGTACTGTTTTCGTTCTATGGTGATAAAGGTTGAAATTAAAATTCGTTTATTTAAACCACTTCTGTTTTGAATAAAGGATTAAGAGAGGGTATAGAACCTATTCTTGGGACTGAGTCGATTGCAAGAAAAGTGCTTTTCAATATCTTTTACAGTTCTTGCTCTATGAAAATCAATATTGGGGCCAGTAGTACTAGTAAATTCAATTTCTGCCGGTTTCGATAGAGTGTTTCGGGTTGTGATAATATATATAATCTTGCAACCCTGAATCGCTTGCAGAAAAATGTTTGTCGCTATCTGTTATCATTTTTGTTATATGATTATAAATATTGAAACTGGAAATGGTTAATTTTAACCAATTCTGGTTGAAAAGAGGGTTAAGGGTGAAGACAGAACCAATTCCTGGGACGCTGAATCATTTGCCAAAAAATGCATTTCTATATCTCCTACCGTTTTTCTCTGATATCTGAATGCACCTGAACAGCTCTCAGACTGACATTGTCCCTTTCATTCAATTGTTTCGCGGGAGTAGACACGTTCGGTGCTACAGCCACTCTGACGTCAACCCATACAACGTCTTGCTACATGTGAACATGCGGGAGATCTATGGATATATGTATGCTGCCAGACTTTCAATCATTTCCATCGACTATACACTATTTTATGTCACTTTAACTATCTCTTCTTTAAGTTTTACACGCAAGTGTATATCAGCCAACTATATGACACCACGATTAACTTAATCATCTTTTTTTTTCAGTAAGGAAGAATTATTCTATCTGAAAATGATTTTAAATTATTATGGTTGGTAAGTATGTATGTACACTTTCAACCATCAAGCTGTAACGTTTTACAAACTCTAAAACGTTTGACAATAAATAAATTTAGAATACAGAATCAGGTACTCACTTATTACTCATCACTCTTCATTAATCAGTACTTCAATGTTCTTTTGATTAATTTGAATCTAGAGCGGCGATACTTTTTCCCATAGGCAAAGCATGCTACTACTGCTCTTAGTTCCTCATATAGTTTATTAATCTTTAAATACTGTGATCCAAGTCGGATCCGACCAAAGAACATGCCATTATTTACTACTCTTTGGGCAGATATTTATTCATTGTTTTAATTTCTCAGTATAGTGTGTGCCTTTCCTGTTTGAAAGAAGCAGAGTTTTCTCCCACTTTCTTCATTCCACCATTTCATTCATTTCTCATCATCACCGTCTCCTTTAGCCTAGCCGGCACAACCGTGGGATGTAAAACTCGAAGATTTCATTTCATTTCATTTCGTTCAAGTCTATCCTCAGATATTTTTTTTTGTCATCGGCACATAATCCCATGTCACAAATAGTGTAATGGGATACGCCCATTGCACAAGAGGCCGAAGCCAGAGTCTCTCCCAGTTATACATACTGGTGGAGATGTTTCTCTTAGTGAGTCGGAATCTATCAGCATCTGCAACGTCGGTACCCGAGATCCATTAAGACCGTTTGGTACCAAAGCAAAAAGTTACCGAATTACATAGTATGACCAGAAGAATTCCAACCCAAATTCGGGACTACTAGAATCCGAAAGGCAATTTTTGGCCGTACCTACCTTATGTCATTCAAACTCATGCAGAGGAACCACGTGCTCATTTAAGTACTATAAGTACTTCCTCACGGACTCAGTGGAATCTGCATTTAGAAGGGAGGTCTTCCTTCTCCAATAGGGGTAACAGGGCTTCACATTCTGTATTCTTCAAATTACGTTTGAGGTTTTCCGTACATTACCGGAACCCTGCTTAGGCAGGTAATGCTATTTGACGTATGGCAAGATAGCCCTCCTCCACTTCAGAAAATTAAAACAATGACTAGGTCATTCGTTTGTAGTACGTTTGTACCGTCTGTACCGAAAATATTTTCGTTTGTACCATTTCCTTATAGGGCTACTTGAGAGATCAACTGGGGAGGGGGAATATCTTGGCGCCAAGATAGCCCCCGTATCACAGCACAAAAAGTTGAAATACACCATTCGAAAGCAAATCGTTTGTACCGTTTGTACCGACCAAGTTTTGTTTGTACCCTGATAGTTTTCGAGAAAGACCTGATGACATTTCGGGGGCTCTCTTGGCGCCAAAAATCCTTGAAAAAATGAAATCTTTAAGCTTAACGTCTCACGGTTATGCCGGTGAGGCTAAAGGAGACGGTGATATTGAGAAATGAGTGAAATGGTGAAATGAAGAAAGTGGGAGGAAACGGGAGAACTCTGAGAAAACCCACGAGCACGGTGTTTGTCCACCACAAAGTCCACACGGCGCGAGCTGGGATCGAACCAGGGATCCCAAGCATCGGAGGTGAACGCTCTACTATTGAGCCACCGCGTATCTTGGCGCCAAGATAGCCCCCCGTATCACAGCACAAAAAATTGAAATACGCCATTCGAAAGCAAATCGTTTGTACCGTTTGTACAGAAAAAAGTTTTGTTTGTACCCTGATAGTTTTCGAGAAAGACGGGATGACATTTGGGGGGCTATCTTGTCGCCAAGATAGCCCCCCCAGTTAACCTCTCAAGTAACCCTATAAGGAAAATGGTACAAACGAAAATATTTTCAGTACAAACGGTACAAACATAGTACAAACGAATAACCTAGGCATTGTTTCAATTTTCTAAAGTGGAGAGGCTCTCTTGCCATACGTGTTATTTGGGAGGTAACAACGCTCCCCTGCTATGGCTGACAATGTCAAAACCTTGTTTTCCTCTACTTACAACAAAGATAATCGTACGTTATCGAAACAAATGGCTGATGTAGACTGTCTAATTATTCAGAAATGCCCATTTGTAAAAGGCAAATCTCCGCTAAGGTTGCAGTCCTTCCTTAGTGTATGTCAAAGGGCATCACGTGCACTCATCTCCTAAAATCAATGTATTAATTGCCCACTTTATGAGGATAGACGAATCTTTATTTCTTCCGTCAAAGTCAGGAGGAGACGGGAAAACACTGTTCATCTAATAAACGAACACACAAATACAACATAACAACTTTTTAAGATACCAGTATGTTAGGGCCACACAAAGCACTTACCACCAAATAACGTATTAATTCTTTATCATCAATATTCTTCACATGAAAGTTCGAGACTGTGAATTTTCCCATAGGAATAGGGTGTTAATATCCACTTTTACTACTATGAGGTGCATCAGTGAAGAGACTTGTCTTAAAAGATTTAATGAATGAAGTGAATACAAATAGGTTCTTCATCACAATAATGGGTCCAGTCACAAAGCTTTCAAAACATGACGTTTTGTATAGAAAAATCATGACCAGTCTTCGTCACTCGTTATGCGCACAAAAATAAAACCCTTCTGACTTCTCCTTTTCATGAACATCTGACGGATAAAGGTCTGAAAAACATGGATAAAATAACGAAAAGCACAGCAAACGCTTCCTATGTTTAAACTACAGAACTTTACGAAATTTTCAAAAGCTTTGGGAGTTGTGTCGCTTCATAAGAGGATTACCATCATGGAAATTACGACCAAATTCAATTGAAGTAGGTACTTTGTTTTATGAAATCTTGAACTCTAAACTTTCTTAGGTATATTTTAAACAAAATTAATAATTTTAAAACTTTTCACTGTTCCTGTTAAGAAGTGACTGCGTGCCACTTGTTACACGTATACTTTTGGTTGACTATTCCTGTTCTAGTATTATATATGCCTAGTACAAGTGGTTCGATGTGAAATAATGATTTCACTGAATAATTATTATCTCCTTTAGCTAGCAACGTACTATCAGTAGCATAAGCTTCCCTTCCATCTTTCTTAGCGGGGCGAGACTCCAGTTATAAACATGTGATTTCAATCAAATCATTATTCTGCGACGCGGCATAACTGTTCCGGGAATTAAATTGTCAAACCTTGGACCTGATTAATTCATTCTGAATAACACCACTAAGATACTTGAATAATACCAGTACGATAACTAAGAAAAGAAGTAGTTCAGTGTGTAATTTTACATAAATTAACATATGATTAGAAACAGATTTTGTTTGATTGTCCAAAATATGCATTATTGGGTGAGAGTTTGATTCTACTTCCGTTGTCGATATTTCTGTGTTAAAGATTTAAGAATGTATATTCAATTAAACATTAAAATTATTGTAAATAACCTGCAGTTTTTTCCACCGTCGAAATTTTAAATAGAGTTTAGTCAAATCATCCGTAACATGAATCAAGTATGCATTTTGTTTGATTCAGTGAAGAAGGAAGTCTGCTTCGTTGAATCAAATACTGTAAATAAGCAGCGAGTCCTATCATCTCTGCTTACTTATTATTAATTCACAACTTCAGTAAACGAAGCATTTCGTGGAAACGAAAATAGCACGAAGTTCCGCGAATTGGCTCAGAAACGTAAAGAATACAACGTGAAATTTCAAAATACGAAGTAGACATAGCAGAATAGCTAAGTACCGTGGAATTTCCGAGGAAACTTCCTTTCACATTATGAGCTCGAGAAATTCCTATGTGTTGTGGGAAGATATTAACACTGCTAATGTTTACATGCGTGTGGGAAGGATTATAGAACAGTTGTGTCCGTCCGTCTGTTTGTTTGTCAATAGGTATCAGAGAAAAATGGTAAAAGATAGAGACCAACTATTTCCTAATATGAATTCAGTGTCTGAAGAATAAGTTCCATATCCTCTTTTGATCCTTTATTCAAACCTGAAGTGACCGAAATCCATCATTTGCTGTTTAAATGTTCTTTATTATAGAGTAGAAATAATATGAGATATTGAGAAATGGCTTAATTGTTTATATTCATCGTCTCAAAAAAGTTCGTATCAACTAATTCCTCAAATTAAATACAAATACGTGACATTGTATTAATTTAGATTATATTATCAAATCTTATTCCCCAAATAAAGGACAAATATGTGACAAATATGATTTTAGGTTGTATTTGTTTATATCATTGTGGGAGGAAAAACATGAAAAAGAACTTTAAAAACAAAAATATATCAATTAAGGCATAAATTGTGGTCTGTGGGATACTATATAATTAAGTTTTGTTTGGAACGAGCGTAGAAGTTTAAAATTTATCCGCTAGTTGGCAGAGTGATTAGTTCCAAGATGGCTGCCTGTGGTGCAGAGAGAGCATTTTGCGTTTTACAGTTTGACGTTTGTCGGTCTGTTGTTACTGTTCAACGCGAGTTCTGCACAAAATTTCATAAAGGTCTACCATCAAAGAACTCCATACGTAAGTGGTATGATAAATTCAACAGAACGGGATGCATTTGTAAAGAAAAATCGCCCGGTAGGCCGTCCACTTCTGAAGCAGATGTCGAAAGCGTTCAAACCAGTTTTCAACGCAGCCCACAAAAGTCAACAAGGAGAGTTAGCAAAGAGATTCAAATACCTCAAACAACTGTTTGGCGTGTAGTGCGTAAACATTTAAAGATGTATGCATATCGAGTGCAGTTGTTACAACACTTAGCACCTAATGATCACACGTGTCGCAAGACTTTTTTGTGAGTCATTTCAAGAGTTGTGCAGTGTTGATGATGACTTTTGGGCAAACTTTGTTTCAGTGATGAGGCTACGTTCCATGTGACAGGAAGAGTGAATAAACAAAATGTTCGTATTTGGGGAACTGAGAAACCTCACCAAATCTTTGAAATTGTGCGTGATTCACCGAAGACGAATGTGTTTTGTGCAATTTCATCTTCAAAAGTTTATGGTCCGTACTTCTTTGACGAAGGAACTGTGACTTGACAAACATTTCTACAAATGCTTACTACGTGTCTTATGCCACAATTCGAACATGACAGTGCAAACTTCATCTATCAATTTGATGCAGCTCCATGTCACTTTCATCACAATGTTAGAAATTTCCTCTACAACAGACTACTACACCGCTGGATTGGGCGGTCAGGTAAAAATGATCATCAGCTTCTACGTTGGCCACCAAGATCACCGGACTTAACTCCCTCCGATTTTTTTCTGTGGGACAACTAAAAGATATTGTTTACAAACCCCCTCTATCCCAAGATCTATAAATAAAAATGATCTAATATATTGATTACAGTTTTGTTTCAGAAAATATAATACCACTAGGTCCCTTCAAGGCTTCGGCCTTGTCTAAAAATTCCCTACAAGTCAGCGACATCTATTGCCACCAGGTACAAGACAGCGCAGCTATCGACAATCAATAGACTGACTGTAAGCTATTAGAAATTAGCTTGAGTGTCAGATTGAGGCGGTGTGTATTTATGACAAGGATTAAGCCGAATATTTACAATATTGTATGCAAAGTAGTTAATAAAGAAAAACTTAAACAGGAATTAAGTTTTGTAGAAGCAAGGTCAGAATAAAATCTTTTTAAATAAAATATGAACGAACTTCAAAACAAGGCACTAAAAGCAAAAATAAATAAATAAATAAATAAAATAGCTAGAGCAAACGATAATAATAATAATAATAATAATAATAATAATAATAATAATAATAATAATAATAATAATAATATGCTTGAAACCCGGAAATAATTTATTACTATTTTCTACAAAATTGTTTTTGAAGTCGTGCCAAGCAAACATATTAACCCCTTGCTTACCATTGACGTCCATGGAGATGTCTTGAAATGTAGAAATATTCGTATTAATCCTGGAGATGATGAAATTTTTTAGTGAAGGCAAGCCAAGACTTGATTCTACTATTTCTCTTTATGCGACAGCATCCTATTGACAGAAAAGAAAAAAGTGTTATCTCAGTAGATGACAGGCCTAAGGAAGCATTCAATTACGAATGCCATGTGTTTATTTTGATAATAAACAGTTAGCAACTTCGAGATTGAAAAAAAGAAAAAAAAACTTTGTCTTTGATCCCCGGTCAGTGTTACCAAAATGATGCAGCATAAAATCTCATCAGAACATCAAAATTTTTCTTTTTCAGTCTAAATGTTCCACAATGTAAATAATTGTTTTTTTTTTTTTTTTTTATCAGGAATGGGAACGTTTTCGTCAAGCGTGCAAAATAATTATGCCCTATATAACGGTCTAAGCAGTCTTTGAACAATAAATGAAATCTGATATCACAGCACGCACATTAAAAAAATGGCGCTTGGGACGCAAGGGATTAATGACTCATAAAATTACAATCGAAATAATTTTATATTAGGTAATAATTGATTCAGCTTGGCACGACTTTAAAAATGTCATAGATAATAGTAATAAATTACTTTCTGCTTATTATTATCATCATCAGCTTTAGCACTTTTATTATTTTATTTTATTTTATATATATATATATATATATATATTTTTGCTTTTTAGTGTCTTTATTAAAGTCGATTTGTATTTTGTTAAAAAGGTTTTATTGTGAACTTGTTTCTACAAAACATGGTCAAGTTTTTTTTTATTAACTACACAGAGAAAAATCCGTTATCCGGATAGCGGTATATTGTACAAATATACGGTATCCTCTTGCTTAGTGTAGAAATCAGTACGGAGCATACGTTATTTATATGCTACATAGGCACTGCCCTTAGATGTTACATCATGCCGTTGCAGGATTCTGACATCTAACAGTTTTCCGTATATCACATGCATATACGTATGTTACCTGTCTCAGCTATATGTTATATACGTCCATTTGTATGTGAGATCTGACCGTCTACATTGTTTCATATGGAAAGTGCGTATAGATGGAACACTTATACAGAAAGTATTATAAAACATGTGTTTACAGTTATGCGTCTGCTGTACGTTAAGTCCAAAAACTACAGGAATTACGCATGTAACCTATCTTTTTTATATACGCCACGTACATTTTTTTCTCAGTGTACTTTGCTGAAAATATTTTATACATTCAACGTTTAAATTTAGAGAAATTGGCGAAAAATATTATGTGAGAAACTTTACAGTAACTGAGAATATCTCTCCCAATAACTTACCCAAAGCGAAGATTTCCGGATATTAATCATTCGCTCTTTGAGGAACATACAGTATTACGAAAATACAATCATTTAGCAGTACATGTGTATATTCAAAAATTCTCGAAGGTTTGAAACTCGAGTGTTTGGACTCCCCTTTGATGTTCTGCTTATGATACTGCGCTCCCTCAATGTTTTCTTCGCGTCGGCGTTTACGAGAGCAAGTTGTTGTAGAAGCTGTGTTATAAATTAGACATCGAATTGATTTTCTCGATTGAAAGTGAAAAAAACCGACGGTGAAATTAAAATGAAAATGGGTCCTATGTTCCGTAGCACTAGTGTATGCAATAAAATATCGTTTGTGTTCTATATGCCTATGTATAACCTCACATACATACCACATTTATGCATTCCAAAGATGTATTAATGATCGAATAGTGACATTTCAGTCTTCGTTGCGTGATTTCTGAGATTTGCATATTATTTATTGTCATCCTTTGATTAAAAATTAACAAGTTTTGATCTTTTTTTTTTTTTTTTTTTGTAAAGTTGTCGTGACAGCAGATTTTTTAATCAATGCTAATGTAGAAGCAGGTTTCCGTACATTAATACGTCACAGAAGGAAGGTGAATGGACTGCAGTGAGTAGGTGAGTTATAAATACTGAATAATGCACTTGAACATGTGGGATTGTCAAACAGCTGTTTCAATTTCTACCTCTTTCAAGTTATTTTAATGGCATGTACATGTTATTACATAAACATTCGTAGCACGAAAGTCACGTGTTTCTTTCGATACATTGAATTCAAAGTAAATACAAACGTTTCTCTAAAGGAAGTGAATCATTACTGTTTATTTTTGTCATACCTCATTAAAATTGATTTCTGATCAACTTCCTACCCCAACAGTGTCGCCCATAGAAAATTTAAAGACAGTCAGCAAAAAGGAATGAAAAAGTCTTTTTTATATTGCATTTAGGCCGTTGTAAGTTTTGTTTCCTTTTTAAACATTGTTACATACCTGTATCACTTTTTTAAAAAATAACTTATTGAAGAATATCGAAGAATTGAACTAATTCGATTAGTATAAATGATTATAATATTTGCAGTTATTCAAATCTTTTTTCTCTGATCGGGGAGAAAGAGGCCAATCATAGCCTGTTTCGCCAAAAATATTTTCTTAGTGGATTTTGTTTTTGTACAAAGATGTGTCCGACAATGACCTATCGGTAGGAGGTCACCAGATCCAGTGTATTAAGCTTGACATTGATTGACCTGTTCTCCTGATTTTCAACGGATCCTTGTTTGGAGACGTAATTGATTCAGGTCTTCCGCTGAATTTCTTTCTCTCTCCTTCAAATTCTTGAGCTTCCTCTTTTTGTGTATTTCGTCATGGGAACGAGGCTGTCCAGGGCACTTTTCCTTTTACACTAGGATTAGCCAACATGTTTTTTAACTTTAGTTTTCAATTACTAATTAGCAAACTACTTCAACCATCAGCCTACTTATAGGTGCATCCAAGTGTGCTACTTAGGAAAGATTTTCAATTTACAGACGTCACCCAAACTCATAATAGGCTACACGAATATTCTTCACGTTTAAACGTCACTAAAGTGACGATAGACTAAAAAAAGATTTTCAACATGTAGACGTAAGTCAACACTGACAATAGACAAGATAAACATTCTCAACTTATAGACGTGACTCAGTACTGACGATAGATTAGAGGAAGATTCTGAACTTATATATGTGACCCAACACTGACAAGATAGTAGGGGAAGACTCTCAACTAATAGACGACACTCGACACTGATGATAAAGTAGAGGAAAATTCTCAACTTTTAGACGTCACTCAACATTGTCGATAGACTAGAGGAAAATTAGACATGAATCAACACTGATAATAGACTAGATAAATATTTTCAACTTATGGACGTGACTCAACATTGACGATAAGGAAGAGGAGGATTTTCAAGTTTTAGACGTGACTGAACACTAGATAGGGTAGAGGAACGATGCCAACTTGCCGAAGTGATTCAAAGTTGACGAAAGACTACAGAAAGACTTTCAACTTACAGACGTGACTCGAAACTTACAACAGAATACTCTAGAGAAAGGTTCTTAACTTAGGGACGTGACTCAACACTGGCGATAGACTAAAGAAAGATTCTCAACCTATAGACGTGACCCTACACTGACAATAGACTAGGGGAAGATTTTCAACTAAATTACGTGACAAATATCTTGGCATTTGAAGGCGGCGCTCCAAGTTTCCTTTAAATGCTGCTAGCAAATGAAAGGCCAGCGGTATTGCCACGTTTATTTTGCACACATCCACGTCTATCCCCTGTCACCTGATCGCGCTGTAGTTTGTCTGCTTACCCTAGCCACACCCCTTTGCTACTTGGCAGCGTCACTCCAGAGCTTGCGTTTTATTCGTTTAGCTGAAATGCCAAGATGTTTGTCACAGGCCTTAATAGACGTCACTCGATACTGATGATAAAGTAGAGGAAGATGCTCAACTTGCAGACATGACTCAACACTAACGATACACTAAAGGTAGATTTTCCACTTGAAGATGTGACTCAACACTGATAATAGACTAGAGGAAGATCCTCAACTTGGAGACGTGACTCAACACTGTCTTACTTTCTTAGGTTCTATATTTGGGGGAAATTAAAAGAACAACATTTGATCTACGCATGCTGGTATTCTTATTGTTTCTTATACTGTTGATTAGTATAAAGACAAGTTGGAATAAGTAAATGTGGTGATGAATTCCTTTATAATCCCTTTCAAGGGAAAATGGCAACCTCAACGTAATTTCCATACGCAACAACCGGTGGTAATATAATAATACATATTACTCTAAGGTGGTTATATTATAATACATATTTGCGAATTGGCCAATTTGTAGAATTTAAAAAATAGCAGTAAATGATGCGTATGCATGTCCAGACGGAAATACTTTATATGGAACAAATAACTCAATTTGAACTACTTGTAAAAAGAACTCTAAACATCGCGGTCTTGTACGGTGCGGATGCTTCTTAGAACCAGTTAATTAACCGTTATGTAACGTATTCGTGTATATATATATATATATATATATATATATATATATATATATATATATATATATATATATATATATATATATATATATATATATATATATATATATATATATATATATATATATAGACCCTATATATTAACAGAAAGGAATATCCTCTTTTAAAATCGATAACATGTTTTTACAGCGAGATCATTAAACCCAACAAAGCCACAAGGTCACATTCTATTCAAGGAATAAGTAGATTAAAGTAGTATTTACTGCAGGAGATAACAGATATCCATTGTCAACATTCGTGAGTTCAAATAAAATTCCGCAATCGCCTGATTGGGTCATTGAAATAAATAAGTATTTCCTTTATTTGCCGAACTGTTTTCGTTGCACCTGTTAGCTCCTTGTCGTTCTCTTTCAGTTTTCTTGGATATTACGTTTAATCGTGTTTCCGGAAATCGGTCCCGCAGTCCTTTTCCTTGTTTTCAGCTTGAACTGCGTGACATGCGAATGGATTTGTTCCACGAAGACCTTCTGTGGAAAACATGCGACTGACCTTGGCTTATCGATCCAAACAGTCTTTCTATTTCAACCCCTCAACATACAGGACAGTCGATTGTCTCTAGAATTATCTCTTGTTGCTTTCTTTCGTTCTTTCTTTCGCTTTCGCTCACCCACTTCTTCTCCCGACTTTCCTACCTTGCTGCAGAATGAGAGAAAATGTCTGTTGAATATTTAAACACATTGGATTATTTCTTTTTCGTTTGCAATAACTTTATTTGCAAGACTGATGGAAGAACTAAATAACTCAATTTCTTTTCTATATGCATTTTCTCTTCTTCTTTCAAGAGCTAAATGTTTTCTTATTCAAGAAAGAAATTCTATAGTTCCTCTAAAGCATATTTAAAAAACAGAAAACTATGCCGTAACTTATTTTAAAATGATTGGAAAATAACATGATTGAATAGGCAGTGAATTTACTCTTTGAAGTTAACTCCATAAATTATTTTGTACTAGTACTATGCTTTCTATTTGCATACAACGTTTACATTTATTCTCAAATATGTAAGAAGTCTTTGAAACTTCTTAGTCTTACAATAGGGACGTCCTATCTACAATTATGATTAGAAGGTCGTCTAAAAGGTATTCAGCCTTTTCCGCAGGATATGATGTTAGTATTCCAAATCTCACGGTCTTATGACTCGCAGCGGGTAAGATCTAACGTTATTTGAAAAGTGACAGCTAGTAGATATGCAAAAAGTGACGGAAATCTTATAAACAAATACATAAGGTATTGGACTGTGAAGAAGAATGAACTTCCTGGAAAACTCCTCACACCCTTAAAATTTTATTTCGATAAAGGCATAGATTCTGCGCAGGCCCGCGAAGAAGTGTGTGTCGTTTATGGGCAAGATGCGTTATCAAAAACAACCCACATAGCACACTACGTCCCTGGGATGTCCCATTTTGATCCCAATCATCCCATTCAGTTCCCGGGATTATCGGGACAATGAGAAGACATCCCATGGACGTCCTGCATGGGACGTCCTGAAGGATTCCCATGTAGGATGTCCACGGGACGTCCCAGATGGGACAGGGGGTCCGAGGGAAAACCAATAGACATCCCTTCGTGGTCCCGTTGAATATCCCGTATCCCGGGATATTAGCGGACATCTGGATCTCCCTCGGAAATCCTGTGGATGTCCCAGGAGCACATATGGATGTCCCGTCGTCCGTTGCGGGCTTAGTCTCGGACATCCCGTGGACGTACTTGTGCTATGTGGGAACTAAAACATGGTTTTGTCGCGTTCATTCTGGAAATTTCGATGTTCAAAATGTTCCTCGCAGTGGGCGAGCAACAACAACAAAAGTGAATGATATCCTGGCGAAATTCAGCAAGAGCGGTAAGCAGTCAAAACATTACTAATCACCTAATATCCATCATGAAACAGGGTTAAACCATTTGGAGGAACCCACGCTACAAAAAGAGGCTCGACGTTTGTGTGCCACGTGACCTAATTCAAAAATATTTTCTCGGTCGAATTTCTTTCTGCGATTCTCTACTGCAACGTAGTAAACTCGAGCTAGTCAACCTTGGTACCAATAATTTGAAAATTGATTGTTTCTAAATTTTATTGACTCATTCCGTATCAGCACCGAGGCTCTGTGAGACAAATCGAGAGGAGAGGGGATGAGATTTTCCAATAGAAACAAATGCACTTTCTGAGACAAGAAACCACTTTCATGTCACCTTTTCGAGATGAGACAGCCTAAACTGTTGTTTCGTAGGGAAGCCCACTCACGAACTTTATTCGATGCGTTATGCTCCATCTCAAATTAAACCCAGGAAGACACGATTTAGACATAAACTGATGTTTTATTTGTTTGGTGAAGCAAATGATATTGTGTCTGTTATGGTGTTCCAAATGGCATTATGTCTTCTATCAATTGCCACTATCTATCTTGTATACTATTGTATAATATGACTATGGGAAATATATTAAAATGGTCCATATATTTCGACAAATCCTATATATAAACACAAGGACGCGTTACTGCTGATACGAAGCTTTTGAAGGCACGAAAGGACAAAATAGCAAAGAACAGGATTATTAATGCAATTTTGGCGATAGATACGAAAGACCCTCTTTAGCCGGCTGTACTTATTCATTAGAAAGTCATACTGGAAGAACAACCTGAAGCTTCTTAGCTTAAGATAGAGTTACGAGAAAAAAAATAACATAATTTTCCAAAGTGACTACATATTCCGTAATATCTTTAAGGCTACTATAATTGCCATATCGTTCATAGCAGAGTTAACGCAGCCACTACCATGACTTTAACCTCTACATGTATACTTGACTTCTGTTTTCAAGTAAAACCATATTTATTGCAAAATTACAAATGTTCCACGATCACAGTTGTCAAAGTAAGTGTAGATGAACGCAGTTGGCTTTTCCATATGGGAGCACTGCTGTGGCTGCTAATATTTGCCTTCCGTAGCTACTCCAAAAGCGGGATATGCATATTACAGTACTCAAGAAGTAAGGAAATGCGTTACTCTATATCCTCCCGTTTACTTCGAGTACTGCTAGAATTAACCTCAATCAACTTGGCTCAATTTGAAAGTGCCAAAACTGAAAACATCTTGGTAAAAACTTTCCAGAGAGAATTTTCATCAATTTTATGGAAGTTTTAAATTCCCGAGTCACGTACTTCGCACAAGTTACTTTTCATCAATGTAGCCTACCATGTGGTGACAACGAGCTGAAAGCATATAATAATCCTATAAAATATAGCAGCATCTTATTTCTTTACAGTGCAGCTGGTGTCTGTGAGGAAAAGGCAGGAAATATTCCTTCACGAAATTGTGAATTTACAACCGTCCTCTCTCTCTCTCTCCTCGCCTCCCCAAAAATACAAAACGGGATGAGGAGAGACTACGGTATTAATTTTAATACGACGAAATGCAAAGAATACAAATAATACATAGTATTAGCTTGTTGGCAGCGTGCCCTCTTGCTGGTTCATTTTCCTAACTCCTCCACCAACAGAGTCCAAAGCGGCTTTCCGCACGCTAAAACGCAATCTTATGACGGGAATAAATTTCCATGGTCTGCACACAAATGGCTCTTTTAAGAAGCTGACAAATGGATTTCTGTTTCCGGTTACGTGATATGCCCTCCTTTTTGTGGAAAATCCTCACGGAAATTCCGTGATCGAGTTTCGTTTCGAGACTCAAGATGCACATATATATTTTTTTTATTCGTTTTGTCGTGAGACGTACAACCCTTTCTCTTCTTCTGGCCAAAACACCACTTAATTATCCGTTTGACTGATGTCAGTAATCATCGCTCATATATTATACTCAACAAAAATGTTTCCTAAACTACAATGCACACTATTTGATATTATATCTATTGACTTCCCATCTAAATTACTTTATCATTTTTCAATGTAATTTTAAAATGTGTGAAATGCCAATTCTTTACACTTACTTATACTGGAAAGTGAGGTAGAATTTATGCTTTATAATCTAGAGATCTGTCCTCATTCTTGACCTAGTGGATAACATGAGCGTCTTTGGTACACGTGATGCCGAATTCGATTCCCTGTTGGGAAACATTGAAATTTGAATGCATTACGGGAATTTCTACCATAAAATATAGATTCACGTATTTTTTTAATGTCTTACAATTTTGCTAAGGAAGATGATGGTGATAATGAATAAAATGGTGGAATAAAGAAAATGTAAAGAAACAGGAGAAAGTCCTCGTGCATGATGAGTATCTACCACAAAGCCCATTTGAAAGGAGCTGGGGACAAATTAGGGACCCCCACGCACCAGAGATGGGCGCTTCACTACTGATCAACCATGGACTCTTAGGTTCATATCTCATACAGCCTCAATGCTGGAAAAAGAAGCAAAACTTCAATAAACAACCAATCTAGAGGTCCCAGACTGTAATACCGATCATTATTTTTCATTGCTTTTCTACCTCAATCCCAGCTTTCAAATTTTAGGGCGAAACTTTAAAATTCACCTAAGCGATAGAAAGCATGCCATCATATTTGAGACAGTTGCATTTCTGGATTAGTGCAAATTTTAAATTTGTCCCAAAAAATGAAACCAGAAAGTAGATTGACAACAATTTAGTTTCGTTTAATACTTTCGGGATGAACTCGTATAATTGTAAACTTTTATAAAGTTCAATCTGGAAACATGAGAAAACACACAAACATATGTTCTGAGAAATCGTATTGCAAATGCCAAGGAACATACTTGCAAATGTCATGAAGTACGAAGTTGTAAGAGTAGTATGTTCGTAATAGCCTATTAATAAATGATAGATCCTAGTAGACTGCTTTCAATAATTAGTTTCATAGGCACATAAACATATTTAATATAAAATTCCACCTAAAATACTGGATAAGTTGAGTAATTTCATTGTTACTACACTTTATTTTGAACTGTTTTACATTAACCCCTTCAGTGTGGGTAGCGAATTAACTCGTGTCTTCAAAACGCACCTGCTGTGCGGATGGCGTATATATACGCTTTCATTTTGCTTTGGCTATTTTGTATTGCGTATGGCGAATATACTTGCCCATAGTATGAGTAATGTTATTCCCGACAATATTTAGCGAGTTTGCGCTCACCCAGGAACCCCAAGAGACCACACAGAAAAATTGGGCTTAATCTGCTGAGGCATTCCCAAATTTTGTGTAACCTAACCATATGATGATGATGATGATGATGATGATGATGACGATAACCATAAATACGACAATGACAAGTTGTAGTAGCTAATTAGAGGCAACAAAGATCATAATGCCGAAAATTTCATTGTGATTGCTTGAGATGTTCAAAAGTTATTACAAGGTAACAAATTCCAAAGTTCTAAAAAAAATAATACACTTTTTTACAGCGGTTCGCATCTGAAAATTACGCACTGAAGGGGTTAATATACGAAGTTTTGTATGTGGAGGTTTTTTAATACACATAGCATACGGGGCGTTCAGACCACGAGGAAATCAAGTTCAATTACCAGAGTTGTAAGAAGAAAAACACGAAGTTTGCGAGGTATTTCCACTCTTAAGTACATGGAAAAGTTAGTACTGTTTCTCACATTACAACAGTTATCTACTGTATCACGACATAAATCTTTTAATCTCTGAAAGAAGCTTCAGATAGAGATCCTAAAGATGAAACATGTGTAAAATGACAAAAAGTTGGTTTGAAACGAGCCTCAAATAAATATCTTAAAGATTAAGTATGTCCAAATTTATCAAACGTTGACACGAAAGGAGCTTCTTCAGATAGAGATCCTAAAGACGACATATGTACAAAATGACCAAAAAAGTTCACTTGATTACCTTGTGCACTGAACGCTCATAAGGTATCTTATTCGCCTGCACTAAGTTTGAAAATTCCATCCTAAGAGGCAGTAGAAGGGAGAATTAGAACATCGTTACAAATTTCTTCTAAATCAATGCACATGAAAACACGAAGTTTCTATAAAGGTAACCAAGAAAGTTCTGACAATTTTGTGGAGATCTGTGTTCCATCGGCCCCCACACATGAGTTGAATGCGAATGGAGATAAGGCGAAGGTCAGTTGTTGGTGTGGGTATATCCACACCTTGAACTTACGTAAGTACAGAGTGAATAAGGGACCTACACAGAGCGTCATAAGGGCATGTATGCTGTACGAGTTCAAATTGAGTCAAACGCTGCTGCAGCGAGGTGATAGATATGCCAGGACTTTGGTGAGGGTATTGTCGCTACGCGAGCAGTGCAGTGGTGTTTAAGAAACACTCGAAAACCCTTTACGTGCCGGAAGATCAACACATTTACAAAATGAAGATTTTCAGGCAGCAATTGAGGTCAACAGTGGCCAGATATTGTGACGAACTGGGATTACAATTCAGTGTGAATGAATAAACCATTTGACAGCACCTCCATCAACTTGGGGAGCACTACAAGTTGGGCCGATGGCTTCCACATGATTTGACTCCAGGCCAGAAGGCAAAGCGAGCAGACACCTGTGTTTCTTTACTGTCTCGTCTGGGGAAGAATCCATTTCCAGACAGCGTGTTTACATGCAATGAGAAGTGGGTACTGTGCGAAACTCCACGGCGGCGTCACCATTGGTTAGCATCCCATAAACCGGTTTCCAAACAGCCGAAACCAGCACTGCACCAGAAAAAGGTCCTCCTGTGTATTTGGTGGACTGCTCGCGAAATCGTGCATCAAGAACTGTTGCCAGATGGTCAGAACATCGATGCGACTGTGTACTGTCAGCAGTTGAGCTATGTTCAAGAAAAACTCGAAACTGTGGAGCCAGCTCTTGTGAATTGCACAGGGGTCCTCCTGTTACAGGACAACGCTAAACCCCATATGGCTAGAATGACCCGCGACACCATTCTAGGCCTTGCATTGGAAACACTATGACATCCAGCATACTTCCCGGACATTGCACCGTCCGATTATCACCTTTTTCTTTCCTTGGACTATCACCTTAGAGGACGCCAGTTCAAATTTCCAGTAGAGGTGCAAAATGCACTTGATACCTTTTTCGCTTCACGGTCCACCAAGTTCTACTGCGATGGAATTTATCGTCTTTATAGAGCGTTGGTAGAAGGCCGTCGATGGTGATGGGGAAATTTTTTGATTTTCCAGGTACGTCTTAGGTGACATATCGATATTCGAATGTGGTGGGTGAAAAAGCGACAGAACTTTCTTGGTTACCTTTATATATATATATAATAGCCTAGTCTGTTGATCTTTACAGTTTGTTTGTACATCCCATTCTCTCACACAATTTCAATATTGCGGACACTGATGTTCATTTTGCAACTGTCGGATTGAGAGATGATTTGCATGTTGGGTTTTCGACACTCTAAACTTAATTTTCATTAACAGTTTTTCTCGATCCAGAAATCTTGTAACGTATGGTATTTATAATGTGAAATTATAAATAAATATGTAAATATAAAGTTTATTAATATTTTCTATTTATTTGGTATTATGCCGCAGAAGGAACGAATATTTCAGCTATTATATTAATTGAGGATAATCGAATACAATCGCAAAAATGTTTTACAAAATAAACCCTGACACAAAAACCTCAAAAAATTTTAAATTAACATGAGTCATTTAGCTGTTACAAGCTACCGAAAGCGAAATATTGTATCAAGGTCGGGAAAAATAACGAAACTCTTATCCTAAGGTTAGGTTTCATTAATGTAGCAGTAAGTGTGGAAGAAATGAAATGAAATGAAAACTTAGAGTTTTACGCCCCACGCTAATTCCGACTAGGCTAAAAGAGACGGTAATGATGAGAAATGAATTAAGTAGTGGAATGAAGAAAGTGGGAGGAAACGGGAAAACTCGAGGAAACCCACGCATACTGTATTTGTCCACCACAAAGTTCACTTGGCGTAGCAGGGACCTAAAGCATAGCGTTGAACGCTCTACAACTGAGCCTCCTTGGCCCTTAGATGTGGAACTGTAGCGGCAACAAAGATAACCTAGGAGAACTTAACGTTTATTCTGAGGTGAGGTTTCATTAACGTACCAGTGGGTGTGGAACAAGCGTGGAAACAAGGTTAACCTAGAAGCATAGAAGGAAATTCATGAAGTCTTCTAAAAATGATAGATCAGTAACTGAACACCTGTATACGTTCAATATTCACTGATGCAGTAATGAAGTCTATGCTTGAAATGATCAATATGTTCTTTTAGCTCAGCTTGATCCAATATTTCGTTCTCAAGTTATACCATTTCAAGTTCGGTGCAATTTTCGGGTAGCTGTAATCCGAAATAATGTATTTGTGTACCCATGTTGGCATAAATATGCGAGCTCCTTAGTATAGTTGTTAGAACGTTGAACTCACATCCTCGTAATCTCGGGTTCGATTCCAGGCCAGTACATCCTAATTTTCAGCATCGATCCAATGTCGTGAGGCGAACTGGGGAGTCACGGAAATAAAAGACGCGACGGACTGCTAGGTCCAGAAAGTTCCCAATACGCCTGTTAGAAATAGAGCGACGCAGCGCATTGAGCACTTGTTCATCGCTAGGCTTGTATAGTTCAGCAGGTCGGTAAGAGATGGCGTTGGACCGGCTCAGGCGCACAAAGAACAGTTACGCCAGTGGTTAGTTATTTTTATGTTTATATATATAAACAAACTAGAAATGTTTAATTTACTTAATAAGGAGCATACCTTTTAAACTCATTTTTATGCTTTTAAGCACAAGGTGTTCTGGAACATCAAAATATTGCTAAATGAACCGTCACCAAACACACCACATACATGTATTGGTATGTATTAGTATGTGGTGTGTTTGGTGACGGTTCATTTAGCAATATTTTGATGTTCCAGAACACCTTGTGCTTAAAAGCATAAAAATGAGTTTAAAAGGTATGCTCCTTATTAAGTAAATTAAACATTTCTAGTTTGTTAAACACCGATAATAGAAAAAAATAACATGGACATATTTTTAAATGTCAGTATTTTAATGTATTCTCATCATCTAGTGAAACTTTTAGTGTACATATAAATGCTTCTCCCAAACTAATATGTGTCACTGCAATCAAAAATGTGCAAGTTTGTATGACAAATAGTAACAGAGAAAGATGAAGGAAATAAACAGAAAAAAAAGAAGACAATTATTTTAACTGTTTTACTCAACTGCTTTTAGTGACTGTAATTAAATTTTAGGAACAAAATCGCATCAATCAAGCTGTCACTCTAGATGTTTGCGTTACGTCACTTAACACAAACATTCCTAGAAACAAACCAAAGGAAGAGATGCTACTAAAATTTCACCTTCCATTGCAAGAGATGTGCGTGCAGCACGCGTCAGTCTGCTTCTTCCACGAAAGCCTTCTTCTTAGTACAAGCGCTGGAACACTTCTATCCACAGGTTTCACTGAGTATAAAATGTTGATCTAATAAATCTTTACTGGTTTTGTTGTACACAACTAAAGCAACTTATCAAATATGAATGTACTTCTGTAAAATCTGTCTATTAACTGAAGTCGACTCATTAATGATTCTAGATTTAGAGACCCTATCTTGCATACCTGTCGCCCAACTTTTAGTGAATACTGAAAAATACCCGTTATTCTGACAGCGGTATGTTGTACAAATATACGAAATCCTTATGTTTACTACGGAAATCTGTACGGAGCATACGTTATCCATATGCTACATACGTACTGTCTTTCTCCGGCTTAGATGTTACATTACGCCGCTGCAGGATGTCTATCAGTCTTCCGTATATTACGTACGTATACGTATACTACACACGTCAGCAATCTGTTATAAATTTTCATCTGTATGTGAGATCGTGACCGCCTATATACACTGATTTCTTTCGTGCGGGAAGTACATTTATTTGAACCACTTATACGGGAAGTAAGCATAAAACATAGGTTTCAGTTGTACGTTTGCTGCAGGGTGTTAGATAGGGTTATACGTTAAGTCCAAAAACTACAGAATTTACGCATGTAACCTACGTTTTTAAGAAATACACGCAGGATCTACGTTTTCTTTTTCAGTGAATCCTGCATATTTCACGCCCTCTTTCTCAGCGCCTATAAGTCTGATTCCTTTTCTGGTTTCAAATACAGCATTTAATTTTCAAATCTTCAATAATAATAATAATAATAATAATAATAATAATAATAATAATAATAATAATAATAATAATAATTCTCACTAATTTATATTTATTTCCAACAAAACGTCTGCATGCCATTGTAGTGCAAAATGAAATGTAATTTTCAGTTTAACATCCGACGATTATGCACCAAGGCTAAGAAAGACGGTTATGATCAAAGATATGATGGAATGAAGAACTTGGGGGAAACGAAGATTGCTGTGTGTATAGGGCTGGATCCAGGATTCTCTGAGGTGGTGTACCAATAACTACCAGTACATTTGAATTAAAGTTTTTTTTATGCTTTTAGTCATCTATGATGTGAATGAGGAATTCCTTTGGAAATGCTAAGTGTCTGCTCTCGATGAATTCTTTTCCTTCAACCTTCAGAAAATTGACTTAAACTATTGATTTTGCAAAACTCACTGCTAGCTTCCCACTTTAGGTAGTGTATATTTACAACGAAGGGGATGCACGTGTACCTTTGCACCCCCTAAATTTGGCTCTGTTTTATATATATATATATATATATATATATATATATATATATATATATATATATATATATATATATATATATATATAGTGAGTAGTGTCAGTGAGTACCGGTAGTACTTAACTTACAGATTTGGTAGAAATGCTTAAAGGTTGTCCTCATATGTCACAAGTACTGTGTAGTAAACTGTCTTCCATTGATTACCGTAAAATAAAAAGTATACAACAAGCAAAACAAAAAATACCAGATGAAAAATAGTTAAATACCAAAATGACATGCTGTTGGAATGTTGGGATGTTAATAGGCAACACCTACATGTAATTTCTGCATTAAACTCACAGGTTATAACACGAATTAATTAATTGTATTTAAAATAGAACGTAAACATGTATACACCACATCAAAAGAGATTTTGGAATGTTTTGTTTAGTAATTCCATATAGGGTCAAAGAGCTTTAAAATACATGCAGATAAAGTTGAAACAACAACTAATAAAAAATGAGTACATACGACACTTACGTACTAAAATTATTTAAATATTGAAAAAATATCATGTTGTACAAAGGTTAATGAACGAAAATCCATTACGTAACTAATTATCTGTGTGACAATGTATTAAAGGTTATTTATATGTTAATTTCCATGAGAAGGACGTCTCCCTGAATTCGTTTTAATCAATAATACAACGATTACGTAGTTGAGAAGAAAGGTCTCATCCAAATTGCAGAAACTGCCTGTAAATTTAAACTGCCACACTAAATAATGTTTTATATTATGAAATTTCACATCACGTTAAACTGTTATTGACAAAAGTTTTCATTTATTAGCAGAATGGGCATTGTGCATAATGCTGTCCACATAAGAAACCCTGCAACACACACACACACACACACACACACACATATATATATATATATATATATATATATATATATATATATATATATATATATATATATATATATATATATATATATATGATAAACATGTAAAATAATACTTTGAGCAGATGATGCAGCATAGAACAAAGTTTTATAAATCCTAACACTTGAGGAGGTCAAAACAGAACGGGCTGAATTATAAAACTTTTTTCCCTTTTTAACAAAACAGAGTTTGAGTTTTGTGTTAGACAAAAACACCGTGTTAGTGGGTTTTCTCGGAGTTACCCTGTTTCCTCCCACGTCCTACATTCCACAATTTCCTTCATTCTCCATCATCATCGTCTTCTTTAATCTAGCCCATATAACACTTGTAAGTGAAACTTAAAGCTTTAATTTATTTTTTTCTTCTTGAGTTGTATCCCTTTATATCAGCTGGTCTTAAATGTAGTTAGACTTTTACCCACGAAATTGCTTTAGTTTCCCAAATATATATAAATCATATATATTTGTATATAATTCATAGCAAAGCAGACTGACAGTTGAACAAGTAGATGTGTGAAAAAGTGAAGGAATTTCTTTCATCAGACGTAAAGTATTGCCTCTTGAAGAAGAGTGAACTTTGCGCACAACTGTGCATCATTTTAGAATTGTATTTCAGTAAAAACGAAAATGCAAGGAAAGGCCGTGAAGAAATGTGTATTGTGTATGGGAAAGATACGTTATCAGAATCAACACCCTAAACATCGTTGAGTCGCTTTCGTTTTAGAAATTTCGATGTTCAGAATGTCCCTCGCAGTGGGCAACCAATTACAGCAAAAGTGGAAAGTCGAACAAGACTGACATGTAAGCAGCTGACATCACCAATGAACTTAAACATCCATTACCAAACAGTGTTAAACAGTTTGGAAGAAGCTGGCTACGAAAAAAAATCTCGACTTTGGGTGTCACATGATCCGACTCAAAACATTTACTCGATCGAATTTCTACGTGGTTATCTCTACTCAAACGTAACGAACTCGTACCATTTCTGAAGTGGTTGACCACGAATGATGAAAAGTTATAACCTACTAGAACAGTACTAGAAAAATATTGTGATCGAAGCGTGGATATGCTCCTTAGTCTGTAACAAAGCCCTCATTGACGCCAAGAAAGATTTTGTTGTAGGTTTGGTGATATTGGTAAAATATTATTTAATATGAACTGGTGCTCCGGAGCAGAACGACAGACTCGGATATGTACTGTTGACAGTTAATGTGAGTGCAACTAGCAATTCAAAAGAAATGACCAAAACAGGTCAAGAGTAAAGTTGTCCTATACTACGTTGGCAACGTCAGACCGTATACATCTTTAATGAACCGTCAGAAATTGAGAAAACTTGTCTGGGAGATTTTAATGCATTCAATGTATAGCCAAGATCTGGCACCGTCAGTGACCATTTGTTTCGGTTTCTAAAGAACTTGTTGAATGATGTTAACTTAGTTTCGAAAGAGGCCTGTGACAACTACGTGTCCCAATTTTTGACCAGAAGAACCTTCATTATGAAAGTTCTATAACGACGGGTTTGTACTGTTGCCGGGGGAAAATGATAGAAGTTCATTAAACAAAGTGGTGCATATGTGGTTTTCATAATGTTATTTTCAAATCACAATAGATGTATTCTCAATATTTATCTCTAAAATGTCAATACCTTTTTAGACAACCGGATGTATAAAGCTAGATGCGCGTTTGTCTGTTGAACAAATCCACACCATTGGCTTGGCATACTTTTAGGTAACTTTAGGGAAGAAACCTTAGACTATTGAGAATTAGAACTATGTACAGAAGGTTACCCACGAATAAAATAGTCGACTTTGAATCACTTATCATGCTAGTAAATCCCCATTCTTCACCATAGATTGTGTTCAATTCGACGGCCGCGGGCTGGAACGATCACCTGGTATCATAGTTTCCACTGTAGCAAACTTCAGAGTAGAATGGGAAGAAAAATATCTCGCAAATGTCCGAGTATCACTTTGGGAAATTTCCGAAGACCGTGTAAAGTATGAGAACGATGTTCATAAGGTTTGTGTTTGAAGAGTACAAATCCATATTAGTTCTTTGGCGAGAAGTCCGTGGATTTAAAGGGATGGACGAAAATGAGGTCACTGGAATTCCCTTTGACGTGGGAGACCCTGGTTTGATTCCCGGCGAGAGCTCATAAAGTTCCGTGGCTAATTCCGATTCCGGTTCACGTCTCACATAGCCTCGCTATTGAACTGAACGCTAAAAAATCACCTCAAAGTAAAAAAAAGAACATATAACATCCATTGTCTCAATCGATTCTCAGGCCAGCTAGCATCCTTGACGAACTAAAAACTGTTGGGTTGCATAACTCACAGGCAAAATGGTTCACTGAACTTTTACGTACTTCAAATTTTAACCCTCCCGCAACCCCTTCGAGTCAACAATCAAAAGAAAACAGCTTCGTATGTGATTGTATCTGGTTAAGATATATTTGTGTACAAAATATGACGATTCTAAGTGACTCATTTCTACTCCAAAATATGATGACACACACACACGCGCTCTTTTTAATTATATACTAGCTGTAAGCACCTAGCATTGCCGGGATTTGATTCATAATCTGGATACAAAGAGTAAGCGCCCATGGTTTTAGTTCAGAACCTGAATACAAACAGAAGAAATTCATTGACCGATTATTCATCATCTGCTGCCATGTAAGCCTGCATAAGACAAACGTAATGTAGGTTGCATAATTCACGGCGTTCTTAGAAACGGCGAGAAAAATACATACAGTTTACTCCCCAAATCTGAACCCCCGAGCCGAAAATTGAAAAAAGTACTTCGTACGCGATTAGACCTGGTGAAGATCTATCGGTCTACAAAATTTAGGAAATCAACGTCTCTTCTTTCTATACGAAAACCTGATGATAGACATGCACACACACACACACAGAGAGAGAGAGAGATATTATTAACATTAAGCCAACTGACTGATGATCTATGCAATTCAGCTTCATTCGTCCGAGTACTCTCACTCT
The DNA here is from genome assembly GCF_964235325.1 of Thermobia domestica. Lineage (NCBI taxonomy): Eukaryota > Metazoa > Arthropoda > Insecta > Zygentoma > Lepismatidae > Thermobia > Thermobia domestica. The sequence continues at coordinate 231,836,973 of NC_137461.1, read as the reverse complement.
CATTCTCTCTCTCTCTCTCTTTCTCTTTCTTTCTTTGAAAGATTACTTTGTTCAGCATATCTGTTTCATACGCTACCAATTCTGCTATTTTACACACACACACACACACACTAAACATAGAAAAAAGCTGAAAGTCTATATTTTCACATAAAAAGACATGTTTGCACAACTCGTAGCTTAAAAGAAAATAGTGTCCTTTCATTCAGGGGTAAAAATGGATCTGTAAAGATAAAGGAACCCATGACGTCACACCGTACCCCATGCCTATCTTTGCCCATTGTATTTTTTTAAAAAAGTGGGGGGACGCCACAGACATTTTCTGGAAGTGGGCGGACAACGTCCCCTCGCGTTCCCCCTCACTTTTACCCCTGCTTTCAGTACCATACTCTATCCAGTGCACTGGTAATTGAGCAATATTGTTCAATTCAAGTAATTCTAACTACCATTGGAATGATATTTATACTGTTCGCGCAATATTTAGATGCTCAATAAGGATCATGTGCAATGCATGTATGATGTAAGGAGAGGAACGAAGTTTAACACATTCAGACAAAGTGCAGTGAATAATACCCCGTTATTGGCTGACCTAAAACGTAAGAAACGCTTGAATTTGCTGTCTTTTGTTCTAACCGGTATGACTGTCGCCTTTGGTGCGAGTTGGCCCGGGTTCGTTTCCCAATGAAGACACTCGGTTAAAAACGTACATAACAGCTTTCTTAGGCCAGCAATCTCAGTGATGTTTATACTGGGTTTTCTTCGTTCACACCAGGCAAACGCCGAGATGATACTTAGTACGCAGATCCCAGGCCGCTTCCTTCATTTCCATATCCCCGGATAATGTACTCACCGAAAGACCTCATCCTTTGTATGTGATGGGTTTAAAGTGATAGATGTTGGCAATGCCCAGATATGTGCAAATAAAAATAAATGGTAGTCTGAAATTTCCAAACTATTCTACGTATAGGTAGGGCCTATGGGACGTTTCACAGAAAGGTTATGTCAAGTTGTCCATCTGTTCGTCTGTCTGTCGAAAGGTATCAGAGTAGTAAAAATATAAGAGACAGAGAGAAACCATCTTCGGAATGAATTCAAATCCCAAGAATAATTTTCATCTCCGTCCTTATCTTGCTGTTACAGCAGGAAGCTCTAGAAATTTGTCTTTTGAGCTTCAATTATAACAAAGCTAAACTAATACGAGATTAGATTTATCGTCTCAGGAATAGACCCTCTTTGCACCCTTATCTTCCTACTAAACCCGGAAGTTATTGAAATCCACATCCCTTTGATCATGTTTTCCATTATACGTATATTGTATAAAAAAATCTATCTAACGAAAGATCCTTTTCAGCACCGATGTCATATGAAACATAAAGCTATAACTATAGGTAGGATCTGATTAGTTACCTATAAGACTTGCGTCCGTTTCAGTAGCGAGACTATATGAAACGAGGACGTAAAGCTTAACGTGGAATCCAACCACATGAGCTCCCAAGGAAAATCAAACCCAGAGTCTCTCTGTACAGTAAATGTAAAATCTATTGGATTATCAATCTGAACAATCAATCGGAAAAAGAAAACTTAACATATGAGTAACAAATTTCTTTTAATATTTGATGGTGTATAAGGCCTATATATTCTTCACTCAAGATGATACTTCAAACGTTCGTACAAGAAAAATTACGGGTAACATATGGCGGGAAAGTAAGATCATATTCACCCTTAAATTGTGTATATATGTATGAACTCATAAAATTTGTAAGAAAATATATAGAGATAGGCGCAAGATACTTCATGTTGAATTCAGTTGTTAATTTGTAGAGTACAAACCAAGGGTCGGATCTGCACGTAGAGGCCTGACGTTTAACACTGTATAAGAATAGTACATTTTCTATGGTAATAAATTTTATAATAGACTTCCTACCTCCTTAAAAAATAAATGATCAGGTTTACATGGAACAGTTAAGTGTAATCTACTTGAACATCGTCTCTATTCGGTAGGGAAAACTCTCTCAAGTGCATAATCAACAGTAATGTTGTCACAAAAAATATCTGCAATTCAAAAGATTAGAATGAAATGTTCTGAAATGTTCTGTAAATTAATACATGTATTTACAAGATCTATGTTATATTTATCTAAGTTAGAATAGTAGAAAGTTGAGTTCCTATTTAAGCTAAGTATCAAATATTATATCCGTAGGATTTAAATGTATCCATACAATGCATACAATGTTTTCAGGCGGGTCCAATTCATACTTTCACTATGCAAATGGTGTATATGATAAATGAGAATAATAAATACAATACAATACAATACTAAGCTTAATTACATTTATAGATTGGCATATGCTTCATCTGTCGATATCTTTTTCGTTAAACATTAACAGTAATAAAGTTTTTTTATATACACACATGTGCATTTTTAATGTTACATGTTATAATTGTCACTTTAAAAAAAATCCACAATGTTATTCGCGTTTAACGGAGGAAAAAATGTTCGAAGATCAGACATATATCAATCAAACGAGCTTATTCACCTGAACAAAATGGCATATGTGAGTGTACAAGCTCGTGCGTAGTTTTTGAGGAAGTGAAGGGAGGAAATTATTTTTAATTTGTAAACCTAAAATTTGATGCTATACGAGCACCAGGTCAATTACTGAGATATAATTTCATTAAGCTCTTCATTATGATACTAGCAAGACTATGGTTAATGAGACATAATCAAACAATTCTGAAATTCCAAACATTTCTACAAAGATAAATAGAAACTCAGTAGTGTGTCTTTCTAATGTTGTTGAATCGCTACTGCAATTGCAGCAACCTGCTACATCGCGTGTTTAATAGCGACTGCATTCAATAGAATAACGTTAGCTAAATGGAAGACTTAATGCGTGATCCGTTAAATTAACGTCTACGGGAGAGAAAGAGAACTTTCCGTTATTTGAATTCTAAGAAACAGCTGAATTGTTTCGCGGTCACTAATAAAACAGCATGCATGACTATTTTAATAGCATGTTACGCTTGTGGAGCACTTTCGTTAAAAACCACAAGAAATGTGATGCAGAAAAGAGGGAACTATGCAACACCTTGTTGTAATTCAGCTGCATTAGCATTGCATTGATTTTTTTGTTTTCGTTCTGGAACTTGCGATTTCTAGCAGGAAATGATTTTTTTCAACACTTGTTTGAGAAAATAAATGTATTGGTAAGATTACAGAATTTGAAAACATAAATTAGCATCATGTTGAAGAAAACTTAGCGATAAGTTGTGAAGAGAATATGAAACGAAGAAGAGACTGAAAAGGAAAACTGAATGTTGATTTGATTGTACGGAAACTATAGGAGTTGTTTTAAGAAAGTAAAATCTGTAACGACGAATTAATGAAATTGTTGCTTTCTTCAATTTACACTATGCATTGGCAACACTGTTGCTGTTTGACTACAAGAAAATGTGTATTGTAATTATAATTTCAGTGAAATGAGTTGCGTTTCATATTATAGTTCCAGAATATAAGAATCCAATGTTAGAACTACATATGGTATAGATATATACGTAAAGAGACGGGGCATTTTTTGGACCCTGAATTCAATTCAATTTTTTATATATATATATATATATATATATATATATATATATATATATATATATATATATATATATATATGTGTGTGTGTGTGTGTGTGTGTGTATGTATGTATGTATAATAACATACCAATAACATATACAGAGCGTTCAAAAAGTCTATACACCTGAATCGTGGCAAGTCAAAGTTGCATTCAAAGTCACATGAAATAAAATTTTATGCGAAGGTTTGCAACACTGCTATATTATCGCCTTGCGTGAAGTTCCTTTCTTAGACTCCAATCGGCAAAGTGACGTTGAAGTGATTGTTGCATCTAGTTAGCGGTCTCTGAAACAATGGTGTTAACTTTGGAACAACGAATATTCCTGATTGAACATGTGTTCCGTGAACATGGTGAGTACAAACAGGCAGTCAAAGATACGTTTGCAGCCTGTTTCCAGCTGTTTGCAGCTAGGTTTCCGGATACACCTGTTCCGAATCGTCACACTGTAAGGGCACTGATCGATAAATTTAGAGACATTGGAACGTTAATGGATTATGATCGAAGTGGTAGACCGTCAGTGCTCGATGAAGAAAAAATGCTACACATATCGGATGCAATGCAACGTAGCCCCCATAAATCACTTCGAAAACTTGCCCAGGAAGAAGCAATAAGTGTTGGTACGGCACAAAAGGCGGTTCGTAAGAAACTGCGTCTTATCCCGTATAAGGTGAGAGCGGTGCAGCAGTTACTTCCTCCCGACAGTGTAGAACGAGTGCAGTATTGTGAATGGTTTACACGGTTTGTTATGGACAAGTCTGGTCTGACGATGTTTTGGATAATGTTTTTTTTTTTTTTTTTTTTTTTTTACTGTTGAGGCCTGGTTCCATTTATCAGGTTACGTCAATGCCCAGAACTCACGTTTGTGGTGTGCAGAAAACCCACATGTCATACATGAAGTTCCTCTGCATGACCAGAAGGTAGGGGTGTGGATTGCAATATCCAGAAGAAGAATAGTCGGCCCCATATTTTGCAGAAAAACAATAGATTCAACTCGTTATTGTGAAATTATTCACCAGTTCATGGGAGAACTAATCGAAGACGAAATTCGTAATGCTTGGATACAACAAGATGGCGCTACAGCACATACAGCTCGCCAATCCATGAGATTACTGCAAGAGGTTTTTGGAGATCGAATAATTTCAAAGGGATTGTGGCCACCTCGGTCTCCTGATTGACCTCCTCCGGATTTTTTACTTCTGGGGCTATGCAAAGAATTCTGTTTATAAGGAGAACCCCCCACATTACAAGAATTCGAAACAGCTATTCGAGATTTTGCTCATAGCATTCCACATGAACAACTTGTGAGAGAGTTTGAGAACAAGAAGAAACGTGTGCAAGCATGTTTACAGGCTCATGGGGGACATTTCCCACATTTGCTGTGAAAATGTGTGTTAAAATGTGTGTGTATATGCTACACTCTGTACATAGTGCTTTTATTCCATAAAAGATAATAAATCTTGAGTAAAATAACTTTTTGTTGCTTTGAATATGTGACAATTCAGGTGTATAGAGACTTTTTGAACGCTCTGTATACATTATTGGTTTGACTTTATATCTATCTACAGGCGAAAAATGTAGTTCCATAAATGTACCTGAACTTACGCATAAAACTTGGAAGTCTAAAATCTACGAAATACGTTCATAATCCCAAGCAACTTTGTGTTAGATATATCACTATCAACCGTGGTGCTATTCAGCCGGTTCGCTAGAACCGGTTGTTAAAATATTTCGAGTTTACAGAACCATTTGTTATACCTAGACATAACAGTAAATTTTACCGTTATACAAAGGAACAGTAAATTTTAGTTTAACTATCTTTGATTTTAGAAATTCGTACAGCTACAGGGTTGAATTTATGATCTCTCAGAAACAAAAAGCGTTTATTTCTTAACCTCAAATTTTCGGATATCAAAAATGAGAACTGAGTTCACATGAGTATAGTGGTGAGCGTTATTTGAAACGCATACCGATATTGCTATACCGATATCAACAATATTGTCGATCCATTGCTGTATTAAAGTCTTTTCAATACTTTTTGCCAACCATATATTTTGGAAAATTCTTTTCCGATATAGGCCTATTTGCAGTGCTACTTAATTTCGTCACACCACCCTACTTGTCACTTCTGGTATCCAGTAGAAAATTTGCTTTTGACTACCTTGTATCGTTTGTTTCCTAAGAGAGTTATACCTATCCATCTACTCTCTCTCTCTCTCTCTCTCTCTCTATATATATATATATATATATATATATATATATATATATATATATATATATATATATATATATATATATAAAATCGGATCGCAATTCGCGATGCATAAACTTGGAAATGGGATAGAAATTGAAAAATGTATTGCAAATTGCGATGCCGATGCATCTTTACATATTTCATTATTACCACAGAAGATATTACTATTATTTGAAGAAACTTTTCTTTGAAGGATTGGTTGCTGCAAGTAAAAACATGCCTAGACTTAGAGTTACAAAACAGTTTTCTACTCTGTCTTTCTTTTCCTTTGTCGGTTCGTTACTAGTGGTTCATCCTCCAGACTTTCTTAAATTTCGGGTCATCCTATCCTTGTTTCTGAGTGTGTGAAAAAAATGACCCTTGAAGAAAAGGCGCATTAGCAGCAGAACTATAGTATATTGGAACTAGCTGATATATGCTGAAGCATGAATGGAGCTTGGATAGGTTAGTAAAAGGCAGAAACGTTTACAGTAGATCACTGAAGCAGTAACGGCATTCTTCAGCGCCGAAAATCAGAAAAAAATAGATTTGTCTTTCTCTCTTTCTCTCTCTTCTTTTCGCTTTTCATTTGAAGTATTGATATACAGACTGATATACCGGATGCCTATTTACGCCACTTGTAAAAACCAATATACAGTATTTGCAAGATTTCTCCTCGCGAGATGCCACGAACCTAACTCAAAACACATCCCGACCAAAGGGACTCTCTCTCTATATATATATAACTACTCATTATAGTACAGAAAATGAGATACAGAAGGACATGTCCACCCAATGCGTTGTTGATTCCCTACTTGCTTGACCGGTGAGTACCAGGGTTGATAAGGATATATGGAGAACAGATAGGCTCTGTAGGTCACGAATACGTTGGTTTCCATGTCGCAAAGTGAGGTGTTTTCGAACTGGAGTCGAAAAACCCGATCGACGGTTCCGACAGTGTTGTAGCCACTTGTCAGGTCACCGTGCACCACTGGAGAGGTTTCCTGTGGAAATCTTCGGAACTCTCCTCATCTCCTGACTCCGCTGCATAATTCTATGGCACACTCTACTACTAGGGAATTACTGGAGATGACCTTTACAAATTGTGATACAAATTGAAATTTTTACTACAATTTGCTACACAAACTGTAAATTGTAAAAGAAACCGCTGATATATATATATATATATATATATATATATATATATATATATATATATATATAGCGAGAGAGAGAGAGAGAGAACCGGTTGTTAAAAAATTAGAATAGCACCAATGACTATCAACTGACTATATGATAATAAATTATCATAGTTTAAAATGTTTTAATGATAATTAAAATGGTAAGAAATTAACTAAAACTGAATCTATTTCAATTTCTTCATAATCATAACAGAACTTATTATTATTCTGTTACGATTATGAAAAAATTGCAATAGATAACAGAATTTATCTGGTCCTCTCTCAGAGCAGAATCCTGTTGGCTAATGTTTATGAAAACAAAATATCAGAACGTCCCCCTTCTTAAGGTAAAGCTAATAAGAAGAAAACACATTTTCTCTCGCACCTGCTTTTGAAATAAGAACAATGTACCTAATAATGTTATAGAATCCATATTTATCTTCGTAATGTAAAACAAAAATTAAGGATTGATGAAGTAACTCCTTTTGATCTTTAAATAACGTTATTTGATACATTATTCTGTATACAAATTCAAACGCGTACTTATGTTTATTTTTCACTAAGCTTAATTTTTCAATAGAAGGATCTACTTGGTGGAAAGGTCGCAAAAATTACTCTCTTACTGCGTGATTTGAGGTGGCAGAATGACCTATATGATGCGCATTGTAAATGTTGCCAAAACTTTAACCTTTATCCGGCTCTTTTGCCAAAGTTACTGCTACTCAGAGGAGAAGTTACTGGATATGCTAACGTCCGTATATCACATACAGTAACATTTAGTCTGAAGCTTTCATATAAGCTTATAAAAAAATGTTAACGATGATAACTACTAACAGTGCCTTATTCAGTATCGAAGTAATTGAAGGGTTGGTGTAAGTTTGGATGGAGTAAGTTAACGTCTTTATACTTGATTATCTTCAAGACTCTTCGCTATACACCCAAACGAATTTTCTATTTTTTTTTTTGTAAGTAGTTCAATAACCATTTTGACAATTGCGTAAAGCAGGCAACTCAGCTCTTTAAAGCAAGTTGTTAAATGACCTAATATTTCTTTCCAAGGTGTTTCACATAAATTGAGGTGATTAATGATTCTTCGTGTACTTTAACCCAAGTTACTGAAAATAATTCCCACCCAAAGAATAAGACTGTTGTAACTCAAGATAGATTTTAAATTGTCAGTTTTCAATAGGTTATAAGTGTAATTTGAATTAATTTAAGAAAAAAATTCTCTCATTGAAATAATGTAACAATTCCCCAAAACAGAAAAGGTAATCAAGTTCCTTTACATATACATTTTGAAAATCACTTGTAAAATTGACATTTTTAGAGTTGCGATAGCCGTTTTCTTGGAGAGTGAATTATTAAATATTGCAAAAAACTACAAACCAAGTTTCATTCAAGTGGAGTAACTTTTAAATAAGCCCAGTGGCGAATCTAGGCCAGAGTTTCTGAGTGACAAAAATAATTGAAGCTATTGAATACCTTTGAAAGTTTATAATAAACTCATGATATACTTATGCCCTCCCCGCCGCTTCTAGCTGCTCCGCCCATTTTTACCTTTTAGGTCCGCCACTGGATGAGCTAAACCCAAACTCCAAGACAATGTTGAATTTAGCTTATTTCGCTCCGTTATGTATGAATGATTTTAATCCCAAAACCTCGAAGAAAACAAGCTATGTTCTATCAAAGTAACTATATCTTTGCATCAAACAGGGATAGACAGATGGAACAGAAATGCAGTTGTATCAATTGAAGTGCCTCACTTTAATTCAATACAATAAAGCAAAGTTTGTAAATGTAGTGCGCTATTTGCCATTCTATTAGTTCTAATGTTGTAAACACCGTATTATTGAAATTATTTTATCAGTTATATGATCACAACATATGAAAGATACAACACTACAAAGTTAGCCAACTTAATCATAAGTCAATCCTGTGCACAGAATATTGAAGTTGTTGGTTCTTACCGCCTTTGTTTTTTCTCGTAAACCGCGCCAAAAAATGAAGTAGTCATATGAACTATAAATATCTGTCACGGCACGGAACTTTGGGGAAATTTTTCTTTATCTCCAAATTCTTCTCAATATAGAAAAGGATTTATGTTTTATGAAAATTATGTGATGTATTGGAAAAGCATCAGTTGGAAGATATTTCAAATTAAAGTTTACGAGTTGTAAAATAAAATGAAATCTTTCAGTTTAACGTTCCACGATTATGCTGTTTACGCTAACAGACACGGATATTTAAGAGTTAATGACGATTACAAATTATTATATCTTATTAACTATACCACATTAAAGGTCTTCACTACAGCGAAATTAAACTACCGCTAATGTTAGAGTTTTTCTGTAATATCTTCAAAACAAATAAAAACACCATTATTAAGGTGAAAAGATACTAAAATATGCAGTATGCCTACTGTAGTCAGGCCTTTCATTATGGTACTAACTAGCAAGATGGCAATACATAGTGTAGTTAAGGTTCTTCACTACAGCGAAATTACACTATAACTAATTTTAGTGTTTTTCTGTAATATCTTCAAAACAAATAAAAATATTCGAAAAGTAGAAACGTAGTGAACTAGATAATACGATTTTATACATCATACCGTTATCACTACTCATCTATCTGCTTTTGATTTGCAACTGTAGATAGATTTAGAATATTTTTGTGGGTTCTGTTAATAGTGGCATACCAAAAAGCAAATAGGTGAATTGTGGTAATGGTATTACATGCAAAATCGTATTGTCTAGTTCACTACGTTTCTACTTTTCGAATATTTTTATTTGTTTTGAAGATATTACAGAAAAACACTAAAATTAGTTATAGTCTAATTTCGCTGTAGTGAAGAACCTTAACTATACTAGGTATTGCCATCTTGCTAGTACCATAATGAAAGGCCTGACCGCAGTACGCACACTGCATATTTTAGTATCTTTTCACCTTAATAATGGTGTATTTTTAGCCTATTATTATTAGATAATAATAATATTTTTTAGCACCAAGAAATTCGTTCTTGTCAATTTTCCCGAACATTATGCTTAAGAATTTACTCTCAAGTATGTTATTTTGTACATTGTAACACTAAGCATTAGTTCGTAATAACATACCAGTAAAGTAAACAAAATTAGTAATAGTATACTTAACGAACTTAAAAAGTTCCTTACTGAATTCTCTATGTCTGTGTGTGTGTCTGTCTGTCCGTATGTCTGTTATTTGCGATTTTTTCAATTTTGAACCCTGCATTCGATAGAGCATCATAAAATACCTAAGAAACTGATTAATTTTTTCGCGTCACACTTACCGTTCCCGAGATATTGGCCAAAAATTGACAGATTTCCAGATATTTAAGAAGCCATGTCTCGGGAACCATAAGTTATAGAGAGATGATATTGGTGTTGATCAATACCTAAGAGGATGGTAAACATTTTGGTACGAAATAATAACCGATGGCCACTAATCAACTGGTTACTGGCCAACTGGCCAACGTTCTCCAGATATTGGCCAAAAAATTTCGAGTTTCGGGAGATTTAAGGAGTCATATCTCGGGAACTATAAATCATAGAGAAATGATATTTTGCGAGAAACAGAAGAAGGTGCGGTCTGGCAATGCTCTTGGAGCATTCTCAACTGGTTAATTCTGAAATTATGTAATTTCATTCTTTTTTACATTATATTTTGTATAACAGTAATGCCTATAGTCCTGTCCACCAATCTAAAGGCAAACACGTACATCTTTGGTCCACTTGTCCCGGTTCTAGATTCTCGGTGGCAGTGTCTATAAACTTTGAACGTATTACGGTAGTTTCGATTCAATCTAAAGCTGAAGATTCATGTTGTGTAACCTCGATGTGGAAAAGTATGCTAAACTTAGAAAGTAAAAACAACAGTAATGCTTATAACGATTGTGCATGTACCAGTTTAGAATATTTAGTAATATTTTCTATATTAACCTTGATAGATTTTGTGAAACTTTTATTCCATTTATTTATTTATTTATTTATTGTTACAGGTAAGTCAGCATGAAAAGCTTTTCAACTAAGAACGACTAGAAGTTGAGCGTAAATCGTAAGTACTACTTTAATAAACTTTGATCAACTGAATTTAACAATAAAATACTGTATAGTTTGTATATTGGCAAGAAAATAACCATATTTAATACTATTTTGTTGATGCATGTATGAAATGCACAATGAATGAACGTATATACGAACAAAAAATGGAAACACTGATAGGAAGAATTTAATTGTTAATGGCAACGTGATTTTAGCAAGTGTTCCCAGGCTATCAGAAAGGTGAAGATATTGACATCTGGGGACGCAGACAAGGTTGGACGACGACAAGCCTGGACACTTAATTTTGGTCGCTCCCGACAAGGTTGGACAACGACAAGGTTGGACGACGACAAGCTTGGACAATGACAAGCTTGGACACTTCTCAATTTATCGTCTTGCGCCAGACTGGAACGAATTCCTGAGGTGTTCAAGCTTGTCGTGGTCGATCCCGACAAGCCTGGACACATCTCATTTTGGGTCGCTGACGACAAGGTTGGTCGACGACAAGCCTGGACACATTCCTGAGGTGTCCAGGCTTGTCGGGATCGATTTAGGATCGCTGACGACAAGGTTGGCCAACGACAAGCCTGGACACTTAATAAATAAATGGATATTAGTTGTGTTCGTCATATCCTTCAATATTGGACAACTAACCATCACTTGTGGTCACTTGGTGGGTGAATACGAAAGGTCTCGAAGATCCTTGGAATTAATCCACTAAGCAACCAGATGTTCGTTTTCTAAATTAAATGATCTGACAAATACAACTGTTTATTCACTTGTACGGGTGTACAAGGGCAGTTAGAGTTATCCATGTACAAGGGCAACTGTTCTCTCTGATTATACTGCAATGTTATTTTTATACCACCGTGATATTCATAAAAATCGTAAGAAGTACCACAGGCATGATTATTCAATTACAATATCATGTATCGATACTGAAAAATAAAAACCCGGTTTAAAATTTAAAAAAACGAGGATTAAAACTCAAAAATGCCTAGGGATCAAACCTATTCAAGCCATAGGGCATGTATGTATGAACTGGAAACGCCTTAACTGATAGAGTTTGTTGGAACAGACATTTCAAATTGGGTCGTTGACGACAAGCCTGGACACATTCCTGGGGTGTCCAAGCTTGTCGCGGTCGATCCCGTCAAGCCTGGACACATCTCATTTTGAGTCGTTGACGACAAGGTTGGACGACGACAAGCCTGGACACATTCCTGAAGGTGTCCAGGCTTGTCGGGATCGACCCCGAGATGCTTTGACATATCTCATTGTGGGTCGCTGACGACAAGGTTGGCCAACGACAAGCTTGGACACAAAAAGTGTCCAGGCTTGTCGTCGTCCAACCTTGGCGCGGTCCCGACATCTGATGTTTTCAGTGTATACATTGTATTCATCTTCAGCAATTGTGATGAGGAAATCGGACATAGTGTGCATATATATTTGGTGACTATTTAGTAGCGGAGCTTTGAATAGAGATCTCTGATTGGCTGAGGAAAATCCTGGCTCCTGATTGATTGAGCTAAAAAAAAACTGATAACATTGTGCAAAAAATTACTTTTTTTCTGTCCTTCAAATGAACTTATGTGATTTTAACTAAATGGCAGGTGCTGAATTCATTGGTGGAAACCAAAATGTTCTATCACGTCACGTTTTTGTTAGGCAGACCAAAACACATTATACGAAATGCACATATTAGGTATATGCTATCCAATGTAGGCTAGGAAAGCATATTATACTAATATTAAATTTTGTTGATTTATCCTTTAAAATACTTTCTTTGGTCGCTTACGCTTGTAGACATCTTCTGGAGTCTCTCTGACGATAGACCAGCAATACTCAGCAAGCATACTTTCGGTCCATTTTCCACTGTAACGCCTTTCAAATGTGGCAATGTCCTGATGAAACCACTCTCCGTGTTCATCACTTACTGCGCCAAGGTTTTAAGGAAAAAATCGATATGTGAGTGCAAAAAGTGTAATTTACGCCTTTTTCACTAAAGATGTAAGGCTACTTTTTTGAGTTTTAAATATAATTTCACCACACACATAAAATAAATCGGGTTTATGGGACATTGCACTTCACTGCATGTAACTAAACGTATTTTCAGCACTTTCTTGAAACCCAGATGCATAACAAACACTACCACAAAAAGAAACAATGCGACAAATCCAACCACTCCAAACGAAACACACTTAGTAACTAGCAATACAATCGAACCAAAACATACTCAAATGCTAGAACATCTGGCAGCAGAATTAGGCAACATAAATCTGAACTCGCTTATCACTAGATGTTAATGGGCTACTAACTGAAATGAAGATAGAGTAAGGAGAAATATGAGAAACTAGTGTTTCCTATTATAATTCAGAAAAAGACTCTTATGCAGTACGAGGAAATTGGAAGGATGAGAACCCTTCTTTAAACAGCGTATTCCTTCTGTAAAGAAAAATTGTCATTTGGATGATGTTTAAATGAGCGTAAATTATAAGATACATTACATAAGCAATAATTTTTATCTTAAGACATTTCTGCCTCTCCACTGGTCTAGTGGGAAGCATGTGCGCCTTTGGTGCACGGGGTCTCGAGTTTGATTCCAGGTAGGAAAACATTGAGCGACACGTAGGATTAAACTGTAGGCCCACGTCTCATATAGCCTCGCTGCTAAAAAGGTACGCTAAATTCTAATAGGCAAACCAAAATTTGATCATATTTCATCACATCCCATAAAAGTACAGGATTTCACGTACAAAATTTCAAACTTTTCAATTTTTCACAAAATTAATAGAAATATGCGATACATAAAAAATAATCATAGATTTGATTTTCTCATGCAAAAATACATAAGAAAATCGTATTTCCATATAAAGAACAGATTTCGTGTTGCACGGTGTAATCAGCATGTGAATTCGTTGACTGATACTCAAACTTTTAATTACCCTTAATTTGTTTTTCTTTTCTTTTGTTCAATATGAAAGAATAATAAAATTGTGCAGACCTAGTTCAGGTTCTAAGATTTTAATTTTAATTCAAATTATTAGACTCAACATTCAGTTTCTGAATGTTTTAAGATTCTTACAATATTACGTGAGAAAATACGTTCGAACTTAGTCCAAATTACTACTTTGTAAGTCTGTCCTAATTTCTAGTGGATGTGGCATATGATTTTCAATATCAATAAAACTAATGCGTGCATGACATTCAAATATAATTAGTATACAGTGTGTATATCCAAATTGGAAACAAAAAATTAAATGGAATACTTGCAAGAAAATTATCTCTCACACAAAGATTAATGTTTCCTATGAAATCGCTTAATCTTTATTAAGTCTTTTATCCTTTGTGGTATCCTATGTACGAGTTTAGCACATTTTGCCTTCAATTTAGCATCATGATAAAACAAATTGTTGATTTCCTCGACCAATTTATGTTTGGTTGTAATGTGCTTCTTCTTTAGCTTTTCCTTCATGAAGTTCCAAAGGTTTTCAATCGGTTCATATCAGGACTAGTACCCGGCCACGTTACCACAGCTTTGGCCCCGTGGCATGTGGCTCCATCATGCATAAAGATGAATTGTACGTCATCAAACCAGACTGAAGTCTGAGAAAGCAATTCTTCTTGAAGAACTTGTAGGTATTGGTCCTGCTTCATTGTCCTCTCTACTATATACAGTCTTCCAGGCCCGAAGACACACCCCAGACTGTGACTGAAGTAGGATGCTTCACGGTTTGTTGGAGACATTCCAACTTCAATTTCTCCCCAGGTCGACGTCGCACATATTGTGAACATTCATCAGACAAAAAGACACATGATTCATCATTGAAACACAATTCTCCACTCTCAGCAGTCCAATATTCTAGGCCTCGTGTCCATTCAGGCCACTTCTTTGCCATGATTGGAGTAGACTCTAATTTGTGTTTTCTTTCTTGACCGCGTGCACTCCCCGGGCACAAAGAATCCTTCGAACACTTTCAGGCCAAATGTCTGCGCTATACTCAGCCATTTTTTATGCTTAAGTCTCTTATAAGTTGCACTTCCGTTTCCCAAAGCCAATCTTTTTAGTTTTCTAATACCAATTAGCGATAGCTTTGGTTTTCGCCTACACTTCCCATCGAACAGAGATTCTACTCAGAATGTTTTTGTTCTATCCCAACTCTACTAGGAATGTGTCGCCGTGTATATCTTCCTTCCACGAGAAGTATTTTGTTAACTTCCACTTTACGCGGAGAAAGGTCATTTGCTTTTTCCATTATGCTGCGATTACAGGACTTCACAAAATAAAAGATTGACACACAAAACACGTCACGATCATTTTAAACTGTCCCATTTAAACTCTTGAATGCTTTGAATGTCGTAACTTCTTACGACAGCAATCACAACACTTCAGACTGTAACTTGTTGATAGGAAGGGAACCGGTCAAAACCCCCACAGCCGAAACACCCTCACTCAAGAAATGTCAAAACGCCCACACAAACGGTCATAACCCCCACACAAATGGACAAATCTCCCAAACACACGAACGGTCATAACCCCCACAGCCAAAACCCCCACACTGGTAATCGGTCATAACCTCCAACGGTCATAACTCCCACACAAATGGACAAAACAGCCACACATAGCAACGGTCACAATCCCCACATAAATGGACAAAAACCCCACACAAATGGACAAAACTCCCACACAATCGGTCAAGTTTCCCACACTCTGAAATGATCCTGGTTGTATGTCTTGCCCTTGTACTTTTTAATAACATTTTTTATTCCACTTAAACCGATGTTGCAACTATTCTTCTTGCACTGTTTTGTAATGACAGAAACACTAAAGTGGGCGTCATAAAGAGCCGCAACAAAGATGTGCAATCACGATATTTTTAGAGTATGGGGGATTTGTCCGATTGTGTGAGGGTTTTGTCTATTTATGTGGAGATTGTGACCGTTGCTATGTGTGGTAGTTTTGTCCATTTGTGTGGGAGTTTTGACCAATCGTGTGGGCGTTTTGACATTTATTGAGTGCGGGGGTTTTGGCTGTGGGGGTTTTGACCGTTCGTGCGTTTGGGGGATTTGTCCATTTGTGTGGGGGTTATGACCGATCGTGTGGGCGTTTTGACATTTCTTGAGTGTGGGGGTTTTAGCTGTGGGGGTTTTGACCGTTCGTGCGTTTGGGGGATTTGTCCATTTGTGTGGGAGTTATGACCGATCGTGTGGGCGTTTTGACATTTCTTGAGTGTGGGGGTTTTGGCTGTGGGGGTTTTGACCTAGACCCGATAGGAACCACAATAGCTATCTACAATTGAAACACCTCTTTCAGAATCCTCCCCCCCCCTCATTAATACCATCTGCTGTTCAACGGTGATATCACCACTTCAACTGTACAATAAACAAATGAAGGATCCTATATTGGTGATTTAACCATTAAATTAAATATTCTAGAACTCTGAAATTATGACTCCTACATCAACTTTGCATTTTTCGAGCGTGAGTCCAATAATTTGAACTTCACAATAAATAGCTTATCTAAACATATCAGTTTATCTGGCTTTATTTTTCATGTTCAAGGAGTACCTAAAGGTTGAGTATTATCACCACTATTATATACCTTTGATACCAACTATGTCATCTGAACTTTATGGGATTGTAATCTTCTTTTGTGGTTTATGCGTAGTTGGGCCTATCATTAAAAGAAAATCCGAATTACTAATCTTCTTTAACGGGGATTTGCTTTCCAGTAAGGTTTAAACTTGTATTCAGTGCACCAGAAACAAGTACGCTAGCACAACGTAAAACTTCTTTGATCGTTGTAAGTCCGCACTGCGTATGTCAGTCGTAGACGGCATGGGCTATAAAATTGAACGACGATATCCAAAATAAGTTTTTGAAATATTAATCTTAAAACAAAATTCCAATTACATTTAGTATACAAATTTTGATAGCAATTAATGATCAGTTTGCCAAGGACCAAAGCGGTTAACTTTTATAACAATGCGGATGTCTGTCTTGATAATTCTATTTTCTGTCTCTAAAATTAACAAAAAATTCGCTTAGAAATCATATTAATGAATAAAATAAGCTACTTATAAAATTTAAATTTTAAATTTAACTTTTTTAAAAGTCAAAATCACAGTCACTCTGAAGAAATCAAATAACAAGGTACTATAAAGCATACAAACCCTAGGTGCAACCACATTTTAAACAATATCATAGTCTCCGTGATGAAAACAGACGTTGAGGGCAAGATGGCTCAGTGGTAGACCGCTTATCTGTGGTGGGTTGGGTCCCTGGTTCGATCCTCTGCCAAGTAAGTTTGTCGTGGACAACATCGTAATTTGAGAAACTTCGTCATACCTGTGCACGAAGAAATATTTGTGAAGTGTGAAGAAAAAGTACTTTGAATTTTGTAGATAAAGAATGCTGACGGTGTAAATTTAATAGGGGACGATGGGAGGACAACAAAAAGAAATGCAGAGGTCTTATTAAACGCTTGCAGGATCATGGATTTAGAAGTAAATGCAGAGGAAACTAAATATGTGGAAGTTCGTCGGGATAGTAATACTGCATATTATGGATGCGTAAAAATATCAAACAATACTTTTGATAAAGTGGATACTTTCAAATAGCTAAGATCAATATTAACAGACGAAAACAATATTCACAAAGAAATTAAATGTCGACTAAAAGCAGGGGATTCGTGTTATTATTATTCCAGTTCAAAATGTCTTGCAGTCGCAAATTTGGAGCTTAAAATATCTAAAACGATAATCGTGCCTGTTGTTCTGTATAGTTGTGAAACCTGGTCGCTTACTCTCAGAGAAGAAAGTAAACTGAAAGTATCCGAGAACAAGATCCTGAGACGAATATTCGGGACCCAAGAGAAAAAGAAATGGGGATTGACTGACACTTCATATCAAGGGACTACGTAATTTATACAGTTTTATTTTTAAATATAGTTAGAGTCATCAAATCTAGGAGGCTCAGGTGGGCAGATCATGTAGTCAGAATGGAAGAAATCAGGAACGCTTTCAAAGCTTTCACTGGAAATCCATTCGGAAAACGACTATTAGGAAGACCTAGGCGCAAATGGAAGGACAATATTAAGATGGATCTCGCAGAAATAGGAATACAAAGTAGAAACTGGGTCCAAATGGCTGAGGTTAGAAGTCAGCGGAGAGCTTTTGTGAACGCGGCATTGAACCTCCGGGTTCCATAGTCCATAGTGTAGTTAGTTAGTTAGATAAAGTATGGTATTGGTCTCATTCTTAAGAAAGTACTACCTTTAAGGGTAAATAAACCAACAACTAATTAAAGATGGATTACTAATTTAATATCATTTTATTTCCAATAGACATTTTCTACGATATAAAAGGTAAGGGAAACTACTTGTAGCTGCAAAATAAAACTGTCTCTTGGCTTCTGTATCTCCTTTGTTTCATCTCCAGCTTTCTCATTTTAAGCTACTCTTCCGCTCAAGTATGTTGACACGAACTCTTCAATATCATCTCCTTTCCCCCACCTTTTTTTCTTCTTCTTTGCTCTCAGATTGTCTTTTGTTTTATTTCTTGTTTCATTGGCATGATTCCACTCCACAACCACATGTGACCTCCTTCACTTATTACTTTTTTCTTCTTTTCTTCTCTATCTCATTTGACCTCAGTTTGTTCCGTCTTCTATAAAATCCTCCCCTGCTCTTCCTCCCTTGGCCTTCCTTGATGGACAGGATTGATGATG